>NC_081412.1:476931656-477556656 GCF_030272615.1 Cryptomeria japonica
GAAAGTCATTATTAATAAATAATTGATTATTGTTAATAGGTATTTGCGAATAGTTGTAGTTAGGATGGTTACATAGAGGAAAGCTAAAGGAGTTACTATAACCTATTGTGTTATTAACTCACTCCTACACATTATATTTTATATTATGGCATCATTCATGATTTGATATCTCTACAGATTATCTACTCTGTAAGCAAATGTTAGTCAATAAGTGATGTTGTCTTTTTATGAGAAAGTCATTATTAATAAATAACTAATTATTGTTAATAGGTAGTTGTGAATAGTTGTAGTTAGGATAGTTACATAAAGGAAAGCTAAAGGTGTTATTATAACCTATTGTTTTATCAACTCACTCCTACACATTATACTTTATACTATGGCATCATTCATGAATTGATATCTCTACAAATTCACTTCTAAAGGACTAGTTTATTATGTATATTTATATTAAGAGTTTTTAATTAACTAAATTATATCTAATATATTCTTAGAGGGAAATATGATAATTTAATTAATGTGATACCTATAGGTATTGGGGGTTGGATGTTTATAAGTGATATTTTAAATCTTATATAAATCACTTTACACAGATCAATGAAAGAAAACATCATTCACTATATTGATGTTGTTAGGGGTCATGCAATAGACTTTTTACGCTACATATTCATGTCTGATGCTGAAGTTTAATAACTTAAGTCCATATTCAGTCCTAAATCTAATGCAGATAACCAAAAGATAATATTTACACCAAAGTCATGAAGGTTCAATACAATTCAACCCAAGTTTATTAGACACCTTTTGGTAATGCCATCGTTCCCAACCTAAAAGAATTGCCAAGTATCTTTAAAATCTTTCCATTATTATTTAGATTAATATGTCTATTATAATTGAGCTGTCTATCATTAGGGGTACTCATTATTAGAGTTGATGCAACAAGGGTTTGAGGGTTGAAGTGTGAAGAACTTTTAAATAAATGCTCCATGTATGATATATTTATCATAACTTATCTAGACTTGTTGTGATGATACTTTAATATATAGGATGGCAATCATAACTGACTTTTTAAGTGTTTTGTGAGCAAGTGTTATTGGTTGATAGGGTAGAAATAATAGGAAGATATAAAAATAAGATAAATACATAAGACGTCTAATAAAAATTAAAAGATATTTTAATTATATTAGTATATGTAGAAAAGGTGTATAAAACATACATATGAAAAATAGAACTAAAATTAAAGATGCTGATTAGTTTTGACTTGTTTAAGTGTCTCATCTAAAGCTTCACTAATAGGTGGGCCCTAAAAGAAAAATTATCATACAAATCACTTAAACAAGTCAAAGCTTAGAATATGTTGTTTAACCATTCAACTATTTATTAATACCCTCCAAGTATAATAGCTATGCCAAGCAATAAGGATGAATTATATACGAGCACATATTGTGTTTTTTGGCTTGAGCTTTTTAGCAGTTATGTGATACAATTTGGTATGTTGAGATCTAGACGTATTCTGTGATTTGTACAAAGAACCTTCTTTAAATTTGCCTAAGATTTTTGGAATTCATTTATTCCTCTCAAGAGCAGCTTGTGAAAGTATCATACAACATTTATAGAGATCCACAAAACCAGTTGTTAATGTGCCTAACACATGAAAGAATAATGAACATTGTTTATTTTTGCAAATATTGTTTAATTAACAAGTAGATAGTTATAGACAGTTTAGATAGGAGTTAGTTTTGTTTTAGTTTTGATTTCCTTTTTAAAAGTACACTTCTTCTAATACATTGATAATGGAGAAATGTTTGTATTGTTTTGTCAATCGTTGTTGTATTATATTGTTACTCATAAAAGTCATTAGGAGAATTTCTATTATTGAAAGAGAGGTAAAAAATCCAAATCTTATAAGCAAAATGGTACGTATGCTTCATATTATAAGCATAATTAGATGCCTCTTTCATTTTGGGAATACGAAATAGACTCATATGTTATGCACTATCTACAAAATAAAAATTGATTATTTGATTTCATGAACTATAAAAAAATTCTATTTCATTCCACAAGGTACAGACAACACTAACTCATTTAAACAGATTGTGTGTAGGGTTGTTTTCATCAATATTTCAATGGCATGTGAAGTAGATGAAGTGTCTTTTTTTGGCCAGTGATTGTCTTTTGTTTATACATGTGGCGACATCTCTGTTGAGATCTATTGAGTTGCCACTAATCTTGTCTGTACAGAAGACTAAGTGAATTAAAGAGTAGGAAGCAGGGGACAATTCTTTTAAAACGGTTCTGTAATTTGCTACATATATGTTTTGGCTGGAACGATCTACAGGACATACGCATGTACGGATTGTTTTGCATGTAGATGTAAAAATGGAAGCCATAAGTGATAGATAGAGATGCTTGGTACACAGTTCACACCATTCATATTAACAGATCAGACATATTAAGAAATGTTTAGGTACGCAGTAGGCATCGAAAGTTTAAAACTTGTAGACGTTGGTTTTCTTAAAACCATGTCATCCAGTGCATCCATATGTTGAAGGAATTTGGAGTTATTTTTCACTTTTGGAGACTTCTTACCTATCATATTATTCAAAACCTGTCATTCTAATGGGTGCAATTTGGATTAAATTATACACCCTAATTTCTATGCGGAGATATCAATAATGATTTTCATGTTGCTTCTGATGGATAGAATCTGAGTGTTCGAAGAGAAGATTTTAGGACCAACAAGAGGATTGAGGATCATTCTCACTTTGAGTTATCTTTTTGTTCAAAGATTGATAACATCGTTCGAGAGGCATCAGATCTTTTTGTTTTCTTGTTTTATATCAAGTGTATTTTTTGTACTTGTGGATAGTGTGTCTGTAAGTGGACTGTTTAAATCATACACATTAAGTTTTGATTTCTAGACTTGAAAGTGTTAAACGTTCAGAGTTGACTGACATTCTCTAAACTTAATATGTTGCTTAGTGTGTGGTTTAAGACTGACCGTTTGTAAGAGATAGATTTGTATGCTTATGAATAGCTTGTTTGTCCCTATACATAATTTGAATGGCGTGCTTCTGAATATTATGGTGTGTCCTTATTCACATTTTTTTGAGGTTATTGTTGTTTACAATAAATGTGTCTAATGAACTACTTGTGATGATAGTTAGTGTATGTCTCTATCCATGGTGGTTCATTGTTGTCGATAACAGATGTGTCCCTATTAGATACCTTTGATGGTGTATTTGTGGATATCGTGTGTATCAATGCACATGAAAGTACTTGGTAAATTGTGTATATGTCTTAATTCACTGAGGGGTTGTGTTTGTCCTAAGAACATTCAAATATTTCTATTTATTTGTAGAAATGTAATGATGAGTATTTATCTTTATAATTTTATGTATCACAAATTTGTTAAATCAATGAAGATTATAATTGTTAATAAATTATATAGACTTTAAGATTGATTTGTTTGATCATGCTATAATTATGATATGGTGACCTTTTTTGGCATGTATCTAAAGTAAATGCATTACCATTATGCTGATTCTTCTGGTATGGTGACCTTTTCTGCCATTTTGAACAAATGATTTCACCTGTGCCTTACATCTGCGAGTGCTTCCTGACATGGTTAACTGCTCAGCAATTTCCAGCAATTATGAGTCTGCCTTCTAGTGAATGACAGGCACCCATAGTTGGCATATTAAACAAATTTGATAACAAATATATTTTATAAAACGAAACTAGGAAATGTCACTATCGTGGATTGCTAATATGCATATGGGTACTGGTGAAATAGTAGTAGGTTTGACGCACCAGAATAGTTCTTAGAGCAATAATATGGCAGAAAGTAGTTCTATATTGGAGTGACATTAAAGGTGGAATTTGAAGCATAGAGTTCTAGTTGTAGCACCCCATCTTAGAGGTTTGGAAGAGATACCACATTAGGTTTGGAATTTGAAGGTCACTCATATTAATTTTTTATGATGGTTTAGTTATTCTAATGTTTTGGTTAAAATAAAATTTAGTTTATAAATAATTAGTAATATATGTAAATGTATACACATAAAAATGGTTATTATTTAATATTTATTTTTTCTATTAAATAGTTAATTTGAAAAGATTAATTTATTTAATTCATTTCGTGTTTTTCTATTAATTAATTTAATTGAAATATTTTATTAATTAAGATATTTAATTATTCTTCTCATCAATTAATTAAATATTTAATATTTAATTATCTCCTTCAATCATTTGAATATCTAATATTTAATGATTATTCTTCTATCCTATAGTCTCAAATATTAAATAATTTTTAAATTATTTAATCCCTTTTCCAACTCACGTTCCCTCTCCATTTCATCTTCCCTTTGCCAACTCATCCATCATGTGACTAAAGAAATTAATATTTCTTAAATATTAATTCATCATTTATCTCCAACCTCCAAATTTAATGAAATATTGTGTACGCACACATATTTCATAACCTTCTACTATATTCTCTCCAACATCCCTACGTCTTAGAAAGGACTTGAGTCCACTTGTTCTCTCATGCTTAAATTTTCTCCAACCATCCCTATATTCCCTCAGTCAGCAACCCAGTCAAGGTGAGATGATTGACACTTGTCTTCTCCTTCCCCCATTGTCTCAACCTTCACTTTTGCTCACAGCCATCCAAATCTGCAGATCTGATCATGACCATTGATCTGGGCCACATCATCTTATCCTCTCAAAGTCTATAAAATCAAGAGTTTTAGTTGAGAGAGAGTTAGACTTCAAGTAAATTTGCAAGCTAATCATTTGAAAAACTTATGCATCCGTGAGTTTTAATCTTGAAGCAAATAGCAATTACCATTTCTCATTTTAGCATAATCATTTAGCATAGTCATTTAGCATTGCATATCATAGCATTAGTGAACTATCAGTTATCGGTCCATTATTCATATGCCATCTTGGAAGCTATCAATGCTTGTTTGAGAGCACACCATCTGCAACCAGGAATAGTGGAGTTAGGACACAATGAGACATAAACCATGAAGGTAAAAATAATGTTTTATTTTAATATGTATTTCATGTAGTTTCATTGGTTGAATTTGGATTTCCTATAACAATTTTCTTTGTATTTTGTGAAACTAACTTGTTGCAGGTAGTATTCTGATGATGAAATTCAAGTCGACACATTTTGGCGCCCATCGTGGGGCTCAGGCCTCAAACTCATCTTTGTAATATCCTATCTTATTCTCGCAAAAGAAAACTTAACGCATTTGTAATGTAGATTCACGCATGTGTGAATTCTGACAGCGCTTTTGTTTGATAGGTTAGCGCATATGTCCTTCAGGTTAGTGCATCTATCATGTAGGTTAGCGTTTTTGTCCGAGAATCCACACATTTAATCTTCAAGTTAGCGCTATTGTCCTTTAGGTTAGCGCTTTTGTCCTATAGGTTAGCGCATTTGTCAGTTCGATTAAAACTTCTGTTAGAGATTTCTCGCTTCTTAGTCCACAAAGCAACGCTTTTGTAATGCAGGTTAGCTTTTTTGCCCTGTAGATTAGCGCTTTTGAGGTGAAAGATAGCACATTTGTTAAAACAACGTTTTTGTTTGCAACTAACAGAATTTCCTTGTAGGTTCGAATGTCCAAGAGCTTAAATTTTTCAAACTACTGACATGCATGTGCAGGGTTATTTTAAAACAAATTTCATGCATTTCCTCACCTAGTTAATTAAGAGTTCTAATTTGGAAAGTAACAGATCATGTCATGTTCATTTAGCTTAACTAAGGGGGATAAATTAGCAACATGCAACTTGAATTTTTGAGTAAATTCTTTAAAATAGTTGCACATAGATGTTACAAAAGCTAAAATGGACTTGTGTTTTCTGTGCTTGATAAAGTAGTAGGTAAGTATGCTCTCACCATTATATGGTGATCAGAAAACCAAACCTACTTTCTTTTATGTATAACCTTTAGAGGGCCTACCTTCCCGAGCTTCCTTGAGGGGACCAGTGAGAGGGGAACGACCTAAAGTGGAAACGGGCTAATATCGAGTCCTTCCAATCCACTCTAAATAAATTGTGTTTGTGACGAAAGTCCCAAACAACATGTGCTGATAAGTTCATACCGACACTATGTTTCCCCATAAAACCTATGGAGCATAACCTCTATAGGCTGGGAACCTTTAGTATTTACAGAGCTGAAAGTGTCGCATGTATGGCCACATGACTAGAAGCCCTTACTAAAACCACTTGTACTAGTTGCCAAAATCCTTCTAGTTGTTGACGCAGGAGGTCAGACCTCTGAAGCGACTCACACACATACGATTCTTAGTAGAGATATAAAGTTTTCCATGGGGAGTTTTCATGGAAACTGGTGCTTGGCTTCCCTAAAGAAGTGAGTGTTGAGGGTGGAGCCAGTGGGGTCAAGCATCTAAAATATCCGCTTTGAATAGCGTAGCCTTGGGGGAAACCCCATGTGAGATTCAACAATTATTGTCTCAGCCTGCCATAAGATTTGTACTTGCTTGAGCATTTTGTTTCTTAAACATTGTGTCTTCTATGTCTGTAACATGTTCCAAATGGTCAAAATTGAAGAAAATCATTATCTAAGAGTGAGCAAAAATCCAATGAATTCCCGAAAAAATTGATCAAAAGGGTAGTACAAAGGATTTTTCAACATTTAAACACCAGATCAAACTAAAAGTTCAAGACATCAGTATCAAAACACTGCTTGAGTAGATTTGTCTCTAAACTATCACACATTTTCAAACTAGTTCAACAACTGGGTCACTAATCCAACATGCTATTCCCAAAAGGTTTCTATAAGCATAAACATTCAACAAGCTATTGATTCAAACATCTTAAGTGCAAAAGATCAACATCATTGTCAAGTCTCTCATCAGGATATATCAAATCCTCTATCACGAAGCTGGATCAATTTATCCTATGTTCATCATCTTGGATATATCTTTCCTATTTTGAACCTAGGTCATATCAAAATCAGAATTGCACCAACATTGGAATCAAACAAACTTGTAAACTGTCAGATGCTTATATGACTTTTAAGTATCACCTTAAGAAAAGAAAATCCAGTTATAAAGCTACCCAGAAAAGAATAAGATTCTTGTATATCAATCACAAGATCTTATTAAAACATAGGACATTCCTACACCGTTTTCATCACTACTTATGTGGCTGCAGTATAGAGTTTGACGAAGAAATTTTGCAAAGACGTGTTTTTCAACAAAGAGACGCATTATCACAACAAACAAACAATAGTGGTAAAATCAACAAAGCATATCTTCCTAAACCAATAATCACCTATTGACTTTGTCCTTTGGAATTTTTTTTTTATTTGAAATTATCACACGCCAGTTTAGACCAAAGCTCAATATGAACAACTTAGAAAACAACAAAAACAAATGGAGGAAGAAGATAATCGTGTATTCCAAAATTTTGGGTATACCGTTGTTGATGAAGAAGCAGTCAATAATACCATTAGAGACTTTGAGCAAGATTTCAAATTTGATAGGCTAATGAAAAAATTGTTGGCAAAACAAAAAGAGAAATATCTCTTGATATTGGCAAAATTTGGAGCTCAATTGCCACAAGATTTTAACATAGAAAGCTTAAAACAAGATGCGGAGGCAAGTAACACACACAACACAGATGATCCAAATAACGAAGATGTAAACAAAGAAAGTCATGAAGAGACGAGAAAAGAACGTGATGATACAAGAAAAGAGCGTAGTGATAAAAGAACTTATGAAGAAATAAAGAGAAGTTATATGGATAATCCGTTGTTAAATCTTACTCGACAAATGAAAACTCTACAACAATAGATGCAAGATATGAAAAATGGAACAAGCTCCAAGAAGTATTCATTGAAAGATATCTGTCCATATCCTTTTGATAAAAATTTGAATATGGTACCATTTTCACAACATTGCGAGATCCCTAAATATGACAAATACGATGGAAAATCTGATCCTCAAGATCACATTAGGGAATTTTGTACTATGAGTATGGAATTTGCTCATGATGAAACTTACCTAATGCGTCTTTTTCCTAGGAGTTTAAATGGACAATCAATGGAGTGGTTTTCAAGATTGCCATCCGAAATCAAATCTTTTCAAGAACTAGTGAATAAATTTATTCACAATACTCCTACAATATAATGAATGAGATAACAATGCTAGATTTATGCAATGTTAAAAAAAAGAATGGTGAATCTTTTATGATCTTCTTACAACGATGGAAACACATGTTTAATAGGTATCCAAGGGATGTGCCTGATCAAGAAAAAATGGACATATTCATTGATAATCTTATCAGTGAAATGAGTTATCGAATAAGAATGCAATGTCCTCCCTCCTTTGCCAAGATGATTGAGAATGGTATGAAAATAGAGAACCCGGTGGTAAAGAAAGGAGAGCTAAAACTTTACAATAATTCTTACAACAACAACAACAACAACAACAACAATGGCAACAATGACAAACCCAAGTTCTGGTCGAAGAATAGGAATGTCAGCAATGGAGGAAATGATGATAATAGTGCTACAAAACAACAACAACCAATTTTTAATCTATCAAGTCAAATCCCAAGCAATAACAATCAAGAAAATAATAAAACCAAGTCATTCTTCTCCAATCCTTGGAGGAAATTCACAAACATTGGAGAGCCATTGGAATCAGCTTTAAAAACTCTTCTTGCCAACCAACTGATTGTGTTACCAGAAGCAAGAAGCTATGAACCACCAGTCAAGCCTAATTGGTGGAATGACAATCATTTTTGTAATTACCATCGGAATAAAGGACACCAAACAAATGATTGTCAAAGATTGAAACACCTTATCCAAGATCTAATTGATAATGGAACTATCACAGTGGATAGCCACAAGACAAGTGAATCACACCTAGCTTTCAAAACTCCACTTCCAAATTATGACAAATGTGAACCATCCCAATTAAAAGATGACAAAGAAAAAGTCAAAGTGAACTACACTTATACATATGATGATGTGGTAAATGTTATCATTGTTAAAGATAATCCACCTTCAGAGCCAATCAATGTTATTACGAGAAGCAAAGCAAAGGTTACCTTTCCAGGTATAACAAAAGACTCAACATCCACTTCACAACAATACAATTTAGTAGAGCAATTACAAAGAATACCCACTCAAATATCAATTTTGGAACTTCTCAAAGTTTCACCTATGCATAAGGAAATTTTGGAAAAAGATTTAGTGGAAACAAAAGTTTCAAAAGACTTGGCTATAGATCAGTTCCAAAACATGGTGGGACACCTTATAGCCCCTCATTGCTATCATTTTCTGAAAATGATGATGCATCCTTACAATATCCTCACAATGCTCCCTTACATGTTGAAGTCGCCATTAATAAAACTTGTCAAATGCGTACTCATAGATGGTGGAGTCGGCTTAAAAATTTGCGCATTGAGTTTGATAAAAGCTTTGGGATATTCAAAAAATGTAGTGGAACCAAAGAAGAAAATAACCATTAAGGCTTATGATGAAGCAGAACGTTCTTCTAAAGGAACTGTGGTGTTACCAATCAAAATAGGACCTGTGGAAAGGAATACATTGTGTCGGGCTTTAGATTTGAACCTCTCTTACAACATTCTTCTAGGAAGACCATGGATTCACAATATGCAAGCAGTTCTTTCTATGTATCATCAATGTGTAAAATCTCCTCATGAAGGACAAGAAATCACTATAATTGCAGACTCTAGCCAATATTGCAATAATTTGAAGCCAACACAAGATACAAGAGTTCCACATAATAGAGAATTAGTATATCCTACCAAAAAAATTCAAGAAAAGTTATGGGAAACCTTTGAGGAAAAGATCAAATTAAATGATGAAGGAATGGGGAAATATTCTTTGCATAATTGTCCACTTTCCCCTAAGTCATATCAAAAGCCTACAAATATCCAATCAAAGACCTCAGGGAGATCAAAAGATATGTTTAACAAAATATTTGTTAGAGTTGGAACTCTTGATGAAGAAACCGAAGACAAGGACATTCTTGGTTGGTTGTACAGAGATGAAAGTGAAACTATAGAAACAACTACAGAAGTTAGTATTCCCATAAAACAATATGACAAAGGTTATGAAATCATGCGAAAAATGGGATATGAAGGAAAAGGACCAATTGGTAAAGGATATCAAGGTATTTCAGAACCAATTTGTCCCCACTCACAATCTAAAGAAGATAAGTCAGGACTTGGATATCTAAAGTCAAATAAAAAATACCATAATTATCAACAATCAAAGTGGAGAAAGAAATCAATCTCTAAAGAAGAAAATTGGCAATAAAAGCTACATCAAGCAACAAAAATAGTAACCAATAAATAAAAGAAACAAGAAGAACATGAAAAGAAAGAAGAAGAGATTACCATCAAAGACAAAAAAGAATCTTGTCAACAAGTTCAAGAAATACGAGAAAATGCAGAATCTGAGCAAGATATTCTAGAAGCAGTGAAAATAGAGATGGCAGAAATTAGAGAACTTTTTGCACCATACTAGTGGTATATCCCTAGACAATGGTTCAGAGACAAATTCAAATGAGTATGAATGGGGTTTAGATGTCTTATCTAGTACATCAAGTAAAGAAAACACTGAAGAACAAACAACTATTACAGAGGAAGACTTGTCTATTACAAAACAAAAGATGGAGTTAGAAAGAAGACGAGAAGAACTCAAAATCCAGAGAAAAGAGGCATATAAAAAAAAAAGAGGAAAGGGAATGCCAAAGACAAAGAAGTAACGCCACACGAAGAACAAACAAAGATAGATCAAGCATCTAGAAATATCAGATTTTTTATCAAATAAGGAACAAGATGTATCAAGATGTAGCAGAACCATAGAAGAATTAAGAAATAGTCAAGTAGGATTGATTATTAGTCCAGAATAAGTTGAGTTTGAAAGAAGACAAAATGTAGCAAAAGAATCCTCTTTATCATGTATACAAGTATGCCAACTTCAAAATGCAAATGAAGTCATTGAAAATAATCAAGAAGGAATTTGCAGTATTAAAGACGTGTGTGTTGATATAATACATTCGTTTAAGGGACAAATGGCAGATGAAGAACCATTTGAGTGTGAGCTACAAAATACTAATACTGATTTGGTTAGAAATGATTGGAAGACACTTGGGAGAGACAATTCTCAAAATCAATCGATCTATGACATTACCTACTCTATGCCAAATTATGATCATTATGTCATGAACTTTGAAGTACCTAACGATGACAATGATTATGACTTACCCCTTCTTCATCCTGAACTAATTGAATGGGATAATTTAGAAAATCTTGAATTAGATGTCTTTTCCAATGATCACGACTTAGCCGTGTATCTTAATGCTATCGAACTTATAACACCTAAGATATCTTTCGTTGCAGAATCAAGTAACCTTTCTTGTAGTCAAGAGAATGCCAGACTTTCCAGTCACAAAATTGAAATAAAACAAGGAAAGAGACCTATTGTTGAAAACCATTTCATGGCAACACTAGATAAATCAAAAGAGAAAATAAAGGACGTATCTGATGGTGAAAACCTCTTTGAGGTGCCAGAAGATGGAAAGTTTGAAATTCTTCTTGAATATTTTCAGGAGAGATCTGCTATCCTAATAGAACCAACATAAGTAGTAAACATTGGTACATCAAAGAATACTAAGATACTTCATTAAGCTACCTCATTATTAGATGAAGAGAGGAAAGAATACATGGAATTCCTTAAAAAAAGACAAATAAATTTTGCTTGGTCCTATGCATACATTCCAGGACTTAATCTATATCTTATCATGCATCATCTTAATGTGGATTTAAAAGCAAAACCAGTTAAGCAAAAGCTAAGAAAGATGCATCCACACATTGCTCTTCTTGTAAAAACTGAGATGAAGAAACTATTAGATGTGGGTTTCATAAGACCTGTTGCTTATCCAGAATGGGTTTCAAGTATTGTACCAATGTCAAAGCCTAATAAGAGCATAAGAGTCTGTATGGATTTCAAAGATTTGAATAAAGTATGTCCCAAAGATGATTTCCCGCTACCAAACATTGATATAATTGTGGACTTATCAGCAGGACATGAGATGTTTTCATTAATGGATGGCTTTCCAGGATATAATCAAATAAGAATTGCACTTGAAGATCAAGAAAAGACAACATTCACCTGTGCATGGGGAACTTATTCTTGGATTGTTATGCCATTTGGGCTTAAGAATGCAAGAGCAACTTATCAAAGGGCTATGATGATAATTTTCCATGATATGATGCATATATTTATGGAAGATTATGTAGATGATATACTTGCAAAATCTCATACAAGACAAGAACATTTGAATATCTTAAGCAAGATTTTTGACAGGCTAGAAAGATATCAGTTGAGAGTAAATCCAAAGAAATGTGCATTTGGAGTAACCTCTGGAAAACTCCTTGGGTACATTATATCAGCTCGCGGAATTGAAGTAGATCCTGAAAAGGTCTGAGCCATCATGGAAATGGAGTCACCTAGGAACATAAGTCAATTGAGATCTTTACAAGGAATATTGCAATCAATCAGGAGATTTATCTCTCAATTAGAAGATAGATGTCATCCTTTCGCCCATCTTCTACATAAGGGATCAGAAATGTGAAGAAGCTTTTTTGCAAATAAAAGAATATCTTATGAATCCTCCAGTATTGGTATCACCAACCAAAGGGAAACCATTGCTTCTCTATATCTCAACGATAAATGTATCATTAGGAGCTCTCCTAGCTCAACATGATAAAGAAGGAAAAGAAAGAGCAGTGTATTACATCAGTAGAACACTTGTTGGCTATGAACTAAATTATGCCTCAATAGAGAAGACATGTCTAGCAGTTGTGTTTGCAACTCAGGATTTGCGACATTATATGTTGACTCATTCCGTGAAACTAATAGCAAAGATAGACCCACTAAAGTATTTATTGAGCAAGTCAACCTTGACAGGAAGATTGGCCAAATAGATTATGATACTGAGTGAATTTGATATAGAGTATGTTGATTGAAAAGCTATAAAAGGACAGGTCATTGCTGATCAATTGGCTGAAGCACCTTTACAACATGACATGCCTTTGCACATTGAATTTCTTGATGCAAACATTCTGATAGTAAATACAAAATTTTGGGAATTGTACTTTGATGGTTCTTACACAGAATATGGATCAGCCGCATGAATCTTTTTCATCACATCTCAGGGACACGTGCAATTCCGAAATCATATAGATTGCGGTTTCCATGCACCAACAATACTGCAGAATATGAAGCATTGACTATTGGGCTTAAAATGGCCATTGAATGGAATGTCAAAGAATTACATGTCTATGGTGATTCACAACTTATCATCAACCAAATAAATGATGATTACCAAACTAAGGATGACAAGCTCATGCCATACAAACAACCGGTAGAGGAGTTTAAAGAACACTTTAAAGAAATATCATTCACCTAGATTCCAAGAAATGAGAATAAAGAATTAGATGCAATGGCTACAATAAAATATCTCTTACAAAATCAAGAGAATAAACATCGTTACGAATTCCTCGTGGAAGATATCTTGACCTCTACCATTCAATCCCAACACATCTACCAAATTTGTCATATATCAGGAACCAATCAATCCTTATACGGTCAAACTTATCAGTACTTAAAAGAGAATATCCTTCTTCTTGACCTATCCCACTATCAGAAAAGGAATTTTATCCGTCAGTCCTCTTGCTATACTATTATTGTAGATATCCTATATAGGCGAGGTCTAGATGGTACTTTATTGAGATGTCTTGAACAAGATGAATCTGAGAAAGTTATTAACGAAGTTCATGCAGGTATTTGTGGCACACACTCAAGTGTCTTAACACTGGCTAAGAAACTTCTTCGTATGGGTTACTCTTGGCCTACTATGGAGAGAGATTCATTCACATATGCTAGGAAATGTAAACAATGTCAGATCCATGGGAATCTCATTCATGCACCAACACAAGACTTATATCCTATGGCAAGATCATGGCCATTTTCTCAATGGGGCCTTGATTTGGTAGGAAAGATAAATCCCTCATCTTCTAATGGGCATAATTTTATTCTGACTGCTACTAAATATTTCACTAAATGGATTGAAGCAATACCTCTAACAACAGTGACAGGAAAACAAATATCATCATTCATTTTGAATTATATAATTTGTTGCTATGGAGTTCCTATGACCATTATCACTGATAATGGAAGACCATTTAAGAATCAAGATGTGAAGGAGCTATTTGAACAATTTCATATCCAACATAGATTTTCTACTCCATATTATCCACAGGGAAATGGTCAAGTTGAGACATCAAACAAAACTATTTTGAAATTTTTAAAGAAAACAGTCAATGAAGCTAGAAAAGACTGGCACATTCAACTGAATCCTGCTCTTTAGGCATATCAAACCAGCATCCGCACCCCAACGGGGGCAACTCCATATTGTTTGGTCTATGGATCAAAAGCCATATTACCTATAGAAGTAGAGATACCCTCTCTACAAGTATCTTTGAAAGGTCTTATACCAGAAGAAAAACAACGAGTTTCTCGACTCCAAGAACTTGAACTAATTCAGAAACGTTGCCAAAATGCAACATATCATTCAACAAAGAATGGGAAGAAGTTATGACTACAAAGTCAAGCCACACATTTTTTAGATTGGAGATATAGTTCTAAGGGAGAATCCAAGAAATCAGCAAGACCGAGAAAAGAAGGGAAAATTTGAACCAAATTGGCTAGGACCTTTTGTCATAGTAGCAACATATGAATTAGGAGCATACAAGTTATCTACCCCTGAAGGTGATTGGTTTGACGAACCTATCAATTCTACTCATCTCAAGAAATTCTATGCTTGAGATATAAAGTCCTGAAGAAATCAGTAAAAATCAGAAAAATAGAAAATCAATAAAAATCATATAAAGTCCTGAAGAAATCAGTAAAAAGCAGAAAAGCAGAAAATCCCTAAAAAGCATAAAACAGTTAAAAAAAAAGAAAAAAAAAAGAAAAGAAAAATGCAATAAATTTAGATGGTGAAAACCTAGCAAATAGACGCTATCTAAAAAGTGAGTTCCTCCATCTACGAGATCTCTTTGTGCACCTATTCACTCCATTCTATCTGCTTCTACCGCATCTATCCACTCCATCATATCTTAGCTTATTCATTCCGTCATTTGCATCCATTGCTCTGAACCATTTAGTAGGAAATATGCAACTTACCAACAATTATCAATCTTTGACACACTTTTTGTAGTCACTGGCTTAGATTTTATTAGAATCAATCATTCTGCATTTGTATCCTGCCATGGTTTCGATCTTGATCAATTCATATATCCATAATAAATTTTTGTTTCCGCTGGGGGCAAAATCCTAATTCCTTTTGCTAAGGTGATCTTGTGAATCTTTGAAAATCCAAAACATTCAAAAAACTTAGAAAAACCAAAAACACCTAGGGTTTTGAAACAGACAACGAGTAACAAAGTAACGAAGATCAAGGCATTTCATGACAACTGAATCGTGAAACTAAGAAAATAAAGAATTGACAAGCAAGTAATTAAGTATTATCCAAGATCATTCATCAAGATGATTATATCAGTTAATGACCATGAGAACATGTGAATGACATACAAAGATTCAGTGTTTATATCTTGATTTTATTGTTAATGATGTACTCTATGCGACTCAAGGATGTCCATGACTAGAGAAGCTATATCGAGGCATGATTATTTTCTTTGATTGATGTCTGTGGTTTATCTCTTATTAAGGTATGTACTTGTCTAAGGACATGATCGAAAAAAGATCAAGGAGGACGTTTCGAGTCATGCATGAAAGGAGATAATCCTTGTCTGTTCTGCAAGCAATACTCAGGTCAACTTGATTCATTATATCAAGTTGCTTATATTAACTTGATATATCAAAATCCATGTAAGAAATACTCAGGTCATCTTGGATCATTATGTCAAGTTGCTTGTATTTTGTTACAACATTTTAAAGCTCAATGATGAAATCAAGCACTATTACAAGATAACATATGAAGGATTGCAGTATCATTTTTGGTTAGATCATTTTAGATTAGATCATTATTCATCTGCATTATAAGAATTCATTATCAGTTACATTATAAGCATCTCATTTCATTCAGAAATCAACGGTCAATGAATAAAAATTGAGTATACTTGGACAAACAAAAACAATTTGCATTTGATCATTATAGGTGCATTCATTTTTCGAATCATTTTAAATCATTGTATTAGTTTGTATTCAATTAAGTGCATTTCATTAATCATATAGTAACCATCATTATTATTTGCATTAAGATCATTCTCATTTTAGTTCCATTTTAAGCTCATTTAGTTGCATCTTTGCACTTAGATTCATTCATCATTATTTGCATATAAAATAAAACATTTGCATTTTCACATCATTTTCATTTACATCCATGTGCATCAATAACATATTGCATAATCATTTATGTGCATTCCCATATAGATCATTGCATTTGCATCATTTAAGTTAGTAATCATTTTCACTTGCATCCAAGGTCATCAAAATCAAAAAATAAAAAACATTTATCATTGCATCATCATATAGAATAACATGCATATGAAACATCATCATACAAGAAAAAGAAGATCATAACATCATTCATTTAATCACTACATCCATATAATCATAATAAAGATCATCATCATATAGAGTCCATGTTTGCATATAGTTCATCATAAAATATAAAAGTCCAAGTATACAATGATATCAAATCAAAAGTACAAATGCCCCATCAATACAAAGTCAAGTCACGACTGTCCTGTACCACTACCACCTGACTCTGTCCGTCTCTGTGGCTGTGGACGAGAAGATACTCCAGAAGCCTGTCTCCCACGATCACCACTCCTCTGAGGAGGCCTCATGACTCCACCACTGCTAGTATCCATCAACACGGTGGTATGATAACTTCCTACTCTCTGGCTCTCTGTGACTAAATCCTCATATAGTCATCGTCAATGAGAAGTCTCCTTCCCGACCTGAACTAGTGATCTAACAGTATCAGCTGAGAGAGTGTCTGGTCCAACCTGCTGAATATGATCAAGAAGGCCTTGAGTATCCCGCTGTCTTCTAACAGCTATGTCTCTCTTTGTCCTGAGTATTTGTACCTATGCTATAAGCTGATCAATCTGTGCTATGAGACTATCAATGGTCTCCTGCTCTGGCACATCGTACTTTGGTGCATCCTGCTCTGGTAAATTCTATTGTGGCACATGAACATCAATCCCCTCATCTCCACCTCCCTGTCCACTTGCTGGAATCTCAATCCGAGTAGCTCTCAGAACCCGCTGTCTAATAAGTGGAACATGATCCTCTGGATCCTCATCCTCTCCACTATGCGCTGCAATAACCTTAGGGTCTGGCTGAATCTGACCAAAATCAATGCCTCTCCCGCAACCCCCATCCAATCTAGTCATCTTGCCTCCTCCTATCAATGGCAACCCTCTCAGTGATCTCATCCCTGTCCTGCAAGTATCCCTCCCAATCTGTCCAACATCTCTCCCATCCATAGGAAGTGGTCTCCCAATCCCGCCAACTGGTCCAAATGGTCCTCCACAGACTCTCAATCAACCTCCTCTCCATCCGGGTCTCCTACCACCACCACCTCCATCCCCACCCTCATCTCCACCTCCCTCGCCCTCCTGAGCAACTCTCAGCTCTCATCTCCATCTCTGTCTCCTAAAAACCAGATCATCTGAATCGTCATCCTCAACTCCTGAGCTGGGAGGAGGATCTGTTGGATCAGTAATACGAGGAAATGGATGTGCTAATATGTACTGAATATAATCTGCAGTAACCCCAGGATCAAGAATGTGCAATCTCATATCATAAGCCACCCTATGAGTAGCAAGAAACTCTGCGTGAGCAATCTCAAATGACAAAGAAGGTCCCCAATATCGCCCATCTCTGTACCGTCATGCATATATCGTAACACCAATAGGCATAGGCTGAATGATACTGAACTGTCTAAGAATGTGACTCATCAATTGTCTCTCAACAATGTATGGAGTCCGACCAATAAGACATCTACTCTGCATAATAAATGGTAATGTGTATGTATCATCCATCCATGGCTCACAACCAACATATGGTCTCCAAATAACACTATCCAATGAATCAAGAAACCAACGCCAATACTCCATCTTACCCATCTTATGCTGAGTAAGGATACCTGCATACAGATAAACATATGGTTGTCTCTCTCCACGAACTCTATGATGGATAGGCTGAGTGATAGCAATGTGCTCCCAGCACTAGATCTGCAAAAGTGTACATCCTGTCGATAGACTAGCACTCTCATCATAAACAACCTGATGAAGATCATGATATAAATGAGAAAGCATACAAACACCCCATGCATATCAAGTTTGATGTTGCATCATGCTCTGAAGAATCTCACCCCAACCAACAAAAAAACCTCGAGATCTCCTATATGGACAAATAAATCCCCCAATCAAACCTACAAGAATCATAGGGAGAGTCTCGTAATACATAATCATATCCTCCCATCAGATCTCTCCTCTCAGGATTCTCTCATCGTCAAATACGGCTCTACAAGCCTCTGTCCCTACATGATCCTGAAAATCATATTGAACTAGCTCACTAGTCACTGGGATATGAAGAATCCTATACACATCATCAAGGGTAACACTAATCTCACTCGTGGGTAGATGGAAAGTGTTATGCTCGCTATGCCATCTCTCGGCTAACGCTGTCAACAAACCCCTACTATGGGTAATATCAAACATGTATAACAGATGGCGTAATCCGCAGGCATCTATATGTCTCACCTCTACCTATGTAAGCTTTGGCACTAAGTGTCGCATCACCAGGAATTTCTCCCAACATTGGAGAACATCAAGTTTCTCCTGTTTATAAAGAGAATTCGATCAATCATCACTTAGCTATCTATCAAATCCAAGAGATCGCTAATCTATCATATCAATCTTTTCAAAATGAAGCAAATCAGGCTATCAAGTCATTTTAAACCTATCAATCATGGTTTTCTATCAATCAAACTCTGCTATTCTCTTCATTAGAAACTAAATCAGTTTCTTAGAGCTACTCTAGCCAATCATATCAAATCATTTTAAACCTATCAATCATGGTTTTCTATCAATCATTGAGTTCAATCAAAACTTTGCTATGCTCTTCATCAGAAACTAAATCGGTTTCTTGGAGCTAATCTATCCAAACAAATCAAATCGACCTATCAAACAACATCAATCAATCGATCAAGTACCTATTCATCATAATCACGCATCAGACACGCCTACATCTAATCAATAAAGTGATTTTTGGCTATGCAATCTATCAACAACATTCATCTAAAGCATATGTGCTAACCTTTTTAACAAAAGCGCTATCCTATTGAATGCAAGTGCTAAACAAAGCATATGTGCTAACTGTTTTGACAAAAGCGTTAACCCTAAGAACATACGCGCAACACAAAGCAAAAGCGCTAACTTTAGCTGCAAAAGCGCAAACACACAATGCAGAAGCGCTATCGTGAGAAAATGCGCTAACATTCCTAACTTAGCACTACCAAAATGAGCACATGCGCTAACATTGGCAAATGCATTAAACCTAAATGCAAAAGTGCTAACTAAATACCGAAAATCGCAAAAAAAAAAAAATCCAAAAATCCAAAAATGCGCAAAAAACATGAAAAATTGCACGACAAGTTGAAAACAAAGTTTGGGATAAGATACATACTGGAAACCCATACTTAGGAGGTCGTTGATATCGTCGAACGTGCTCAAATCGATGGTTCTCCAAAGGAATCACCATTTCGCCACCTTACTAAGACAATTTTCTTCACAAGCTGATAAAGATGAAAATGAAATTAAAATTAACCTTGGTTAATTTTATATTTACTTTTTGAAAGAGTAATTAATGCTTTTCAATGGGGCAATTTAATTTGTTTTTTACAAATGAATTTAATCGACATAACTTTTTCAATTATCATTAGATCAATCGTTCAAACCAAATTTTACAACAATTTCACGATGAATCTCGCGAGGGGGCACACAATCAAATTTTTTATCTCCATCAGGGGCATTATCGAGACTTGATTTAATCTTTGAAACAATGTTGTCTTGACATTATTTCAAAGAGGGGCAAAATGTATACACATAAAAATGGCTATGAGCGATTAAATAAATATAGCTATGAGCGATTAAATAAATATTTTATATTTATTTAATATTAATTCTTCTATTAAATAGTTAATTTGAAAAGATTAATTTATTTAATTCATTTCGTATTTTTCTATTAATTAATTTAATTGAAATATTTTATTAATTAATTCATCTATCCTATTCCTCTAATTAATTAAATATCTAATATTTAATTATTCTTCTGATCAATTAATTAAATATCTAATATTTAATTATCTCCTTCAATCATTTGAATATCTAATATTTAATGATTATTCTTATATCCTATAGTCTCAAATATTAAATAATTTCTAAATTATTTAATCCCTTTTCCAACTCACCTTCCATCTCCACTTCATCTTCCCTTTGCCAACTCATCCATCATGTGGCTAAGGAAATTAATATTTCTTAAATATTAATTCATCATTTATCTCCAACCTCCAAATTTAATGAAATATTGTGTACGTACACATATTTCATAACTTTCTACTATATTCTCTCCAACATCCCTACATCTTAGGAAGGACTTGAGTCCACTTGTCCTCTCATGCCTAAATTTTCTCCAACCATCCCTAGATTCCCTCAGTCAGCAACCCAGTCAAGGTGAGATGAGTGACACTTGTCTTCTCCTTCCCCCTTTCTATCAACCTTCACCTTTGCTCACAACCATCCAAATCTACAGATCTTATCATGACTGTTGATCTGGGCCACATCATCTTATCCTCTCAAAGTCTATAAAATCAAGAGTTTTAGTTGAGAGAGAGTTAAACTTCAAGTGAATTTGCAAGCTAATCATTTGAAAAACTTATGCATCCATGAGTTTTAATCTTGAAGCAAATAGTAATTATCATTTCTCATTTTAGCATAATCATTTAGCATTGCATATCATAGCATTAGTGAACTATCAGTTATCAGTCCATTCTTCATATGCCATCTTGGAAGCTATCAGTGCTTGTCTGAGAGCACACCAACCAGGAACAGTGGAGTTAGGACACAATGAGATATAAACCATGAAAGTAAAAATAATGTTTTATTTTAATATGTATTTCATGTAGTTTCATTGGTTGAATTTGGATTTCCTATAGCAATTTCCTTTGTATTTTGTAAAACTAACTTGTTGCAGGTAGTATTCTGATGATGAAATTCAAGTCGACACAGTAAAAATCTTAAATTTGTTAACTAAGTTTCTAAATTCATATTCAAAAATCTTGTTTATGATTGAAATAGAAACTATTATAAAAACTCATATTCAAATATTTTAAAAATTAGAAACAATTATATCCTATCATTTCAATTAAATGACAAGTTTCTAAATTGATAATTAAGACAATCTTATTAAATATATTTAAAAAATAATTTGACTAAATTTCTAAATTCATATATGAAAATAAATACTATTCTAAAAATTCATATTAAAATATTATAAAATTAGAAACAATTATATCCTACCATCTCAAAATATTCTAAATAAATTTTTTATTTTTATAATACATTTTAACACACACACACACACCGTAATATATATATATATTACGGTTTATTAATAATATACAGTTTTGGAAAATAATAGCTTGTTAATGCATAAGTCTGTCATATATTGTCTAAAAATTAAAAAAAACAATCATATAGATTGTCAAATTCCAAGTCTGTACCACACTAAAAATTAGTGACATAATGAATAAATTGTGGAGGTGGGTGGTTAAGTTGACAATGAAAGGCATGAAAACAAGGATAGAGATGATTATTAAAAAACATAAATATTAAAAATAGAAATGAAATTAAAGATGTTTATTAGCTTTGATTTGTTTAAGTGGCTCATCTAAAATCTCACTAAAAGATACACCCTACTAGAGAAATTATCATACCAACCACCTAAACATGTCAAAACTTAGAATATGTTGTTAACTCTGAACTATTTATTAATACCTTCCAAATATAATAACTATGCCATGCAATTAAAATGAAAGAAAGAGGAATTATATATGGACACATATTGTGTTTCCCGGTTTGTGCTTTTTAGCAGTTATCTGACATTGGATATGTTGGGATTTAGATGTATTATGTGATTCCCATACAAAGAATTTTATTTAAATTTGCCTTAGATTTTTGAAATTCATTTATTCCTCTCAAAAGAAGCTTGGGGAAGTGTAATGCAACATTTATAGAGATTCACAAAACCAGCTGTTAATAACATGCCTGATACATGCAAGAATGAACATTGTTTATTATTGCAAATATTGTTTAGTTAACAATTAGATAGTTATAGATAGTTTAGATAGGAGTCAGTTTAGTTTTAGTTTTGATTTCCTCTTTAAATGCACATTTTCTTCCTTTAATACATCGACATTGGAGAGATGTTTGCATTGTACTGCTGATCATCATTGTATTATATGGCCATTCATAAAAATCATTAGGAAAACTTGTATTTTTGAAGGGGAAGTAAAAAATTTAGATCTTATGGGAGGAAGGGTATGTACATCTCATATTATAAATATAATTAGATGCCTCTTTCATTCTGGAAGTACGAAATAGAGTCATATATTATACACCATCTGTAAACTAAAAATAGATTATCTGATTTCATGAACTATAAAAGAATTCCATTCCATTCCAATCAAGATATAGAGAACACTATGTGACCCAATTTGGTATGTTGAGATCTAGACGTATTCTATGATTTGTACAAAGAACCTTCTTTAAATTTGCCTAAGATTTTTGGAATTTATTTATTCCTCTCAAGAGCAGCTTGTGAAAG
This sequence comes from Cryptomeria japonica, assembly GCF_030272615.1. Lineage (NCBI taxonomy): Eukaryota > Viridiplantae > Streptophyta > Pinopsida > Cupressales > Cupressaceae > Cryptomeria > Cryptomeria japonica. Next base: position 476,954,653 of record NC_081412.1, read on the forward strand.
TGTCATGCAATATTTATAGAGATCCACAAAACCAGTTGTTAATGTGCCTAACACATGAAAGAATAATGAACATTATTTATTTTCGCAAATATTGTTTAATTAACAAGTAGATAGTTATAGACAGTTTAGATAGGAGTTAGTTTTGTTTTAGTTTTGATTTCTTTTTTAAATGTACACTTCTTCTAATACATTGATAATGGAGAAACGCTTGTATTGTTTTGTTAATCGTCATTGTATTATATTGTTACTCATAAAAGTCATTAGGAGAACTATTATTGAAAAAAAGGTAAAAAATCCAAATCTTATAAGCAAAATGGTACGTATGCCTCATATTATAAGCATAATTAGATGCCTCATATTATAAGCATAATTAGATGCCTCTTTCATTTTGAGAATACGAAATAGACTCATATGTTATGCACTATCTACAAAATAAAAATTGATTATTTGATTTCATGAACTATAACAGAATACCATTTCTTTCCACAAGGTACAGACAACACTAACTCATTTAAACAGATTGTTGTGTGTAGTGTTGTTTTCATCAATATTTTCAATGGCATGTGAAGTAGATGAAGTGTCATATCTTTTGGCCAATGGTCGTCTTTTGTTTTCCTGTGTGGTGACATCTCTGTTGAGATCTATTGAGTTGCCACTAATCTTGTCTGTACAGAAGACTAAGTGAATTAAAGAGTAGGAAGCAGGGGACAATTCTTTTAAAACGGTTCTGTAATTTGCTAGATATATGTTCTGGCTGGAACGATCTACAGGACATATGCATGTACGGATTGTTTTGCATGTAGATGTGAAAATGGAAGCCATAAGTGATAGATGCAGATGCTTGTTACACAGTACACACCATTCTTATTAACAGATAGACATATTAAGAAGTGTTTATGTACGCAGTAAGGCATCAAAAGTTTAAAACTTGTGGACGTTAGTTTTCTTAAAACCATGTCATCCAGTCCATCCATATGTTCAAGGAATTTGGAGTTATTTTTCACTTTTGGAGACTTCTTACTTATCATATTGTTCAAAACCTGTCATTCTAATGGGTGCAATTTGGATTAAATTATACACCCTAATTTCTATGTGGAGATATCAGTAATGATTTTCATGTTGCTTCTGATGGATATAATCTGAGTGTTCGAAGAGGAGATTGTAGGACCAACAAGAGGATTGAGGATCATTTTGGTTCAAAGATTGATAACACTGTTCGAGAGGCATCAGATCCTGTTTTAGATCAAGTTTTTTTTTTTTTTTACTTGTGGATAGTGCGTCTGTAAGCAGACAGCTTAAATCATACATATTAAGTTTTGATTTCTAGACTTGAAAGTGTTAAACGTTCAGAGTTGACTGACATTCTCTAAAATTAATATGTTGCTCAGTGTATATGATTTAAGACTGACCGTTTATAAGAAATAGATCTGTATGCTTATGAATAGCTTGTTTGTCCCTATACATAGTTTGAGTGATGTGCTTGTGAATATTATGGTGTGTCCCTATTCACAATTTTTTGAGCTTATTATTGTTTACAATAAATGCGTCTCTAATGAACAACTTGTGATGATAGCTAGTGTATGTCTCTATCCATGGTGGTTCATTGTTGTCGATAACAGATGTGTTCCAGCTATTAGATACCTTTGATTACTTGATGGTGTATTTGTGGATATCATGTGTGTCAATGCACATGAAAGTACTTGGTAAATTGTGTGTATGTCTTAATTCACTGGATGCTTAGTTGAGGGGTTGTGTTTGTCCTAAGAACATTCAAATATTTCTATCTATTTGTAGAAATGTAATGATGAGTATTTGTCTTTATAATTTTATATATCACAAATTTGTTAAATTAATGAAAATTAAAATTGTTAGTAAATTATATAGACTTTAAGATTGATTTGTCTGATCATGCTATAATTCTGGTATGGTGAACTTTTTTTTGGCATGTATCTAAAGTAAATGCATTACCATTATGATGATTCTTCTGGTATGGTGACATTTCCTGCCATTTCGAACAAAGGATTTCACCTGTGCCTTACATCTGCGAGTGCTTCCTGACATGGTCCACTGCTCAGCAATTTCCAGCAATTATGAGTTTGCCTTCTAGTGAATGGCAGGCACCCATATTTGTGTTTATTGTTTGCTTACACCACAAAAGGCAAGATGTTAATACAAATATTGCAGCATACAAATTAACCCTTTTGCAGTGATACTGCATCAACATGTAAAACTATGCAGAATCAGGGAAAACTAGTAACAGATTGCAAATTTAAGCCAATGCAAAAAAATATCTTTTTTTTTATTGTAGACCGAAATCCAATTCCCTTTGCAAGTAGTTGCAGTAGAGTTGAAAATTCTGAAGGAATGGCAAAATAAAAAATAAATTGTCAAATTCCAAGTCTGTACCACACTCAAAGTTAGTGACATAATGAATAAATTGTGGAGGTGGGTGGTTAAGTTGACAATGAAAGGCATGAAAACAAGGATATAGATGATTATTAAAAAAACATAAATATTAAAAATAGAAATGAAATTAAAGATATTTAGTAGCTTTGATTTGTTTAAGTGGCTCATCTAAAATCTCACTAAAAGATACACCCTACTACAGAAATTATCATACCAACCATTAAACATGTCAAAACTTAGAATATGTTGTTAACTCTGAACTATTTATTAATACCTTCCAAATATAATAGCTATGCCATGCAATTAAAATGAAAGAAAGATGAATTATATATGAACACATATTGTATTTCCTTGTTTGTGCTTTTTAGCAGTTATCTGATATTGGATATGTTGGGATTTAGATGTATTCTGTGATTCCCTACAAAGAACTTTATTTAAATTTGTCTTAGATTTTTGAAATTCATTTATTCCTCTCAAAAGCAGCTTGGGAAAGTGTAATACAACATTTATAGAGATTCACAAAAACAGCTGTTAATAACATGGCTGATACTTGAAAGAATGAACATTGTTTATTATTGCAAATATTGTTTAGTTAACAATTAGATAGTTATAGACAGTTTAGATAGGAGTCAGTTTAGTTTTAGTTTTGATTTCCTCTTTAAATGCACATTTTCTTCCTCTAATACATCGATATTGGAGAGATGTTTGTATTGTACTGCTGATCATCATTGTATTATATTGTCGTTCATAAAAATTATTAGGAAAACTTGTATTTTTGAAGGGGAGGTAAAAAATTTAGATCTTATGGAAGGAAGGGTATGTACATCTCATATTATAAACATAATTAGATACCTCTTTCATTCTGGAAGTACCAAATCACCATCTGTAAACTAAAAATAGATTATCTGATTTCATGAACTATAAAAGAATTCCATTCCATTCCATCAAGGTACAGACAACACTAACTCATTTAAGCAGATTGTTAATAGTGTTGTTTTCATCAATATTTTCAATGGCATGTGAAGTAGATGAAGTGTCATTTTTTTGGGCCAGTGATTGTCTTTTGTTTTCCTGTGTGGCGACATCTCTGTTGAGATCTATTGAATTGCCAATAAACTTGTCTGTACAGAAGAGTGAGCGAATTAAAGAGTAGGAAGCAGGGGACAATTCTTTTAAAATGGTTCTGTAGTTTGCTAGATATATAATGTTCTGGCTGGACACGAGTATGTACGGATTGTTTTTGCATGTAGATGTGAAAATGCAAGCAGGTTGTGTGTGCGCGTGATAAATGCAGATGCTTGGTACACAGTACACACCATTCATATTAACAGATTACACATATTAAGAAGTGTTTAGGCATCGAAAGTTTAAAACTTGTAGACGTTAGTTTTCTTAAAACCATGTCATCCAGTGCATCCATATGTTCAATGAATTTGGAGTTATTTTTCACTTTTGGAGACTTATCATATTATTGAAAACTTTTCATTATAATGGGTGCAATTTGGATTACTTTATACAAATTCGATTAAATTATACACTCCAATTTGTATGCTATAATGATGATTTTCATGTTGCTCCTTATGGATAGAATCTAAGGAGTGTTCAAAGAGATTGTAGGACCTACAAGAGGATTGAGGACCATTCTCACAAGTTATCTTTTTGTACGAAATTAAGAAAGAACACTGTTTGAGAGGCATCGATTTTTTTTTCTTAGATCAAGCGTATTTTTGGTACTTGTGAATAGTGTGTTTGTCCATATTAAGAAGTAGATCGACAGTATGTTTGTCTATATTAAAAGGTAGATTTGTGTGTTTATGGACAGTGTGTTTGTTTTTATACATAGTTTGAGTGGTGTGCTTGTGAATAGCATGGTGAGTCCCTATTCACATTTCTTTGAGCTTATTGTCGTTTATAACAAGTATATCTCTAATTAATAACTTTTGATGATTGATAGTGTATGTATTCCTATACATGGTGGTTTGTTGTTGTCGACAACGGTTGTGTCCATATTAGATAATTTTGATTACTTGATGGTGTGTTTGTGGATGTCGTGTGTGTTAATGCATCTAAAGTACTTGGTAAATTATTAATATGTCCTAGTTCACTGGTTGCTTAGTTGAGTAGTTGTGTTTGTCTTAAGAATATACCGATGTTTCTATTTATTTGTGGATATGTAACAAGTGTCATGTAGTGATGAATACTTGTATTTATAATTATATGTATCACAAATTTAGTAGATTAATAAAGATTATAATTGTTAGTAGATTATGTAAACTTTAAGATTGATTTGTTTGACCACACTATAATTTGAGGATGATAAAAAGAATCACTATAGATTATAGCAACACTAATAATACAACAACATATGACACCTAGAAAAGAGACTCTAAAGTAACTACATTAGGTCATTATGCTGATTTTTCTGGTATGGTGACCTTTTCTGCCATTTTGAACAAATGATTGCACATGTGCCTTACATCTACGAGTGCTTCAAAACATGGTCCACTGCCCAACAATTTCCACCACGTAAAATATATTGAGTTTGCCTTCTAGTGAATGTCATGATCTTCTCACAATCATGAATCATCCAAATTTGTGTTTATTGTTTGCTTACACCACAAAAGGCAAGATGTTAATACATATATTGCTGCATACAAATTAACCCTTTTGCAATGGTACTACATCAACACATGTAAAATTATGTAGAATCAGGAAAAATTAGCAATAGATTGCAAATTTAAGCCAATGCAACAAAGCAGATAATTTTTTTTATTGTAGACTGAAATCCAATTCCTTTCATAACAAGTTGCAGTAGAGTTGAAAATTTTGAAGGAATGTAAAAAAAACCAAAAAATAAATTCAATTCATGGATTTTAGTTGGCATATCACAAATTTGATAAGAAATATAATTTATAATTTGAAACTAAGGAAATGTCACTATTGTGGACTGCTACTATACATATGAGTGGTGCTGAAATAATAGTAGGTTTGATGCACTAGAATAGTTCTCAGTGCAATAATAGGGTAGAAAATAGTTCTATATTGGAGTGACATAAAAGGTGGAATTTGAAGCACAAAGTTGTAGTTTCTGATTAAAGGAAAAGCAAGTTTTGAAGGGACCCAAAACCCTTTATAATCAGATTTTGAAAGGATCTGGAACCCACGACCAAAAAGTTGCCCAAACATAAGGAATATGAAAGTACAGACAACCAAGGAAAAACGACTGCAAAGAGACCAACTTGTAGCCAACCACCCCAAAACAAGGCTGCAAAAAGAACATCTTGCAGCCAACCTAAAGTCATCCCCCAATCAAGAACCATCAAGATTTACCTTTAGATCTACTCTTGTGGAAGCGGAGAATCATGTCAAAAGAAGGCTTACAAGAATTAGCTTTCTTGCCCTTGACAAAAATCCATCCCTCTTCCACATGCATTGCCTTGCCAAGCCAAACCATCTCACCATAATCTGGTGAATGAAAGCCAACAACCACAGTCTCAGAATAATCATCTGTGTTCCTCCTAGTAGGCATGGCCTTATCAGAAGAGCCACCAGAAATGATAGCCAAATCGCTATCACCAGAAAAAGCCTTCTGAGGCCCATTCACTCTCACATAAGGGGAATCAGCATGAGACACTTGCACAATTTCAGTAGCCCCACCAAGAGAGGCATCTGGAGGGGATGCCCCAAGATCCCGTGGTTCCATAGCAACCACCTCAGAAAAACTCCCAGGTTGATTGGATTTATTCGAAACCATATAATGTTGTTCAGAAGCGCCTTTCCACCATGTGGCCTTTGTTGCCTTTTTCTCAAAACCACAATGCTCAGTTGCATGCCTAGTTTTGAAACATCTTCTACATTGAAAGGGAATCCATTTATAGTCCAAAGATTGGACCCAAGAACCCTTTGAAGATTTAAGTAAATTTTAGCAGCCGACCCATTTGAAATATCCAACTCAACAAGTATGCGGGCAAAGGTGGAGTGGAAAATATCATAGGATTCATAATCATAAAATCACCAAGGGCATTACCCACTTCCTTTTAAAAGAGAATCATTCCATAAATGAAGGGGAAGAGTAGGAAGTCGAACCCAGGTCAGAATCTTATTAAACATTTCAGTAGAAAGGTTGAAATTAGAATGCCAAGGTTTAATCATCAACAAAAAATTATCCTCCTAGCTAAAAAAATGATCACATAAGATTTTGTTTCTATCCTGAGCATTATCAAACTTTGCAACAGAAAATCCCTTAGCCATGGGGAAAATATGAACTTTACCCATGATAAGAGGCTCCCAATGTTCAGATATCCAGGTGTGCAGCTGAGGGAGAGAAGGCCAAAAACTCCTAAACCGACAGATCACACCATGTAAAGAGAGAATAGAAGCATTATAAACAAGATCACACCATGTAAAGAGAGAATAGAAGCATTATAAACAATTTCTTGTGCCGCATCATCTTTCAGATTGACGAATATGGCATTAGTTACTGGAATGGACCCACCAAACGACTGTCTAAGCCGTGACTTCCTAGTCACACCATGCCCAACAGGCCGTGCACCAGCAACACTAGGACAAGAGGAATCGCCCACCGGGGAGAAACCCTTGGCACCCAAATCCCTCGTAGGGGATGTAGAGGCCGAGGGCCGAGAGGCTCCATCCCCAGAATTAGAAGACGCCTGCTGGGTGTGAAGATCCATAGCAGTAGTGACGTTCTCCTTCCAAGCATCACACATAAACCCACAGGGAAATGCGACAACGCCATGCGCAACTAGCACAGCAGGGGAGCCGTTGCGAGCAGGGGGGAGAATTTGTAATCGCCTGGGTGGGAGACATCATGGGAGCCATTTGTCGTAGTTGTAACACCCTATTTTAGAGGTTTGCAAGAGGAAACCACACTTAAAATTAGTGACACAATGGATGGATTGTTGAAATGGGTGGTTAAGTTGACAATGGAAGGCATGAAAACAAGGATAGAGATGATTAACATTAATTGAAATACCTCCTCAATTATGAATCATAATTTTACATTTCCCTAACACAATGGAAGTAGAATGTGCACTTAAATGGTGATAAGCCTAGCTATGTCCTAAAATTTCCATCTCCTTCCAGAATTTTTTTTCCCTCTACACAACAAAGTTTGGAGAGTATAGAACATGAACAAACGTAGGTGAGGATAATTTTATTAATAAATAGATTTTAATTTGATACAATAATGTAGTAGTTTTGAAATTCTACATGGGATAAAAGTTTAGATTGGTAAATAGTTGTGACACAAGTTGTACAAGGAGAAAAAATAAGTAAATTAGATTCAATTATAATAAGACTAATGTTAGGGTCAACAACATGGTCAATTATAGTGCTAGCAATAAGTTCAAATGACAATTCAAATAATGGGTACAGTAGTAGGTATCAACACAACAAAAACCATCATAGCAACCATAACAACAACCATGGCAGCAAATATCATACTTCACTTTTTGAACATGATTATTTATGAGCTACTATTCACTGTGGTAAAAAACATTTTACTAAAGATGTCATATAAGACATGAAATTACATGTTAGCAAGATATAAATATCATATCTTCCATGCATCATCCATTTATTTGAAAAAAAAATTGAGTGGGAATGTGTAGGAATTGTTATGAAGTTTGATCTTGATGGGTTAAGGATCAACCTGTAGAAACTTAATGATATTTTCTTGGTACAATTCAATTATTCCAAACTTACACACCTAAACAATCACTATGAAGAATATCTAACAACCACCTAAGGGATTGATATGTAGGTATGACTAATATTTAAGGACTTTATTTCTAATATTTCTCATGCCATTAATATTGTGATTAAAAAATAATGGTTTATTTTGAGCTTTTTATGCATGCCCAATCCAAATCACTACAATAGATTATTACAAGACAAAAAGATACAACCACCATGGCACCGTTTGAAATCTAACATTCATCCATAAATTTGAATCTCGGCTGCTAGATCCTCAATTTACACACAGATGAATGGTTGAGATGTGCCTAGAAGACCCTCATAAAGATCCTTAATGATCAAATAGAACACAACCGTTGATATTGCCCTTAAGTGAAATTAGATGACTGTGCTTTGCGTGTGAGGTTTTGTTGGCCCCACCACTTGATCGAGACCATCAATTGCAAGCTCGCAACCTAGCCCAAAATAGTTACAAAGAAGTCACGATGATGCGACCTAGTATCCACTTAACTGTTCGATGTTGATTGCAAGATTGCAGCCTAGAAAAGCACATGTCCCTAACCACTTCTATAATGTGACCTAGAATCCACTTAACCAAATTAGTCGCCAATTGCAAGATCGCAACTTAGAAAAGCACTTGTCCTTGAACACCATGATGATGCGATTCGATAGTCAATGTAATAATTAACCTTATAAGCCTCTCGTCTGCTGATAGTAGGTAAAACAGGGTTGGGTTCGGGATGAATAAGGGACACTCCAGCTGGTTGATCCAAGACAAGAAGACTTAAGGTTTTAGGGTTTTAGGCCTTAGGTAAATATGCAAGTTTACCCATTAGGTTATCTCATATCGGTTATTTGGACATGGCTGAGGTTGACACATAAAATGTCAACAATACCCTTCAAAGCTTTATGCGGGAACCTTATTTTGGATGTGTGTGGCACAACTAATAGCTTCTGCCCAAAAAGCTAGACCAAGAGAACAATCATGAATCATGCAACTAGCCATCTCCTTAAGGGTTCTATTCTTCCTTTCTGCAACATCATTCTACTGTGGAGTGTAGGCAATTGACTATTGAAGATCAATCCCCCCCTCAAGAGTACAAAATTCCTCAAGTTTATTGTTCACATATTCGCTTCCATTGTTTGTGCAGAGAATCTTGACAAGCTTCCCTGATTGCTTCTCAACATGAGCCTTGAAGGCTAGAAATATGCCAAAAACTTCACTCTTGTGAATAAGAAACTAGACCCAAGTGAAGTGGGAGTAGTCATCAATGAAGGTGAGGACATAGTGGGCCTTCCTAAATGATGACTTTGGAAATGGGCCTACTACATCTCTTTGAACCAATTGAAGAACTTCCATTAAGGCTTTCCAAGACTTCCCTTTATCAAAATTCTCTTCAGGATGCTTGCTCATGGAAGACCCTGAACATATACCATTTAAAAAGTTGATTTGAGGTAGACCAATGACCATATCCTTGGAGCTTACCTACTGAAGATAGCGGCAATTGAGGTGTCCAAATCGGTCATGCCATACCTTACTTTTTGAATTTGAATGAGTGAGCAAGGCTATAGAAGGAGATTTAGGCACAAAGTGGGAGAATATAATAAAGTTGTGTGTTGTGATTGGCTTGTTCCAATGCTACCAAGGCATCATATCAAGTTATTTGACCACAACTGAATCAAGTCTAAACTCAACTTTCTTTCCATCTCCATAGTGGGTGATTTGGTATATTGAAAGAAGGTTGGTGCTCAAGTTAGGAACATAGATAATATTCTCAAATCTTCCATCATGCATGTCAACTGAACCCTTCCCTTCCACTTCCACTTGTGTATCATCACCAATGAAAATGTGAGGTACCCTAGATGGATACACTAGTACATTCGGGGCTGATTTCCGATGGCCTATCGTCGAAATTCCGACCACTTTTTGTCAGACTATCGAAAAATGAAGCCATCGAAAACTCGTCGTCAGACTTCTCGACGATGCCATTGAAGGTCAACATTCCCACGACACCGTGAACTCTTTCGACGGCGGCCATGATCGCTCATCCAACCAAAAATATTGTCGAATGGACGTTGGAATGTTGACACGTCCCCACTACTATGCATCGACGACCTTCCGACAAGAAAGTGTCATAAAAAATATAACAATCTCGTCGGATATTTCTTTAGTTGGTGTTTGATGTCCGATGGATACTGGAAACTTTGCAATGATGAGAATGTTGTTGGTCCGACGGTTCAGCCATCGGTGCAAAGTTTAATTCCCGTCGAAATTCCGATGGCAATTTATTTTGTTAAAAAAATAAATTCATTATTCTATACTGTGACTGGTTCTCCTTATCTAGATGTAAAGAACATCTCCTTGATATGTACAATGAATGGTATTCTATCCCCATCAGCTACCAATAGGGGGCATAGGTTTCAAGCTAATTAGGTTTCACTTCTAATCACCAAAGGTCTTTTGTCTAAGGTTTTTCTTGGCTTCGATTTTTCTTTACCTTATTGTTTGCTTGATGTCATTATAATAATAATTAAGTTTAGATTTCAGTCTTAAGATATAAATCCAATGGATTTTTACATAAAGTAGTTTACACAATTGAGGAAGGATATGCAACAACTCCTTTAATGAAAGCATCCATTAAAACTCATAGTCGTTGTCACCTCATGAAACGTTATGATTGCAAGATAAGCATAGGTTTGGCCAAAATGGTCAAAATTTGATTTTTTTTTTTTTTTTGGTGTGTGTTATTTCATGTAAATAAGGTCATTTGAGGCCATTATGATGACTTTGGACCTAATTGGGAAAGTTTGAGGTCCATTGGGCAAAAATTGTAAAAAGTTGTCATTATTGTCATGACAACTTTTTAAAATTTGGTTGGGAGGTTGGTTTTTGGTGGTTTGAGATTGTAACTCACTTGGATGGGCATAAATAGGGCTTTGTCACACCACCCAAGTTTGTCTTGTTGAATTTTGAAAGTTTTACTAAATGAAGTTGGAGATTTTTGTTCATACAAAAATGTTTTAGTCCGATTCTCATTATTTTTAATTATGAAATTCATCATATTTTCATTAGAAGTTGATTGGATATGGTAGAGAAGTGAATTACCTTCATTTCATCTTTTGTAGCATTGAGATCCATTGAAATTTGAAGAAGATATCACTATTTTTTCAAAAACTATCAAAACCCTCACTAGGGTTTCCAATGAGTGGGAAAAAATTGTATTTTTGGCCTTTTCATTGTTAAAAACTCACACCACTGATTGGAAAGGCTCTTGTAAATATGTATTTTTATTTCTCTTTCTTTCAAGTCTCCAAAACCTCTGAGACACATGCTAGATTTGATTGATTGGTCTGATATTCATCATGTATCGGACCTCTGGGATAACAACATAGAAAAAGTGGAATATAAGATAGGTGAGAGTGAAGTGCCTTGGATGGAATGTTGGAAGAGATGTGTGGGACCCCTGCACACCCCATAGAAGCATTTAGAAGCCATAAAAAAGTGCCATAGACCAAATACTAATGATTGTCCTAAGGGTACCATTTGTGACAATCATAATTTTACCAGTGATACTGCCTACTCAAACAAGTTATGTTTGGAAACCCCGAGTGTGGATATGTAATGGTAATGAAATTTCCTGAGAGTAGCCCTTACACTAGTATGCACAAACCTTGGTGTCACAACGGTGTTGGTGTGGCCTTGGGCCAATGGTGATTGACTGTTACAATTAGGACAATGATCTCAAACACAATTTACGGTGTTTATAACTCTAATGTCCCAATCTACTTGTATATATTCTCACAAAACAATGAACAACCCGACCATAGCTATTAATAAGATTTCCCCATAAAATGCATGCAAAATGTATCATCATTGATAGGATATCTAACTTGCATTTAGTAAGAGACCTCAATGAGTGGAGTTTCATGCTGAAAAGAGTACTTGCAATAAAGATATTGAAATCCACAAGACATTATGCATTCAAAAATCCACAAGGAAGATCTAATATTTATGAATGAAATTGCAAATCAATCTAAGTTACATGTTTGATATCTTACTTATATCATGGCAACATAAAATGTATATATGCAATCAACATACCTCTTTGCTTGTTTATTTAAGAATGTTGCTAGGAATTAATAGGTGAATGATATATTGATCTACACATGAATCACTTGTACTTTCCTGATACTTTCATCCCTTGATACTTTCCTGATACTTTCATCCCTAACACTTGAAGATTGTTTCCCGCCTCTTGATTACTTGGAGTCCATGCTCAAGTCACACTAAATCACAATAGTTAGTAGAAAATAGTGACCACAGCCAAGGAAGCCCAAATTTACTCATACTCAACATAATAAGAAATAATTAAATCATTTGGACCATTATTCATAACATAACCTCTTTTCACATCATGGAAGGCCAAAATTACAAGGATCACGCTTCTTCAAAGGAGCCATTGTTCAGAGCCACCAAACTATCAACAAGAGTATCTAATTTATTTTGGTATGTGATAAAGAAGGGACTTTTCTTTTCTAGAGCCCGAGTGATAAAGAAGGGACTTTGGTTCTAAAACTGTTGCTCCACATCCTAGAGTGAAATTTCACTCACAAGGCCAAGGTTGTCATCATGCAAGTGAAACTGGCTCATCAACAAAACATTGAGGGTTAAAGGTCAACTCTATAAGAGTGGGTTATACCCAAACCTAACTGCACTCTTGACCCCAAATATTGTCCCTAGTTGAAGGAAGACTGGCTGCATAAAACCCCTATATAGCTGATATAGTTGGGTAAGTATAACACACATAAAATATATTTACTAAATCCTCACTTAGGAATAATTCCTTGGTCATATCAATAGTCATGAATGCACAAGAAGGACTGACTTATTATTAAACTATTTATTTATGTTTTGAATAATGCAAGATTGGTGTATGGTCTTAGATCATTGCTTATTCATTAGGCAACAGAGTCACAACGCATTGTGAAACAAACAAATTGGAATAAAAGGTGGAGCTATGTATTTGCAATTTTGCACACAACTAAGATCATGAATTTTTTAGCAAAACATACCTAGTAATCCATTCAATTGCATATGTTAATATATAAAATAAGAGGATCATTACAATACTTGCATTGTTCTTAGAATGTTGTTACATTCATTTGACCCAATCTGACACTCATGCCAACAAATGTGACATGGGAAAATGCTTGGTTATAGCCAATAAATCTTCTTGAATATACACTTAATGCCATGGAAATATTCTACAATAGAAGCTACTTATAATACTACTCTTCTTTGATTCCATACATTTGTAATCTTTCAACAAATTGCATGTGGAGTCTATGGCTACCCTACGATTTGTTTGGTGTATAGAGACCATAGCTGAACTAACCTCTTCCAAAATGGATTCCAAAATATTACTTAGTCAAAGATTGGGCATGAAACCTAACCCGTGGTACTATAGTAGTACCAAATCTAAGGGCAAGGGATAATCTCAACCAAAAAGGGCATCTTAGATCAAATAACAAGTTGAGCATTGAATTCTTCTAGTTGGGAGACCTTCTACATGCATGACAATAGTTGGGAGAAAAACTAGATCTTTATTTTGGTGCACAAACTCAATTTAAAAAATATGCTTTTGGTTCCAAGCGAGGCCCGAGGCTTGGGAAGGAACTATAGGTTGGGGATTTGGGAGTGGAAGTGGACCTAGAACCAAAACCTATAGGTTCTGGGTTCCAAGTCCCTTCCGAGTTCTAGAAAAAGGGAAGTGATAAAGCAAGGAGGAAGAAAATAGGGAAGAAAGTGAGGAAATAAAGAGGGAGATCTAATTTATTTTGGTATGTAGCCTCTACTACTCTTTTTCTTGTTGAATGATTTTGCAATATTTTGAGAAGACTACAAGGCATGAAGTAATGCTCATAAGGCATGAAGGAGCTATGTAAAGAACAAACCATACATATGAATACATGCAAGGCATGAATCATACATGTAAACCATGAATTAATACATAAATACACATAAGGTACAAGCATATATGAGAAAGGTTCTCATGGAGTGGATATGTTGAAGACACATCGATCATGAAGCATACAAGACAGAGGTATTCATGGAATAGACATCTGAAAATATCTCACTCATGAAGTAACAAAATTCTAAAGAAAATGTCAAGTAATAAAAAAACTTACAAGGATGAGGCATATTCATAACTTTTGCAGTCCTGCCATGGATATCAACACTAGAAGCAACTCATACTGTTAATGTACATACAAGACAATATGGGAGTTCGTTATACCTAGCAAATTGTGGTATTGTTGTTCGTGTGGCTCTGTTGGACCTTGCAATTAAAATTCAATGTACATTATTCAATAAGATTAACTGTGCAACATAATGAAATATTGAAAAGTGTGTTATCTTATTGAGCTTCGCTTGGTTTCGAGAATAGTTTAATATTCCCTACTTAACAGGGCCAACCCTTTTTCCTTGCCCCTTATAACTCCCATTATAACCTACATCCCCTTTACCCTTTCATTACCCCCTTATACCTCCCACTCCACTTTATTCCCCAACATATCCTAACTCCAACCCCTTCTACCTCCCACATCCTAAACCTCTTTCCCCCCCATGTATCTCCTTCTTCCATCATTTATATCCCTTACATCCCCCTTTCCCCAAACATCCCATTCCCTCCTCTTTCTCCATGTAGCAGCTACCCTTAACATTTCCTACCACTCCCCCCTCATATTTCTCTCCACCGTATCATATCATCCTTTTGGGCAAGAACACCTAGCACAAGATGGCCACCATGAAGCCAATTTAGTAATAGGTCAAGGTTTTTGAGTTTGGTTATGAATAAGGTGTTAGAAGACCACATTTCATGTAATAAATGTCATTAAGACCATTAGATGGTGTATTGAGTCCTAGTGGGGGTCATGATGATCAATATTGTCAAAATTGTCACTATGTTGCAAGTATGTCTCAATGGGTCAAATGTGATGTTTAATGATATGTAAAGGTCATATATACCTATTTGAACCTATTTCTATCATTTTTGAGTCATAGTGGTCTTGGGTTGAGTCTAGGAACAATTTTTGACAAAGTTGCTAATATTTTCAACATTGTTAAAGCAACGTTTTGTGCATTTTATGAGCAATTAGGTGTTAGTTTGTTGAGATAAGTTTAAAATTTGGTTCTAACCATTGAGGGACTATTTGAAGTTATTTAATAAGGCACTCTCCACTACCAAGGGTCGGTTGGGCATTGCAACTAAGCACAATTAATAAATATCTCAGTTTTACCCTGCAATTTCTGAGCTCTTTAACATTGAAAATTGCTATATTGGAGTTTGGCATTCCTTATCATGTTATTTTGCTTTTAAAATCTCTTTAATGTGTTATAGGGGTTTGGTTTCATCTTGTTTTGTTCTGTATTGCAAAAGTTATAGCCAAATTGGTGAAAATTGTCAAAAACCTAGTCTAGGGTAGCTCGAGGCAAACTAAAATGCATTAGGGGTCATTTCCGTGTTGATAAATCCATTTCAATGCATGGGATGACGCATAAAATCTTGTATTTTATTTTCTTAATCATTTTAGGGTCTCATGAGCATTTTGGCACATGCAAATATGTGGAAGGTGTTGATTTTTGTGTCTTAATCTGAGAACACAGTGTATGCATGGAGTTTGGATGGTGTAATTGACTCAAGGGTCCTTTAATGGTCTTGTTAAGGGACTGGGGAATTTGTGAGGGAGTTATAAATATAATCCAATTGTTCAGTGACCAAAAAATCCCATCAATCCATGAGGGTCTATGACTATCCTAAACCTTGCATTGATTATCACAATTTGACAGTGAGTTGAATTAGTCCATTAGCGAGATTGGGAAGGAGTTTGGTGTTGGTGGAAGGTTTAAGGAGGTACACTATCATCATAATTAATGTTAGAGAGTGTTGTGAAGAAGAATGGCCATGAAAGGAGTGACTATCCTAAGTGCTTGAGACTGTCACAAAAAGTGAGTGTTGCAGCAGTGAATCTTCCTTTGACCTTTGGGTGGGTGGGAGGGTAAAGACCCATGGTGGTATATGTTGAGTGGTCCTTGTAAGAGTGTCCAAAATTACATTGGTTTTTGGATATCTAATACATTTTGTGAGTTGAGTACCAGGGGGGATTAGAAGACCCAGTTGAAGGAGGATTTGTGTGAATAAGGGTTGAGGGTGTTGGTGGTGATTGAATGTTGGAGATTTGGATTGTGACTTAGACATGTTTATTTTTCCTATTTGAGTGTGATTCAATGGTTGGGTGAAGGTTGGTGAGTATGGGTGTGTTTTGGGGTATTGAACCCTTTTGAGTAACTTGTGGCCTTGTGAGGGGTCTTGTGAGTCAGTGAAGGGTTGACACCTAATTGAATAGGTGAGTTGGGATAAATATCTCCCTAGTTGGTTGAGTTTATTGGATTCTTTGCATCACCATGCCTTTTGCTATCAATCCATTCAAACTTCCAGCCAAAGATTCAATCTTGTCAAAGTTCAAAATAAATTTCCTTGTTGTCCTTACTATCTTGCATCAACTTTCATATCACTAGGTAGTCTTTTTCTTAGAACTATCATCTTTCATGGTAGGATATTATCTCAGACCCTTGAGTTAAGTTAGCTTACCTTTAGAATTTATCATTTCCTAGGAAGCCATACCTCCCAAGGTAACAATGATACAATATAACAAAGTGTTCATGTGGCCAGCTTATTCAAGGGGAAAATGTCACTAATCAAGTTGAAATGTTGATTTCTCAATCTGCCTAAGCTAAAAGGTTAAAATAAATTGCAAAAGTTAGAACAAGGCTATGAGAAAATGAATCATTAGTATTACCTAAACCCACATTATCAACAAAACCTAGAAATAACCTTGTATGTAAATAATTTATCATGCCAAAATTGCCAATTCTAACATGAAAATGAGACCAAGGAAAGCTCTAGAACAACTACTACTATTCATTCACATGTTCCTTATTAACCTCAATCACGACGAAAGTGTTTGTATTCTACACTCTTATGAGAATAGTTGATGTTGTCATTGATGGCAACCAACTGGCAACCAACTGGTATTCATCTGGGAAGTCACCGACATTTACCGACATCGACAATAGACATCTACATACACCGGCAGACACTTCACCGACAACGACAACAATGCATACCGACACCCTAGTGGATAGGGAATAAACTTTTGTTTATTGTATTTAAATGTAATTATCTTTTGTAAAGCCGACATGACATATTGTAAAAGACTCATATATATCTATGAGATCTTATAGGTCATTTAGCAAGCATGGAAGTATGAAAATTGTATATAAGGTGATATAGTTGACAACAAAGGTTTTGGTAATGGAATGAGCTTAAACTGGTACTGAACCTGGCATAGTTGATGCTGATTTGAAGCAGTACATTGTATTGGATTTCATAATCCACTTTTGTAGTCAGTGTGACTCTTATTGAGTAGTGTGCTCTAGGCAGTTGGCCTTCTTGCATGTGCAGACCCCTCATTGTAAGTAATATTTATTCATTGGCCAGTGAGTGAATATTGTGGGTCACAAATCCCATTGAGGTTTTTCCCACACCAGATTTTCTCATTAAATATCTTGTGTTATGGTGTGTTTTCTATGTTGTCTCTATTTTTCTTATTTGCTGCATTAATTCTTATTTACCGATACACTATTTTGAGATGCAAAGTTCTTAATAAGCTTAAATATTCTGCTAATCGATTAGATATTCATTCATCCCCCCCTCTCAGTATCTTTGGAATTGTCAATAATCCTAACAATCAGTATTAGAGCCTAGTCCACTATTCTCAAAAGCCTAACAACTTGAGGAAGATTCTGACGTCGGTACAGATGGAGAACTTAAGAAAACAATTGGAAGGAGCTCTTGTAGATTATGATGCAGAGAAGCTGAAGAATATCAAACTTGAAGATGATCTGAGGACTGCACAGGAATTCATTCGAGGACTTTAGGAGAATCTTACTATAGCTCGAAATAAAAGAAAAGAACTTCATGAGAAGATGTAGAATGATAATGATGAAAAGGAAACTCTTAATGAACTTGTGAACAAGTTGAGACAAGAAAATAGTACTATGAAGAATGAAATGCAAGATATGACTATGAGGTTTTGTAAAGACATTGAAGACATAAAGAAGAATGAAGATGACTTGACTAGGAGACTCAATGATGTTGGAAATGAAAATCTAAGACTCAGTCATGAAAATGATATGTTGAAGACAAATCTGATTCACATGCAACATGATAAAACTGAACTTATGAGACAAAAGGGAATTCTGGAAAATGAGTTGGCTACTGCAAATCAACACAAAGAGAAATTCAAGAAAAGTCCAAAGGAACTTGATGATATGCTGAAAAGTCAGAAACCAAATGGAGATACTAATGGACTTGGATTTGAAGTTGGAGAATGTTTCGGTACTGCAAACAATCACGATCACAGTAAACCGGTAAGACAACCTAATGCTTACAAGTTTAATGGCAAATATTTCAATTGCAACAAATATGGTCATAAAGCAAATCAATACAGATTTAGAAACAATTAGAACATTAATGCACCCACTAGTCAATGTTCCAAATGCAACAAAGTTGGTCATAATTCAGAAAACTGCAGAATGAATGTGAAATGTTATGTTTGTGGAAGATATGGACACTTATCTAATCAATGCAGAACACAAACCGGCATAGGATATGGAAAAGCTATTCAGAGGAATAATGTGACTTGTTATACTTGTAACAAGATTGGACATATTGCAAAATTCTGTAGAAGTAAAACTTCACCGACAAATAATAAAAGATCCAGTTTGAAAGGCAAAGAAAAGGTAGATGAGGTAAAGCAAGAATTTTCAAAACAATGGATTTGGAAGACAGATGAGAATGTTGATGAGACTATTTCTTCACTGGTAGAATAGAGTAACCCTCCACCGGTAGGAGATTCTTCATCCAACTGAGAAGTAACCCTTTGGGGGTATTGTAGCAAATTGAATATCATATAGATTGCCGTTGGTCGATGGCGAGAAGATAGATTTCTTCTTTACCGACAGATGTGTTAAGTTTTCACTTAACCAACGAGCATTTAACATGGTTGTTGAGAGAAAAGTCATTATAAATCATCGGATTTTCCTCATTTTTGATTCACCGAGCATTCAAATCAGCAGAGAGCGCGAAAAAGAGCTAAGGCATTCAAGGCGAAGGTGTGAAGCGATTTATTTCAAGCATTCTGATATTGTCAGGCAGCTAAAGGTATTTTTCAAATGGCTTCTTCTTCTGATCCCAAACTTATTGCAAACCCTACTATCGTGGAAAATGTAAAATGCCCTAGGCCCATGTTTAAGATAATTATCGAAGTAGCTAAGCAAGATGATTCCATAGGTGCATTTTCAAAAATCCTAAAGGTGTAGCTTATGCTGAAGACCCTAGGATTTATATTCATTGCAACATTGAAGAATTGGGTTCTGAGGAACTGTTGAAAATGTTTAGAACGATAATTTATGATGAAAATGGCACTGTTAAACCTGAACACAAGATTGTGGAGACTCTAGGTTTTGTTGAGATATTGAATATCCCTGAATTTTTGGAAGTAGTGAGAATTGTCTTAAGTAGAGCACATGGAGAATTTCTATGGTTATATTTTGTCTGCAAATTTACCCAACAAGCAATTAGGGCAGTAACTGGTTTACCCTCAACCGGCAGCAGACCAGACAAAACAAAGAAAGTTCCTAACAACAAATTGATGACCCTAACTAGAGCAACATCAGATAGTAGATCACTAAGAGTGAATGACATCAAAGACATCAATGTGAGATTCATAAGTATGATACTTGGTTATGAGACTACACATGCAAACAGACTTAATTCAGTTTCTAGTCTTTGCATTAATAGTGCTTATGAAATGGTCAACAACAACACAATGATTGATGTGTGTGAATGACTGAAAGATGAACTCATTGATAATTTGAAAAGATTAAAGGAGATAAGAAAGAGACATTTCACTTTGGTAATCTTTTAGTATTCTTAATGCTGTATTTCACTAAGGAAATTCCTTGTATAGGACCAAAAGACTTTGGATATGACATACCGGTAGGAGAACAATTACAGGATGCTTTTACCAGCATGGGAACTACAAAAGACAACAATATAACTGAATACTTTAAAGCTTTTCATGATAAAATGAAACCTAGAGAAAGACTATTACAGAGTGTAGTGGACAAATATGACAAAGAAATCTATTTTGTCATAAAAAAGGATGAGACATGGATGGAATTTGTACTTCCTAGGACTGTATGGGTAACTAAAATGGGCTGAGGTAGATCTCAACATTATTGAGACATATGCAAAAGCTTTGTTAGATGAACCAAGAGAACCAACATAACAAGTTTTTGGTAGTGTTGAAACTATTGAGAGTGGTGTGAAAACAATGAAGCAAAGGAAGAAAAGAGAAAAGTATATTAGGGATGCATCAAAGAAGGTACAGGAAATCAAAGAAAATGTTATGAACTTTACTGGGATAACGGCTAGTGATTTGGAAGGACTGCAACCGGAGGCACACATTTCACCGGTTGGCACATCTTCGGACAGTGAGATACCAACTGAATTCAAAAGAGTTGAGAGGAAGAGAAAACCTTCACTGGTACCCTCTCCTTCACCCAAAAGAACAAGGACTTTAAGGAAGAAACAACAGGCAGTAAGGGAACCGGCTAAGAAACTAACTCCCAAGAAGAAACAAAAACCGGTCATACATTCATTAGATGATTTACTAAATGAAATAACTAATGATGGTAATTTGGCTAATGTGAGTAAATTGTATAACACATTCAAATATTCAGACAAGGAAAGAATTGAGAACAATATAATTTTACATCTGGATATATACAAAAAGGTTTTAATTGAAGTAGTGGATGATTTACCTAATGAACTATATAGAAGATTAGATGCAAAAAGGATTGCAGTGATGGAATTGGATAAGGAACTAAAAGTTGAAAAAATTCTAGTTGTACATCCGGTTAACTCAAAAGAGGAAATTGATGATCTAATTTGTGAGGCTAGCATATCTGTTTTTGCTAGTGGTCATCAACAAGTAAGTTTGATGACAGGTAGAGTAAATGAGATTGTAGAGGAAATTGCTGATAAATGGGATATATTTTTTGTGGAAAAAGAAAAACAATAGGAAATGAACTGGCCAAAGAAAAAATTCAAGGTGTATTAGAAGGGTAAGGACAAGGGGAAAGGTAAAGTTGGTGGTATTCCAAACATCAAGATCACTGACAATTTAACGCCACCTTTGGATACTGCACCAGTACATATTGTTGATCCACCAGTTACTGACAGTGAAGGTATCACACATGACAAAACTAATCCTGAATCTGAAATACTATTGACCATGAATGTGGATACTCAGGAAGTGAATATTGTTGTGGACAAGGACACTACACAGGTTAAGGATGATAATGGCAACATTGCTGAAAAACTAGTAGAGACTATTGAGGTTGAGATCCCAACAGAGCAATCATTACAAACAGAGCAACTGTTGGATACTAGGAAGAACACTGAAGGTATAGATGATGGCATAGAGAAACCTACTGAGTTTGAGACACCGATAGTTGAGCATATAGAGAAACCTACTGAGGCAGAGGTACATATTGAAGCAGAGAAACCGACAATCACTAAGACACCTAAACAATCAGACAAACCTTTACTGGTTGAAATGGAAACTCAGACTGATCCACCAGAGGTTAACACAAGCAAAATGGTTATAAATGTTGGGAGCACATAGGTAATTAAGGTAATAGGTCAGACATCTGACACTTCATCAAGTGAATTCAGACCTACTAATGTAACATAGGTACTCCTAGACTCAATCAAGAAGATAACAGACTGTAATGCATTGGCCTACAAGGCAATTGATGACACCATACAAATTCTTAAATTGATTGCACCTAAATATAACATAGATCATGTAAAGGATTCTTTAGGTAAATTGGACACATTGTCCAAATTCATTGCTGACAATGTAATAACGGTTGATAAGGTGAATGAGGAGGACACCGTCAAAGAGAAAGTTGAAAAGGAGAAGAAAAAATTCTTTGAGGACACAAGAAAGAAGTGCACATAACACATGAATACACTATTACCGACACTAAACACTACAATTTTGGAATACAAAGAACTATACAGAGAAACATGCAAACCACATCTTTTGACAAAGGA
The DNA here is from genome assembly GCF_030272615.1 of Cryptomeria japonica. Lineage (NCBI taxonomy): Eukaryota > Viridiplantae > Streptophyta > Pinopsida > Cupressales > Cupressaceae > Cryptomeria > Cryptomeria japonica. The sequence continues at coordinate 476,977,023 of NC_081412.1, forward strand.
CATAGAAAAGGACATCAACAGAGTACAGAAAGAAATAGATGACATAGTTGATAACATAATTGGTTCATCCAAACCTATACCAGTTATTGAGCAGGAAATAGAAGGTTTTTAGGAGAAATTGGAGAAATTTGAGAAAGAGAAGGCAAGGATTAAGTCAAATACTAGAGAACTTAAATACAAACTTGGTCCTAAGTTGGACAATCTAATCTTTCTGAGAAATGAAATCTCTAAGGCATTACTTCAAGGAGAACGATCACCAGAAGAGCACATGCATCATCTCATCGACACGATCCAACAGAATGAGACAACCTTGAATGACAACAACAGATTCATGTAGAGTCTTAATTTGGTTTTGGCAGATATATTCTAGATTGTAACCAACCGATTACAAACTTTGAGGTGACATTTTTACACTCATTTGACTATTTTTGACAACCTTTATCATTGATGTCAAAGGGGGAGTAGTGGAGAGAGAAAAATGATTATTCAGAAGAGATCATTTGCTCAGGGGGAGCACATCTTTTTGGTAACTTTTTGGACTTCAGTTTTTGGAACAGTTTTTGGATTTTTCTCATGAGTGTTGCCATCAATGCCAAAGGCAGAGATTGTTGGCATTCTACACTCTTATGGCAATAATTGATGTTGTCATTGATGGCAACCAACTGGTATTCATCTAGTAAGCCACCGACAGTTACCAACACCGACAATAGACATCTACATACACCGGCAGACACTTCATCGATAATAGACATCTACATACACCGACAGACACTTCACCGTCAACGACAACAATGCATACCGACACCCCAACCGACAGGGAATGAACTTTTGTTTATTGTATTTAAATGTAATTATCTTTTGTAAAGCCGACATGGAATATTGTAAAAGACTCATATATATCTGTAGATGTATAAAAATGACCACATTCCTAAATGAATATTTAATGTTCATTTTATTCTCATTCCTCTAGTTTAGTTAAATCTAATTAAATTAAAACATCCACATTCCTCTATTTGATTAAATAAATTATTCAATTTATTTATTTAAATTCACTTAAGCCTTTCACATAATTTAATTGAATAAATCATTTTATTTAATTAAATCCCTTCTCTCTACTTTTAATTAAATTTATATTTAATTAAATTGTTCACTCCAAATAAATAAATCTAATTTGTTTAAATCCTCCACTTGCAACCACAATTGAAATAAAACAATTTATTTTAATTAAATTCTATTTTTCCCACCCACTTGCAAAATCCTACATCTCCCACTTGTCTCCTAAACCTCTTTCTAGATTCTTCTAGAACTTATCTAATCCTAATCAATTAGCCTAGCCCCTTTAATTATCCCCTTTCCCTAAATTCGAGGATGTCACTTCTGAAATTTGGAGTAAAGTCTTCCAAAGGCATTAAAGCCTTTATGCCTTCAACAAGCTAACTTGTTGAATACCCCCAATTTGGAAGGAATCTTACAAATTTGTCCCCAAAGTCTTCAAAATCATTAATGGTTAACTAACCCTTTGTGGCATGGTTAGAGAATTTTTGCCTAACTCAACCCTCATCTAACCCAGGGGTCTCATCAAGCATTCATTGCTTTGACCATGGTTATTCCTTTAACCTTTGCACAAAAGTTTATCCTTTGGGTTAAATCTTTATTCAATGGGTAATCTTAACCTAACCTTAACCCTTACCTCCTAAGGTAACCATGAGGTATTCTCAAGCATTTAATGCTTCTTACATCTCCTCTCAAGCAGTCTTATGTTGACGATTGTCACCATTTCATTGGTGAGAATTGTAAACATGGATTGATAACTTTCAATCTTGGCTCTTGATAAGATCATCCAATCTTGACCATCCATTGCCCTATTTTTTCCTATAAATAGACCCCTCATTTCCTCATTTTAAGGATCCAAGTCTTTAGCATCATACTTATACTAATTTTTAGCAAGCATTTAATCTCTTTTTGAAATAGAAATAATCTAATAAACATTTTAGAAGCATTTCTATCATCATAGTTAATCATATAAACTAGTATATCATGTTAGGATAGTCTTTTACTAATCTCTTCATCTTATCATCACTAGTTTAGTTCATATTTATTAAAATCATGCATAGTTATGATTGCATTCATGTTAGATTGATCAAAAGCATCCCTCATTCTCATGATTATCATCCCTAAGTCACTTTGCTCAGTGATCTGAGCACAAAGGCATTGGCTTGAGGGGTCTTGTGAGATATAGAATAATGGAACACCCCTTGGGAAGTTGAGCTATTCCTTATAGCTCCATAACTTGCACCAAGAGTCCCATTGGTGTGTGGGCAAGTCATTGAATTTTGTAATTTCCATTTCATTGCACCGCTTTTCTCACATACATTTTGTTGGTATTTTGGTATGGTTTTGTCATTGATGTCAACACCTACTAAACCTTATCAAATCTGGCACTTTGGAGAATCAACAACATTCACTGACAAGCAAATTACTTATGCATAGTCACCGGTATCTGGTACACCGACAGGATATAATGATCACCGACACTTGGAATGGCATGGAAAACACTTGGTTATGTTGAAGACATGGTTTGGACACTTTGTCTTGGAAAATCATTTATTAGAATATTCATATTTGCATATTTGTTGTTACCGGCAAATAGGTCCAGGTTATACACCGATAGGTTTATCTTTTCCAGATCAACATGGCAGGCTATGGAGATGACTTATTATTGTTGTAAATGCATTAAGCCGAGATGTTGAATCGGTCATTGCATCAGGCATTATTTTATTTGTAAATTGATTTTATTGTAATATCTCTTAGAGTCGACCTACTAAAATTGGTCCTAGGTTATGATATAAATGTAAGATCTGATTTGTAAGATCGGATGTGCAATACGAAGAAGAATTGTGTGAAGGTATATGCGAGATGAAGTAGAGCTATACACACAGACATCATTTGAAGGTGAAGCAAGGTTTTTGTGAAAGAATATCAGAACTACACCGGTACTGAATACAGCATATGAAGATGCTATTTTGAGAAGTACATCCTTATTGGATTTAACCATCCAATTGTAGTCAGTGTGACTCCTATTTTGTGTTTGAGCAGTGAGCTCTAGGCGCTTGGCCTTTCTGCATGTGCAGACCCCATTTGTATACACTTACTATCTGTAGTAGTATCATCTAATTGTGGGTAAGGTTTCCTACCGTGGTTTTTCCCCTTACAGGATTTTCACATACAAATATTGGTGTTAAGTGTTGTGGATGAATTTGTCTTTTTGTTTCATGCATTAATCTTTACTGGTATTGCAATTATCTGATAAAACTATCCACCGGTATAAAACACTGGTTCACCGGTATTAAGCAATAAGTTGGTTAAGTTGTTTATGTTTTGAATTTATTTGACAAATGATTCACCCCCCCTCTTAGTTGTCTCTGGGACCTAACAATTGGTATCAGAGCCTAGTCCTCTTTTACAGAAGTTTAACAATTTGAGGAGATCCAATGTCTACTAACTATTTCAGGAAGGACAGTCCTAAACTTGATGGAACCAACTATGGCATACGGAAGATCACAATGGAGACACATTTAAATTGCATTGGAAAGGACATATGGGATGTTACAAAGAATGGCTATACTGCTCCTACTCAAAGCCAACCTAATCCACCTAACTTGACTAAAGATGAAGAAAATGATTGCAAAGCAAGAGAAGCACTTTTTAGTGCATTAACAGATCAGCAAATGATGAGATTATCGGATAGATCAACTGCTAAAGCTATTTGGGATCAGTTGGAAACACTGAATGAAGGAGATTCCACAGTCAAAATTGCAAAGCTTGAAAGCTTCCGGGTCAGGTATGAAAATCTAAAAATGGAAGAAGATGAAAGGAATTCTGCTTTTATGGAAAGAGTTAATGAAATTGTTTTGGGTATTAAATGTTGTGGAGGAACCTTAACTAAAGATGAAATTGTTTCAAAAGTTTTAAGAGGATTGCCACTAGCATATAAAATGGATCATTGATTCAGGATGCTCACATCATATGACAGGTGATAAAGGTAAATTCTTGAACTTTCAAGAATATAATGGAGGTCTAGTGAGATTTGAAGATGATAAATCTTGTCTGATCAAAGGTAAAGGTACAATATCTCTTGATGGTAAGCATAATACTGACAATGTTTACTATGTTGAAGGTTTAAAGCATAATATTTTGAGTGTTGGTCAATTAGTTGAGAAAGGATTTCAGTTACAATTCAAAAATGGAAAATGCAAAATCATGAATAGAACTGGTTTAGAAATTGCAACCGGTAATCAAACTAGAGGTAATATCTTTCATTTGAATAACAATGAAAAGACATGGTTGATTGCACATATTGATGAAATTTGGCTATGGCATAAGAGACTCTGTCATTTAAACTTTGATTGCATGGTGAAAATCAGTACTACTAAGGCAGTTAGAGATTTACCTAAAATTGTCAATCCTCACAATACAGTATGTAAAGAATGTCAATTTGGAAAACAAGTTAGAACTACCTTTAAAAGTATTCCAGAAAAATCCAATAATTCTCTTGACTTAATTCATGCTGATTTATGTGGTCCAGCTAGAACTAAAAGCTTGCAAGGTGATAGATATTTCATGCTAATCATTGATGACTATTCTAGAATGTGTTGGGTTACTTTTCTGAGAGAAAAATCAGAAGCACTTGGGAAGTTCAAACTGTTCAAAGCTATGGTAGAAAATGAAACCAGTAAGAAAATCAAATGTCTAAGATCATATCAAGGAGGAGAATTTACATCTAAGGAATTTAATGCATTCTATGAAGTGAATGGAATCAGAAGACAACTATCAGCACCTCAGACACCACAACAAAATGGAGTTGTTGAAAGAAAAAACAGAACTATCTTGGATGCACCTAGAAGTATGTTATTAGAAGCAAACCTACCACATGTATATTGGAGAGAGGTGGTAAGTACAACGGTCTATACTTTCAACAAAGTTCACATCAAAGGTGAAACCGGTAAGACCCCTCATGAACTATGGTTTGGTATTACTCCTACTCTTAAACATTTCAGAATATTTGGAAGCAAATGCTATATTAGAAGAGATGAGTATATTGGGAAATTTGATCCTAGAAGTGATGAAGGTGTAGCATCCTAAAATTGCGACACTTGCAATTTCGACTGCATTTGGGTCTTCACGATGGCGATGCAACACGGAACCTGAATGGAGACCCCGAAACTTGTTCATGACATCAAAAACTGCATTTCTCAGCACCCTGGCCTGATCCTCCTTGCACCTTGCTGTCCCTGGAGGTGGGACCATGGCGCCCAGCGCCCTGGTCCCTGGCCCTATTTTGGGCCCGGTCTCTTATGGGACTTCAGGTCTTTAAATTTGCAAATTGGAAAATAATCTTCCTAGGTTGGCCTAAGGTCGGTAAAATCAGTCTTTTAACCCTAAATTGACAAGTATATAAACTACATTTCCTCTCCCATTTTGGTAGATGGAAAAAAGGTGGAAGTAATATTCAAACATTCAAGCATTCAAGCATTCCTTCAAGCAATTGAGCATTCTAAGTCTCCATTCAAGGCTAAGTGTTGCATTCAAGACAAGGATTCAACCATTGAAGAGGAGATCACATACAACATACAACATACTACTACACCTTCGCATGTAAGAATACAAACATTCTTACAACAAGGTATCAGTACTTGTTTACATTACAAACATTTACATTTACAGCATTCTCATTTCTTGGTTAATTCCAAAACCGGGGTCTAACCTAAAGGCAAACCCCTCATCCCTAACCCCCCAATCGTCCTCTCTTTTCTATGTGTAGGTTGTAGGTACGCGGCTGTAATTGAAGATCTGGAATCCTTGTGCAGAGATGAACAAATCCACCTTCGTTTCGCGGATTTTTTGGAGGACCGTGTGCACGCCGGGCGCCATCGTCCCGTCAACTTTCGCTCAAATTTGCAGAACAGCACCGTCTCGACATTTTACTGCTAATTCCAGGTCCACAGCTTCATCCCATATCCCTATCTCTGTTTATAAGCAAATCTTTCCTACTTTACATGCATTCCTAGTTCAATCTTCCTATCTACATTTCTTTACAAAAGAGGGTATCCTTGATGTCTTAACCCTTGAAACTCATTTAGAATCCAATCTTGCATTGCGTGGGATTGGATCTTGTGGGTTTCAACCCCTCTTTTGAATGTAAAGTCCCTCCTAAGTGAAAAACCATCAACCCTAGTGACCTCCCTTCTCTCTCCTCGGAGTTGGGGAGGGGAGAACGACTAGGGTTCGATTTTTCCGCTTTACATTTTGGTGAACCCGACATGAACATCCTCATTCTGATTATTCATGGTTAGATCTGAAAAATTTGCTTCCTTAATTACATTTCCATGTTTGATCTTTTGCAAATTTTAGAGGCTAATTGCATAAAAACCCTAAAATTTTATTTTTAGTAATTGAGCTTGTGAAAGGTTTAATTGTTAATGCTTGTTTCAGATCTCCCCTTCTATTGCAAATTGTCAATTCATATTTGTGCTTTAATTTTGAAAATTAAGTGGTTAAGTGTCAAAACCCTAATTTTTAAAACCTTCTTGATTCAACCCTTGACTGATAATTTGACTGATCAAAACACCTCCAAATCGGCTGTAACTTTGGATTCCGCAATAAAATCACAATATCTTTCATCCCTGAAAATTTGGAAAAAAGTTGCGAGGACCGTGTGCACCCCGAGCGCCATCGTCCCTGACATTTTTTCCAAAATTTCGGGAGCTAGATCTTACTGTATTTTTCTGCTAAAATCCAGAATTTTGGCTGATTTTATCAATTTTAACACTTCCAAAATTAAAGTCAAAGTTGGTCTAGTAATTGCTTGGATTAAGGCTTCTAATCATTCAAAAATTGTTGAAATTGAAATCTGTGTTAAAATTGTGTTTCTTACTGTCCTAAATCTGAAAAGTGTGTTGGTATTCATTAGAAATTTCAGTGCTTTATTCAAATTTTTGCAGTTTGTGACTTTTGAAATTAAAATGTTTAATTGCAACAACCCTGATTTCCACTTTCAAATTTGAATTTTGCATGAAATCGAGTCAACTTTCAAATTTCAAAACTTGCATTGCTTTTAGTATTCCCTCTAAGATCATAAAATTCAAAATTTCAGTTTCCCTCTCTCTTTTTCAAAATTCAAATTTTACATTTTTCAACAATCTTGGTAGGGTTCAATTTTGAGATTGCAACTTTAATTTGGCCTATCTACAGATCGTAAAATCACTCAATTTTTTCAGATTAGCTTTAAAATCATCATAACTTTCATCCCTGAAAATTTCAAAAAAATTTGCGAGGACCGTGTGCACTCTGTTCGCCACGGTCCCGGACATTTTTTCTGAAATTTCGGGAGATTGTCCTGATTGTATTTAACAGCTTAAATCTAGGAGATTGGTTGATTTTATTGAAATTTGCTACCTCTAAAATTCAAAATCTTCTCTCTTTCTTTAGTGCATGAGTTTTACAACAATAAGCCCTACTTACACTATTCCCGTTAGACGAAGCCTTAGAATTAAGTCCTTCCAAGGTTTAATTACTGAGGAGATGGAACCTAATTTGAATGGCCTTTTTAACGAGGACATGGGTAATTCTTCTAATCCTCTTAATGATGAAGAAGCTCTCCATGAGGTTTCTATAGAACAACTTTCAAAATTGGATAACCAATTTGATGATTTTTGACAATGGATGTCTCAAGAATACCCCGATAGCGAAGCTCTTTCATTAATTGAGGGTCTAAAACGTATGGTTCAAAGTGATAAGAATGGAATTGATATTTTGCGTGGTATTGCACACATTGTGGATTCGAATGTGATGCCTATGAAGAGTTGTGCCGAAACCTTAGGTTATACACAACCTCCTACTCAAGTTAATCATTCTATTCCTTTGACGACTTCTATTGCTAGTATACCTACTTTTACATCAAACATAATGACTACTTCAATACAAGACATTCCCCCTATGATCACCAGTCATGGGGGCAATCCTTCCTCTTCAATCAATCCAACTTCTTCATTCATTCCTTCAATGAGTGTTCCTATTATATCACCACAAATGAACATGACGCAAGGGGGCAATTCGTTTAATCATTCCATTCCTCCTTGTAGTGTTCCTCCTTTCCAATCATCTCCTATGCCTAACTATCATAGTGTCCTGCCACCTTACTCTCTACCTTCTTTCAATAACATAACACCTCCATCACAATCTAACACGTCTAATATGAACTCTTCGACTGAAGCGACCATTAACAATCTTGCACAAACTGTCTCTTCTTTACAGCAACAAATTGCCTCTATGAATCAATCTAAGTTTAGTGTGCCCACATTTGATGTTGCGAGCCCACTTTCTCTTGACATTGTCCGAGCTATTCCCCCTAAACGTGTTGAAATCCCGCATTTGGAGCTTTATAATGGTAAGGGTGATCCTCTAACACATGTTAAGACCTTTCAAACAATATGTACTGATTTTGCTTATGACCAAAGGTTGCTTGCAAAACTGTTCACTAGAACATTAAGAGACAAAGCCCTACAATGGTATTGCTCGTTGCCTTCTTATTCTATTTCTTCTTTCGAACAACTTGCAAATGCTTTTATTCAACAATTTCAAAACAATATAAGTCCTAAAGTTACTTTGATTGATTTAATGCATTGTAAACAAGGTGTTAAAGAAAAAGTGACTGATTTCATTGGTAGATATAAGCATTTGTATGCTCAAATTTCTTTTCCAGTGCCTGACAATGATATTCAAAGAATCTTTATTTCTAATTTACAAAAAGATATTAGAGAAAAACTCCTATTTTCTGAGTTTACTTCTTTCCAACAGTTGTGCGCAACTCTTCACAATTATCAACTAACTGTGAGTCAAATGGAACAAGCAAATCCTATGGCTCCGAGTGATAAGGGTGATAGTAGTCAACAACCACTTGGGAAGTTTAAACTGAACAGAGAGTCCATTAAATTCAATGAAAACATCATCAACAACAATTTGAATGTAGCATCAGGTGTGCCTCCTATTTCTAAGTTTTTCAAGAAAGAAAGAAAGTTTACTCCTTTGAATGAATCATTGCATAGTATTATGAATAAGTTATTGGAACAAAATGTGTTTACTCTTCCTCCTATAAGGCAAATAGATCCTGCAAAGATTAATTTGCCCTATTTTGATAACAAATCTTTTTGTCAATTTCATCGTCATCCTGGGCATGATACTGAAAAATGTTTTGCTTTAAAGGGTAAAATTCAAGATTTGATTGATAATAATACTATCTCTGTTTCTGGTATGAATGATAAAGGCAACACATCTGTAGCTCCTCCTAACCAAAATCTTTAGATTTTTACTGATCCATTGCCTTCTCATACCTCTAATGCGATTGATACTACCGATTCCTCTGTCTCACCTGATGATCTTGTGTCCATGACTCCGAATGTGATCAACTTTGTAGAGCAGCAGAAAATCCCTAGATAACCTTCCATCACATTTGATTCCAGTGAAACTATCAGGGCACCTGATGGTCCTTTATATATAGTTGCAAAAGTCAAGAATACACCTTGTCGTGGATTTCTTATTGATCCTTCTTGCATGGTTAATGTCATTACTGAAGAATTTCTTTTTACTTTGCAATTGAATCAAGTGATCTATGACGAAACAAAGGTGGTTGTGAAACTATTTGATGCATTTTCTTCTCCTGCAATTGGTTCTATTACATTACCTATTGAGGTTCATAACAAATCCCTTGATGTGAGCTTTTCTATTATTCCATCGTCCGAACAATTTCGTGTGAAGCTAGGCTATCCTTGGCTATCTTCCATGAAAGCTATTGCTTCTCCTATTCACAAGTGTTTGAAATTTCCCCATAATGGTGAAGTTGTTACTGTCAATCATAGCCTCTTTAAACCAACTGAGAGAACTTCTAGCGTTCCTATTGATTATTTTTGGCCTAAACAATTCCAATCTCTTCCTCCGCGAAGTGATCATCTTTTTAAATCTTATCAAAAGTGGAAAACAGATATGATCTTATCTCTAAATGAACCTAGAACCCAACCCATCCCTATGGATGTGACTATGCCTATATCTAATAAAATTCCCAAAAGTAGACCTATACCTCCTCGTCATGATGGACTTGGTCTCCTTCCTAAACCAAATATTCCTCCTTTATATGGAGCAGTTCCTCCTCCTTCCTCTTATAGAGAGAAGAGAGCTTCCTCTTCTCCTATTGTTCAACCTAAGAGACCACAACCTAAACACCCAAGTGATAAGGATGAGAACATTCCTCCTCCTCACTCTCCTAATCTTCCTACTAAGACTAGACGAAATCGTTCTGCACGTGAACGTCGATGAAAGCGTCATCTTAGAGCTCAGGCAGCTGCTTCTCAAACTTTGCAATCCCCAAAAACACCTTCAGCTAGTATTATTCCATTTTCTCCTCAGCCGACGATTGAGCCGAAATCTCCTAAACATAAGGTGCATGATGGTCTTGATCCGGTGCGAGTTAAAGATCCTATTTTTATAAATCTTGATGATGATATAGATGAAAATGTTATGCATGATGAAAATGTTACTCCTGTTCATTCTGATAGTGAATATGAATATGTTGATGTTGATAACCATTTATCTAACAAATTTTCTAAAGCACTTATCCTAGCTCCTAGACAAGAACAACGTGGCTCAGAACATGAACATAGCCCTTGTTTGGATCTTGTGATAGCTCCATCTGTTGTGTTGGATGTTCCTCCTCTAGCGTGTTTCCTGCCTTCCCCAAATACTGATCAGCAAGATCGGAGGGTAGATGACATGCTAGACTAGTTCATTAGCATAGCAGATTCTCTCCTCCTCTCTTGATCTTTTGTTACTTCTTCTATGTGTTATTCTCATTCTTCTATTTTGTTGTCCTTAGTGTTGTCTACTTGAGGACGATGCAAAGCATTGAGATCTCTTGGTCTCTCTCATGTTGACTCAAAAGACACATGTGTTCCCTTCTTCTAGGTGACCTTCCTTGATTGGGGAATGAAGAACAATTATGCATACATACATATGATATACATGAATTATCATACAGCATACTGACCCCAAGGAAAATGAAGTCACCTTGTGCTTTGTGTTTTGTGTCTATTATCCTTGGGCTTATCTCACACTTGGGGGCTAAATCCTTGTGATAACGTGCTCCTTTCCTTCTCATTTCTTATATGTATCACTACCTTAAAGAAATCACCCCCGGTGAGGCGTGTGCGATCACTTTAACGTAGGGGGGCATACATCCCGTTCATATCTTTTCAAGATACTTGAAAATTTCTTGACAAATTTAGTTTTGCCTTGAAAATTTTTGATATCTTTCTTGCATGACTCATAGTGAGGGAACCTTACTATTGACAGTCATGGTTCTCCCTTGTGATCTTCCCTTTTACTTTGTCAATCAAAGTTGTAAGATCCTTGGTCCACTGGGGGCTTGGTGTATCTTCCCTTTTACATTCTTACAACAAGGTATCAGTACTTGTTTACATTACAAACATTTACATTTACAACATTCTCATTTCTTGGTTAATTCCAAAACCGGGGTTTGACCTAAAGGCAAACCCCTCATCCCTAACCCCCCAATCATCCTCTCTTTTCTGTGTGTAGGTTGCAGGTACGCGGCTGTAATTGAAGATCTGGAATCCTTGTGCAGAGACGAATAGATCCACCTTCGTTTCACGGATTTTTCGGAGGACCGTGTGCACGTCGGGTGCCATCGTCCTGTCAACTTTCGCTCAAATTTGCAGAACAGCACCGTCTCGACATTTTACTGCTAATTCCAGGTCTGCAGCTTCATCCCATATCCCTATCTCTGTTTATAAGCAAATCTTTCCTACTTTACATGCATTCCTAGTTCAATCTTCCTATCTACATTTCTTTACAAAAGAGGGTATCCTTGATGTCTTAACCCTTGAAACTCATTTAGAATCCAATCTTGCATTGCGTGGGATTGGATCTTGTGGGTTTCAACCCCTCTTTTGAATGTAAAGTCCCTCCTAAGTGAAAAACCATCAACCCTAGTGACCTCCCTTCTCTCTCCTCGGAGTTGGGGAGGGGAGAACGACTAGGGTTCGATTTTTCCGCTTTACAGAAGGAATATTTCTTGGTTATTCATCTAAGAGTAAAGAATATAGATGTTTTAACAAAAGATTGCAAAAATTTGTTGAGAATACAAATGTAAAGATTGATGAACAATTCAGAGGAACTTCAAGGTATATAGATTTTGAACCGGCAACAAAAATTCTAACAAATGAACCTACACTGAACCCACCGGTACAAAATGAAGATCCAGTTACACCGGTATCATGTGAAAATTCCACTATGTCTGAGGAACAATAGCAAACAAAGACACCCCGGTATGTAAGATTGTATCATTCTAAAGATTAGATAATTGGAAACAAGTATAAAGGAGTTATGACAAGAGGAAGATTGGAAAATGAAGAGGTATTTCTTATTTCTCAAATTGAACCATCATCAGTTAATGAGGCATGTGAAGATAAATATTAGATTAAAGCTATGGAAGAAGAATTAGAACAAATTGAGAAGAACAACACTTGGACATTAGTTCCCTAGCCTAAAGATAATATGTAATTGGAACCAAATGGGTATTCAGAAACAAACTTAATGAAGATGGTAAGGTTATTAGAAATAAAGCAAGACTAGTGTGTAAGGGATATTCTCAGAAAGAAGGAATTGATTATAATGAAACCTTTGCACCAGTAGCTAGAATTGAGGCAGTCAGATTATTTTTGGCTTTTGTAGCACATAAGAACTACAAAGTATATCAAATGGATATTAAATGTGCATTTTTGAATGGAGATCTTGAAGAAGAAGTTTACATTGAACAACCTAATGGATTTTCTTTGACAGATAACAAAGATATGGTTTGTAGGTTAAAGAAAGCTTTGTATGAATTGAAAGAAGCTCCAAGAGCTTGGTATGCAAGATTGGATAAGTATCTTTTGAAGATTGTTTTTTCTAAAGGTAATGCTGACAACAACTTATATTATAAAGTGACTAATGATGACATCTTGGCTATAGAAGTTTTTGTTGATGATATAATCTTTGGAGGAGAAGATGGATTATGTAAAGACTTTTCTATTGAAATGCAACAAGAATTTGAAATGTCTATGATTGGAGAAATAAAATTCTTTTTAGGATTGCAGATTTCACAGACTAATAAAGGTATATTCTTGAGTCAATCCAAGTACTTAAAGGAGTTACTAAAGAAATTTGGGATGGAAAAATTTAAACCGGTAAGCACACGTATGACTACAAATGACAAACTATCACTTAGGGATGAATCTACACCTGTTAATCCAACTAGGTACAAATCTATGATAGGAGGTTTACTATATTTAACATAGACCAGACTTGATATCATGAATGCAATATGTATTGTTTCAAGATTTCAGAGTAATCCTAGAGAAAATCATGAATCAGTAGTAAAAAGGATTTTCCGGTACTTATAAGGCACTACAAATCTTGGATTATGGTATCCTAGAGATGAAAACTTTGAATTGTGTGCATACACAGATGCAAATTGGGTAGGAGATGTGGATGATAGAAAAAGCACCATCGGTGGAGCATTTTTTCTTGGAAGCAGACTAGTTTCTTGGTTGAGTAAGAAACAAAGTTGTGCATCCTTATCAATAACAAAATCAGAATATGTTGCAGCAGCAACTAACTGTACACAAGTACTGTGGCTTAAACAAATGTTGAAAGACATAAAGGTAAAATGCAAGGAACCTATAACTATCTATTGTGATAACACTGCAGCAATTGATATATCTAAGAATTCAGTACTACATTCTAAAACCAAACATGTTTCCATCAAATTGAATTTTCTAAGGGAAAATGTTGAAGCAAAAGAAATAAAACTAGTTTATGTGAATACTAAAGAGCAGATTGCAGATATTTTCACTAAACCTCTACCTAAGGAGACTTCTGAATATCTTAGAGATCAGCTTGGGGTCATACACCCACCAATAGATACTTAGAGAGTTGATGTTTGTCATCAACTGATAGAATTAACAAAGAAATATTTTACTTCGGCTTTGATGAGGAAGCTACTTCTCAGGGGGAGTAGTTGGTATACTAAATTGGTTGGTATTTTGTAATGAACTTGGTTTTGTAGTAACTGTGGCATTTGATGTCAAAGGGGGAGAGATTGGTATGGAAAAACACAAGGAAACACATGTCACTCTCAGGGGGAGAGATTGTTACTTTGAGAAAGATTACTTATATTTTGGTAATTATTGGTATTTTGGTATTTGGCATTTCTGTTTTGGCACTTTGATGGTTTTTCCATCTTGTGTTGCCATCAATGCCAAAGGGGGAGATTGTTGGTATTTTGGTATGGTTTTGTCATTGATGTCAACACCTACTAAACCTTATCAACTCTGGCACTTTGGAGAATCAACAACATTCACCGGCAAGCAAATGACTTATGCACAGTCACCGGTATCTGGTACACTGACAGGATATAATGATCATCGACACTTGGAATGGCATGGAAAACACTTGGTTATGTTAAAGACATCGTTTGGACACTTTGTCTTGGAAAATCATTTATTAGCATATTCGTATTTGCATATTTGTTGTTACCGGCAAATAGGTCCAGGTTATACACCGACAGGTTTATCTTTTCCAGATTAGCATGGCATGCTATGGAGATGACTTATTATTGTTGTAAATGAATTAAGCCAACATGTTGAATTGGTCATTGCATCTGGCATTATTTTATTTGTAAATTGATTTTATTGTAATATCTCTTAGAGCCGACCTACTAAAATTGGTCCTAGTTTATGATATAAATGTAAGATCTAATTTGTAAGATTGGATGTGGAATACGAAGAAGAATTGTGTGAAGGTATATGCGAGATTAAGCAAATCTATACATGTAGACATCATTTGAAGGTGAAGCAAGGTTTTTGTGAAAGCATATCAGAACTACACTGGTACTGAATCCACCATATGAAGATGCTATTTTGAGTAGTACATCATTATTGGATTTAACCATCCAATTGTAGTCAGTGTGACTCCTATTTTGTGTTTGAGCAGTGAGCTCTAGGCGCTTGGCCTTTCTGCATGTGCAGACCCCATTTGTATACACTTACTATTTGTAGTAATATCATCTAATTGTGGGTAAGATTTCCCACTGTGGTTTTTCCCCTTACAGGGTTTCCACGTACAAATATTGGTGTTAAGTTTTTTGGATGACTTTGTCTTTTTGTTTCATGCATTAATCTTTACTGGTATTGCAATTATCTGATAAAACTGTCCACCAGTATAAAAGACTGGTTCATCCGTATTAAGCAGTAAGTTGGTTAAGTTGTTTTTGTTTTGAATTTATTTGACAACTGATTCATCCCCCCCTCTCAGTTGTCTCTGGGACCTAACACATTTCTGGTGCCCACCGTGGGGCATAACCCCATTTATCAAATCGTTTTTTGTGTAGGACTAACTCTATAAGTACGCGGGAAACTAGAATTGGCGCGTAGCGAGCATGATCTAGTGCATTCGGTCGATACTTCAGTGCATCTGACTGATTGTTTAGCGCATTGAAGCTACCTCTTAGCTCATCAAAACCTAACTTTAGCGCATAACCATTTTACTATTTTATGTAGGTTTGAGCACCTTAATTAAATAGTCTAGCGCATCCAGACAACAGTTTGGCACGTCAAGGATTTTTGATAGCGCATCAATGCCTCTCTGTAGCGCATCAAGTCCATTCTGTAGTGCATCACAGACACAAGAAGAAAATAAATTTGTAACAGAAGCTTAAAATAGACTTGTAGAAGCCCACAAAACAAAAAAATTTGCAAACTGGTTTTTCTACAGGTGACTAACAATTTGTTTGCAAGGTGGAGAGTTTGTTTTACCAAAGTTAAGGTTGAAGTAATTTAGTTTTGCTAACTTTCTTAAGTTAGTTAAGTTAAAATTTCTTCATTTTCTTGCTAGATAAAATTGAAATCACATTTCATTTTGGGGTACCTAAAAAGAACAACAACTAAACCATTTCTTGCTTTCTTAGGAGAAAAACACTTCAGTTTGGAAGCTTTAAAAAGAACAAGCAAACTTTATTTTTGCAAATATTTTTAAAAGAAAAAGAACCTCACCATCCTTTGGTGTCTAAAAGGATCCACTTTACTTTTGCAAGATAAAGAACCTCATTTGTCAAAAGTGTTTAAAGCCAACCAAAAGAGGGAATTTCTTCCCCTTTATCAGTTTCTTTTTGTTGACCAAATCAAACTCTTTGCTTTGTTGACCAGGATTTTTATACTAGCTTAGAAAATCATTGATTTGGAAACTAAAATAAACACCATGCTTTTTTGGAGCAACATCTCCAAATAGACTTTAGCAAATCAATGCATTGAAAGGATAAAAAGAACCTTGTTTGCCTTGTCTCAAAAGTGGAAGGTATATGCTCTCCCCTTAATTAGGTGATCAAAAAGCCAAACCACTCTTATGCTTTCAGTATTTCAAGCAATAAATCCTTTGGTGGGCCTGCCCTCCCGAGGAGCTAAAAACTCTTAAAGTCATTCTTTGGCCAGTATGAGGAGAATGACCTAAGTGGGAAATGACTTTATCGCCAAGTGTTCCAACCCACTATAATAAAAAGTGGAGGGTGACGAAAGTCCCTTTCAATGGTTTCGCGTAGCGATTAGCCTTCCCCCAGAATCTTTACGATATGTAAAGCCTTTGTTCTAAAGGTTGGGAAGCCTCCTAAGGGAGTTTATCACTAACAGCCGAACAGAAAGCCTGATTATGAACCTTAGCATTATAAACATTGAGCTGAGTCAGTATCCAAACATTGGCAATATCATAGTGCAAGGGTGGGGAAGAATCCGCCCCCAAGATTACTCACCATATATCTCCCAAGATAGCTACTCAATTGTGAAGAAATTCACTTTGAGTTAATTTATGGCAAAAGGCAAAAAAATGGGCGCCCCCTAGGGGGTGACAAGGCTGTTTGAGCTGACGGAGTATTGAGACTAGTGGGCTATGATGTTGTTGATGACCCTTGAATAAAGAGTTTGATTGAATTACATTATCTGTATCCAAACCTGTTAAAACATTGGGGATTTGAACACATCCTCACAAAATATACACTATTTGTTTAGAATAGGCAAAAATGGTTATCTTTTTCATGCTGTGTTTGCATTTCATACTTTAGAAAATCATCCATAATAGTTGAGAAAAAGTTAAAAATCCCAGAAAAACCAACAAGTCAAAACAAAAAGGGCAATTTAGCGCGTAAAAGCAACCTTTTAGCGCATCTGGAGAAAAACTTAGCGCTTTGAAAGAATCTTTTAGCGCGTCCAAGCTTCAACATAGCGCAAACATTTTGAAAACTAGCGCATAAACAACTTACACATTTGGTACATAAAACTTAGTGCTTCTTAAGAATAGCTCAGCCCTTTGGAGCAACAGCTTAGCACTTTAGAAGCAAACATTAGTGCTTTGAGTTCAAAAGTTAGCACGTAGGAAGGACATATTAGCGCATAACTTTCCAAACCCATTCAAAACCAAACAATATGTGTCAGTGTGTAGAAAAGGCATCTTAGCACGTCGAGATCATTCTCTAGTGCATTGGTAGCATTTGTCAGCGCCTATAGTCTCTGGCTTAGTGCATAGTCAAAACTGTGAAAAATAGAGAACAAACATAAATTTTTTGAAAAGTTTTGCAAACAGTTTGGAAAGCCATTTTCACTTCTCACTCAACTTCATCAGGCAAAAATTCAAATTAGAGTGTCAGAACTATTTCAAAACAAATCAAAACAAGATATTCTTAGAACAAAAGTTGTCAAGTCCAGAACTAGTTAAAAGATAAAACACATTTTCCTATCAAAATCAGGTAACATCATCACACGCATCAAAAGGTCCTCCAATCAAACGGATTCTATCCTCAAAACATACTTGTTTCAAACTAAAGTTGTCAAATTGAGTTTCCAAATCAGGAAAGCTCTTATTCCATAACATTTGACGCACTTTGTCATGAGGGGGCATCTAAACCTTCATTTGATAAAAGTAGACTTAAGTTTCCAAACAAAGTATCTCAATCCAAAAAAAATCAAAGGAAACCATTCATCACATGTGCATGACTAATCCTCATATTTTGAGAAGAAAAAGTATTCATCATAACACTAAGTTAAGAAAACAACAACCTAGTTCCTAGAAGCTTGCTAAAAGGAATAGATTTCTCTACCTCAATTGCCAACTCTTCAAATCTCATCGCACATTCCTTCGTCATATGTGCTTATATCTTCAAAACAAATCAAACGAATTTGATGAAGAGCCATTGAGAACTAGAGCCTTTTGCCAAAAAGCAACATTCAACCAATGCCTAAATTGAGGAGGAAAGATCAATCCAGCTTTCTTCCCAGAAGTTTGTATCACTTACAACATATCTCGATTTGGGCCACCAACCCCCGAGAAAAACATCAAAGAGGAATTCATCCCCCTTTGTCACATAAAGTTTCTACTAGATGCCCGCTATCACTCGCTCTCAATGAAACAAGCAAAGCGAACCACAACTAGAGTCCAACATGCGTCGAAGATTATCAAAACCTTTCGAATATCTAAATCTAGAAGACACGGAAATCTCTGAAGAAATCCTCCAAGAATGTCAAGAAAGCGCTTCATTTCAAAAACTTATGGAAAAACTCATAGAAGCCGACAAACAAAAATACTTACTCATGCTAACAAGAAAAGGAGTTAGGCTCCTTGAAGACTTCGATATTGACATATTTAGGACAAGGTCTCAACATTATGCTTATCAAGAACGACAAAGAGAGGAGGAAGCACGTGACCCTGAACAAAACATACCTGAATTAAATATACCAGAACCCACACATACTCGAACTAGGGATAACGGGAGAGAAGAACTCTTCCCTTGGCAAGCAAATGCACCCTTGGTTGCTCTCACACAACAAATACAAATGCTGCAAAGACAAATGCAGGACATGCAACAGGGGACAACAGTACGATACTCCTTAAAAGAAATTTTCCCTTACCCTTTTGACAGAAGGTTAAACATGGTACCTTTTCCCCCAAATTTGACAAATATGATGGAAAAAGTGATCCTCGTGATCATGTTCGCGAATTGTGTACCATGAGTCTTGAATTTGCCCATGATGACACCTATTTGATGAGGTTATTCCCAATAAGCTTGGGAGGACAAACAATTGAATGGTTATCCAAAATCACACCTCCTGTCAGATCCTTTGATGAACTAGTCCACAAATTTATCACTCAATACTCCTACAATATTCAACATGCAATCACCATGCTATATGTCTGCAATACCAAACAAAAAAACAACGAAACATTCATGGTGTTTCTTCAATGTTGGCGATAGATGGTTTCAAGATATCCTCGGGATGTGCCCGAAAAGGAAAAGATGGAAATTTTCATCGATAATTTGAATAGCGAGATGAGTTACATACTCAAGCTCCAATGCATACCATCTTTTGCTAAATTGATTGAAAATGACATCCAAGTAGAGGAGGCATGTGTTAAGAAAGGAACATTGAAATTATTCAAAGAAGGGACTAATTCACCCAACTCTCATTACAATAACCAAAACAACAACAACAACTTAGACAAATCCAGGTTTTGGACCAAAAACAAAAATACTGGATATGAAGGAGGAAACAAGGCTAATGATGTGAAGTACAAACAACCAGTGTTGGCCTTATCAGGGAATCCTCAAGCTACCAAGAATCAAAAGGGTGCTAACCAAGGCAATAACACTTATGCACCCAATACCAATCCAGAACTTTCAAATGCGAACAACACCAGCAATACCCAAAATAATAACGCAAATTGAGGACCTAATACAAACTCATGAGGTAACACCAACAACTTTCCTAAACGCATTTACACACCATTAGGTAAATCATTAGAGTCAACATTTAGAGAGCTCCTGGCAAACAAAATTATCTCATTACCAACAATCAACAACTTTGAACCACAAGTCAAACCACCTTCGTGGAATGACTCACACTTTTGTGATTTTCATCGACACAAAGGACATCAAACAAATGATTGCATGAGGCTTAAAACCATTGTTCAAGACATTATTGATAGAGGAGATTTAACAGTCGACAGTCTTAAAACAAATGGTGAACATGACGCCTTTAAAAATACTCTTCCAAATTACAACAATGATGGAGCTTCAACATCGAATGATACATGTGGAGCTTGTATCAATCACATATACAATAACACCATCAATCATATATCAACAAATGACAATCAAGTAAATGTCATTAAAATCAAGGACAAACGCGAACATGAATCAATCAATGTAACCACCAGAGCTCAAAAATATGTTTTGAAAGGACATACGTCAGCAACAAACACCATCTCCAAACTGCAATATGATCTGGTCAGTCAACTGCACAAAAATCTTGCTCAAATATCTCTACTTGAGTTGTTGAAACTCTCACCAAAGCATAAAGACATCTTGGAACAGGCACTATTGGAAACAAATGTACCTCAAGATCTAGATATTGACAAATTTCAAGCCATGGTATCTCACATGATAGGGCCTCATAATCTCACCTTTTCTGAGCATGATAATATTTCATTGATCCATCCATACAATACTCCACTTCACATCAAAGTCTTGGTCTACAAACATCGAGTTAAAAGAGTATTAATAGATGGAGGAGCTGGACTCAATATCTGTACCTTAAAACTTATATGTGCATTAGGCTTCTCTGAGCAGTCTATTGATCCATGTAAAAAGATCACTATCAAAGCATATGATGATGAAGAAAGATCATCCAAGGGAACAGTGGTATTGCCAATTCAAGTGGGACCGATACAAAGAGACACCATTTGCCAAGTTTTAGACATAGACCTCACATATAATATTTTATTGGGTCGACCTTGGATACATGAAATGCAAGCAGTACCCTCGACTTACCACCAGTGTGTTAAGTTCCCATACAATGGGTAGGAGATTTCTATATCAGCAGATCATAGCCCTTTTCAACATTGTAATGCTATGGTGGGGGCAGCCCAAGACAGATTGGTTCCACATAACAGAGAAAAACAAACTTCCTCACCACCAGATCTTTAGTAAGAAAAGCCTAAATCTTTATCCATGGATTTCAAACAAAAAATGAAAATCAAAGAACAAGGCATGGGAGAATACTCTTTAGAACCCTTGTGTCTAATCAACTTATCGACATCGCCTAAATCTCATGGGCTACCTTCAACATCAATACATCAAGCAACACAACCCGTCACCAAGTTTGATGGAAAATTTATTCAACTAGGCACACTAGCACATGAATCAGAAGAGAAGGACATCCTTAGTTGGCTATACAAGGATGAAGAAGAAGTCAGAGCTGCTACTATGGAAGTAGCTATACCAACACAGTTGTATGGAAAAGGCTACTTGATCATGCAACAAATGGGATACGTTGCCAAAGGACCTATCGACAAGCATCATGAAGGTGTCACAGAACCATTGGATCCTCCTTTGCAGTTTTCTAAAGACAAAATAGGATTGGGTTATGAGCACACTCTACCCCCAAATAAGGCACCAAAAAATATCAAAAACCTCAATGGAAGGCAAAGAAGAAGTACAAGGAGGATTCATGGCAGGAGCCACTATTTGAATCAGCCGAAACAATACAAAATGAATGTGAATACTAGGAAAAAGAAAAACAACCCAAGGAGTTGGCCATTCAAAGAGAAGAAGCATCTTATGAGGAAGTACATCATATTCAGGAACCTGTTCCAAACAAAGAAAAATCACCCCCTGACAACATCACTAAAGCCTGAGGAGAGACAATATATGAGTAGATGTAAAGAGTAGAAGAAGGATCTGATACAGAATCAGAGAAAACTATCAGACTAGTATCAATCATCAGGGCCTTGTTTTCACCCTACAACATACCAGTCCACAACACTGAAAGAATCTAGGATAATACTTCTGAGACTAATTCAAATGATTATGAATGGGGCAACTGTTCAAACGTTACTGAAGATATTACTGAAAATGCTAGTCATACACCCCTTTCTTAAGAAGAACAAGGCACAGAGCCTAGACTACTTGAATTTGGTCCACAAAATATCTATGACGCCAAGGAAAATGAGCAGCGACATTACAAGAAAGTCTACACAGAAGATGATACCATTGAAGACCTTGACAAAATCATTAACTTATTTAATATCCCAGCCAACCTTGATGATACCTCCATCCTAACACTTACAGTAGCTGAACTCGACCCACCCAGTGACTCTTTACCACTTGTCTTTCCTGATCTCATAGACTGGGATGAACCTGAAAAATCATGACATGCCTATTTTCCCAAATGATGATTCCATTATCCATTACTTATGTACTCTCAACCCGGAAACAAACTCTACCAGCAAACAAAATAACAACATCTGCAATCAGCGGAGTTTTAAGTCTCTCAGTCGCAAAATGAAAGAGACAAAGGATCTACTGCTGAAAACTAGTCAATGGCAGCACTAGATCACAAAAAGGTAAAAATAAAGGATGCATTTATGGGTGAAAACCTTTGTAAGGCACCCAACAATGAGAGACTTGACACTCTTCCTAAACACTATCAAGAGTGATCACCCATATTGATTGAGCCCACTCAATCAATCAACATTGGTACAACAAAAGTAGCCAAAAACACACACCTAGGAGAATCTCTGACAAAGGAAGAAAAATCAGAGTTTATCAAATTTTTCAAAGAAAATCAAATAAATTTTTCTTGGTCATATGCCGATATGCCTGGGATCAATCCACACTTAATCATGCATCACTTATCCATTGCTCCAGGAGCTAAGCCAAATAAGAAAAAAATTAGAAAGATGAATCCACATGTAGCACTCATGGTCAAAGCCGAGTTAAAGAAACTATTAGACGTCGGATTTTTTTGACCTATAGACTATGTTGAATGGATTTCCAACATTGTGTCAGTTTCAAAACTAGATGGCAACTTCAGGATATGCACCACTTTTAGGGATGTCAACAAAGCCTGTCCAAAGGATGACTTTCATCTGCCTAGTATCGACATAATTGTAGACCCCACAGTAGGCCATGCAATGTTATCATTAATGGATGGTTTTTCTGGCTATAATCAAATCAAGATAGCTCCAGAGGATCAAGATAAAACAACATTTACCTGTCCTTTGGGAACGCATTGTTGGAATGTCATGCCTTTTGGCTTAAAGAATGTAGGGGAGACTTATCAACAAGCAATGACAACAATCTTTCATGACATGATGCATACCTTCATGGAGGACTATGTGGATAATTTACTAGCTAAGTCATTTACCTGAGCATAACATCTAGGCATATTGGAGAAATTTTTTGAACGGTTGGCGAAATTTCAAGTCAGGCTCAACCCTAAGAAGTGTGTCTTCAGGGTAACATCAGACAAGTTATTAGGCTACATCATGCCAACAAAAGGCATTGAAGTGGATACAACAAAGGTACAAGCCATCATGGAGATGCCACCACCTAAAAACATTAGCCAACTTAGATCCTTGCAAGGACAACTCCAGTCAATTAGGCGGTTCATCGCCCAACTAGCAGATAAAAGTCTACCATTCAATCATTTGATACACAAGAATGTACCATTCAAATGGGAAGCCAAATGTGCAGAATCATTCTATCAAATCAAGCAATATTTAATAAACCCACCAATTCTGGTACCCCTAATAGTAGACAAGCCACTTATTCTCTACATATCAACAACAAACATATCATTGGGGGCATTGTTAGCACAAGAAAATCAAGAAGGCAAGGAACGAGCTATCTATTACATCGGTAGAACTTTGAATGGATATGAGATCAATTATACATTCATTGAGAAGGCTTGTTTGACAGTGGTATTCACTTCTCAAAAGTTCTGATACTACATGCTAGCTCACACAATCAAGGTAGTAGCAAAGATTGACCCTCTAAAGTACTTGCTCAGCAAAGCAGCTCTCTAAGGTAGACTGGCTAAATGGGTAATGATTCTCAGTGAATTTGATATCCACTACACAGAGCGTTGAGCTATCAAAGGACAGGTAATTGCAAATCAATTAGCTGATGCACCACTACTAGATAAACAACCAACGAAGATCAAATTTCCAGATAGGGATGTTCTTACTATTACCACCAAGCAATGGACCCTATACTTTGATGGTTCCTACCTCAACATGGCTCAACTGTTGGCATCTTGTTCATCACTCTTGAAGGACACACCATACCAAGATCATATAGGCTCATGTTCCCATGCACAAATAACATTGTTGACTATGAGGCACTGGTTATAGGAATCAAAATGGTCATGGAATGGAGAATCACAGAATTGAAAGTCTACAAAGATTCACAACTAGTCATAAATTAGATCAACAATGACTATTAGACAAAGGATGACAAGCTGCTACCATACAAATAAATGGTGGATGATTTCAAACAATATTTTATACACATCACCTTCGAACAAATACCAAGGTTAGACAATAGTGCAACTGATGCAATGACTACTATCACTTCACTGCTACAGATTCCAAAACAATAGAGTCATTATGAGTTTCTTGTAGAGCAACTGTTTTCCCTAGCCTATGACAATTCCGCATCCCATGTTATCTATGCCTTAACCGGTTCAGACTCTCTGTTATACGACACAATATACGAATATCTCAAAACCAATACCCTACCCATTGACCTATCTTGAAATAAAAAAAAATGCAACTTTATCCAGCAAGCCGCCCGTTACACTCTAACTGCTGATACTCTTTACCGTCAAGGTCTAGATGGTACTCTTCTTCATTGCCTTGATCGTAATGAATATGACTTTGCTTTACAAGAGCTTCATGAAGGTATCTTTGGCACACATTCAAGTGGTCCTACTCTTGCTAAAAAACTTCTAAGAATGGGATATTACTGGCCGACAATGGAAAAAGACTCTTATCATTTTGCAAAGAAATGTCCTAAATGCCAAATCCATGGCAATATTATACATGCACCAACACAAGAATTGCAACCATTTACAACATCTTGGCCTTTCTGTCAGTGGGGCCTGGACTTAGTAGGTAAAATACATCCTTCGTCGTCAAATGGACACAAGTTCATTATCACTGCAACAGAATATTTTACAAAATGGATTGAAGCAGTCCCCATGACCTTAGTAACTGAAAAACAAATTGCCTCTTTTATTCTTAATTATCTTATTTGCAGATACGACATTCCAAGTTCCATCATCATAGATAATGGGTGCCCTTTCAAAAACCAGGATGTGCGAGAACTATGTGAATGATTCAAAATCCAACATCATTTCTCTACACCTTACTACCCACATGGGAATGGTCAAGCAGAGGCATCAAATAAAAAAATATTGAAAATCCTCAAGAAAATAGTAAATGATGCAGGAAAAGATTGGCATGTGGAACTCAATCCAGCACTTTGGGCATATAGAACTAGCATCCGCACACCTAGAGGAGCTACGCTATATTTATTGGTGTATGGATTAGAAGCCATTTTACCCCTTGAGGTAGAAATTCCATCACTCAGAGTATCTTTAAAAGGCCTCATTCCAGATGAAGAGTATCGAGTAAATAGATTGCAAGAGATATAACTTCTAGATGAAAAGTGACAACATGCCTATACTCACCTTGAAGCATACCAACAACACATGTGCCGAAGCTACAACCACAAGGTATCAGTGATCTCTTAAAGAAAATTCCAGAAATCAACAGGATTGAGAAAAGAAGGAAATTTGAACCTAACTGGTTGGGTCCCTATGTCATCATTTCAGCCTATGGATCAGGCGCCTATCAGCTAACAACTTCAGAAGGAGATGTGCTTGATGAACAAACCAACAACATCCATTTGAAGAAATACTATATTTGAGTAGTCTAATGCACAGAAAAAGTGAAAAATACAAAAAAAACAAAAAATCAAAAAAATACAAAAAAAACACAAAAAGGTACAATACATCTCCTCTATCTATCTTTTCTCCTAAACTTTTATGTCCACAATCAGACACCACCAACCATCTCCCAACACTTTATCAAAATAACATTATCTAGGACATACTTAGCATAGTCACTGTCCTTGCTTATCCAAATATCATTTCATCATATCCCACCATGGCTTGGTAATCACTGTACATATCCACGTCAGGCGGTAAAGTTAGCTAGGGGCAACATTGATCTACATTTCATCATGTCAATAAATCAAAAACTTGCAGCAGACTAAGAGAATCATGTCCAACAAACATTCAACAATCAAGAGAACAAAACATGGATACACTTAACAAATTCACAACACATAATGGATGATTTTCTGAAGTATAAATTGTTTACATCTTGCATGAAGTTTTGACTATTTTTGCTCTTGAACTCTTTTGAACTATTAGATCCCCTAAATTTTCTCAATGATGCATCGAGCTAGAGAAAGTGATTGGGACTCCAATTTTTTTTTTGTTTTCTGTCTGTGAGGCGATCACTTGTACTGTGCAAATAATTGTCTCTAGACGTGATTCAAAGCATATCGCTGAAGACATTGGTCCACTTTGCGCATACAAATGGTTAAATCTTGTCTGTTTATACACAAGAAACACTCAGGTTGTCTTGGTTCAACTATACCTCGATGCTTGTGCCATCTTGCAATATCAAAAATCATGTACATTTTTCTCAAGTCATTATGGTTCAATTATACCATTATGCTTGTATAAATTTTCAACATATCAAAAAATTTCTCAATGATAATAAACACAAAGAAAGAAAACACATGTGACTATTCAGGAATGACAAACGATAGAATTAGGATGATCAATTAGCTGCATATCATTTTACCAATTAGTTGCATTACATGAAAAATTGCATACATCTCACAACATATCATTATCATACATCTCATTTTCAAGATACATATCACAGCATATCATTATCATACATCTCATTTTCAAGATACATCTCACAACATATCATTATCATACATCTCATTTTCAAGATACATCTCACAGCATATCATTATCATACATCTCATTTTCAAGATACATCTCACAACATATCATTATCATACATCTCATTTTCAAGATACATCTCACATATCATAAACCATGCATCATCCATTCATATCCATCAACTATCAAATCACATGCATTGCATCCTCAAAATCATATATAAAGCATCATCCATAAAACACAACACATGTGGATCACATAAATCGGTGTCGTATATATATATATATAATTATCGAATATACAAAAGATGTCATGTCTGTCCCAAATACAACACAATGATCAAAATACAATGGACACAAGGTCTCTTAGGTATGACTATCTCCTGAGGGTGATGGTCTTGCAATAGATGTCTCAACACTTGGATCTTCAGGTGGATCATGTTGAGGTGGCCCAGTCACACCTCTTCTCTCCATCCCTGAATGAGTCTGCCTGGATCGACTGGATCTCACCGTAGTATAGCTCAGAGCTTTGTGCTCTCTAGGAACCACCTCCTCATATAGATGCTGATAGTACTCAGCCTCCTTGGTTGCATACTGCATCTCTCTCAATGTGGCTCTCATAGAACCACTAGCTGCCACTCTCTCCAACCCATCCGCTTGGGCCTTTGCTTGACCTAGGCGCTCCAACACTGTATCCCGCTCGACGATAATATGTGTAATCTGACGCTGTTGCGCCAGAACCTTGCCTAAAGTTGTTGCACCGACAACTGTAAGGATCTAATCTGTGCATCCTCTCTATGGGTGGGTATCTGAATCTGGAGGGGTACCTGTGTTGTGGTACCCCCTATCCATGTCCCTGTCCTCAGTGTCAATGGAGGTAACACATCTGATCTCCTCCTTTGGGTTGGATGCCTAAACTCATCCATCCCACCCACAACTACTATAACCTCACCTGCTTAGCCAACTCCACCAGCTTCGATTGCCAAACTTCCCCTCCCTCTCTCATCCACTGCTCGCCACACTGCTCTCTCTCCCCGCATCCCTCTATCCCCACCATCTCCTCCTCTATCACCTTTCATCCCTCTATCCCCACGAACTCCTCCTCTATCACCTCTCCTCCCCCTATCTCCTCTCCCTGCTCTATCTCCACACTGACCTCGACCACCTCCCCTCCCATCTCCCCCGTCATCCCCTCCACCATCCCCAACTCCCTCCTCAAGCTCCTCTCCCTCATCTCTTTGTCTCCCTAGCCTCTTGGGCTGCTCATCCTTATCATCATCAAAAGCAGGAATCATCTCTGCTGGATCAGATATCCGGGCTACAACATGAGCCACAAAGAGCGTTGAAAACCCCTTCGTCATCCCTGCATCCACTACCCCGTAGGCATAGTCCCATATCTGGCCGGCTAGATGCATATACTCCTCCACCGCCACAAAACTATCAATGGTCGGACCCCACTCTGGCACATCTTGCCTCCGACGAGCATATAAGCATGCTCCGTGTGGTATACCCTGCTATTGATCGTATTGCAGCTAAACTCGACTGTGTAGGAACCTCTCAATCACAAACGATGTCCACCCTATCAGGAATTAGGACATATTTACATAGGGCATCTCTAGCCCATCCTCAACCCACACGTCACACTCCATATATGGTCTCCAGACAACCGTATCGATATCATCTAGCACCCTCCTCCAATGCTCTAGCTTGCCTAGCTTACATTGGACAACTATCCCTGTGTATCCATATGCATAAGCATGCCCAACTGGCCTATCTCTATTTGCAAGCGAACTCACTACAGGAATGTGCTCCCAGATCCATACCTGTAACAATGTAACCCCAGCTGATAAACTTCTATAGCCTAAGTATACCACCTGATGCAAATCTCTATATAAATGGGCCAACATGCTGGACCCCCATACAAACCGGCGACCTTGTGTCACCATATCCTCTAGAACTAACCCCCATCCCACTGCTAGTCCCTTTGACCTACGGTCGGGACACAAGAAGCCACCTACGAAACCTGCTAGTACTGATGGTAGTGGGGCATAATCCAAATCAATGAACTCCTGCCAAGGGATCTCATACCCACAAATCAAATCATCATGCAAAATCTAGCAAAGCGCCTCTGTCCCACCCTCCTCAGTCTACTCATAAGGCAATAGTGCACCTACCACAGGGATTCACAAAATCTGATAGCAATCCTCTAGTGTGACTGTGATCTCGCCTGTCGCCAAGTGAAAGGTGTTGGTATCACTATGCCACCTCTCTGCCAATGTTGTCAATAAATCCTAGTTAATGATATACCGAGGCATGTCTAATAAAGAGGACAATCCGCATCTCTCAATAATATCTCTATCCGCCTGTTTCAATCATGGAATCAGAGACCATGGCCTCGAAAATCGCTCTCGCAACTACAAAACACCAAGCCACTCCTGTCACAAACAACGCATGTCCAATATCAGTTCCCACATCAAATCAAAATCCATATCAACATCAAAATTCATATCAACTTGAAACAATGAAAATCAAATCAAGTTTCATATCAACAATCAAACCCATATCAACATCAAAATTCATATCAACTTGAAACAATGAAAATCAAATCAAGTTTCATATTAGCAATCAAAACCCATATCAAACATCAAAATTCATATCAACTTGAAACATCGTAATATCAAATCAAGTTCATATCGAAAATCAAAACCCATATCAAACATCAAAATTCATATCAACTTGAACCAATGTAATATCAAATCAAGTTTCATATCGAACATCAACTCCCATATCAAAATCAGAACAAAATCAACTTGAAACAACGAAATATCAAATCAAGTTTCATATCAAACATCAAGACCCATAACGCAAGCACCATATCGAGCAATCATATCAAAAGATCCATATCAAAAATCAAAAACCCATATCAAAGACCCATAACGCAAGCAACTCAAAAATCCATATCACATGAATCATATCAGAAACCATATCGGAGATCAAGAATTGGAACTCATATCAGACATCATATTCAATGACAAGGCAAAAATCAAAGATCCAAATTAAAAAGAAAAAAAAGGATCATCATTCAAATCAATCAGCTTGGTACTTCAACAACAAAAGAAATTTCACAATCTATCAAGACTCGGACATCATCATAGAAGACACACAGATTGGCTATCGCACCCATCCAGGAACACTTGGTAGACACCTACTCACTCCAACCTATCTTCATTCCTCTTAAATTACCTCACAACATCCTATTTTCCTCCTAAAAACACTACATTTTCTGCCTACGCGCTAAAACATTTTCCATATGCGCTAAGCTTCCACCTATGTGCTAGCCAAACACCTCTATGTGCTGCAAACTTTACCCTATGTGCTAAACTTTTCCTATGCGCTACCCTGTTCTACCCATGCGCCGCCATCTTTACCCTGTGTGCTAGGTTTCACCTATGCACTACCCTTTACTCCCATTGCGCCACCTTGCTAACCCTATGCACTAGGTTTCACCTACGCACTACCCTCCCCGCTATGCGCTAGCCTATTGGCCCTATGCACTAAAACTACCTAATGTGCTAGCCTACATTGTCTACGCGCTATGAAACCTATCCCCGATGCTATCCTAATGCCAAAACTCTACTCACTACGGTTTTATTGTATGCGCTATGATGAATACCCTACACACTAATCCGTGAAAATATGACATAAAAAATAAAAAAACATGCTCAAAATTGACAAAACCAATAGCAAAAAGGGGCAAAATTAGATGACTTACAAGTGGATCATACATGGCAGGCCTCTGGTATCGCCGAATACGCTCGAATCGATGAGAGGCATAGGGAACCGACATTTTGTCTCTCTCTCCAAATGTCACTTTCTCCACAGTCAACAAGCAGAAATGATACAAATAAAATCACTTTTCACCTTTTTATAGGGTAAAAGAACATTAGGGTTAGGAGGTGGGGCATGTATTTTTCTTGTGGTCTCACTTCTAACCCTAGCAAACATCATTATTTGGAGATGAATCAATTGGCGTGCATTCAACATCGACAAAATTTTAAAATGTGATCAAATCTATAAACAATTATCAAAACAACCAAATTTTCAATTTTTTTGATTCATCTCCTGAGAGGGCATTATTAACATCATTTATCAAATTTTGGGGCTTGACATCGACATTTCGACACTGATCAAATTTTGACGACACATCAATTTTCTTTGAATCAACATGTGCACACACGTCACTTCAAAGATGGGCAAAATGTAGACGTATAAAAATGACCACATTCCTAAATAAATATTTAATGTTCATTTTATTCTCATTCCTCTATTTTAGTTAAATCTAATTTAATTAAAACATCCACATTCCTCTATTTGATTAAATAAATTATTCAATTTATTTATTTAAATTCACTTAAGCCTTTCACATAATTTAATTGAATAAATTATTTTATTTAATTAAATCCCTTCTCTCTACTTTTAATTAAATTGTTCAGTCCAAATAAATCAATCTAATTTATTTAAATCCTCCACTTGCAACCACAATTGAAATAAAGTAATTTATTTTAATTAAATTCTATTTTTCCCACCCACTTGCAAAATCCTACATCTCCCACTTGTCTCCTAAACCTCTTTCTAGATTCTTCTAGAACCTATCTAATCCTAATCAATTAGCCTAACCCCTTTAATTATCCCCTTTCCCTAAATTTGAGGATGTCACTTCTCAAATTTGGAGTAAAGTCTTCCAAAGGCATTAAAGCCTTTATGCCTTCAACAAGCTCACTTCTTGAATACCCCCAAATTTGGAAGGACTCTTACAAATTTGTCTCCAAAGTCTTCCAAACCATTAACAGTTAACTAACCCTTTGTGGCATGGTTATAGACTTTTTGCCTAACTCAACC
This sequence comes from Cryptomeria japonica, assembly GCF_030272615.1. Taxonomy (NCBI): domain Eukaryota; kingdom Viridiplantae; phylum Streptophyta; class Pinopsida; order Cupressales; family Cupressaceae; genus Cryptomeria; species Cryptomeria japonica. Next base: position 477,008,899 of record NC_081412.1, read on the forward strand.
CTCATCTAACCTAGGGGTCTCATCAAGCATTCATTGCTTTGACCATGGTTATTCCTTTAACCTTTGCACAAAAGTTTATCCTTTGGGTAAAAGCTTTATTCAATGGGTAATCTTAACCTAACCTTAACCCTTACCTCCTAAGGTAACCATGAGGTCTTCTCAAGCATTTAATGCTTCTTACATCTCCTCTCAAGTAGTCTTATGTTGACAATTGTCACCATTTCATTGGTGAGAATTATAAACATGGATTGATAACTTTCAATCCTGGCCCTTGATAAGATCATCCAATCTTGACCATCCCTTGCCATATTTTTCCTATAAATAGAGCCCTCATTTCCTCATTATGAGGATCCAAGTCTTTAGCATCACACTTATACTCATTTTTAGCAAGCATTTAATCTCTCTTTGAAATAGAAATAATCTAATAAGCATTTTAGAAGCATTTCTATCATCATAGTTAATCATATAAATTAGTATATCATGTTAGGATAGTCTTTTACTAATCTCTTCATTTTATCATCACTAGTTTAGTTCATATTTGTTAAAATCATGCATAGTTAGGATTGCATTCATGTTAGATTGATCAAAAGAATCCCTCATTCTCATGATTGTCATCCCTAAGTCACTTTTCTCAGTGATCTGAGAGCAAAGGCATTGGCTTGAGGGGTCTTGTGAGATAGAGAACAATGGAACACCCCTTGGGAATTTGAGCTATTCCTGATAGCTCCATAACTTGCACCGAGAGTCCCATTGGTGTGTGGGCAAGTCATTGAATTTTGTAATTTCCATTTCGTTGCATTACTTTCTCTACATACAATATCTATGAGATCTTATAGGTCATTTAGCAAGCATGGAAGTATGAAAATTGTGTAACTTTATATAGTTGACAATGAAGGTTTTGGTAATGGAATAAGCTTAAACCAGTACTGGACCTAGCATAGTTGATGTTGATTTGAAGCAGTACATTGTATTGGATTTCATAATCCACTTTTGTAGTCAGTGTGACTCTTATTGAGCAATGTGCTCTAGGTAGTTGGCTTTCCTACATGTGCAGGCCCCTCATTGTAAGTAATATTTATTCATTGGCCAATGAGTGAATATTGTGGGTCACAAATCCCACTGAGGTTTTTCCCATACCAAGTTTCCTCATTAAATATCTTGTGTTATGGTGTGTTCTCTATGTTGTCTCTATTGTTCTTATTTGCTGCATTAATTCATACTTACCAGTACACTATTTTGAGATGCAAAGTTCTTAATAAGTTTAAATATTCTGCTAACCGGTTAGATACTGATTCACCCCCCCCCCCCCCTCTCAGTATCTTTGGGACTGTCAATAATCGTAACAAAAAGATAGACAAATTGATTATAACAAAGAAGATGTTTCATAAATGTAAATATTAATTCAGGACTGAGGAAAATGAAAGAAATAGAAGAATACCAAGCAATCAAAAAAGACTACCAATACTATTGCAAACTATGAACTTCATTTCCATTAATTCTTCAAAATATACCAGCAAAGCACAAGTATTCAATCTACAGCCTATTGCTAAATGTCTTTTGAAAGAAAACAAACTAAGTAGTGTTACTAAACTTGGACCTTAAATAATCAATTCTCAGACCCTCAAAATGAATTTTGAAATTACATTATAGGGAAAGTTTTTCCTCAAAATTAGAGATTAAAATCCACCCAAAACCTTAACAAACTAAGAGGTACAATCAACACACAAGATACTATCCTATAACTGAATTAACAACTATAAGTTGCCTCATGAAAATGAAATATAAGTCAGAAGGAACTTAGAATATGGAGTCAGAGAAGCATGGAGAACAAGAAAAAGAGGATCTATCTAGGCCCCCACCCCCAAGATGACTCCTCCAAAATTTTAAACTTAGGTGCACAAGCAACAAGATGAAGAACAAAGGCCAAAGTAGGTTGTAACTACCATGAACCCATCCATCCAAAGAGATGAGAATCTAGATGTTCCTAAGTGGCTACAATTCAACTTTGAAAGGATAAAGAAGAGAGTATTGAAGAAAGTAACTTTGCAAAAGATGATCATTGAGGCTGAGGCCGCAAGGAAGCCAAAGAAGGAAATGACTTTGCATGCCACATAAGACTATGCAAAAGGAGAGATAGTTGTCAATACCCTAAACTAGAGAAGATTTAGTAAAAATTGCCAATACCCTAAACTAGGGTAACCTGAGATAGTAAGAAAATGGTTTGGGGGTCATATAGAATAGCTTTATGTTTTATGTTAATTACAAATCATGACCCTGACACCAAGATTTATAAGAGATTGGAAATTCTTAAAGGCCAAACATACCCATTGACCTAGAGCAAATATGAATCAATCCGCCTAGCTATTTCCCACCTAGAAATTTCAACTGCCCTCAACAATTAATCACTATTGTTGTAGTGTGTTATTTTACTCTAATGATATCTTTCATGATGAAAATGTGGTTAATACTTTTTGGCATGCGATGTGCTATTAATCTACCTCCCAATATTAGCATTTAAATAGTCATTTCTTTAGTTTGTGGATCAAGATTGGACTCCTATGTTGTACCACACACTTCTCTAGGTTTCCAAACATTGGTTGAGAGCACGGGCTAGAATAGAGACAAACACAAAGTGATAAGTTGTGTGGTTGGATATTTTCAGTCCTCCCCTTCTAGGTTGGGATTGTGCTGAACCGAACACACTTGTATCTCCCTAGGGCTTCTGAGTTGGGTGTATCAGGCTGGTTGGCAAGAGAAAGAAAGGTTTGCCCAAACAACACTGAATGAAGGTTGTAAATCACTTGAATAATATTCATTCTTGTTGTTTTCTTGTGCATTGGTTTGATTTCCATTGATTCAGCAGCCAGAGGCACACACCGCCCTAAATATTAGCTCTTACAATAATGATCAATCAAAATGTATACGAAAGGAAGGGATTGCTCCGAAAAACTTGAACGCTCACTCCTCAATCACAGTTCTATGGTTTTACAAGGAGTGGATTCCTATAGGGATTACACATTCAGGGAACCACACCTTTGACCAGGAGCCATCCAGCTTGAGATTGGATAATCAATATGAATACGAGATTGACCAATTTGCATCTAAAACTTGGGCAATTAACCATCACATGTCTCATTTCCTAACATCTTTTGCATAAAAAAGGAATCTCTCATACTCCAAGAGTTGCTTCCACAAACGGTCAATATCCCACAAGAATGCAGGCATAGCTAGCATGTATAAAAGCAAAAGTTGTAGAATCTCTTGAAAGGAATCTCTTGAATGGTGTAATTTTTTGCATGATGAAATTAAGGTGAAGAATATACCTCCTGTGCGGGATTGCAATGCACAAATGCCTTCGATTCGGGTTTGATCTTGTCGGGGGTTGAAGTCGACATAGACACCTACGCGGAATTGCAATTGGATATTATGTAGTAGATGGTATTGTAGACGTATAAAAATGACCATATTCCTAAATGAATATTTTATGTTCATTTCTCTATTTAATTAAATCCAATTTAATTGAATAACCCACATTCCTCTATTTAATTAAGTAAATTACTCAATTAAATTCACTAGGCCTCTTTTTACCATTTAATAGAATAAATCATTTTATTCAATTAAATCCCCTATCCACTTTTTTATTAAATTCAAATTTAATTAAAATAGTTATCCTAAATTGAATAAATCTAATTTATTTAATTTCCCCAATTGCAACCAAATTGAATTAAATTAATTTTATTCAATTAAATCCTATTATCCCTTCATCCACTTGCAAAATCCTACATCTCCCACTTGCATCCTAACCCTCTTCCTAATTTCTTCTAGAATCCATCTAATCCTAATCAATTAACCCAAACCCATTCATTATCCCCTTTCCCTAAATTTGAGGAGGTCACTTCTCAAATTTGGAGTAAAGTCTTCTAAAAGCATTAAAGCCTTTATCCATTCAACAAGCTAACTTGTTGAATATCCCCAAATTTGGAAGGACTCTTACAAATTTGTCCCCAAAGTCTTCATTACCATTAATGGTTAACTCAACCCTCTAGCATGGTTAAAGAATTTCCCTAAACTCAACCTCCATGTAACCCAAGGGTCTCATCAAGCATTTATTGCTTTGACCATGGTTATCCTTAATCCTTTGCACAAGAGTTTATCCTTTGGGTAAAAGTTTTATCCAATGGATAACCCTAACTTAACCTTAACCCTTACCCCCTAAGATAACCATGAGGTCTTCTCAAGCATTTAATGCTTCTTACATCTCCTCTCAACCAACCCTATGTTGCCAATTGTCACCATTTCATTGGTGAAAATTGTGAACATGGATTCCCAACTTTCAAACTCAACCCTTGATTACCTCTTTCAATCCTGGCCATTCATTGCCCTATTTTGGCTATAAATAGAGCTCTCATTCCTCCATTTTGATAGATCCAAGTCTTTAGCATCACACTTATACTAAAATCCATCCAAGCTTTAATATATCATTTGTGCTCATCATTTAGCCTCTCTTTTCAATAAGAATTAATCTAAATATGCATGTTTAGAGTATTTTCCTTTTCATTTAGCTTAATCATAGACTAATATAGCATGCTAGGATAGTCTTGTTACTAATCTTGTCATCTTATAATCTAGTTTATTGCATTTATAGGATCATGCATAGCTTAGGATCCATTTCATCTTAAAATCAAACAAAGCATCCCTCGTTCTTGCATTTGTCATCCCTAAACCATTTTGTTCAGTGATCTAAGAGCAAAAACATTGGTTTGAGGGACCTTGTGAGATAGAGAACCATGGAACTATCCTTGGGAAGTTGAGTCATCCTTCATGACTCCATAGCTTGCACCAAGAAGTCTTGTGGGTGTGTGAACAAGGCTCCTTAGACTCCATTTTCCACATATTGAGTTCTATCGACCCGCTTTTCCTGCATACAGGTATCGTAGTGGACATTATGACGTATCATGTGTATCTTGTGATTGATTCATTAATGGAAAATGAAATTGGCTTTATGGATATGCATTTAGTGTTGTATGTATGTCTATTATGGTTAAAGGAATGGATTAATAATGTGGTAAATTGTACTGGTAATAGATTATGATGTTAGAAAAGAGTAAGTGATTGGGATTAGGAACATTTGGTATTGGTGTTTTAAAATGACCCTAATGGGGTTAATTGGTAGGTGCATTGATGAAGATCAAATTTATGATAGATAGATTAGAAATGATCTTGCATATGTGCATGGAAAGAATAGTTGATAATAGAAGACCTATGCATTGGATTAGTTGTAATTATGATGTTGTTGCTTATGATTATTAGTGTAAGTAATGATGTTGATATACACTAGGGAAGATAGATGTTATATTGTATATTTTATTTCTGCTTGCGTATCATGTTTGGTGACTATGATCATGAGTATAAGTTAGTTGATTATGTTGCATTAGTATATGTTTAAAAAAAATTCTATGTTTGCTTGTTAGTTGGTTAATTTATCTAGGGTATTTTGGTGGGCATTATAGTGTCTACATGTCTATTGAGTCAGATTGTCCGTATGATGAGGTGGTTGCTAATTTGGTGTAGACTAGGCATTGATCGGACACACACTGACAAATGAGTGTGTGATATATATTGTAGTTTGAAGTTTGTGTGGGTGAATGCAAGTGTGCCATGTGGTGGCCAATGACTATCATAGAGGTCGTTGGGATTGTTAGGTAGAGCTAAGGAGGTGAGCGACCAATGACGGTGGAGGAAGTGGTCGACGGAGGTGACATTGACAAGCGTCGATGGTAGTGGTTGGGTGGTGTGCTAGAGCGGAGGGCTGAGAAAGGACAACCGATGGAGTGACAACAACTCAAATAGTTCAACGCCTGCACAAAGTTGTGTAGGGAAAGTAGTATGGGGGGGTTGGTCTATGAAAACTCCCCCCCCCCCCTCAATATATATTTGAAAACAAATTTGCACAATATATATACATACATACATATATATACATACATATATATATAAATATATATACATACATACATACATACATAAATATATACATATATATATACATACATATATATATATGTATGTATATACATACATGTATATACATATATATATATGTATATATACATACATATATATATATATGTATATATACATACATATATATATATACACATACATATATGTATGTATGTATATACATACATATATGTATGTATGTATATACATACATATATGTATATATGTATGTGTGTGTATATATATATATGTATATATATATATATATATATATATATATATATATATATATATATATATATATATATATATATATATATATATTGGAAAAAAAAGCATACCATCAGGAAGGTATGGTCGCACGACCTACCTACTATTTATTTTGCCTCGAAATCAACTTTTGCCAAATATAGGAAAATTTATGGAAACAACCTCTTGGACGCAATGGTGAGATCGAATTTGGTGTAGGATCCTTCAAAAAATTGTTGCTCCTCAGATCTAAAAATATGTGGATCTATAAATGCATCAAGATCTCTCCAAAAGGACTATGCAATGGCACCCAAATGGCTCTAATACCATGTAAGAATTTGCCTATAGCATCTCAAGATGTAGAGGCCAACAAATAGCACAAAAGTAAGAGAGGACAAGATAGAGAAGAATAAATTGTATTCTCATCAAGATGCAAAAATCGATCAACTATACAATGTACATGAGCCTTCTTATAAAGGCAAGGCCATAGGAAAATGAGAGAACACAATCATGACATGTGGCCCAATGAGATACAAGTGTGGGTAGGAGAAATAATAGATAATTCCACTAAAGGTGGATCACCCACCGAAGGTTTAATTATCATTCCACGATAAGTGGATATGAAAATGTGATAACAAGATAACACCACCAGAGGTGGAATTTCTCCTACAACCATATTCCCTAGATATGAAATTCCCTAAGTGTCTCATATGCAAACTACTATGAAATGAATTATCCTAAGTCAACATAAGTAAAGTGTAATTACATGAGACATAAATTACACCAACACACTCTAGGAGATAGAGAAGACCCAAATACATCACAAAACATCCTTTCTAAATGATTCCTATGAACTACACACGCTAACACATCCTCCAAGGTCAACATCAAATGAAACATGTAGAAACATTAAATCACGTTAACCAGATGACCCAAAACTATCCTCCAATGTAAATTACACAATACAAATCTCCATGCGCCATGGTAAGACCCAAAACACTAACTAAACTCATTACTCAAAGAAAACCTAGACCAATAGAATATGATCCAAGTACAATAAACCACCACAGTCAACCAAAAACTAGACTAGTTGACAACACTAAACTCAGAAATTCATAACTCCACTTGCCAAAAAAACTATCACCAATAAATTGAACTAAAACACTGCACAAACTAAATAAACATGTCTTCAAAACCATAACACTTGAATCCACACATCAGAAGCCCACCAAGAATTCTCCAGACCAATTATGATAGACAAGCTCATTATTAGAAACAACATTAACCAAATCTACTATCTAAGCAACAACAGACCTATAAACTTGATAGTACAACATACACAGATCATAAATATTATATCTAAAACCATAGTCCACAATCTTCACACCAGAGGAATGAAAAGCATTTTTTGATTGCGACATTAAAAACTCTTTCCTTCACAAATATTGTTTCTTGCATATTGAAACTTCCACTACACTAGCCTTCTGAAAACACAAGTCTCAACATCTTCACTAGATCATTGAACAATACCAAAACACTCACTTATGGACCACTTGCAACACATAGTGACATCAATGACAACATAAGATAGGTTGACATCAAAGACAACACAACACAACAACTCAAGTTTACAACATAAAATTTATTTCAAATTTTACCCAAATATAATAATGTTTGATTTAGTTCTTTGAATTTGTAAGTAGTGTAAAAGATTTAATAAAATAACACTTTATAAATTAATTAAAAGAAGTGGTGTGATTAAGGATTTGCAAGGAGATGGTTGTTGATAAAATCTCTTTGAAAACTATATATTTCTTTGTAAATATGGATGTTTGACACAAAGTATTTTATTGTGATAAATCAAGTTAGCTGGTGGGTGTAGATATTTTTATTGGTGATTTTTTTTTACAAACAACAAATAGTTGAATTGGGGCCTCCATTTTGGCAAATAGGTCAAGCTATGCAAGGAACTAAATTGCCACTTAACAAAAAAATTGTTCAAGTGATATTTAGATTATCTAAGAATATTTTTATTAAACTTTATGTAGACATCCAAATTTGTCCACTTAATTGAATGAATATTTAGTATTTATTTGATTATTTAAACCATCGATCAACAGTTAATTAAATTAATATTTAATTAATTCATCTTAAATCTCTTCTCCTATTAATTAAATAAATTATTCAATTTATTTAATTTAATTCATTAAACCATATTCTGACAATTAATTAAATGAATAAAGCAATTTTTTTTAATTAACCCCTATCCACATTTAAATAAATATTTATTTAAATCTCTAAAACCCTCCCACTTGTATTCTTCTACAAATGCAAGTTGCACAATTTTAGTTGAAATAGATGAATTTTATTTTAATTAAAATATCCTTTTATCCTCACCCACTTGCTCACTAACTTTCTTCTAGACTCTTCTAACCCCCTTCTAGACACTTCTAACCCTTTCTAATTAGCCTAATCCCCCTCTCTAATCATTTGCACATTCCTAAACAAATGTCACTTCTCAAAAATGCCTCATAGTCTTTGAAATGCATTAAAGGCTTTTATTTTTCAACAAGTTAACCCCCAAAGTATTTCAAAGCCTTTATGGCTCTTACATAACCATTAATGGTTAAATCAACCTCCCCACATGGTTATAGACTTTCTCTCTAACTCAACCTTCATTTAACTCATGAGTCTCTTCAAGCATTTATTGCTTTGACCATGGTTATCTCCATTAACTCTTGCACAAGAGTTTATCCATTGGATAAAATCTTTATCCACTAACTCAAGCCTAACCAAAACCTCCTAGGGTAACCCTCATGTCATCTCAAGAATTTAACGCTTCTTCCCTCTCCCTTCAAGCCATCTCATGTTGACACTTGCCATCATGGGATTGGGTTGAAAGCCATCACATGGATCCCAAACCCATCAATCTTGACCCTTCACAAACCCACTCAATCTTTTCCATTCAATTAGAATTTTTCCCTATAAAAGGATCTCATTCCCCAAGCAAAAAAATGGAGGAAAGCAGTTGAGCATTGTTATTATAGTAAAATTCACATAGACATTAACTAGGAGCTTTCTCATAACAAATCTTTTACACTTGCATACGCATTTGTTTTCATTTACAACCATCTTGAATCTTCATATGGCATCCATGGATAGTGCTAAAAGCTGAGAGCTACACTCATTTGGGACTTGGAGAGGAGAGGAATAAGGAAGAGACAACATCATCAAGCATAGGGAGGGAGTATTAGAGTTGTCTAGTTCTTTATTTTCCTCTTTTCTTTGTTATTAATCTTTCTTGATATGCTTTGAAATGGATTCATTTTCATGTTATGCTTATACTTGAAAGTTTACTAACATGATTTCTTTATTGTCCACTAATCCCATTTTCATGGCATCATTTGGTGAACCTGATGTGAATCGAACACGCAACCTTCTGATTTTTGTTTCTAAACTTTTTTTAAATTGCAGGATTTTCACGCATAGGATAGCGTTTTAGAGATTTCATCGCGCGCAGTAGCACTTTTGTTCCAAATTAATGCCTATGGTTTCTCTGAGTTGTAGCACTTTTGTTTTATATTAGTGCTTTTGATGTTTAGTATAAGCACTTTTGAAGTATATTAGTGCTTATGTTCTTTGTTATAGTGCTTTTAGTTTATTCTGGCGCTTCTGTGGTTAGTTATAACGCTTTTAAGCTTTGCTAGCGCTTATGTCTTCTAGCAGATTAGCACTTTTGTATCAGGCAGAGAGTTGATAATTGTAAGAAAAATAAAAATTTTAGGCTTGTCAAGCCCACCATCTTGTCTAACATTTTGAGTGATTTTTTTTGCAGGTCTAACAATTTGTTGCAGGTTTTCGAGGAGTTAAATTAGAAACACTTTTTAGTCTTTGAGTTTAAAAATAATCTTTCAATTTTTTTTTTCAAACAAAAGGATTAAAATGAACCTCATGGTCTTTTTGGTGCAACTCAAATAAATTTCACTTTTACTTTGGTGCTTAAAACAAACTTAATCTTTCATGTTTTTTTTCAAAACAAAGGGATTAAAATAAACCTCATGGTCTTTTGGTGCAACTAAAATAAATCTCACTTTCACTTTTGGTGCTTAAAACAAACTTAATATTTCTTGTTTTCAAGAAAAGGGATTAAAAATAAACTTCATTCTTTTGGTGCACTTAAAATCCAATTCATTTTGAGTTTGGTGCATTAAAAGAACCTCACATCTACATTTTTGCTACAAAGGCTACACAATTTTATTTTGTTGAACAGTTTTTATCTTGGATAAAAAGTGTAGTCACATAAATCTGTCCATTTTAATTAAATGAATATTTGTCATTTATTTGATTAAAAACCCACTAGCCATCAGTTAATTAAATTAATATTTAATTAATTCATCTTCAAACATTCTCCTATTAATTAAATAAATTATTCAATTTATTTTAATTAATTCATTAAACCAAATTCACAATCAATTAAATAAATAAATTTTATTTATTTAATTTAATCCCCTTTCCTCTTTTAAATAAATTAAATAAAACATTTATTTAAAATCATTAAATCCCCCCCACTTGTATTTTCCTAAAAATGCAACTTGCACCTATTTGTTGAAATAAATGAATTTTATTTTAATAAAAATCTTATTTTCCCTTACCCACCAAATCCACTTGCATTCATAAAACCCTTTCTAGATTCTTCTAAACCCTTCCTAATTAGCCTAATCCATCCCCTAATTATTGTCACATTCCTAAGCAACTTGGAGTCACTTCTCAAAGACTTCAAAGTCTTTGAAAAGCATGTAATGCTTTGTGTGTTCAACAATCTAACCTCTAAAGTCTTCGAAAACCACTAATGGCTCTTACATGATCATTAATGGCTCTTACATAACCATTTATGGTTAATTCAACTTGCACTCATATGTATCCTCAAGCATTTATTGCTTTGACCATGGTTATCCCTTTTGCCTTTGCACAAGAGTTTATCCATTGGAAAAAAGCTTTATTCTTTGAATAAAGAATTTATTCACTCAACCTAACCTTGACCTTAACTCCCAAGTTAATTCTCAGGTCATGTCAAGCATTCAATGCTTATTCCCTCTCCTCTCAACCTATCTCATATGGACATTTGTCATCCCGGGATTGGGTTGAAAGCCATCACATGGATTGAATAGCATTCAATCCTGACCCTTGTTGAGATTAGTCAATCTCAACCATCCATTGCTTCATTTTTCCTATAAATAGAGCTCATTTCTTCATAATCCGGATCCTGAAAACTTGTATGCATCTAAGTTATAGAGAATATTAGAGAGCATTTAGCATAAACCACTAATATCTTGTTATTTTGGTCTAAAAATAAATCATTTTAGCATCATAGCATCTCATTTTAGCTTTTATTCACACTTGCATAGCATAGTTAAAACATTTCAATCTTGAACCTCCATAAGCATCCATAGTGCAAAAAGCTGCTGAGAGCTACACTAGTTTGGAACTTGGAGAGGAGAGGAACAAAGGAGAAGGAGCTAAGAGCATGTTAGGAGGCATTTGGAGATGTCTCGTTATATTTACTTTCCTAGTTAAATATTTCTTCATGTTTTTGGTGTCGCTTTTGATATGCCTGATTAGATTAGTTTTTGGTTGATTAACACTAATAGTTTTGTTGTGTTTTTGTGTGTTATTCCACCACAAATTCTAATCTAACCATTGTCCTTTTTGTAGAGCATCATTTGGTGAACTCGACGTGAATCCAAACACCCAAAAACAATCTTTAAAAAAAAGAAACTAATTTGTTTGAATGTTTAACTTGACACACAAGTTGCACTCTGGCACTTTTGATCGCGTTTTGGCGCTATTGCAATTTGATATTCTAGTGCTATTGTATTCACAATAGCGCTATTGCCCATTTTTTAGCGCTTTTGAGGCTTAAGTAGAGCATTTGCACATGTTTTAGCGCTTTTGTTTTTGCTATTAAAATTTTACTTTTAGCACTTTTTTTTTTTTTGAGCGTGGTTGTGTTAAATAGTGCTTTTGTTTGCACACAGAGTAGCGCTATTGTAACAGAACGTTGTAAAAAAGGCCATGTAACTGAGAAAATAAGTTTTCTTAGGCTTGTAGAAGCTCACCATAGGTTCAGATTTTCCTAACTATTTATTTCTTGTGCAGGTTTAAACTAACTCCTTTTGTTGTTTAAAAGTTAAATATTTTCATTTAGTGCTCTAAAAACTAAACAACACAAATTTCATTTCCTGCAAGTTAGGATCAATTTTGCATTTGGTGCTCTAAAACTCAACAACACAAATTTGCTTTCTTGCAAGTCAGGTTCACTTTATTTGGTGCTTAAAACAAGACACAACAAATTTCATTTTATTGCATCAAACTTAAGCAAAACTCACAATCAACACTTCAAAATTTTGGTGCAAATAAAAAGAACAATCAATTTGTCTTATTTTGCAAAATGATTTACTTCATGCATACATGCTCTCATTTCAGTTGACCAGGATTTCAAATTCTAGTTTACTCAAACACATTGCTTTTGAAGTTAAAAAAGAACATCATGGTTGTTGGAGCAACATCTCCAAATAGATAAAACATCATTGCAATGACAAGTTAAAAAGAACAAGTGTATTTTGTGTTTGGCACACTTGCACAAAAAGAGTTTGTCGAGTGGTCCTACTTCTAACACACACTATCCTCTCCCTTGGCTTTCGTGGTCCTAGGTGCAAGAGAAAAGTGTTAGTAACACTCAAGTTTTATCTTTTTAAGAGAGGCCTGCCAAGAGACACATCACTCTTGGGAATGACCTCGCGCAGTAAATCCTTCGAGCCGCTATAGAAATCAGGTGAGAGCGAAAGTTGTAGCCTTGGGTATAGTTGTTTCTATAATGTAACTTTCCGAAAGGACAAATGGGCCCCACCACAAGTTACAAGGCTCTTAAGTGAGTCACTGTAGAATGAACTTATGTCCAAAAACATTGAACATTACTAAACACATTTAAGTAGTAGCCCACCCATTCTATTGATTGAGGATATTTGTGATACAATTCAGTGCAAGAGCATAGATGGTTTTGCTTCCAAGATACTCACCATACATATTTCTTTGAGTGGAAACATAGCTTTTTGAAAAGTCACTTGTGGCTTGATGAAAGTGATGACTCCCCATCATAGGGATCATATATTTGTTATGCTCGTGCAAGACCTAGTATATCACATCATTACCTGCCACGATGGGATTCATAAGTTATGTAGTACCAAAGTTGAAGAAATATCAAGATGTGGGCTGAATTTATCACAACTAGCCATTTGACCTTAGGGATAAAGAGTGTTTGAAGTATTTTCATTTTAGTCAAAGACCAAGTGAAAATTGAGCCGACTTCAAGCTTTGGAAAACACCTAAAAAAACATTTAAAAGAAAAGGGTCATAAAAAGTCCAAAGCTTGGATTGATCTAGACCCATACTTATTTGTGCCTTTTGAGGCAACATACTTGTGTTTGTGTGCTTGCTTTGTTTTCTTGTCAAAGAAAAATCAAAAATCAAATTCCAAGAACAAGTATTCATCCAACATAAACATTTCCAAACACCAACAAAAGATCAAAAATAAAGAGCAAGAGTATCAAACTATATGACCATTCTTCACATCTTGAGAAAGAAGAATCTTCATCAAAACATAAACTTGAAGAAAAGACCATTGAGCTCAAAGACTCTTATCAAAAAGAGGAAATTCTTCTATCTTAATAGACAAATATTTGTCTCTCATAGAGCCTTCTTACATCACATGCATCTTTATCTTCAAGGGAAATCAAATGAATTTGATCCAGAGTCACTAAACCGTAGAGCTTTTACACAATATCGAGCTTTGAGTTATCACAAAAACAAAGGAGGCAAGATCAATCCTAACTTCTTTCAAGACATTTGCATTACATATAACGTAGCTCAGGAAGAACCACCAACTCCCAAAAGTGAAGAGGAAGAATTTGTCCCATATGTGACACAAAGCTTTTATTGAAGTTAAACATTTCATCCATTATCATATCCATATCTCATCAACTCCATTCCAATTCTCAAAACACCCAATGGTTTTTGTCCTAAGTTCTATTCTAATATTGCTTGAATCAGACGCAAAACATTACTTTTTAGAGTGTTTCCACATCTAGGATAAACTTGTCCTAAGAGACATTTCTATGAAGGTTAAAACTAGTCTATGAGTGAATCCTCTCATTACTAGGTGGTTAAGTCTGTAACACATCTCAGATTTCTCTAAAACCTTATCACATCAAACCTTATCAAAAACAAACAAGCAATTCAAGAAGAAAACTTTGGTCACATCTACCTTTAAAGTGCTAGAGATCCATATGCAACACACCACACCAACCATAAATCTCTCATTTTCACCCAACTTCAGCAAAAACTTATAAACAAAATGGCTCATACTAGATCACGATCTAGACAATAAGAAATTGAAGAAGAAGAGGAAGAAAATATCAATGAGTTCCAAGAATCCCTTGGAGGAAATGTAAATGATGAAAATCCAGGCACTCCTACTCCTGTGCCAATAGAAAGGGCGCAACACAACCCTCTCTTCAATAGGCTTTTTGATGAGATACTCAAGAGTAATGCTGATGCTCACTTTTTAAAACTTCCTCAAGAAGGAGCCAAACTCCCCTCTGACTTTGATCTTGCACAACTAAGGCAAGCATCAGAACGCCAAAGTTGTAATGAGGATGAAAGAGGTCGAGAACATATTAGATACAACTTTCATCAAGGTAATCCCCCTCCTCCTCCTCCTCCAAGTGAAATAGACATGTTGCGGCAACAAGTCAAAAATCTCGCCCAACAACTTCATAGTGGTGTAAAAACCAATCAATTTTCACTCAATGACATTTGTCCCTATCCCTTTGATAGGAATCTTCATATGCCACCTTTTCCACGAGGGTTTGAAACACCAAAGTTCAAAAAGTATAGAGAAAAAGGAGATCCTCGTGATCATGTTAGAGAATTCCATTCAGCTTGCCTCGAAGTGGCATACAAGGATACATACCTAATGTGCCTTTTTCCCCAAAGCTTGGGAGGAACAACCACATCATGGTTTTCCCAATTACCAGGTGGCATTAGGACATTTGAAGAGTTAGTCCAAAAATTCTTGGCACATTACTCACACAACATTGAACATGATATCACCATGGCTGATCTATGTAACACTAAACAAAAACTGGGTGAGCTATTTTCAATCTTTTTGCAACAATGGCGTCAAATGTCTAGGAGACATTCTCTTCAGTTACCTGAACATGAACTAGTGGAAATATTTATTTCCAACTTAAATGACGAAATGGAATTTCACCTAGATGTAAAAGACACAGACTCTTTCAATGACATGATCACAAAAGGCTTAAAATATGAGTGGGCTCTCATCAAAAAAGGGCTTATCGAGATATATAATGAGCCAAAGGATGGCCCTCACCCACGCTTCAATAGTGACAAACCAAGCTTCTGGAACAAAAAAAAAATGTCGTCAACGATGGGGTTGTGGATGCAAGAACTATCAAAAGTGCACAACCTATAGTTCAATTTGCAGGACAGAATCCCCACCTCAGACTAACACAATTTCTCCTCCAAATCAATGCCGCATCACATCTCAAGATGAACCCAGACAGCATCAACAAAAACCAACCCTTAGGGGAACCCATCAAAATAGTATTACGTCAACTGGTTTCTCAAAATCTAGTAACCTTACTCAAAACATCAAATTATTAACCTCAAGTCAAACCTTCATGGTGGAGGGATACTGAACATTGTGATTTCCATCAAGGGAAAGGACATAAGACAAGAAATTGTCACATATTGAAAGATCTTATTCAAGATCTTATTGACCGAGGTGAAATCAAAATCGAAGGACATGACCCAAAGACAACAAACAATGATCATCTCATGTTTAAAAATCCACTTCCATCACAAGATCAAAGGGGTCCTTCCACTTCAGGGAGAAACACAGATACCACTAATTATACGCAAGCCGCGTATAATTATACTGTGAATCACCTATACGATGCTAGTGAACAGATTGCAACTATAACCATCAAAAATCCTAGCTCCACTTTCAATGTTGTTACACGTCGCAACAAGATTACCATAAAAGCAGTTCCACAAGGCACCCCATCTATCCCAAAGCAGTATAACCTTGTGGAACAGTTAGACAAAATGCCCACATTGATATCTATTTTAGAGCTATTATGCCTATCTCCATCCCATAAAACAATCTTGGATCAAGCTTTCTAAGAGGCGTTAGTCCCTGCAAACCTAAATACAGATCAGTTCCAAGCCATGGTCAGAAATCTAAGATCATCACCTTGTCTCACTTTCTCGGAAAGTGACAACTCCTCCTTCCAGCAACCTCATAACACCTCACTCCATATTGAAGGGTTTATCAACCAACATAGGATCAAGGGAGTATTGATCGACAATGGAGCAAGCCTGAATATCTGTACTCTACAATTAGTCACAGCTTTGGGATATGCATTTGAATCAGTGGATCCCCGCAAGAAGATCATAGTCAAAGCCTATGATGATGCAAAGCGTTCATCCAAAGGCATTGTAGTGCTACCAATCCGAGTAGGCCTTGTGGTGAAACACATCATCTATCAAGTTCTGGACCTTCCTCTACCATACAATTTATTGTTAGGACAACCTTGGATACACGCCATGCAAGGCGTTCCATCCACCTACCATCAGTGTATCAAATTCCCACATAATGGCATAGAGATCACAATCCTGGGAGATGCAAACCCCTTTGCATATTGTCATAATATCAGTCATCAACCAGAGATTACCATTCCTAACAATAGAGAAGCCATCTCCCCCACATCATACGTAAGTCCAGCCTCTCTTTCCAGTTCAAACACCACTATACCCAAGCAAGAGAAGCTCAAGATGAAAATAGCAGAGGAAGGTCTTAGGGAATACAATCTCAATCAACTCTTTTGTGTGGGACAAATGCCTACTTCTCCTAGAACACATGGTAAACCTCAAGGGTTACTTCAACAACCACTGAGCAAGCCAGCATGTCCTTTGATGCCATTCATCCTGGGAAAGAGTCAAGAAGAAGAAACGAGAGATGAGGACTTAGCAGAATGAATCTATAAAGATCCCATCACCACCAATATTCCGCAAGCTAAGCTTCCCACAGATGAGTATGGCAAAGGCCTTCTAATTATGCAAACAATGGGTTATGATGGTCAGAGTGCTTTGGGATCTTGCAAGCAAGGAAGACATGAACCGCTGCAGCTGGAATTAAAACCCAAGGATAATACAGAACTAGGCTTTCAAAAGGAGATCTTTCATAAGGTTAGATTCAAAGGAAAATCCAGCCAACCACTATATCAGCCTATTAAAAAGAGGTCACCTTTGATTATAAAAGCAACATCAAACACCATAGCAACTCTGATGGAGAATGGGTATGGGATAGACTAGCCTAGTCTATGCTCTTTGATCCTCTCCTTGGATCACCAGGTGTTCCAGCCACACCCTAGGGTCTCTAGGACTTCCCTTGCTTGTGGAATCCCCTAACCTTGCCCAATCCACCCACCAACAACATGTGATGCTTCTTCTAAGGTCTCACCTACTCACAAGCTTCAAAAACCCTCACATAGGCTAATAAGGGTTTAACTCTTCCTACACCTTCTCAGGTCCTAGCAAGGATAGGACAGGTCTTTGACATAGTTCTCCATCCATTCATGTGCCCCCAAGAGGTTTTGACCTTCCTATTTGTTACCCACCAAAAATATGTGATGCTTCTCCTAAGGTCTGCCCAATAAAGGAGCATATAAGCTCACACCTAATCAAAATAAGGAGGTGGCAAGGCAAGTGCAGGAGTTGTTGGATCAAGGACTGATCAAGAAGAGCATCAACCCATGTGCAATCCTGGTAGACTTTGCACTGATTCAAGGGCAATCAATAGGATCACCATAAGGTACAGATTTCCTATTCCTAGAATAGAGGATTTGATGGACTATTTAGGAGGTTCCATGTATTTTACTAAGTTGGACCTTAAAAGTGGTTATCATCAGATTAGGATTAAGGAGGGTGATGAGTGGAAGACCACTTTTAAGACCACAGAAGGGTTGTATGAATGGCTTGTGATGCCATTTGGACTTACCAATGCCCCAAGCACCTTCATGAGGTTGATGAATGAGGTGTTGAAGGACTTCACAGGCAGATTTTTGGTGGTGTACCTAGATGACATACTCATCTATAGCAGAACCAAAGAGGAGTACCTAGAACATTTGAGGTTAGTCCTAGAGAGGTTGCATGAAGAGAAGTTGGCAATCAACTTAGAGAAGTGTGACTTTTTGAAGAAAGAGTTAGTCTACTTGGGGTTTGTGGTGTCTAAGGGAACCTTGAAGATGGATCCAAGCAAAGTGGATGCAATTTTGAATTGGCTTGCCCCGAAAATAGGGACTGAAGTTAGGAGTTTCCATGGTTTAGCCCAATTCTATTGAAAGTTTGTCAGGAACTTTAGTTACATATGTGCACTAGTACTTGACACCATAAAAGGAGGCCTTAAAACTAAGTACAAATGGACTGGACAAGCTGATGAAGCATTCCAATTAATGAAGCAAGAAGTAGCCACAAAACCCATCCTACCCTTACCTACTTTTGACAAGCTATTCACATTGGAGTGTGATGCAATTGGAATTGTAGTAGGGGGTGTATTGAGTCAAGAGGGAAGGCCTGTGGCATTTTTCAATGAGAAGCTTAATGAGGCAAAGAAGAGGTATTCAACATATGATCTAGAGTTGTATGCACTAGTTCAATCTCTCAAGAAGTGGAGGCATTACCTACTCCCAAAAGAATTTGTGGTGTTCACTGATAACCAGGCTTTGAGTTACATTAACACCTAAGAGAAGCTTAGCAATAGACATTTGAAGTGGATGGAGTACCTCCAATCCTTTACCTTTACCATCAAGCATAAAAAGGGGTAGCTTAACAAGGTGGCAGATGCTTTAAGCCGGAAGTTATTGATTGTCCAAGAGTTACAATTGCAGAGCATAGGGATAGAAGATTTCAAGGATCTCTATGAAGAAGATGAGGACTTCCCATTAGCCTACAAGGTCTGCAAGGAGTTTGAGAATCATTTTCATGGTGAGTATGCAGATTACACTCTTCAAAATGGTCTCTTGTTCAAAGGCAATCAATTATGTGTACCTAGAGGAACCGTGAGAGAAAATCTCATACAAGAGAAACACAATGGAAATCTAAGTGGACACTTTGGAATCAATAAAACTTTGGATCTAGTACAGAGGTACTACTATTGGCCTAGGTTTCCAAGGGATGTGAGAAGGTATGTGGAGCAATGTGGTGTGTGTCAAAGGGCAAAAGGAGGATCAAGCAATGCAGGCCTCTATCAGCCATTACCGGTCCCAAATAGGCCTTGGGAGTGTGTGAGCATGGACTTTGTGGTAGGACTCCCTAAGACAAAGATAGGTATGGATAGCATCTATGTGGTGGTAGATAGATTTTCTAAGATGAGCCATTTTATTCCATGTAGAACTACTCATGATGCTAGTTATATTGCACATCTCTTCTTTAAGGAGATTGTAAGGATTCATGGAATCCCATTAAGTATTGTTTCAGATAGGGATAGCAAGTTCATAGGCCATTTTTGGCAAACCTTATGGAGAATACTAGGGACTAATTTATCATTTAGCTCAGCTTACCATCCACAAACTGATGGTCAAACTAAAGTCATTAACAGGTTATTAGGTAGCTTGTTGATGTGTCTAACCAAGGAGTATGGGCAGACTTGGGATCTAGTTATTCCACAAGTTGAGTATGCCTACAATGATAGTGTAAATAGGAGCACTGGAAGGAGTCCTTTTGAGGTTGTCTATGGCAAACATCCAAGAGGGGTGTGTGAACTAAGAGAACTTGGTTCCATGGAGATGAAGAGTGGGCAAGCAGAGGACTTCACTCAAACCATCAAGGAAGTCCAAGAATAGGTCAAGAGAGCCATCCTAGAGTCTACTCAAAAATAGAAAGCTAAAGTGGATGAAAAAAGGAGAGAGGTTCAGTTCAAAGTGGGCGACTATGTGATGGTCCATCTAAGTAAAGCTAGAGTGCAAAGCGGCAAGCCTACTAAGCTACAAATGAAGAGGGTAGGACCTTGTAGAATTATGTCTAAATATGGTGAGAATGCCTACAAGGTGGATCTTCCTTCAGATTTGGCTATATCACCAGTCTTCAATGTTGCTGATCTGATATTATATAAAGGTGAAATAGTAGGGAAAACTGAGAATCAAGCCAAGGTGCTGTAGGACTTGGATGTGAATGCCTTACCTCAAGTGAAGCAGCCCATAGTAGAGGAGATCTTGGAGTCAAGGGTGAAGAAGTCTACATGGAACACTTGGTGAAGTGGGCAGGTCAACCTGAGTCTGAAGCCACTTGAGTTGAAGAGGACAGGTTCAAGAAACTTGGTATTGACCCAGCTCTCATCTCTCCCCTAGTTCCTTAATTTTGTGTGGAGGGGGAGTATGGTGCAGGAGCACCCTTATAAGGTCTTCCTCCATTTGATTTTGTTGGGATTTTGCTTCTTTAAGAAGCCATGTAAATGTAATAAGAGCCAAGAGCTCATTGGTCTTGTTTAGGTCCTAGGTTCATAAGTCTAGGTTGAGTTTTCTTTTGGAGTAGAGGGTATGTGTGCCCATTGATGAGTTTGGGGTCCTTTTAGCATGGTTGTGTCCATAGGATAGCCCAATGTAGGCCTAAAATTCAAGAAAAGCAACATTGCAAAAGTTGCTCAAAAGTTGCAAAAAGTTGCATGACAACTTTTCAAAGTTGTCATGCAACTTTTCCACCTAATAGGTCATAACCTTAGCTTGGCATGGAGAAACCTAACCTTGGCACACAAACTAAGGCAAAGACATTATATATTATTGCAAACCCTAAAATGAGGGGTTGGAGGTTTCTAGTACTACCAGGACTGCACATGGGTTGATGCTCTTCTTGATCAGTCCTTGATCCAACAACTCCTGCACTTGCCTTGCCACCTCCTTATTTTGATTAGGTGTGAGCTTATATGCTTCTTTATTGGGTAGGGAGGCACCAATAACAAAGTCTATTTGATGACTTATAGACCTTCTTGGTGCAAGTGTTGTAGGTGCTCCATCACTCACTATGTCTTTATACTCTTGCAACATTTGTTTTACCTCCTTAGGTACCTCTATCTACAACTTATCTTCCTCCTCCTTTGGCTTCACAAAGATGGCACATCCCACTATCTCCTCTTCATGTAGCAGGTGTAAGAACTCTTTACCAGTATTAAGTAAGACACTAGGTGTTCTTGAGGTTCCCTCATCATTCTCTGTCAGAGACTGAATCTTATAGGTTTTGTTATCCTTCTTGAAGGAAATGGAGTTCTCCTCTCCATCATAGATCATCTTCCTATCAAATTGCCAGGGTCTACCTAGCAGCAAATGACAAGCATCCATGGGTAACACATCACAAAGGATCGTATCCTTGTATCCTCCAATAGAGAAATCTACCCAGGTCTGTTCATTGACAAGCACACTCTATCCTTGATTCAACCATGTCACCTTGTAAGGGCTAGTGTGAGGTATCTTTGTGAGTTTCAACTTCTTGGCTACCTCATCTTATATGATGTTATCAGTTGGCCCTGAATCAACTATCACCTTGCAAACCTTACCAAGGATTTTGCATCTCACCCTAAACAATGCTCTCCTATGCTTAGGTTCATCCTTAACCGGCTATCTTATCAAGACTCTATTGAACATCAGATTTTCTCCAATCTCTGATTCAATTTGGTCCACCTCAGGTGTTTTGTTGCTTGACGTGTCTTCATGGGCATAAGCAACCCTCTTTCCACTATTTGATGAGGTAGGCTTGTCAGGGCATCTATAGGTCGAGTGTCCCAATTGACCATAATTGTAGCATTTCATGGTTGCAAAGTAGGAATTACCCCTGCCGGTACCTCTGCTCCTATCTGGGCCCCCTTGTGCACCTCTTCCTCAAGAATGGCCTCCTCTAAGAGTGGTTTCACTATTATGCTCAGTCAACTTGGACTCTCCTTGATTCCTTTGCTCACTTGCCTTGCTTTGGTAACCACCTCAGTGATTCATTTGATCTCTACCTCTACCTCTACCCCTATTGTTGGAGTCTCCCTTCCTTTTGTTCCTCTCTTCCACCTTAGCAGCAAGTTGATGACACTTTTGGATAGTGGTAGGAGTCCATAGGCTTATCTCCTCTTGGATGTTCCACTTTAGGCCACTTAGATACCTAGCCACCTTGATAGATTCCTCTTCTTGGACTTTGGATCTAAGACAAAGCTTTTGAAACTCCTCTATGTAGGAGGCCACATCAAGGTCTTTCTACTTCAATCCCTATCTCTTCTTATGAAGTTGGACTTCATAATCCTCTGGCAAGTAGTTCTCCTTGATCTTACTCACCATGGCCTTCCAATTTGCAATAGGTAGCTTCCCCATGCTAATTCTCTCCTCTTGCAAGTACTTCCACCATGTCAAGGTTGCCCCCCTTAGTCTTGATTTGGCAACCTTAACCTTTTGAGCTTCTGTCACACCTTCACACTCAAAGTGGTTCTCCATACCCTCAATCCATTCCATGATAGTGTCAAGTCCATCCTTCCACTGAAATGTGGCAATCCTTCAAAAGCTTTTGTATTCAAAGCCTTGATGGCCTTTACAAAAGGTTCTTCATTAATTAAGGGGCCTGGTTCAGGTATGATGTCATCTAGATCAATAGCTTTCTTTCCTCTATCACTAGTGTGCACACCCCAGAGTTCTTGTGCTCTTTGATCAACCACTTCTTGCAGTTTGTTCCTTATCTCACTCATAACATCTTCAAGGAGTCTATTTTTCTCCTTTTGTTCTTCTACCTCCCTAGCTAGCTCTGCATTAGTGACCATTATGTTCTCCCCTACTGATTCACCAGAATATAGAGACATGCACAGTCCACCAAATCTTTAACTTGGCTCTGATACCAATCTGATGGAAAATGGGTATGGGATAGACTAGCCTAGTCTATGCTCTTTGATCCTCTCCTTGGATCACCAGGTGTTCCAACCACACCCTAGGGTCTCTAGGACTTCCCTTGCTTGTGGAATCCCCTGACCTTGCCCAATCCACCCACCAACAACATGTGATGCTTCTCCTAAGGTCTCACCTACTCACAAGCTTCAAAAACCCTCACATAGGCTAATAAGGGTTTAACTCTTCCTACACCTTCTCAGGTCCTAGCAAGGATAGGACAGGTCTTTGACATAGTTCTCCACCCATTCATGTGCCCCCAAGAGGTTTTTACCTTCCTATTTGTTACCGATCTGACTATTTTGCTTCTTTCCTACAAAATAGGGCTACAAGGAATGTGCCCAATTAGGCCTCCATTCTGGACTTTTAAGGCTCCCTCTTGCAAATGATGCCCAAACTTGTGAAACTCCCCAAAGGGACTTCTATTCATTTGGAAAAGGCTCAAAGGTGAAACTCCCCAAAGGGACTTCTATTCATTTGGAAAAGGCTCAAAGATTTTCCTAGTTTTGGGCCTCCAAGTGTCTGTACACTGCCCTAGGTGAATTTAGGGGTTTTTTAGGGTTTCTATGAGGGTTTTTAGGCCTACCAGGGTCACAATGATGGTTTTCTATCTTCACCACCTTGTCTGGATTGGTGGAAGCTCCTCCTTCTCACCAATGATGCTCCACACACCCCTCTATAACTCCTCCAAAGGGTGTCTCCTTCCTTGTCCTTCCTTGCTCTCACGAACCTCTGCAACCTCAACCCTTCCTAGCTGGGCACAGTCCAATCTTGCCTAGGAGTGGGTCTTTGAAAGGCCTTCCCTACATCTTCAAGGGCCCTGCTTCCTCTAAGGTACTGTACAGGGTCTGCACTCCTATTCCCCATGGTTTCATGGTGTTTCCACAATGGGGATAGGAGTTGTCAACCCATTTACACAAAACAGTCCAAAACTAGACAGTAAAGAAGAAATTTGCAAAGTATTTACAAACACACCAAAACTTGCACAATAAACCTAACCTAAATGCTCAAATGAAAGTATAAACACAATACAAGACTCTCAACATAGTTTAATCTACAAAACAATCCATTGTCAATCTTTCAATGCTCCATTTGTGCCGACTGGCAACAAAAACCCAGTCACAGTCAAGGTCTTTACCCTTTGGTCGTACAATCTGACATCCAACCCCTCATTTTAGGGTTTGAAACAATATATAATGTCTTTGCCTCGGTTTGTGTGCCAAGGTTAGGGTTCTCCATGCCAAGCTAATGTTATGACCTATTAGTAGGAAAAGTTGCATGACAACTTTGAAAAGTTGTCATGCAACTTTTTGCAACTTTTGAGCAACTTTTGCAATGTTGCTTTTCTTGACTTTTAGGCCTACATTGGGCTATCCTATGGACACAACGATGCTAAAAGGACCCCAAACTCATCAATGGGCACACATGCCCTCTACTCCAAAAGAAAACTCAACCTAGACTTGTGAACCTAGGACCTAAACTACGACCTAAACAAGACCAATGAGCTCTTGGCTCTTATTACATTTACATGGCTTCTTAAAGAAGCAAAATCCCAACAAAATCAAATGGAGGAAGACCTTATAAGGGTGCTCCTACACCAAACTCCCCCATTGAGGCTAAAAATCCCAGCACAACCATCTACAATACCCCTCATCCCACCAAACAAACCAACGATCCCATCAGCAGCAGCAATAACATCAATAGCACCATTAGCAACAACAATTGTATCAGAACCCACAACAGTATGTACGACACCAGCACTTCCTGCAGAAGCAGCAGAGTCAACACTACCGATACTCCCTGTATCGGATTCATTGATCCCCATAATCCTTCCTGCAACACCAATCATTTCAGCTACAAAACCGGTCACACCTGTAGTGTTTAACTCAAAGGACATCTCAATATGGTATAGTAATCAGATACTGGAAAGTAACTCAGAGACCAACTCTCATGAATGGGAATTTGATTCCATCCAGCTTAATACTTGAGATGAGGAAGATGCATCACCACCTCCACCTTGTAAGGACATCCCTATTTATGGAGAAGCACAGATAAAGACCTCTTGGGTTCTTGAGTTGGAAACATCTTCCACAGACCCTACGTCCCATCGTACGCCTGATTCTAATAGGGAGAATACCATCAATGACCTTCACCACAATGTCTTAACCCTCACTGACACATCTAACGAACTTAACCTAATTGATGAGGTAATGCCCATTATCCATCCAGAACTCATCGAATGGAACCAACCTAATCCCCCATGTCTCGACCTTTTCCAAAACAATGAGGCAATAATTGACTTTTTGGAACTACGAGATAACATACCCAGTGGGGATCACAAAGCTGGATTTGCCTTTGAACTTAATAGTGCAACATACTTCGGGGTAGATGCCAAACCTTTCAGCTGCAAAAATATAACAATAAAACATGGATCTTCCAATGAAAACCACACTGTGGCACTGTTTGATCCCACAAAAGTAAAAAGAAAGAGCATATCCAATAGTGAAAACCTCTCTAAGGCACTGGAGGATGAAAGGTTTGACATTCTCCCTGCTAGTACACAACAAGAATGATCAACAATTCTCATCAAAGAAACAAAAGAATACAACGTGGGGACTCCTGAAACACCTCACCACCTACATCTGGCATCTCTTTTAAATCTCGAGGAACAACCTAAGTTTGTAGAGTTCTTCCAGAAGCATCAGATCAACTTCGCATGGTCATATGCAGACATGCCTGGGCTTGATCCTAATTTAGTCATGCATCACCTCACCATAACAAAAGGAGCCAAACCTGTCAAGTAGAAGCTTCACAAAATGCACTCTCAAATTGCAGTACTAGTCAAAGTAGAACTTAAGAAACTCCTAGATGTTAGTTTCATTCAACCAATTGATTATGCAGATTGGATATCCAACATTGTGCCCATCGGAAAACCAAATGGGGGCATCTATATCTATACTGACTTCAGAGATTTGAACAAAGCATGTCCTAAAGATGACATCCCCCTACCAAACATCGACATAATAGTGGACCTAACAGCAGGACATGCCATGCTTTCTCTCATGGATGGCTTTTCAGGATACAATCAGATAAAGATCACACCAGAGGATCAACATAAGATGACCTTCACATATCCATGGGGAACATACTACTGGAATGTAATGCCTTTCAGTCTAAAGAATGTAGGAGTGACCTATCAATGAGCAATGACCACTATCTTCCTTGATATGATGCATACCGTAATGGAAGATTATGTTGATGACTTATTGGCAAAATCACTAATAAGAGAAGGTCATCTGGAAATATTAGAGAAAATATTTGATAGACTGGAACAATATCATGTTCAACTCAACCCAAAGAAATGTGTCTTTGGAGTAACCTTAGGGAAGCTTCTAGGGTACATTGTCTCAAGCAAAGGCATTGAGGTTGACCCAGCAAAGGTCAACGCAATTATGGACATGCCACCTCCGAAGAACATCAGTCAGCTAAGGACATTACAAGGACAACTTCAATCTATCTGAAGATTCATTGCACAACTGGCAGATAAGTGTCACCCATTTACACACCTATTACACAAGAACATCCAATTTTAGTGGGATACCAAATGCCAGCAAGCATTCCAGATGCTTAAATACTATCTCATGAGTACACCATTGCTGATTCCACCAGATCCAAGTAGGCCTTTACTACTCTATATATCAGCAATAAATACAACATTGGGTATACTATTGGCACAACACAATGCAGAAGGGAAAGAGTGTGCTGTTTACTACATCTCTCACACACTAGTTGGCTACGAACTCAGTTACACACCTATTGAGAAAGCTTGCTTAGCAGTAATCTTGGTAGCCACTAAGCTGAGAACTATCTATTGACACATAAAGTATAGTTAATTGCAAAGATCGATCCACTCAAATATTTACTCAGCAAAGCAACATTGACAGGCCGCTTGGCCAAATGGGTGATGATTCTAAGTGAATTTGACATTGAGTATGTGGACTGTAAAGCTATCAAAGGTCAAGTTATTGCATATTAGTTGGCCAATGCACCACTCATAGGCAATCATCCTCTCATTTCTAATTTTCCAGATGAAGAGATATTCATGATCACAACAGCACAACCATGGAAACTATACTTTGATGGTTCAAACACTAGGCATGGCTCGGGCGCAGGCATTCTGTTTATCACACCTCAAGGTGACAACATCCCAAAATCTTACAGACTCACATTTCCATGCACAAACAACATAGCAGAGTATGAGGCCTTGATCATAGGACTCAGGCTACCCATACAATGGAAGTTACGAGAACTACAAGTATATGGCGACTCCTAGCTGGTCATTTGACAAGCAACTAATGAATATCAGACTAAAGATGACAAACTCATGCCATACAAACAAATGGTGGACAAATTAAAGGCATCATTTACTACTATCACCTTTGATTAGATACCAAGAGATCAGAATCGAGCTGCTGACGCTATGGCTACCATTGCATCTCTCCTAGATCTTCCACAGAATTCAACACGCTACAAGTTCTTGGTAGAACAACTTTGGATCCCTGCTTATGATATTCCCGAATTCGAGATGATATGTCACCTTATCAGTTCTGAATCCCCATGGTATGGTGAGTTCTATACCTACCTCCACAATCACACACTTCCTCCTAACCAATCGAATAACCAACGTAAAACCTTCATTCGCCAAACCGCTCGATATACCATTATTGTTGAAACCCTATACCGATGTAAGCTTGATGGTACTCTCCTTTGATGTCTAGAACAGGATGAGATAACAAAGGCCTTGGAAGAGGTACATGAAGGAATTTGTGGAACTCATGCAAGCGGTCCGTCACTAGCCAAGAAACTCCTACACACTGGATACAATTGGCCATCTATGGAAAAAGACTCCTACTACTTTGTCAAAAAGTGCAAGAAATGCCAAGTTCATGGAGACCTGATACATGCACCAACATAGGAATTACAACCAATCAAAATACCATGGCCTTTTTGTCAATGGGGCCTTGACCTCGTGGGTAAAATCCATCCATCTTCATCCAACGGTCACAAATTCATTATAACCGCCATCGAATATTTCACAAAGTGGATCGAAGTTGTTCCACTTACCCAAGTCACCGACAAGCAGATCGCCTCATTCATCCTTAATTACATCATCTTCCGGTATGGTGTACCCATGTCCATCATCACAAATAACAGACTTCCATTCAAAAATCAGGATATTCGTGAGCTCTGTGAGAAATTTCACATCCAACACCGCTTTTCCACGCCCTATTACCCACAAGGAAATGTTCAGGCCGAAGCATCAAATAAAAACATATTAAGAATCCTCAAGAAGATAGTCAATTATGCTAGTCGTGATTGGCATGTTCAATTGAATCCAACACTATGGGCATATCAAACTAGCATTCGAACCCCTACAGGAGCAACTCCCTACTCACTATTCTATGGCGTAGAAGCTATCTTACCTATTGAGGTCAAGATTCCATCACTACGGGTTTCCTTGCACAATCTCATCAATGATGATGCATACAGAGTATCACGTCTTCAGAAATTAGAGCTACTTGATGAGAAGTGACAAGCTGCATACAATCACCTCAAGGCCTATCAGCAGTGCATGAGCAGAAGCTATAATCATCGGGTTAGACCTCATACATTCGAGGTAGGCGATCTTGTTCTTCAAGAGAATCCTTGTAACCAACCAAATCGCGAACATCAGGGAAAGTTTGAATCAAATTGGTTGGGTCCATATGTTATCACTGCTGTATTTGGGTCCAAGGCATATCAGTTGGCTACTTCAGAAGGAGACCCGCTAGCAAATCCGATCAACAGCATGCACCTCAAACAATTTTATACATAAGCTACATAGAGCATCAAGCTCCCATACGTACCGGCAAAAACACCAAAAACATTCAAAAAAATGTCCTAAAGAAAATACAAAAAAATCAAAATAGTAAAGAAAAATCATGCATCCAAACGGTGAACAACCACTCCGGTGGCACCTTGGGTAAGTACGATGGTGAAAACCTAGCAAACAAGCACCACTCGTAAAGGCTATAACTCCATTGTCTTTCAGGCTTGTTGCGATCATATTTATTTTATACACAAATCCATCAGTCCAAACCATGGCTTCTTATTGATCTGCAATCCAAGATACTACTTCTGCGTCTTGCATCCCGCTTTTTCATAGTCATGTCTAACTGGGGGTAATGCCCTTAACCTATTGATGGAAGTGGATTCTACATTATTTTGTGATTCACTGCGTTCTTCATTTCAAAACTATCTCACAAAATACCAAAAACATTCAAAAAATCACAAAGTCCAAAAATATCAGAAAACATCGAAAATCAAACAAAAACATGGCAACACATTGTACATACTCATCCGAGCAGATACCAAACAAGCATTGAAAAATACTTGCACGATGATCACTTCTCAAATTGACCAAACAATCAACATCAACATTCAAATTGTCTTCAACAAGGATGCATCCTTCCTTACCAAAACAAAGACAAGATGACATTTTCTTTGACAAGAAACTTCTATTTAAAGCTATCAAATACTTGGTGGATTTGTCGGTTATTCATTTGTTTATATATATCAGGTTCCTACAACATTTGTTTGTGTATCTTCAACACATTATTCTGATGAAGTTCTGGGGCATGTACTAATGGTGTCTATGTGGGAAGTTCACTAACCTACGTGATCATAGGCAAAATACAGTCATAGATCACTATGGCTTGCTGACTATAGTGTATACCTCGACCATATGAGCATGAACCATTACCAAGGATCCATATTCTTTATTCTTTATATATGTTGTTTGCTTATAGGTACAATGCTCTTTCTTTGGTTCCTCCTACCTCATCCAAATGGGATAAAGGTTTTTATCTCTTATTATGGTATGAACTTGTCTCGGGATATGAGCAGCCCAAGATCAAGGAGGAGGATCCAAGTCATGCATGAAAGGAGATGATCCTTGTTTGTTCTGCAAGCAATAGTCAGGTCAACTTGACCCATTATATCAAGTTGTTTGTATTAACTTGCTATATCAAAATCCATGTAAGGAATACTCAAGTCATCTTGAATCATTATGTCAAGTTGCTTGTATTTTCTTACAACATTTTAAAGCTCGATGATGAAAAATAAAGCACTATGGATCATCATTTCATCTCATCTATTTACATTGCATTCCATTGCATTCCATTGCATACTATCCATCCATTTACTCATTCATTTACATGATTTTGCATGCAAGTGTGAGCAAAGTTAAATGTGAGAAGTTGTGCAAAAATTGAGCTGGTTTTGGATACAATCGTGACAGAGTACTTTGATACATCATCAAGTGCATCATGCAAAGTCTAAAACAGCCTTGCATTCATCTATCATCATCCCATCATCATTTCATTACATTTTAGTTGCATTTTCATTACTCTTTAGCCATTCATTAGCGTGCATTTAAATATCATTTAGTTGCACTTACCCCATATAGTTCATTCTCATTTTATTTGCATTAGTACCATTGTATCCTTTCATTATTACCCTCATAACATTTAGATTCACTTACATAGATAATTGTCCTTATTTGCATTTCCTACCATAATTACTCATTACTATACATTCATTTAACATCCGTTAGTGATCATCATTTATCATCATTTTCACACTTATGTATCATACATTTGTTTAGATTTCCATAGTTTCATACATTCATTTATCTATCCATTAGTTAAAGTGCATTCATTCATCCATTTTAGTATATTCTTATACTCATTTTGTCTCACTTAGGATTCATTAGATTGTATTCATTATCCCTTTTAATTACATGAAGGTGCAGTTATTCATTAAACATGAGTTGCATTATAATCACATTATCATTTTACTTCCTCATATTTTGACATTTAGAAATCATCATTTAAACATTTGTACTTTACATTTTGTTTATCCCCATAAACATTCATTTTTAAACCATCTAGATGCATATTCATAAATAAATCATTCATTCAAAAGCATTGCATTAACATCATTGCATATCATTATCCCATCATTGTGTTAAAGAACAAACTACTATCTATACCATCATAAATCATCATTTTATTATGCATACATAAACATCATGGCATTGCATACATTCGGCATTTTATCCCAAAAGATCAAAAGCACACATATATCAACCTGCATCCAACACCATACAACATGCATATAGACATCATGTAAGAATAAATAATCATAAAACATGCATATGGGAATCATCTCATAAACACATACATATAGCAAAGAACAAGTATCCATCTAAGCATAAACTCCATACATATCAAAATGCATATCATCAAAATATGGGATCTCCTCATATATACCATCTCATGTATCAGAGTACAATGAAGTCTACAAAATTGGCTACCAAGAGCCATCAAAGACATAGTCCAAAATGACAATATAAATACATGCATGCAAAATGCTCTCTCAGATGCCACTCTGACCAGATGTTGCACCACCATCACCACCTGCTCCCCCACTAGTCCCTGCACCATCTGATATATCTCTCCATGGAGGCCCCATCAAACCCCCACTAGCTCCTGCACCACCTGACTTGTCTCTCTGTAGAGGACCCATCACACCCCCACTGCTCTGCATCCTCTAAGACTGCTCTGATTTGGCCTACCGCATCTGTGAATAACTCAGTGCCCGTCGACTAGATGGCACCTCTTTCTCATATAGACCCTGCCAGTAATCCACCTCTGCACTTGCTCTTTGTATCTCCCTCACCAAAGCCTCCACAGACAGCCCCTGTCTCAGGACTCCCTCCAAGGCCCGCACTCTCTCCTGCAACTGGATCACCCTGTCCATGGCCTGATCTCTTTCTTGCAGCACCACCGTCAGCTCTGACTCTCGTGCAAATAACTGCACATCTCTAGCTGCAACCTCCACCTCTAGATCCTCCACCTGTGTCTCGACTGCTGTAAGTCAAGTTTGCAAATGTAATATCATATAATTCTGAAGATCTCCACCCC
This sequence comes from Cryptomeria japonica, assembly GCF_030272615.1. Lineage (NCBI taxonomy): Eukaryota > Viridiplantae > Streptophyta > Pinopsida > Cupressales > Cupressaceae > Cryptomeria > Cryptomeria japonica. The sequence goes on from NC_081412.1 coordinate 477,041,219, forward strand.
CTATCGCTCCCTCCCTTGTATCCATAGGTGCCTCACCTGTAGCTCCCTCTCCAGTGGCTCCCTCCCCTCTATCCATCGGTACCTCCCTCTCTCCCATACCTCTCCCACCCAATCTAACTTCTCCCTGCTTCAGAGGTCCCTATGATATCTACAATGGCAAACCGCCTCTCCCTCTCTGCTGAACCTGACCACCACCGCCACCTCCACCTCTGAATCCACCACCTCCTCCTGCTCCATCACCACCTCCTCCATCACCACCGTCCCCTCTCCCTCGTCCATCTACTATAGGTCCTTGACCTCCTCTCCTCCTCCGTCTCCATCCCTGATCCTCCTCAAAATTGGGAATCGGCTCTGTCGGATCTGATATTCGAGGAATCGAATGAGCCACCATATACTGTGTATACTCTTTTGACACCTCTACATCTACCATCCTCGGTCGTATATCCCATGGTCTCACTTGTAGCATCTGAAACTCTGCTAATGCCTGATCATAAGGTAGTACTGACCCCCATGCGTACCTCTCTCGGACCACCCTGGCATACTCTCCTGATCCCCTGGGAAATCCCTACCGCCATCCAAACTGTCTCAAAACTCTACCAAGCAACTGTCTCTCCACATGGTAGGTTGTCCTCCCAATGAGGAATCCAGTCATGAATACATATGGCAAGGCCTCTGCATCATCTTCCCAGGGCTCACACTCAATAGAGGGTCTCCAGATCACTGCATTGAGATCATCTAGTGCCCGCTGCCACCACTCTAACTTCCCCAGGTGGGGCTGACTCATCATACTACTATACATATACATATATGGCTGGTCGACTGCCCAAAATCTTAGACTAATTGGTCGGGTAACTAGTAGGTGCTCCCATGCCCAAATATGCAGCAATGTAACTCCCACCGCCAACGAGCCCCTCCCTCGGTATACTACCTCATGAAGCTCCTGATATAAGTGGGCTAGCACGCACGGTCCTCATGCAAATTGGGTCCCCTCGATCATCATCTTCTCAATCACCTACCCCCAACCCACATCAAGTCCATGTGATCGACGATCTGAGCATAGTAGTCCCCCACAATCCCTAACAAAACTGCTGGTAATGGCTCATACAATGCAGCAATATCCTCCCAGGCTATCAAACCATCATCAATATAAACGTTCTCATCAAAGAATCTCTACACCGCTAGGGTCCCCCATGCTCTATCATATTTCACCAGCTCACCTCAAATAGGAATATGCAGGATGCACCATACATCCTCCAGTGTAACAGTCATCTCCCCCTGTGCCAAGTGAAACGTGCAGGTCTCACTATGTCAGCGCTTTGCCAATGTTGTCATCAAACCATGATTCATCCGAATCATGGGCATATACATCATATCATACATCCCAGTCGTAGCAATAAAATCCACCTCGACCTCTGTCAGCCAATCACGCATCCCCTATGTGGCGGGATGTCTCTCGCATAGCTGTAAGACATGCAGATCCTCCTACACAAGTGCATCAATCATCATCATTAGTTGTTTTGTTTCAAACTTTGTTAAGTTTAAACCTAGACTATCAATAGATACTTTGATCAAGTATCTTCAGGTCTCAACAGGTAAGCAATCATGGCACACCTAGACTTCAACAAGCATTTATCCTAATGACCTAAGTCTCATCAGAGCTGCTATGGTTCAAAACAACTCTCACTTCACATCTCCATCCATCCATCATTGGCATCCAGAGATTATTTGTTCAAACACTAGGGCATCTATTTTTTCTGCACAAAAGTGTTATTTTGAACACAAAAGCGCTAATACCCTAACAAAAACCCTAATACCCTAACAAAAATGCTCGATAAACTATACAAGAACGCTTACACTACAAAAGTGCTACAATCGCTATACAATAGTGTTGTTTCGCAACAATAGCATTCAATTAACTTCTTAATAGCGCTAAACCAACAATAGCGCTCAAACAGCTATGCAATAGCACTCATATTTGCAAAAGTGCTCAAATGACTGCACAATAGCGCCATTATGGCACAAAAGCGCTATTTAAATCGACAAAAGCGCTGAAGCACAGTTTCAACGTTATTGTCTCGACTCAACTTGGACCTAGCTAAAAACACATAAAAAATGCATAAAATTCAAAAACTCAAATTCACATACCGCTGGTCTGTAGTCATCTGGCCACTGGACTCATCGGACTCGCTCTAATCAATGCTCTGCTACGGGTACCGGCATCCTGACTGCTCCTTGCTCTTCCAAAAAGTCACTATTAGAGTTATAATTTCACTATGGTCGTAGATACAAATGAGCCTATTTTCACCCCTTTCTCCCCATATAAACCCTTAGCCATAACTCTTATTTTCCCCCGCTCATCGTCGTGGTCCCCGTGAACTTCCTGAGCCTCCCATTTCTACATTTTATCTCCGATTTCTTCTATTTTTCACTAGCATTGCTAAATTCTTCTCTTCTATCACCCTACCGATTTTCATTCTTTTTTGAAAGATCGCTTGTTTTTCGAAATTCTTCAGCCCATCTCTCAAAGGGGAATACCACCCATTAAATTAACATTTTATGGGACATTTCTTCACACTTATTTTTCTTTTCTTAAAACGATGCGATAAACTGCACCGTCTCAAAGAGGGGCAAATGTAGTCACATACATCTGTTCATTTTAATTAAATGAATATTTGCTATTTATTTGATTAAAAACCCACTAGCCATCAGTTAATTAAATTAATATTTAATTAATTCATCTTCAAACATTTTCCTATTAATTAAATAAGTTATTCAATTTATTTTAATTCATTCATTAAACCAAATTCACAATCAATTAAATAAATAAATTCTATTTATTTAATTTAATCCCCTTTCCTCTTTTAAATAAATTAAATAAAACATTTATTTAAAATCATTAAATCCCCCCCACTTGCATTTTCCTAAAAATGCAACTTGCACCTATTTGTTGAAATAAATAAATTTTATTTTATTAAAAATCTTATTTTCCCTCACCCACCAAATCCACTTGCATTCATAAAACCCTTTCTAGATTCTTCTAAACCCTTCCTAATTAGCCTAATCCATCCCCTAATTATTGTCACATTCCTAAGCAACTTGGAGTCACTTCTCAAAGACTTCAAAGCCTTTGAAAAGTATTTAATGTTTTGTGTATTCAACAATCTAACCTCTAAAGTCTTCCAAAACCACTAATGGTTCTTACATGACCATTAATGGCTCTTACATAACCATTTATGGTTAATTCAACTTGCACTCATATGTCTCTTCAAGCATTTATTGTTTTGACCATGGTTATCCCTTTTGCCTTTGCACAAGAGTTTATCCATTGGATAAAAGCTTTATTCTTTGAATAAAGAATTTATTCACTCAACCTAACCTTGACCTTAACTCCCAAGTTAACTCTCAGGTCATGTCAAGCATTTAATGCTTATTCCCTCTCCTCTCAACCTATCTCATATTGACACTTTTCATCTTGGGATTTGGTTGAAAGACATCACATTTTTCCATAATCCAACCATCCATTGCTCCATTTTTCCTATAAATAGAGCTCATTTTTTCATAATCCAGATCCTGAAAACTTGTATGCATCTAAGTTATAGAGAATTTTAGAGAGCATTTAGCATAAACCACTAATATCTTGTTATTTTGGTTTAAAAATAAATCATTTTAGCATCATAGCATCTCATTTTAGCTTTTATTCACACTTGCATAGCATAGTTAAAACATTTCAATCTTGAACCTCCATAAGCATCCATAGTTCAAAAAGCTACTGAGACCTACACTAATTTGGAATTTGGAGAGGAGAGGAACAAAGGAGAAGGAGCTAAGAGCATGTTAGGAGGTATTTGGAGATGTCTGGTTATATTTACTTTCCTAGTTAAATATTTCTTCATGTTTTTGGTGTCTCTTTTGATATGTCTGCTTAGATTAGTTTTTGGTTGATTAACACTAACAGTTTTGTTGTGTTTTTGTGTGTTATTCCACCACAGATTCTAATCTAACCATTGTCCTTTTTGCAGAGCATCATTTGGTGAACCCGGCGTGAATCCAAACACCCAAAAACAATCTTTAAAAAAAAAAACTAATTTGTTTGAATGTTTAGCTTGACACATAGGTCGCGCTCTAGTGCTTTTGATCGTGTTTTAGCGCTATTACAAGTTGATATTCTAGCGCTATTGTATTCACAATAGCGCTATTGTCTCAAATTTAGCGCTATTGTCCATCTTTTAGCGCTTTTGAGGCTTAAGTAGCGCATTTGCACATGTTTTAGCACTTTTGTTTTTGCTATTAAAATTTTGCTTTTAACGCTTTTGTCTTCTTTTTAGCGCGGTTGTGTTAAATAGCGCTTCTGTTTGCACACAGAGTAGCGCTATTGTAACATAATGTTGTAAAAAAGGCCATGTAACCGAGAAAATAAGTTTTCTTAGGCTTGTAGAAGCTCACCATAGGTTCGGATTTTCCTAACTATTTGTTTCTTGTGCAGATTTAAACTAACTCCTTTTGTTGTTTAAAAGTTAAAAATTTTCATTTAGTGCTCTAAAAACTAAACAACACAAATTTCATTTCCTACAAGTTAGGATCAATTTTGCATTTGGTGTTCTAAAACTCAACAACACAAATTTGTTTTCTTGCAAATCAAGTTCACTTTATTTGGTGCTTAAAACAAGACATGACAAATTTCATTTTATTGCATCAAACTTAAGCAAAACTCACAATCAACACTTCAAAATTTTGGTGCAAATAAAAAGAACAATCAATTTGTCTTATTTTGCAAAATGATTTACTTCATGCATATGTGCTCTCATTTCAGTTGACCAGGATTTCAAATTCTAGTTTACTCAAACACATTGCTTTTGAAGTTAAAAAAGAACATCATGGTTGTTGGAGCAACATCTCCTACAATGACAAGTTAAATAGAACAATTGTATTTTGTGTTTGACACACTTGTGCAAAAAGAGTTTGTCAAGTGGTCCTACTTCTAACACACACTATCCTCTCCCTTGGCTTTCATGGTCTTAGGTGCAAGAGAGAAGTGTTAGTAACACTTAAGTTTTATCTTTTTAAGAGAGGTCTGCCAAGAGACACATCACTCTTGGGAATGACCTCGCATGGTAAATCCTTCAAGCTACTATAGAAATCAGGTGAGAGCAAAAGTTGTAGCCTTGGGTATAGTTGTTCCTACAGTGTAACTTGTCGAAAGGAAAAATGGGCCCCACCACAAGTTACAAGGCTCTTAAGTGAGTCATTGCAGAATGAAATTATGTCCAAAAACATCGAACATTACTAAACACATTTAAGTAGTAGCCCACCTGTTTTATTGATTGTGGATATTTGTGATACAATTCAGTGCAAGAGCATAGATGGTTTTGCTCCCAAGATACTCACCATACATATTTATTTGAGTAGAAACATAGCTTTTTGAAAAGTCACTTGTGGCTTGATGAAAGTGATGACTCCCCCATCATAGGGATCATCTATTTGTTATGCTCGTGCAAGACTTAGTATATCACATCCTTACCTGCCACGACGGGATTCATAAGGTATATAGTACCAAAGTCGAAGAAATATCAAGATGTGGGCTGAATTTATCACAACTAGCCATTTGACCTTAGGGATAAAGAGTGTTTGAAGTATTTTCATTTTAGTCAAAGACCAAGTGAAAATTGAGCCGACTTCAGGCTTTGGAAAACACCTAAAAAAACATTTAAAAGAAAAGGGTCATAAAAAGTCCAAAGCTTGGGTTGATCTAGACCCATACTTATTTGTGCCTTTTGAGGCAACATACTTGTGTTTGTGTGCTTGCTTTGTTTTCTTGTCAAATAAAAATAAAAAATCAAATTCCAAAAACAAGTATTCATCCAACATAAACATTTCCAAACACCAACAAAAGATCAAAAATAAACAGCAAGAGTATCAAACTATATGACCATTCTTCACATCTTGAGAAAGAAGAATCTTCATCAAAACATCAACTTGAAGAAAAGACCATTGAGCTCAAAGACTCTTATCAAAAAGAGGAAATTCTTCTATCATAATAGACAAATCTTTGTCTCTCATAGAGCCTTCTTACGTCACATGCATCTTTATCTTCAAGGGAAATCAAATGAATTTGATCCAGAGTCATTAAACCGTAGAGCTTTTACACAATATCGAGCTTTGAGTTATCACAAAAACAAAGGAGGCAAAGTGAAAAGAAAACTCAAAAAAGGATAATTTTGTTATACAAAAACTGTAATTTGTTGTTGAAACATCGCACTTTCATCCATCGATATCACGATTTTAGTCACGGTTTTACCGACAACTTTGAATTAGAACCACTTGCATCACAAGCTTTATTCCAAAGAAGGGCTCTATCATATCATCACAATCACAGTCAACACATTCCTCCATCATACATTCCACAACCCGCAATCACTTACTAGAGATTCCTAGATTCATATAATCCTCATACATTTTCTTCCATCTTTTTCACTTCCAAAGAAATTCATAGTCCCTTAGTAGAAAATTTCAAAGTTCACACTCATTCCAAAACACATCACAAATTCACTCAACTCTCAACACAAAGAGGTCTTGTCCTTAGTCCTTTCAGATATTGCTTATCATACCAACAAAACTACTTTCTATGGTGTCTCTATATCTAGGATCAAACATCCTAAAAGAGACATTACTAAACATCTAGATAGGTTAAAACTAGTCCATGAGTGCATCCTCTCATTATTAGGTAGCTTACGTTTGTCACAGCACAAACCTTGCTACACCTCATCTCACAAATATTAAGACATCACAACAAGTAATTCTAAAGAGGACTTTGTTGATACCCAACCTTTAGTGTAGGAGATCAAACATCCACAAAAAATTCAACTCATCATCATCACACATACACTTTTCCATTCATCCCATTCTCAACCACACACTTTTCACCCACAAAAACATACTTCAAACAGGGCTCGGACTAGGTCTTAGAGTTTTCAACAAAATCAAAATGAAATATGGGAAGAAGAAGAAGTGAATGTTAACCCCTTTTCTAGAAGAGGAAACCCAGAAACCCCTACACAAGCATAAATAGAAGACGCACTTAGCAATCTCAGATTTAAAAAACTTTTTGAAGAAATTCTCAAAGGAAGTGTTGATGCCCATTTTCTGAAACTTGCGCAAGAAGGAGCCAAACTTCCCACTAACTTTGACGTATCACAACTTAAAGATATACCAAAACAAGCTCAACATATCCATCGACAAGAACCAAATCACGATGAAAGAGAGGTAAGGAATACACGTAACTATGATGATAACTACCAACATGACAACATTCCCCCTCCTCTTACCAAAATGGATATGTTAAGAAAACAAATACAAGATCTCACCCAACAAGTGCATTCGGGAAAGACACACAAGCAATATGCTCTCAAAGATATTTGCCCATATCCGTCTGATATAAACATATACATGCCTCATTTCCCACGCACCTTTGAAACTCCAAAGTTTGTTAAATATAAAGGAAAGGGAGACCCTAGATATCATGTGTGAGAATTTTTCTATGCTTGCTTAGAGGTTGCATACAAAGACACATAATTAATGCACCTCTTTCCCCAAAGTTTGGGAGGCTCAGCTATGCAATGGTTCTTACGCCTTCTTGGTGGGATCAAGACCTTTGAGGACCCCCTAAAAAAATTTCACTCATCATGCACATAACATAGAATGAGATATCTCCATGGCCAATCTATGTAATACCAAACAAAAGAATGGTGAGTTATTCTCAACATTCTTACAATGATGGAGACACCTTTCTAGTAGATGTTCCTTTCCCATTCCTGAAGAGCAATTAGTTGAAATTTTTATTTCAAACTTAAATGAGGAAATATAATTTTACTTAGACATAAAATATGCTAACACTTTCAAAGACGTCGTAGCTCAAGGAATTAAAATAGAGAAAGCCTTTATCAAAAAGGGACTTGTCAAATATACAATGACAACAAGGAGGGTCCAAGATCAGCGTACAACAGTGACAAACCAAAGTTTTGGGCTAAAAACAAAAACATTGTTAACGATGGTGTTGTAGACACACGAATTGGTAAAATTGCTCAGCCCATAGTCAAAATCATAGTGGTTGCAGATAATCACAACAACCCCACTGCCAATCAAGGTAATCCTCAAACCAATCTAGGAAACCAACCTTCAAACACACAACAAGAGGAACCTAAAAACAAATACCCACCTTACAAATCCAATCGCACCTACACACCCTTGGGGGAATCTCTGGAAAAGATTTTACGCTAGCTCATCTCTTCTGATCTTATCACATTACCTAAAACATCACATTATGAACCACAAGTCAAACCTTCCTGGTGGAGGGATAATGATTATTTAGAATTTCATAGATGGGTACACAAAACAAACAACTATCACCGATTAAAGGATACCGTTCAAGACCTCATTAATTGAGGTGACATAGAAGTGGATGGTCACAATGCAAAAACTTCTAATACTGATCATACTATGTTGAGAAATCCACTCCCATCATATGAGAAAGGAGGTCCCTCCCATAAAGGTAAGAATCAAGATAACACGACATATTATACACACTCAACCTATACCTATACTGTCAATAACCTTTATGATGACAATGAACAAGTTGCTACCCTTACCATCCAAGGCAAGGATCCCGCATGCAATGTTGTTACCTACCATAGAAAGCTTGTCTTACCAGGTGCACCATCAAAAGCAGCATATGTGCCCAAACATTATAACCTTATAGACCAATTAGATAAGACGCCAAAACTTATCTCCATAATAGAGATTTTGCATTTATCCCCCTTATATAAAAGTATCTTAGATCAAACTCTCCAAGAAGTGTCAGTTCCACCCGACCTTAATGCAGATCAATTTCAAGCCATGGTTGGGAGTCTCAAATCATCACCATGTCTCACTTTTGTAGAGAATGATGATATATCATTTCAACAACCGCATAACGCCTCTCTCCATATTGAGGGATTCATACATAAACACAAAATCAAGCGAGTCTTGATTGACAATGGAGCTTGCCTTAACATTTGCACATTACAGTTGATCACCGCCTTGGGGTATGAAGAAGATGCAGTAGATGCAAGAAAGAGGATTACCATCAAGGCCTATGATGATGTAGAACAATCCTCTAAAGGGTGTGTCACTCTACCAGTCAGGGTAGGACCCATGGTGAAGAATGTGGTTTGTCAAGTCCTATATCTCCCTCTTCCATACAATCTCCTATTAGGTAGACCATGGATTCATGCCATGCAAGCAGTACCTCTACTTACCATCAGTAAATCAAATTTCCATATAATGGAGTAGAGATGACTATTCTTGGTGATGCCAACCCATTTGCTTTTTGCAACCATATAAGACATCAGCCTGATATCACAGTTCCTAGCAATAAAGAAGCCACCGAATCATCATCTTCCATTCTCCCAACAAACCTCACCAATCCATCGATCCCTAAACCCAAACAAGAAAAGTTCAAAATGAAAGTATAAGATGAAGGCCCATGAGAGTATAATATTAGTCAGCTTTTCTATGTTGGCCAACTACCCCTCTCACCTAGGACTTATGGAAAACCACAATAGTCACTCAAACCACTTATTGCATCCCATACTACTACACTTGATGGCTTCATCCCCGACAGATCACAGGAAAAAGAAACTCATGATGAAGATTTGGCGGAGTGGATCTACAAGGACCCTTCTGACACAGCTAGATAACAAGTCAGGATCCCGACAGAAAGGTATGGTAAAGGTTTTACCCTAATGCAAAAGATGAGATATGATGGCCATAGTGCATTGGGATTCCATAAGAAAGGTGTACAAGATCCATTATGACCATTGTTACAACCCTGGGATACATCTGGACTTGCATTCAACCCTGATTCAGACACTTCTTCTAAACTTAGGGTTCCAGGCAAACATAAAAAGACCACTTCAAAGATCACCCCTTCGAAAAGCAAGACAGTATCTATTGCCAGTCAACCTCCCAGGTCTAAATTTTCTAGTTATGAAGATACTCCTCAATTTGCTGCAAGTAAGCAAAGGAGTTATATTGCTCGCCAAACTTTCAGTCTTGGGATAGGACTCTTTTCTACCTCAGACACCCGAGCAACATCAACAACACTATCCGATAAAAGTATTGCAACAACTATCGACAAACATGTCACATCAGCAAACATCCCTATAACACATAGTGATAGAGTTCTACAGAGTGATTCCGAGATGGATTCACATGAATACGAGTGGGATTCTTCATTTTCACAATCATCTGATGGGGACACTTTTGAGGTTAAGAAAGTTGAAGGAGATGCATTTATTAAGGCCTTTTGGGACCCACTTGATGAGGACATTTCAAATAGGTCACGTCCCGAGCTTGGTTACGAAGAGGTCAGTATTGAGGATGACCTTGGTTCCTCTGTATTTACCATAATCATTGTTGTTGGCTTGATGATGATTGTAATGAATTCATCATATGTTATCATTGATGAAACACATACACACACATATGTTTATATTGTCTACCGGTATAACTTCAAGTTGTTTATACTACAACCGGTATGATAGAAGTTATACTAAAAGGTTTATCTCTAAACTGATATTTTGTGTCCACCAGTATATGTTTAGAAGACAACCAGTGGATAAACATTAGTCGACATCAAGATGAAGATCAAGCGGAGATTCTATCAGAAGATTCAAGGATAACGATTTATTTATTTAACTCAAACCGGTATTGATTGTTCCAACTGATATTTGTTGATTTTGTGATGAGTTACCACAAATCGTGATGAGTTATCCCATTGAAAATTTTTGGCGGTATATTTGTGATGTGTTATGATCACTTGTCTAGATACACTGCACCTAGGAAATTGTGTTATGATTTCTTATGGCCGACATGAAATCCTAATGTCTATATATTGACATCACAATGAATTATTTTATGATGAGTAAAAGTGATATGTTGTGTTCGAAAGAGAAAAAGAGTTAAGTTGCAGAGTATGTAGAAGAGAAGTGTTTATGCTTAAAAGGATCTGATCAAGCAACAATTGTGCTACTCAAGTAAATCAAACCAATCTTGTTATTTTCTAACAATCACAACAGAATTCAAATCCCTTAACTGGGTAAGCTCTAACAAGTTTCAATGTATAAATCCTCTAACATGATGATCCATTAGTTTGGGTTCAGGAATCCTCTACTAAGGTTACTCCTAACAGGGTATAAACTTCTAATCAAGCTTTGGGATCTCTAACAAGATTCGCTCCTAGTAGAGAACTTTGTAGACCCTAACCGGTCAGTTATCTATTACTGTAGATAGCTAACTTGTGAGTTCCATCTTACCGTGGTTTTTACCTATTTGGCTTTTCCACGTACAAACACTTGTGTTATGGTGGATGTTTTACTTATTATGGATGTTGTTATAACATTTTGGATTACATGCATTGTGTTTAAAAGTTTTGTTAAGTTCATCTACAGGTTAGTGTTTGAAGTAAATTTACTTTTGGTGTCATTGATTCACCCCCCCCACCCCTCAGTGCTTTTCAAGTCCATCAATTGGTATCAGAGCCAAAATTCTTTGAAGCCTAATCTCTTAGAAGGGAACCTTGAAACCACCATGGGGGACATGAGCTACTTGGAGATGGCTAGAGAACTAGAAGCTAGCAAAAATGAGCTTGAAACCCTTAGGGTCAAACTGAAAGCTTCAGAAGTCAAAAGGAGAGAGCTTACTAAACAATTGTTAGATATATATGATAATAGTTCTTCAGATGAAGCCAATATTGATGCTTTACTCAAGGAGGTTGAGAAGTTAAATGGTAAAAAGCTAAATCTGAGGAGAGAGCTAGAAGGTCTTACTATCTGCATGAGTCAGGAACTGAAAGCCAGAAGAGCTGCTGAGGATCTTATCAAGGAAAGAGAACATGAGATTACAAAGATCAAGTGATAAAATGTTACCTTGCATGAGCATTTGAATGCTAAAAGAGAAGAGAAGGCTAACTTATAGCTAAATCTTAAATTAGCATCATCTCTGAGAGAGAACCTGTCAAAGCATAATGAATATCTCACCAAACAGCATATTGAAGCTAATGAGAAACTGGAAAAGTTCAACAAGAGTTCTACCTTGCTTGAAGAACAAATTCCATCACAAAGGATGAAAGGTGATACCTCTGGACTTGGTTTTCATACAACTAAAAAAGGTGAATCCTCCAGTACTAAGAGCAACACTCTTAAGAAAAGGTCTTCTCCTAAGATCAAGAAGCCTACCGGTAAGAAGGTCTTTAAACCTATTTGTTTTGTTTGCCATAAACCTAGTCACACTGCAAATGTTTGTAAAGACAAACCTAGCATAAATGAAAGCTACAATACTAATGCTAGGTATGTGTCCAAGAAATTTGAAGGTCATTGCTTCACATGCAGAATGTATCGACATAGATCTATTGAGTGCAAATATGGAGAAAATAATCTTGTACCACATATGCATCCAAGACTGAATGGCAACTAGATGAGGAATTTTGACAACTGGGTCAACATGAACTGGCAAAGAAACCGATTTATTCCATTTGAGATGAAAAAGGTAACAAATGTCATTTGCACAATCTGTAATAACTTTGGTCATGTGGCTATGAACTATAGAAGAAGAACTGGGAGAGTAAATGCAGGACCTTGGAAATCATCTGGTATGGCCTACTATCATTGTAACAAACCGGGGCACTTAGCAAAATTATGTAGATCTAGAAATAGAAAACCGGTCAATTCTTCTAAGGATAAAAAAGGAAAGCAGAAAGTTACTATTGAAGAAACCAGAGAGGAAATGAATCGGATATGGAAGAAGAAAAGTGATGACTCACCTGGAGAAGAAACTGTTCCTTCACCCAGTGAAGAGAACCCAACATCAGAGAATTAAGCCTTTTAAATATGGCTAAGGGGAGCTTAACAATAAATCCACCTCCAGACCCCTTGAGATGAATGAGTGGTAAGAGAATTTTGAAGCATTAACTTTTTGTCAATATGTTATCAATTGGTTTTCTCCTTGAGTGGTGAAATTAGGGTTTGCAACCCTAACAGATTAGCATTTAATGCAGTAGGTAAAAAGGATAAAAGCATGTTTTTACTTTATTATTTTTACCCTAAAGCATTCGAGAAAGAAATTTTGAGCGATTGTTGAGCTAAGAAAGATTGTTGGGTGATAATTGTTGAAGTTACATTGTGATTTGTGATCAAGTTGATTTAAAGGTTGCAGAAGATCAATTGGTGTGCACTTTGAGCGTTCAACTACTAAAATGAGGCAACATGCATAAGAAAAGGCATTTCTTTGAAAATCCTGCTTCGAATCTTCTTCATCTACAATGGATCTTCAAAGTCTGTAGAAAGGTTAATGATTACATCTGAGCCAATGGAAGTTGTAGAGGCGGAACAAATTGTGTCATATAATGCATTATCACAAGTTCTGAGTGTAGTTTTAGTAAAAGGAGATTTGTCAAGTTATATTGATTGTAAAATAGAGGATCTAGGATCACTATACATTTACACTCAGCTAAAATTCCTCTGTGATGAGAGTGGAAAGATTCAGACACAATATGCTAGGGTTTTCGAGAAAGCTTTTCACAACGTTGCTTATTTTCTAGAAGATTTTGAGGATGAGCATATAAGAATCATTTTGAGTCAGGTTCATGGTGAGATCATGTAATAAGAGAGAACTCACACAATTACCAAGGAAGCCATTTAGGTTGTAACTGGTTATTTCTCAACCGGTGTAGTACCCGAGTTAAGAAGAATTTCAAAAGAGACGGTATTCTCTTTAACTGGTTCAACATCTGACAAGCGTGTTTTTTCTGTTAACAATATCAGAGACCTAGCTGTGAAATTGGCAGCAATGGTGATAGGCTGCCACGTATTTTACTCTAGTAGACTAAATAGTGTTTCATCAGCAGCAATACACACAGCTTACAAGATGATAGTTGACAATGAAGATTATGATCTTTGCAAGGCTATTAGAAGACAACTGTTTCTAAATTTGCAATCTATCAAAAAGGACAACAGTTTAAAGTTCAAGTATGGACAACTATTGGTCAGGTTATTCTTTTATTTTCAAAATTTTCTATCAGGAATAGGAGATATTGAGTGGTCAAAGGACCTACCGGTGTCAACTCAAATCAAGAACAACATCAGGGCTGCAAAGAATACTTTTCCTGCTGTTATAAATAAGTACTTCAATGAGTTTCAGAAGAAGATGAGCATGAGAATGAGATTGCCTGAAGATGTGGTAAGTCATTTTGCAAAAGACATTGTCTTCACTATTACCACTGATTTTTGTTTGATGCAAGCAATTGAGCCGACAAAAGAGGAAATGGAAGACATGAGTTATGAGGTAAACCATGACTTACTGGTTGGTTATGTAATACCCTAAAAATGATCATCTAAACCATGAGCCCCTAATCTCAACAACGTCACCAAGGTCCTAACCAAAGGCAATTAAATAAATCTTGAGCACACAATTAATTCTTTAATCATCAAATGTCACATGGCAAATTAATCAACCAATATTAATTAAATATTTATTTATTTAATTGATCATTCCAAGTAAAACATTTTAAACAATTATCTTATTTATTTTATTAAATATCCTAGCATACTTAATTAAATAAATCAGTTTGCCATCAAATCTTCAAAAAAAGAAATAAATCAAAAAAGGAATTAATTGACCAAAAAAGAATTAAAAATTTGAGAAAAGAAATCAACTGGAGATAATCTTGAAAAACAAATTCAAAATTGATGAATAATCTCAAAGAAAGCAATTAAAACAATTAAATATTAAAATTGAATGAAATAGAGAATAAATCAATTTTTTCTGATTTTATCTTAATTTTAGTTCAATTTCCTTTAAAACTGAGAAAAGCATCCAATCACATCAATTCACCTGGATTGTGCTTCCTCTTGGAAAATCTTGACCACTCATCATCATTTGATCTCAGCTGTTGGTTTTTTTCTAAATTTTCTGTAAATTCAGGCTCTCATCTCTCATTCAAAGATCCTGGAGAATATATTGTTATCATGTTGTTTTTTGCTCTAGGTTATTGATATTTGTGCATTTAGATATTCACATATTAGTTATTACATACATATTTAGATCATTTATCTCATTTATTGTTTAAATAATGTTAGATTAATCTTGCATCCATCTAGCTTGAATTCATGCTCATATAGATTAAATCCTTCGTTTAGGTGTTGTCTAGTCACTGGATAGCTTAGCAATCTGAGAGCAATCTAAACTCGCATCTACTAGAAGGCAATGGGTCGCTTTGTTATGGTTTTATTATTCATTGATTTTCGGCCTCAAAATCATTTTTTTTTATCCTCTAGGTTTCGTTCGTACAATCTCTGCAAAATATCATACAAGTAGTTTCACTGCATCATATGACATTATATTGAAGCCTGTTATTTGTCGTACGAATTAGAAAATGGTGTCGTACGACATACTATTCTGATTATCTGATTTTATCTTTTGTCGTCCTATGCTCAGTTCTGACTCATACGATAGAAGATTTTTGTCATTTCATTCTATGATAATTGTCATATGATTCTGTTCTCTACTGGATTAAAGCAAGTTTCACTTTTCAGGGTGTTTCTTGAATTAAATTTTGATTATGCTAACGCTAACCCTGAATTGTCTTCTGTCTACCTAGTATTTTCACAACCTAACCAGTTTCTTGCAGGACGCTTGTCAAAGAATTTATCAATCAAACATACGCCTATCGAAGAATAAAAACAACATGACTATTGATATGTTGTTTTTGCAGGTTGCCTTAAGAGAATCGACCAAACGTCGTGTATTCTTTAAATTCATTTTTTTTAGGCACCTAACTTGCTATCTGGTTAATGAACAAATCTGTCTTTTGTGTTTTCAAAAAAATCTGAGAGGTAGGAGAGTATGCTCTTGTCTTTTACAGACAATCAGAAATCTAGACCCTTGTAGCTTTTTTCTAAGTTTTGAGATTTGTGTACCTTTAGCAGGCCTATCACAGTGGGAAAAAGTAATCACCCTGTGAGAATGACCCAAGTGAGTACAACTAGACTTGAGCATTCCAACTCACTATAATAAATAGGCCTTTGGTGATTAAAGTCTTAGAGGATGGGATTATTTGAGTTTTCTCTTTGAGATCTCTCATATTGAGCATTTTGTAGGGCCTCGCGGTCTCAATCACATTTACATGACTACAACTTGTTTCGGTGCCTTGTCGGGCTATAGGCCTCAGTCATGCTTGCATGACTTCAAGGGGTAATTTCAAATGGAATTCCTGACTAAGAACTATAAGATTAGAAGCTACCTGATTCACCTCCGAAAGGTTGATAATCTTTGTGCAAGAGAGATAGTAACTCTCCCAAGACACTTGCCATATTGTGCCCCTATTAGCATTTGGATTCGGCTAATATAGCGTTGAGAATCCATTGCATGAGACTCAGAAGCCATATTCTAATTACCTATTAGGTGTGTACTTGAGTCAGCAAGCAAAGGTTTTCTTCTCTAAGCCAGCTTCCATAGGGTTTGCATGTTGTGATTGGAGTTACTATTCATACTACATTTTTTTTGTGTTTTCATCCCTCAAACTAAAACTGGAATACTAAAATTGGAGAAAACAAATCAACAACTCAGTAATAACTCTATCCGTGTTAGAACTAGTCTACCCTAAGTTGAAAATCTGTCCAAAACTAGTCTATCTTGGTAAAAAATTAGTCCATCTCATAATTGGTCATACTCAGTTGTCATACTCAGCTATTGAAAAACTCAGAATTTTTATCTCTGTCTTGTTAACAGTCGTACGAATCTAACCATTTATCATCCTGCACCATATCATGTGTCGTACGAGTCTGCTAATTTGTCGTCTGAGCTCAATCCTCTATAGTACGAAACCAGAAGTCTGTTGTCCTTAGTTAAATCATGTGTCATACGAAACAAAACTACACTGAATCCTTTGTCATTCGAGAAATACCCATTTGTTGTACGGTACTAGGCAACAACTCGTACGAAACATAACTGTTATTTTCTTGAAGTTGTTATACTGTCGTACGGTCTTAGAAATCCTGTCGTACGAGTCTCTAAGTTTATCAGTCCTAAACAGTCAAACCTGCCTAAAACAATCTATAGTGAGCGTAAAATTGGTCTTCCTCTGAGCATAAAACAACCTTGATAGTGTACCCCTGTTGTTGCGTTGCATGATTTTGTCGATCATCTCTCAACTAGTTCAAACAACATCTTATCAAACCTAAGTTAACTTAGATAACATCTTACATAGGATAGATCATTCTTGAAACCAGACCAGATCTTAAGTAACTTCTCTCAATCACTACATTAAACAAATAACTAGCTACAATTTGATCTTGACTTTTGCAACACATCTAGCTCTTGCTCTCATTGGTTGTAAATGCCTATTCAAGCCAGAAGCTCTTCTAAATTCTGACAAAAGTAAGAATCTCATGGATACCTTAGCTCCAATCCCCATGGCTACCTTGGCTCAAATGCTTCATGATATCAAGGAAGAAATATATGACATGAAAATCCAATAAAATAAATCAATGACTCCATTTGAAAAACAAATGCATGATATCAAGAGTGAGAAACTTCAAGGAATGCTAAAATGATTATGTGATTTGACAATCAAATACCAACAAATAATTGACAATCAAAAGCCAAATCTCAAACACGCTCACAAGATACCTTCACCAAGTGATAAAGACATTTCCTCCAAATATCCTCTAGATAGACAATTTACACCTTTGGAGCAATCTATTGAGTCAGCTTTGAAAGAGCCTATTGAGCATAATCTTATCATATTGCCTAAAAAGACCACATGGGGATGTGAAGTTTTGAGTAGTTACTGTGCATATCATAGGTATAACAAACATAAGACTTCAATGTGTATGGAATTAAAACATAAGATTCAAGATCTCATTGATAATGGTGTAATTGAAATTGAAGATCCTAATGACTCACCTGAAGAAAAAGAAGGAACTACTTCTAAGCATAATCAAAATCATGAACCTATGTCTAGCAAGGCTCCATATGTGGCCTCCATCCCTACCATGATGCCTTCATCTCCTTCAAACAATGAAACTTCTCATGTTTACTTTCAAGGGGTATCTCCTATGGAAATCCAAGTTAATCACAATACTAATACAAGTTCCTCTAGAGATTTAAAAATCTCAAATCCTATGCCATCATACACTCCAATTCCAAACATACCCACTCGAGAAGGCCCTTTCCAAAATGCTTCCCCATCATGCCAAAATATGGAGACCTTCCAAGAATCCCCTATGCCTATGCAAAATCCCATCCCTTCCTTAGAAGTGGTTCCATGCTAGGAGGATAATTTGAAGAATGAAGAAATAATTCCTATCATAAATCAAGATCAAGACACCAAAACTCCTCAATCCCATCTAATGATTGAAAAAGATCCTATTTCACTAGAACCCTATGATGATCCCCTTATACCTTTCCATTTCTTCCAAGATGACTCACTTCCATTTCAAGAGCAAAGAATCCTTCCAAATCCCATTCCTAATCCACTTCCTAAGAAAAATCATGATGCCTCTTCCACCTTTTCAAATGATCCTATTCAAAATTAAGAGTCAAACACCCTTCCTACTGTTTCCAATGGTCCTCTTCCATGTCGAGATCAAAGTATCCCTTCATCTCCTTGTCATAATCCTCCACGTTCACTTCATGATCCTATCATTCCCTACATTCCACCTTCATCTCATAATGGACTCGCGCCTTCTTTCCAAAGAAAAGTGTATCCTACAAGTCAAAATATTTATAAAGGCAAAGGGGTAAATCTCCACAAGAAAGAACCCCTCCATATTAAATAAAATGTTAAAGGTCATGGCCTTAGGGAAATTTATCAAGATGTTGGTATCTCTCATAAATCCTACATTTCTCTGGTTAAATCCAAATATACACTTTCCCCATCACCCCTTCCATCCATTCTAGGTCCCTATATCCCTCCATCCCTTATGCGAGATCAACAAAGGAACACATCTTTGAGTACCTTCCATCCATCTAAAAAACCTCCATATCATTCCTATCTATCCATGCATCTCCCTCCAAGCAATTTGAATGCCAAGCATAAAGTCATAAATCAAGCAATCCACATGTATTCAAGGATCAACATGTCCCATCTAATCGACATGTCAAAACAAAGCAAAATATGATCCAAAAAGAAAAAGAAGAATACAAAATGCCACAAAGGCCCACAAAGAAAGAAGAAAAGTCAAAAGTTATATGGGTTCCTAAAGCACTTGTACAAGCAATGCGCTCTAAGGAACTACAAAAGCATGAAAAATCAAAAACCATGTGGATCCCTAAGCGGCTACTTGAAGCACAAAAGTCTAAAGAAAAATCAAAATTGGCATCCAAAATTGTTGTTCCTCTATCCAAACCTTCCGAGTTTGTTCCTCCATCACCTCCTTCATCCATTTTGGGTTCTTATGCCCCAAAATCTGTAACCTTTCCTCCATCCAAATCTCAAAATTTGAGATTCACTTCTCTTCCATATGTCCACCATCCCTCAAGGCATGTGCCAATGTTGATCTTTCTAGCATTTCCATCTAGCCATACACAATTCTCCCAACATCCCATTCATTATCCAACACCTCTTTTTCACCCTTCCATCCCTCTTATCCAATCCTTTGCATAAATCCTTGCCCTAGTTTCATTTCATTATCTTGTCAACATCTTTGAGCATAACTTCATAGCCATTGTCTATTGCAAATCATATTCTAAGGGTACCATCCAAAGAAGAGAGACATTGGGGTCCTTCTTCCATCCCCTATCATGCCTCCTATATCTTTCAAAAAAAAAAGAAAAATGTTGAAAAAGTGAAAAAAACAAACAAACAAAAAATCAGAAAAAAAAAAGTAAAGAGAAATAAATTCGTCCTTGTGTGAAAACCACTTTTTATGGCACCTTGGGCAAGTACCATGATGAAAACCTAGGAAACAGGCATCATGCGTAATCCATTGTCCTTTTGCACTTTACACTGGGGAAAAGTTCCATCCATGTACATCCATCTATTATCCTTCATCCTCCATTATCCCTCATTCGCTCTATCTACATTCATATCCCTTTTCCACCTTTTATCTTGACAAGGTTAAGGATCTTTACAAGTTGTGTATGTCCTCTATATTGCACTTGATCTAGACCCTTTAGCTCCTCTCCATTTCTTACTTACATCCTTCACTACTCCATTTTGATCTTGCTTATCATATCTACCTCCTATCCAAATCTATCCCTTGATCTTGATAAACACCATGGACAAAATGCAAAAACATGCTTTCCACAAACCTCTTGGCATGTCCACTTCTTTAGACCATATGGCTTCGTTATGCTATATCCTTGCTTTGCTGCACTATATCCTTGCTTTACATCGCTAAAATCTTTGCTTTAAATCGCTAAAATCCTTGGTTTACATTGCTATATCTGGACCCTGTGCTTGGATTAACATTGTGAGATAGTCCTTGAAAGTGTCCACCATCATTTTCTTATCCATTCATGTACTCAAAATCCCTTTTGCCTTGCTAGACACTAGGAGCAAACATCAAAAATTCTAAAAATCATAAAATGTCCTAAACAAAAAATTCTAAAAATCATAAAATGTCCTGAAAAAATCCTAAAAATAATAAAAAAAATTTCCAAGCATGTGAAAACCTAGTAGACAGGCGCCTCTTGTACTCAAGCGCTCCATCTATCAACGTAACATTGGCATTTCTGCTTTCCTACATTTTTGCTTTCGCTTGTACATATTTTAGTCACTTCTGTGACATCCTGGTTCGTTGGAACCCTCATAGCTTGAAACCAGTCATTGTCCTAGTCTTAGGTTAATCGACATAGCACTTTACATGTCCTAAGCGGTGTCAACCAAGTCATGTTTCTGTCAGTGAAACCTGGTCGTCCACTCCGAGTCAGTTACCTGTCTCCTGAGTACTAAAGAGTTTTATCATTGAGTAAACAAGCAAAACAACATAACTGAAAACAATCACTAAACAGTTTGAGCTATGCATGAAAACTTTCTTTGTGTGTTGTCTTTTATTAAATTTTGATTATTGTCCCTCTAAGTAAATCGAGGAAGTCTATCTTGACTAAGAGGAGCAAGGATTGGGGGCATAATACTTTTCTTTGTTTTCTGCTTGCAGGAATGAATCAGATGATCTAGAAACATCTAATTAGTTGGGTGTCTGTGATAAGTGCCTTCACATCAAGGTGAAATCGCCACACATACCTCACTCCTCTTATTTGTATGCTACAGGAAGCTTCCCATCATTTCTTTGTCTATTTTGAGGGAATTTATTTATCATGCAATTTGGGTCCTTTTGAAATCTGTCCAAGGATATGAATGAAAAAAGGGTCAATGCGGACAAGATAGCTAATATTGCACATGAAAAGAAAGGAACTCTAATCTGCTTGCTATGTTTGTAAAATGCTCAATGATGACAATCAAGCTTTTCAAAATCCAGTGACTAGGTTTAGGTTGCATTTTGCATATCATTTTGCATTTCATCCTGCATTTTGTGAATTCAGAGTGATTTCGGTATGGTAACAATGATCTCTTTATCTTCTGAATGAGAGGTGGAAGCATCGTCATTTCTTAGCTAAGTGGTCTCTTTTCATCATTTCTCCGATCGAATACTTGTGTTTTGAGATGTTAGATGCATACATAAGCATCTTATATAGATTCATAGATTTCATTATTTACTCATCTGCATTCATCTTATTGCATAAAAAAATGAAAAAATTGCATTACATACATCCCTACTGCAAGAACTGCATACATGTAGAATAAAGCATATAGAAAGCATCTCATAATCAATCAGCACAAGTACAATGAAGTCAGATCGATCTCGTATATATATTGTATAAAGTCATAGTGCAAAATAATGTCAAATGACATGTACAAACTCCCATCGGAGCAAGAATCGTATAGGCTACAAAAAAAAGGGTATGTCTACAAAAAAAATATCACTACTACAAAAAGAAATATCTAGTTGGCACCCTCTCCCTCATCGCCAGGTGGAGGAGGAGGAGCCTAATGACCAGGATCCTGACGAGGTGTCGACGCTCCCTTAGACCATGTCATATACTGCGAATAAGGGACAACCTGATGTGTAACTGGAACTGCCACGCTATATGACACAACATAGTAGGCTGCCCTACTATTCTAATGTAAAACCTCCTGCTGAAGGGTGTCTTGCTCTTCTCTCATCGTAGCGACCTAATGATCGCACTCTGCTCTAAGCACAGCCAGATGACGATCTTGCTCAACCCTAATCTCTGTAAGCTAACGATCTCGCCCAGCCCTCACCTCTGCAAGTTACCAGTCTCGCTCCGCCAGTTGAGTCTAAGCCACTATCAACTGTGACTACAACTCCGCTAAATGTGCCCTCATCAATCGTCCAATGTCCATACCCTACTCTCTCGCAGGCTCTCCACCCCCATCTCCACCTCTAGTTCCACCCTGCTCCTCTTGTCGCTGATAGACCTATCTCAGAGCTGCTCGCTCCTCCTCAGCTCTGCCCAATCTCATGCCTATGCCCCCAAGAGATCAACCCTCACCCTCTGCTATCCTACATCAGCTGGAACCCTGCTACTACTAGCACTAGGATCACCACCTGTCTACCTCGGAGCCTCAGCTCTCCATCCTTGTCTCTGTCCCTGGCCCTATCCTGGTACGGGGGCATCATCCTCAACATCCTCTATATGAGGTGCTTGCTTAGCTGGATCTATGAATCTAGGAAATGGATGCTGCTGGAACCAATCTCTGAACTGGGGCAATACCCCCGCATCCACAACATCATCTGGATAGTCCCATCTTAGTCATTGTAGACCAGTCAGCTCCTGCATGGCCAAGGAATAGGACAACCTCGGTGACCACCCATGCCTCTCCTCATCAGCATATCAGGCATATGTTGTAAACTCCTATGATACCCCCTGAGGCTAGCCATACTGCCTCATCACTCATGATACTACAAACCACTCCACTATTGTCTGTGATCTACCAATAAGAGGGCGAGTAACAAAAATGTCCCTATGTACCAGCCTCCAGTCATCCAATGGCTCTAAGCCCCTGTAAGGCCTCCATACTACGACTATCAAGTCAACAAGTTGTCGCCACCAAAAATTGGTCTTACCCAGATGGGGATGTGTAATATAACTAGCATACCTATATATAATCGGTTGCCCAAGCTCTCTACTGTCATCTACTATATGCTTACAAACTGGGAGGTGCTCCCAAGCCCAAACCTATAAAATAAATACACTTGCAACCATGCTCCTGCCATCCCTATATACAATCTCATGCATCTCATGATACATGTGGGCCAATATACAAGAACCCCAGCCAAGCTTCTGAGGGGTCTCCATCAATCTCATCAGTATCCTGCCCCATCTACACTGGAAACCCTACTGCCCTCTATCTGGCATCAGAAAAGAACCGATAAATCCTGCTAAAACACACACCAGAGGAAACTCCTCACTGTATCTGCTCATCATGATGTCCCAACTGATGGAACGTGTCAAAATATCAGGATCCCTGAAGACATGCCTGACCACCTGTAATCCAGGTAGTTGCGCTACATCATAATCCACCTTACCCCTAGCAAAAGGGATATGGAGGATCCTATATACATCCTCGAGAGTGATGGGCATCTCCCCTACTAGCAAATGAAACGTGTTATGCTCTGAATGGAAATGCTCAACCAATGTTGTGAGTATACCGTGATTCACATGAATATCTGGTAAACCAAGAAGATGAGACAAACAACACAAATCAATATGAGCCTGATCAACCTCTGATAGCTATCGTACTAATGTCGTGGTGGGAGGATAAACACATTTGAAAAGCATGGGAGGTAATCTAACTTGCAAAAAACCCAACAACGAAACATTAGAAATGAGCCTACAAGAGAAATAAAACATCATGCATATCCAACTAAGTCAATTGCAACAACAAAATTTCAAGTTTAGACCTCCAAAAATGCTCACTATTTTCCAAACGAAAAAACACAAAAGATCAGAAACTCGTACGAGTCAGGATTGAGGTCTGTACGACAAAAGACTCCCAAATGACAAAATATTAGACTCCACACGACAAAATGGGCTTTTAGGAAGGTTGTCGCACGACATAAGGGTGAGTCCTGAATGACAAAACTTATGGGTTTAAACGAAAAAATAAAATTTAGCAGTTTGTCGTATGAGACAGGATCCTGTCTCGCATGACAAAATGATAAAACCCAACTCAACATACCAAAAAACTTGAAAAATCAACAAAAAAATTCAAATTTAGAATGAATAACAAGCTTAAGATAGATCACTTACTGGTGGCTCATAGTGTCGCAGTTGATTATGTCGTCTCTGGCACTCGAATCGATGCTCATGGGTAGGGGCCACCATTTTTCTCACAGAAGGCTTTTTGAATTTTCAAACTTTGGAGGGTTAAAATGAATTGAAAATGACACTTTTGTCCCATATATAGCCAAAACCCTAATTTTTCAACTTGCTCCGATGGACATGAAAATTGTACCCTTAGCTAATTTGCCCGTTTTGACTCCATTTTCGGGATCGAAATCGAAATTCGAGATCATCTTGCTAGTCAATTTCACAAAGTTTGGACCACTTAGCACTTTTCATCAAAAGTTCATTCTTTCTTCAAATTGCACTCAATTTCTCATGAATCAACATTGAATCTCAATTTAACTTCTACAAATCAACTTTGCACTCAATTTCTTATCAATCAACACAAAATTTTCAAAAATTCCTCTGAATCAATTTGTGCTCAAATAACTTATCATTGCTCAAAATTGCCTATCATCATGTACCCTCGCTATCTTTTGATTTTGCTCTTGAGGGGGCATAATCGTGACCTTATGACCTCACATCTTCAAATGTCGAGAAAATTTTCAAATCTTCATCAAAAAGTTGAGCAAAAATCTTTTCAACTAAAGACAATCAAATAAGACCTTATCGCTAGGGGCATCTCAACTTCATCGCTTTATATCAAGTTGAGATATCTCTATCATCTCAATAAAATTCTTATCGCTAGGGGCATATTAGTTTCATCGCTTCATATCAAGCTGATATTTATCTTCATTTGAATCAATCTCTTAACGTTAATCAGTTTCGTCGCTTTTCATCAAACTGATTATTCATTTAAACTCAATCAAGGGTTTAAAGAGTTTCTTTGATCACACACTCAATCTAAGCAGGTGTTCAGTTTCATCGCATCGAATCAAGTTGGACAATTTATCTTCGCTCATCGTATCTTGATCAATCAAGTTCAAGATTGATTTTATCTTCACTCACTGTGTCTAGTTCAATCAAGTTCTAGATCAGTAAGATCCGCTTTTTGATCAATCAAGTTCAAGTTCGGTATCTTTGTTTTCTATCGTTCCTAAGTTCAATCAAGTTCGGGATCGGTATCGCTTTAATCAGACTTCATTCAGCTTCGTCGCTTCGAATCAAGCTAAACACCTCGCTCTTCATCTAGTTCATGATCAACCAAGTTCAGAACTGACATCTCCTGGACATCAAATTTTCTTTGAACCAACGCGCTGCTCGCACATTAATTCAAAGGGGCAAATGTAATACCCTAAAAAATGGTCATCTAAACCATGAGCCCCTAATCTCGACAACGTCACCAAGGTCCTAACCAAAGGCAATTAAATAAATCTTGAGCACACAATTAGTTCTTTAATCATCAAATGTCACATGGCAAATTAATCAGCCAATATTAATTAAATATTTATTTAATTAATTGATCATTCCAAGTAAAACATTTTAAAAAATTATCATATTTATTTTATTAAATATCCTAGCATATTTAATTAAAAAAAA
The DNA here is from genome assembly GCF_030272615.1 of Cryptomeria japonica. Classification (NCBI taxonomy): domain Eukaryota; kingdom Viridiplantae; phylum Streptophyta; class Pinopsida; order Cupressales; family Cupressaceae; genus Cryptomeria; species Cryptomeria japonica. The sequence continues at coordinate 477,067,103 of NC_081412.1, forward strand.
TCAATTTGCCATCAAATCTTCAAAAAAGGAAATAAATCAAAAAAGGAATTAATTGACCAAAAAAGAATTGAAAATTTGAGAAAAGAAATCAATTGGAGATAATCTTGAAAAATAAATTAAAAATTGATGAATAATCTCAAAGAAAGCAATTAAAACAATTAAAATATTAAAATTGAATGAAATAGAGAATAAATCAGTTTTTTCTAATTTTATCTTAATTTTAGTTCAATTTCCTTTAAAACTGAGAAAAGCATCCAATCACATCAATTCACCTGGATTGTGCTTCCTCTTGGAAAATCTTGACCACTCATCATCATTTGATCTCAGCCATTGGTTTCTTTCTGAATTTTCTATAAATTCAGGCTCTCATCTCTCATTCAAAGATTGTGGAGAATATATTGTTATCATGTTGTTTTTTGCTCTAGGTTCATTGATATTTGTGCATTTAGATATTCACATATTAGTTATTACATACATATTTAGATCATTTATCTCATTTATTGTTTAAATCATGCTAGATTAATCTTGCATCCATCTAGCTTGAATTCATGCTCATATAGATTAAATCCTTCGTTTAGGTGTTGTCTAGTCATTGGATAGCTCAACAATCTGAGAGCAATCTAAACTCGCATCTACTAGAAGGCAATGGGTCACTTTGTTATGGTTTTATTATTCATTGATTATACCTGTCTAACCATGCATGTAATGACTTAATTGAAGTGTTGTGTATTCCAGATACAGATACAGGTCCACTTTTCACACACATAGGTTATACTAATAACCTATTAGCATCTCCTAAAGACAAAAAGAAGGCAAAAATGGATATTGTGGTATTCCAGGATGCACAAGGCAAAACCAGTATTGCTCCTGCCACAAGTGGGAAAGGAAAGAAAAAGAAAACTGATTAAGCCCCTCTAGTAATAAAGAATACAAGGGTGACTCGAAGTATCCTAACCAAAAAGGAACCAATGCCTAAAGTATATACAAAGAAGGAGAATGTACCAAAGAAGAGAAATCAAAAACTTATTCTCCAACTAGAATATGAGGGTACAGATACTGAAGAAGAACCTAAGAAGATGAAAGCTACCGGTTGAGTAGAAAAGAGAGTAAAGGAAGTGCCAAAGGCAACTGTGCCTATTGATATAACATCTTACAAACCTAAAACCCATTTTGAAAGAACAATGAAGACACTAGGGGGGAATAGATTTGACAATGTAAAAGAGCATTTTTATTCCTTCACTAAAGATGAGAAGAAGCAAGTCATTCAATAGGTAATCACTCATTTGTGTCATTGCAACAGATTTCCACATGATCTGGAAAAGGTTATTTCAATCTCTTTGTACAATATTCTTTTAGATAAATGGGAGCAAGCTATAAAAATGGAAAAAGAAATCATTGATGAGATGTTTGTACAATATTTTTCCAATTTTTCTTCAGATGAAATAAGTGCTTTAGCTGATAAGTACAAAATTCAATTTGCTTTTAAAGCAAGGAGACTGAAGTTACTCAGTGGAAAGAGGGCAATTATTGAAACTGAGACCCATCAAATTGCCTATGAAATCAAATGGATGGAAGAGCTCATCCAATCCTCTAAGAATGAGGATAATGTTGTCACTGTTGTCAAACAACCGAAAATGGATGAAGAAGAGATTGTTCAAGCCGATGAGGTCTATCCGGTCAAGAAGAAGGATGACACCATTATACATGTTGTTGATGATGTTCAGGATTCAATTGATCTATCTCGAGACAACACTGCACTAGATATGGAACCTCCAGCAACCACTGATATACAGGTTACTTTAGTTGAGAAACCATCAACTCAATTGAAAGTGGACAATCCATCGGAAATAGAACAACCAGAGAAACCCCAATCTCCACCAGTCTTACAAGAAACTCAGAAGGAGCCTATGGAAATTGTTGTCACACAGACTTCTGAAAAGGAAACAGAGAAGAATCAAGAGAAAGCAATCATTATGGTTACATTCTCTGAATCGACAAATCCATTAGTCACTCTGCAAACTGATGAGGATGATAATGATTCATTAGGCATTTCAAGGCCTATTGATGTTGACAACTTGAGCGCATCCAAAATGATGAAGATTGCTACTGTAATGCAATCTAGAGCGCGTAAAGAAGAGACTAAAAGAGAAAAGGATTGAGGCAGAAACAATTCAGAATGCGGTAGATATTTTATCTGGTCTGCTACTAGAATAGTCTACAGCACATTTGTCCACCCCTATTAACAAACTTGGTCAGTTAGTTGCAGATGCATCCGATCAAATCAAGTCACTTGAAGAAGTTGCTCAAACCTATGTTGAGAAAAGTCACAAGAAATATGGGGAAAACTTGCAAAGGACATTGATACTGGCAAAACGGCTCTATCACATAATAAAGATTTGTTGAGAAAAAGCCATTGAAATAGGAGGAAAGTATCTTGCTTCTACCTCTAATATTTCATTTTGTTAATCTGATATCACTAAAAGACAAACAGACACAGAGAAAGAGCTAGCAAGGATATACAATGCATATATCCCACTTCAGGACTCTATATTTGCTTTTAGCAAATCTGTAGATGATTTGCACAATAGGTTAGAGACTTATGATCATGAGAAGGCAAAGAGACTCTGGTCTCTAAAGAACCTCAAGAGTCTACTCACATCACTAGTGGACATATTACAGAGAGCCTACTCAAGTGCAGAAGATATCTTAGCAATGCCTAAAACCTATACACTGGACTCAATAGAAGAATTACATTCACAACTTATATCTACCAAAGAGTACATTGAGAATGTGCCAGCAACATGGACAAATGCCATATCATAGTTGCAGTAGAACTTTAATGATATTTTCATAAGACTAGTGTATGTATGAACTTTGATTTTATTTAAGTTATTGTTGTATATGTTGAACACTTTGATACAAATTTTATATATATATATATTTTTTATTTTATTTTTTATTTTTATTTTTTTTTATTTTATTTTTTTTCTTTTTCAATTTGGCATTTTTGTCAAAGGGGCAGTAGAAATATGTATGTGTGTTTTTGAAAATTTTGTATAATGTATGCATTAAGAGGGAGCATGTGTATATGTGTAAAAATTTTTTGCACATTTAGCGGTACTACTATAAAATTTTCTAAGTGTTGCCAACAATGGCAAAGGGGGAGATTGTAGGCTTGATGATGATTGTAATGAATTCATCATATGTTGTTGTAGACGTATAAAAATGACCATATTCCTAAATGAATATTTTATGTTCATTTATCTATTTAATTAAATCCAATTTAATTGAATAACCCACATTCCTCTATTTAATTAAGTAAATTACTCAATTAAATTCACTACGCCTCTTTTTACCATTTAATAGAATAAATCATTTTATTCAATTAAATCCCCTATCCAATTTTTAATTAAATTCAAATTTAATTAAAATAGTTATCCTAAATTGAATAAATCTAATTTATTTAATTTCCCCAATTGCAACCAAATTGAATTAAATTCATTTTATTCAATTAAATCCTATTATCCCTTCATCCACTTGCAAAATACTACATCTCCCACTTGCATCCTAACCCTCTTCCTAATTTCTTCTAGAATCCATCTAATCCTAATCAATTAACCCAAACCCATTCATTATCCCCTTTCCCTAAATTTGAGGAGGTCACTTCTCAAAATTGGAGTAAAGTCTTCTAAAAGCATTAAAGCCTTTATCCATTCAACAAGCTAACTTGTTGAATACCCCCAAATTTGGAAGGACTCTTACAAATTTGTCCCCAAAGTCTTCATAACCATTAATGGTTAACTCAACCCTCTAGCATGGTTAAAAAATTTCCCTAAACTCAACCTCCATGTAACCCAAGGGTTTCATCAAGCATTTATTGCTTTGACCATGGTTATCCTTAATCCTTTGCACAAGAGTTTATCCTTTGGGTAAAACCTTTATCCAATGGGTAATCCTAACTTAACCATAACCCTTACCCCTAAGATAACCATGAGGTCTTCTCAAGCATTTAATGCTTCCTACCTCTCTTCTCAACCCAATCTTATGTTGACATTTGTCACCATTTCATTGGTGCCAATTGCAAACTTGGATTCCCAACTTTCAAACTTAGCCCTTGATTAACTCCTTCAATCCTAACCATCCATTGCCCTATTTTGGCTATAAATAGAGCTCTCATTCCTCCATTTTCATATATCCAAGTATTTAGAATCACACTTATACTAAAATCCATCCAAGCTTTAATATATCATTTTATGCTCATCATTTACCTTCTCTTTTCAATAGGAATTAATCTAAATATGCATATTTAGAGTATTTTCCTTATCATTTAGTTTAATCATAAACTAACATAGCATGCTAGGATAGTCTTGTTACTAATCTTGTCATCTTATAAACTAGTTTATTGCATTTATAGGATCATGCATAGCTTAGGATGCATTTCATCTTAAAATCAACCAAAGCATCCCTTGTTCTTGCATTTGTCATCCCTAAACCATTTTTCTCAGTGATCTGAGAGCAAAAACATTGGTTTGAGGGACCTTGTAAGATAGAGAACCATGGAACCATCCTTCGGAAGTTGAGTCATCCTTCATGACTCCATAGCTTGCACCAAGAAGTCCTATGGGTGTGTGAGCAAGGCTCCTAAGACTCTGTTTTCCACATATTGAGTTCTAATGACCCACTTTTCCCGCATACATTTATGGCGCGCACCATGGGGCCCGACCCCTATATCAAATCGGTTTTTAAATTTAACCTCTTTTGCAGGTACATGGGAAACAGAAATCAGCGTGTGGGAAGCATTCCCTAGTGCATCTGGTTAACAGCCTAGCGCATCTTGCTTACTGTTCAGCGCGTTGGGTCCATCATATAGCGCATGAAGCCTTTAAATTAGTGCATCATCCCACTAATATTTTCCTGTAGGTCTCGGAGCGGGAGAAAAATAGCGCGGCGCATTCGGAAACCAGTTTAGTTCTTTTAAAAAATAGCTTAGCACATCGGGTTTGTTTGATAGCGCATCTCGCCCATTCTGTAGCACGTACAGTTTGTCCTGTAGCGCATCACCGACAGAAAACAAAATAAAATAAAATTGTAACCGAACTTAAAAGTTAGACTTGTAGAAGTCCACCAGATCCAAAATCTTTCTAACTATTTTGAGTTGATGTTTTGTGGAATTTCTAACATCTTATTACAGGGATGAGCTTAGTTATTTTTAGAGTTATACATAGTTTAGATTTTTACTAACTTAGTTAAGTTAGTTAAAATTTTAAAAAAAATTAACTCTTGTTAAATAAAATCGAAATCACCTTATTTGGGCTGTAAAACGAACCACAACAACATTTTTTCTTGCTTTTCTACGAGAGAAAATTCTCAATTTGGATTATAAAGAGAACAAGACAATCTTTCTTTTTGCAAAGATAGCTTTAAAAAGAACTTCACCATCCTTTGGTGCATAAAAGGATTCACTTCATTTTTGCAAAGTAAAGAAATCACACTTGTCCTATTTTGTTCAAAATAATGAAGGAAGTTCTTCCCCTTTTCCGATTTTCTTTTGTTGACCACATCGAAGTTTTGCTTTGTTGACCAGGTTCTTTTGCTAGATTACATAATCATTGCTTTGAGGAAATAAAAGGAACACCATGCTTGTTGGAGCAACATCTCCAAGTAGAAGTTAGCAAATCATTGACTTGAAAGGTAAAAAGAACTTTGTTTGCCTTGTCTCGAAAGTGGAAGGTATATGCTCTCCCCTTAACTAGGTGACCAAAAAGCCAAACCACTCTTACGCTTTCAATATTTCAAGCAATAAATCCTTTAGCAAGCCTACCTTCCCGAGGAGTTGAAATCAACTCTTAAAGCCATTTATGGCCGGTGTGAAGGGAACGACCTAAGTGGGAAATGACTTTGACGCCAAGTGTTCCAACCCACTATAATCAAAAGTGAAAAGTGACGAAAGTCCATTTCAACGTTTGTGCGTAGTGATTAGCCTTCCCCCAGTATCCTTGAGATACGTAAAGCCTTTGTTCTAAAGGTTGGGAAGCCTCTTGAGGGAGTTTATCACTGACGACTGAACAGGAAGCCTGATTACGAATCATAGAAATAGAAACCTTGAGCCAAGTCAGTAACCAGACATTTGTAATATCATAGTGCAAGGGTGGGGAAGAATCCACCCCCAAGATCGCTCACCATATATCTCCCAAGATAACTACTCAATTGTGAAGCAATTCACTTTGAGTTAAATTCTGGCAAAAGGCAAAAAAATGGGCGCCCCCTAGGGGGTGACATGGCTATTTGAGCTAACGGAGTATCGAGACTAGTGGGCTATGATATTACTTATGACCTTTGAATAAAGAGTCTTCTTGAAGTGTATTATTTGTATCCAAACCTATTAAAACATTGGGGATTTGAACACATCCTCGCAGAACATACACTTTTTGTTAGATTAAGCAAGATGGTTGTCTCTTTGGTGCTATGTTTGCATTTATTACTTCAGAAAATCATCCATCAAAACTGAAAAAACTCATAACAAAAATCCAAAAATTGCAAAAGAACAACCAAAGGAAAATATCAGGACAGTCTAGCACGTGAGAGCAACCTCTTAGCGCGTGTGGTACATTTTTTTAGCACTGTAAAATTGAAATCACCTTATTTGGGCTGTAAAACGAACCACAACAACAATTTTTCTTGCTTTTCTAGGAGAGAAAACTCTCAATTTGGACTATAAAAAGAACAAGACTACCTTTCTTTTTGCAAAGATAGCTTTAAAAATAACTTCACCATCCTTTGGTGCATAAAAGGATTCACTTCATTTTTGCAAAGTAAAAGAATCACACTTGTCCTATTTTGTTCAAGATAAAGAGGGATGTTCTTCCCCTTTTCCGATTTTCTTTTGTTGACCACATCGAAGTTTTGCTTTGTTGACCAGGTTCTTTTGCTAGATTAGATAATCATTTCTTTGAGGAAATAAAAGGAACACCATGCTTGTTGGAGCAACATCTCCAAGTAGAAGTTAGCAAATCATTGACTTGAAAGGTAAAAAGAACTTTGTTTGCCTTGTCTCGAAAGTGGAAGGTATATGCTCTCCCCTTAACTGGGTGACCAAAAAGCCAAACCACTCTTACGCTTTCAATATTTCAAGCAATAAATCCTTTAGCAGGTCTACCTTCCCGAGGAGTTGAAATCAACTCTTAAAGCCATTTATGGCCGGTGTGAAGGGAACGACCTAAGTGGGAAACGACTTTGATGCCAAGTGTTCCAACCCACTATAATCAAAAGTGGAAAGTGACAAAAGTCCTTTTCAATGGTTGCACGCAGCGATTAGCCTTCCCCCAATATCCTTGAGATACGTAAAGCCTTTGTTCTAAAGGTTGGGAAGCCTCCTGAGGGAATTTATCACTGACGGCCGAACAAGAAGCCTGATTACGAACCTTAGAAATAGCAACCTTGAGCCGAGTCAGTAACCAGACATTTGTAATATCATAGTGCAAGGGTGGGGAAGAATCCGCCCCCAAGATCGCTCACCATATATATCCCAAGATAACTACTCAATTGTGAAGCAATTCACTTTGAGTTAATTTCTGGCAAAAGGCAAAAAAATGGGCACCCCGTAGGGGGTGACATGGTTGTTTGAGTTGACGGAGTATCGAGACTAGTGGGCTATGATATTACTTATGACCTTTGAATAAAGAGTCTTCTGGAAGTGTATTATTTGTATCCAAACCTATTAAAGCATTGGGGATTTGAACACATCCTCGTAGAACATACACTTTTTGTTAGATTAAGCAAGATGGTTGTCTCTCTGGTGCTATGTTTGTATTTATTACTTCAGAAAATCATCCATCAAAACTGAAAAACTCATAACAAAAATTCAAAAATTGCAAAAAACCAACCAAAGAAAAATATCAGGACAGTCTAGCATGTGAGAGCAACCTCTTAGCATGTGTGGTACATTTTTTAGCACATCAGAATGTCAAGTTAGCGTTTCTAGTTGAAACAGTAGCATTCTACCAAAATTCCAAAATAGTATTAAATAGTTAGCGCATCCAAAAAATAGCCTAGCGCATTGAAACATCAGCTTAGCGCGTAGGAGTCAAACAATAGCGCGTAAGGTTTAAAAGTTAGTGCGTAGCAGGCCCATATTAGCGCATAACTTTTTGAGAAAAACAAAAAACCAGATAAGCAATCTAAAATAGTTAGCACATAGCCGGGGGTAGCTTAGCATGTGTGGTCTTTCCCTTAGCACGTTGAAAACTTTCTATAGCGCATCCCGTCTTTGTTTTAGCGCGTGACCAAACCCAGAAAAATAGGGGGCAAAACAGTGAAGAATTTTGAAAAACTTAGAAGACATTTTTGGAAACCTCTTTTCATCAGCTTCGTTTTTCATCAAACCAGAGTATCAAAAACAGAGCTTTAAAAACTATTCCTTGAGAAAAATTTGTGTCAAACAAAATTTGTAAAAATCCAAAACTGGTTGCACGATAAAACATATCTATCCTATCAAAATCAGGAAACATCATCGCAAGTGACGAATAGGTCCTTTATTATCTCACGGATTATATCTCAAAAACACTTGTTTAAAACCTCAGGTTGTCAAATCAAGTTTCCATATCAGGAGACTTTATTCATATCATTTGACACACTTTGTCATGAGGGGGCATCTAAACCTTCACTTTGATAAAGTAAAACTTGAATTTTCAAAGAAAGATCAACTGAATCCAAAACAATTCAAAGGAAACCATTGATCACTTATGCATGACTAATCCCCATATTCTGAGAAGAAAGAATATTTATCGTAACACCACATTGAAGAAACAACAACCAAGTTTTTCCAAATTTGTCAAAAGAAACAAATTTTTATACATCAATCATCAACTCTTCAAATCTCATCCAACATTCCTTCATCACGTCAAACTTTATATCCAAAACAAATCCAATGAATTTGACAAAGAGCCTTTGAAGACTAGAGCATATTGTCAAAAATCCGCATTCAGTCAAATCATAAACCGTGGAGGAAAGATCAATCCAGCATTCTTTCCCGATGAGTGCATCACTTACAACACACCCCGATTTGAACCACCAACCCCGGAACAACATATTGAAGGGGATTTCGTCCCCTTTGTCACAGAAAGCTTCTACTAAAATGCATGTTACTCACTCTCAACAAAACAAACAAAGCGAGGCACAAGAAGAATCCAGTATGAATCGGAGGTTATCAAATCCTTTTGAAGGTCCACATCTAGACGATACTGAAATTTTTGAAGAACTTCTTTAGGAATGCCAAGAAAGTGCTTCATTCCAAAAACTTGTGGAAAGACTCATGGAAAATGACAAGGAAAAATACTTGCTCATGCTCACAAGCAAAGGGGTCAAACTCCCTGAAGACTTTGACAAAGAAATGTTTAGGACGAGACCTCAACATTATGAATATCAAGAACGACAACGAGAAGGGGAAGCACGCGACCCTGAACAAGATATTCTTGAACAAAACATACCAAAACAACATACACCAGGGCAAAACATCCCTGAGCAACATATCCCCGAGAAAAACATACCGTTCCATACACCATTTCAACCAAGGATTAATGCAAGGGAAGAACTCTTCCCCCGGAAAAACAATGTGCCTTTGGTTGCCCTTACTCAAAAAATGCAAATGTTACAAAGACAAATGCAAGACATGCAACAAGGGACGACAGTACAGTACTCATTAAACAAAATTTTTCCTTATCCCTTTGACAGAAGATTGCACATGATCCCTTTTCCTCCACACTCAGACATGCCTAAATTTGACAAGTACGATGGGAAAAGCAATCCCCGTGATCACATCAGATAATTTTGTACCATGAGTCTTGAATTTGCTCATGATGACACCCATCTGATGAGGTTGTTTCCAAGAAGCTTGGGAGGACAAACAATGGAATGGTTATCCAAAATCACACCTCCTATCAGATCATTTGATGAATTGGTCAATAAATTCATAACACAATATTCCTATAACATTCAACATGCTATAACCATGCTAGACATCCGCAACACCAAACAGAAAAACAATGAAACATTCATGATATTCCTTCAACGTTGGCGACGTATGGTTTCACGATATCCTTGAGATATTCCTGAAAAGGAGAAAATGGAAATTTTCATCGACAACTTGAATGGTGAGATGAGCTATAGGCTCAAACTCCAATGTATATCGTCTTTCGCTAAACTGATTGAAAATGCCATCCAAGTAGAAGAAGCATGTGTCAAAAAGGGAACGCTCAAATTCTTCAAACAAGGAACAATTTCATCAAACTACAATAACCAAAACAACAACTTAGATAAATCTAGATTCGGGACTCGAAACAAAAATGAAGGTGGTAATGAATCATCTGATCCAAAATCTAAGCAACCAGTGCTCGCATTATCAGGAAATCCTCAAGCTACAAAGAATCCTAAAGGTGCTAACCTAGACGCTAACATATATGCACCAAATACCAGTCACGGTCAACCTAACACAAACAACACCAACGATACTCAAAACAAAACCACCAATCGAAGACCTAATAATAATTCACGAGATGGCACCTACAATTTCCAAAAACATGTCTTCACACCACTGGGACAATCACTGGAGTCAGCATTCAAAGAACTCCTGGCAAACAAGATTATCTCTTTGCCCGAAATCAATAACTATGAACCCCAAATCAAACCACCTTGGTGGAATGACTCACACTTTTGTGATTTTCATCGCAACAAAGGTCATCGAACAAACGATTGCATAAGATTGAAAAACATTGTTCAAGACATGATTGATCGAGGTGATTTAATGGTGGATGTCTCAAAACAAATGGTGACCATGAAGCCTTTAAAAATCCTCTTCCTAACTACAACAAAGATGGAGCTTCAACCTCGCACGATACACGTGGGGCTCGTATCAATCACATCTACAATAACACCATCAATCACGTATCAGCTGAAGACAATCATGTAAATGTCATCACAATTCGAGACCAACATAATCAGGAATCTTTCAATGTAACAACCAGAGCTCAGAAATATGTCTTGAAGGGCCACACAACAACGACAACCACTACACCAAAAATCCAATATGATTTAGTAAGCCAACTACGCAAAACTCCTGCTCAAATATGTATACTAGAATTGCTGAAACTGTCACCAAAACACAAAGATATATTGGAACAAGCGCTGTTGGAAACCAATGTACCTCAAGATCTAGATGTTGACAAATTCCAAGCCATGGTCACTCATATGACAGGGCCTCATAATCTCACCTTCTCAAAGCATGATAATACTTCCTTAAGTCATCCGCATAACACTCCCCTCCATATTGAAGTCATTGTTTATAAACACCGAGTAAAAAGAGTATTGATAGATGGAGGAGCTGGACTTAATATATGTACCTTAAAACTTATCCATACATTAGGCTTCTCAGAGGAGTCTATTGATCCACATAAAAAGATTACCATAAAAGCATATGATGATGAGGAAAGGTCATCTAAAGGAACCGTGATGTTACCCATTCAAGTTGGACCAGTGCAAAAAGATACTATGTGTCAGGTCTTAGACATAGACCTCACATACAATATTTTATTAGGTCGACCCTAGATACATCAAATGCAAGCAGTGCCTTCTACGTATCACCAGTGTGTCAAATTTCCCTATAACGGACAAGAAATTTCTATATCAGCTGATCACAATCCATTTCAACATTGTAATGTAATGGGGGCAATCTAGGACAGTTTGGTTCTTCATAATAGGGAAAAACAAAATTCCTCAACATCAGATCTACATAAGGCAAAATCCGAATCATTGCCTGGAGATTTCAAGCAGAAAATGCAAACAGAGAACAAGGCATGGGGGAATACTCTTTGGAACCCATGTGTTTGGCCAACATACCAACATCACCTAGATCTCATGGATTACCCACAACATCAACACATCAGGTAACTAAGCCCATCACCAAAATTGATGGTACCTTCATCCAACTAGGCACTCTAGCACATGAATCAGAGGAAAAGGATATCCTTAGCTCGTTATACAAAGATGAGGAAGAAGATAACAGAGCAGCTGCTCTGGACATAGTTCTACCAACACACCTATATGGAAAGGGCTACTTAATCATACAACAAATGGGATATGATGGTAAAGGACCTATTGGAAAATGCAAAGGAGTCACTAAACCAATAGACCTTCCTTCACAGCTTAGTAGAGACAAAACAGGATTGGGCTGTAAACTCACTTTCCTACTAGGAAAGATACCACGCATAAATCTAAAACCTCAATGGAAAGCAAAGAAGAATCCTGGCAGGAAGCACTATTTGAGTTAGTGGCAACAATCTGCAAGGACCGTAAACATAAAGAACAAAAGCAACATCAGAAGAAACTCCTCAATCACAAGAAGGCCATATCTGCAGCAGTAGCTCATATCCAAGCACCAATATCCAAAAAAGCAGAACTACCTCCTGATATCATTATTCCTCCCCAAGGAGGAATAGTATATGAGCAAATACAAAAGGTAGAAGCAGGATCCGACACAGAATCAGCGAAGACTATCAAACTGGTCTCAATTATCAAAGATCTCTTTTCACCATACAACATACTTGTTTATAGCACTGAAAAGATCTGGGATCATACCTCTGAGACTGATTCCAATGAATATGAATGGGGTAGCTGCTCAAATGCTACTAGAGATACTGCTCACAATACTAGTTCCATATCCCTTTCTCAAGAAGAACATAACGCAGAAGATGGACTACTTCAATTTGGACCACAGAATATCTATCACACCAAGGAAAGCGAGCAGAAACACTATGAACAAGTCTATACGGAGGATGATACCATTGAAGAACTCAAAGGAATCCTGCACTTTTTAGCACCCGAACCAATCACAATGAAACCTTTGTCTTGACACTTACAGTAGCAGAACTTGATCCACCAAATGATTCCTTACCACTTGTCTTCCCCGACCTCATTGACTGGGATGAACCCAAAATGCATGATATACCAATTTTCCTAGATGATGAATCTATTATCCACTACCTATGTACCATTAACTCGGAAACAGGCTCTACTAGTAAACACGATAACAATGTCTGCAAACCAAGGGGTGCCAAGTCTCTCACTCGCAAAAATGAACCAAATAAAAGATTCAATGCTGAAAACCAGTCAATGGCAGCTCTAGATCACAAAAAAGTAAAAATAAAGGATGCATTTGAGGGTGAAAACCTTTTTAAGGCACCTAAGGATGGGAGACTTGACACTCTTCTTGAACATTTTCATGAGCGATCATCAATATTGATTGAGCCCACTCAATCAATCAACATTGGTACTACGAAAGTAGCCAAAAACATACACCTGGCAGAATCTCTAAAATGAGGAGGAAAGATCGGCATTTATCATCTTTTTTAAAGAAAAGCAAATTAACTTTGCTTGGTCATACGCAGATATGCCCGGAATTGATCTACATTTAATCATGCATCACTTGTCCATCTCTCCAGAAGTTAAGCCAGTCAAGCAAAAACTACGAAAGATGAATCCACAGGTGGCACTCATAATCAAAGCTGAACTGAAGAAACTGTTAGATGTTAGATTCATTTGACCCATTGACTATGCAGAATGGATTTCCAACATAGTACTAGTATCAAAACCAAACGGCAGTATCAGAATCTGCACTGATTTCAGAGATGTCAACAAAGCCTGTCCAAAGGATGACTTTCCTTTACCCATTATCGACATAATAATAGACCTCACAACGGGCCATTCAATGCTCTCACTAATGGACGGTTTTTCAGGCTATAATAAAATAAAAATAGCCCCAAAGGATCAAGATAAAACAACGTTTACCTATCCTTGGGGAACGTATTGTTGGAATGTTATGTGTTTTGGCTTAAAGAATGCAGGAGCTACTTATCAACCAGCAATGACAACAATCTTCCATGACATGATGCATACCTTCATGGAAGACTATGTGGATGAATTACTAGCTAAATCCTTCACTAGAGCAGAACACCTCAGCATCTTAACAAATATTTTTGATCGATTGGAAAAATTCCAGGTCCGGCTCAACCCTAAGAAGTGTGTCTTCGGGGTTACATCAGGCAAGTTACTAGGCTACATAGTCTTAGCTAAAGGTATTAAAGTGGATCCAGCAAAGGTACAAGCCATTATGGAGATGCCACCACCAAAGAATATCAGTCAGCTCAGATCTCTACAAGGACGACTCCAATCAATCAGGTGATTCATCACTCAACTAGCTGATAAAAGTCTACCATTCAATCATTTGCTACATAAGAATGTACCTTTCAGATGGGAAGCCAAGTGTGCAGAATCTTTTTATCAAATATGAACCCACCATTTTTAGTACCACCAATAGTAGGAAAGCCACTCATTTTATACATTTCAACAACAGATATATCACTGGGGGCACTATTGGCACAAGAAGATCAATAAGGAAAGGAATGAGCCATATACTACATCAGCAAGACATTGAATGGCTATGAACTCAACTATACATTCATTCAGAAGGCTTGTCTAACAGTAGTCTTTGCTTCTCAAAAGTTTCGACATTATATGCTAGCACACACAATTAAGCTAGTGGCAAAAATTGATCCTCTCAAATACCTACTCAGCAAGGTAGCTCTTACAGGTCGATTAGCTAAATGGTTCATGATTCTCAATGAATTTGACATACACTACATAGAACGAAGAGCTATCAAAGGACAAGCAATTGCAGACCAACTAGCTGAAGCACCGCTACTAGGAAAACAAACTATGGAGATTGAATTTCCGGATAGAGACGTTCTTTCTATTTCTACCAAGCAATGGACCCTATACTTTGAGGGATCCTACACCCAACATGGTTCGGGTGTTGGCATTCTATTCATCACTCCTAAAGGCCATATTATACCAAGATCATATCGGCTTATGTTTCCATGCACAAATAATGTGGTTGAATATGAGGCATTGGTTATAGGCATCAAAATGGTCGTAGAATGGAAAATCACAGAGTTAAAGGTCTACGGAGACTCACAACTAGTCATCAATCAAATCAACAACAACTATCAGACAAAAGATGACAAGCTACTACCCTACAAACGAATGGTGGATGACTTCAAACAGTATTTTGTACACATCACCTTCAAGCAAGTACCAAGGTTGAACAACAAAGCAGTCGATGCAATGGCTACTATTGCTTCATTACTACAAATTCCAGAGCAACAGAGTCGTTACAAGTTCCTGGTAGAGCAACTGTTCTCCCCAGCCTATGACCACTCTGAATCTCATGTTGTCTATGCATTGACTGGTTTGGATTCCCCTTTGTATGGACCGATATATGATTATCTAAAGAACAATATCCTCCCCATTGACCAATCCCGTGACCAAAAATGTAATTTTATTCGACAAGCCACCCGTTATACCCTTACTGCTGATACTTTGTACCGTCGAGCTCTAGATGGTACTCTTCTTCGTTGCCTTGATCGTAATGAATCTGGGTCCGCTTTACACGAGCTTCACAAAGGTATTTGTGGCACACATTCAAGTGGTACAACTCTTGCTAAAAAGCTTCTCAGAATGGGATATTACTGGCCGACAATGAAAAAAGATTCTTATCATTTTGCCAAAAAGTGTCCTAAATGTCAAATCCATGGCAATCTGATACATGCACCAGCACAGGAACTGCAGCCATTTACAACATCTTGGCCCTTTTGTCAGTGGGGACTAAACTTGGTCGGCAAAATTCATCCTTCATCTTCAAATGGACACAAGTTCATTATAACTAAAAAAGAATACTTTACCAAGTGGATAGAAGCAGTCCCCATGACCACAGTAACTGGAAAACAAATTGCCTCTTTTATCCTAAACTATCTGATCTGTAGATATGGTATTCCAAGTTCCATCATCACCGATAATGGACAACCATTCAAAAACCAAGATGTCCAAGAACTATGTGAACAATTGAAAATACAACATCGGTTCTCTACACCATACTGCCCCCAGGGGAATGGTCAAGCAGAAGCATCCAACAAAACAATATTGAAAATCCTAAAGAAAACAGTGAATGATGTAGGCAAAGATTGGCATGTACAACTCAATCCAGCACTTTGGGCATACAGAACTAGCATCCGTACACCTATAAGAGAAACACCTTTCTCATTGGTCTATGGATTAGAAGATATTTTACCACTGGAGGTAGAAATTCCATCTCTCAGAGTCTCTCTAAAAGGCTTAATCCCAGATGAAGAGTATCGAGTCAACCGACTACAAGAACTGGAACTATTAGATGAAAGACATCAGCATGCTTACACTCATCTCAAAGCGTATCAGCAACGCATGTGCAAAGGCTACAATCACAAGGTCATCCCTCGAAACTTCAAAGTTGGTGACCTAGTCCTCAAGGAAAATCCAAGAAATCAACAAGATCGAGAAAAGAAAGGGAAATTTGAACCTAACTGGTTAGGTCCCTATGTCATCATATCAGTCTATGGATCAGGTGCTTATCAGCTAACAACTTCAGAAAGAGATGTGCTCAATGAACCAATTAACAGCATTCATCTAAAGAAATACTACACTTGAGTAGTCTAATGCGCGGAAAAAGTAAAAAACAAAAAAAAATCAAAAAATCAAAAAATCAAGAAAAAGCAAGGTATGATAAAAGCAACTGGTGAAAACCTGGTAATAGGCGCTATCGTATCCACATCCTTATCTCCACAGTACAACACTATCGGCCATCGCCCAACACTTAACAAATATCCATTCATGACATACTTAACATAGTCACTATCCTCATTTATCCATATATCCTTTCACCACATCTCACCATGGCTTGGTAATCACTGTGCATATCCGCATCAAGGGGTACACTTAGCTAGGGGCAATATTCGTCAACACTTGCAACACGTTCAAGCTGTCAAAACTATTTACAAAACTCAGAGTATCACATCCAGCAACCAAAAACTTACTCAATCACAGAGCAAAGCATGGAATCAAAAAAACAATACGATGGATGATTTTCTAAAGTATCAAATGTTGCATTTTTCATAAAGTCTTGACTATTTTTGCATTTTGAATTATTGGATTCTCTAAATTTTCTCAACAATGCTTCCATGCTAGAGAACCTCAAGAAACTCCAATATTTTTCTTAGTCTTTTGTCTGTGAGGCAATCATTTGTACTATGTAAATACTTGTCTCGAGACGTGATACAACGAATATCACTGAAGACATGATTCCACTTTATGCATACAAATGGTTTAATCTTGTCTGTTTATATGCAATCTGCACTCAAGTCATCCTAGTTCAATTATACCTTGACGCTTGTGCTATCTTGCAAAATCAAAACATCATGTAAATTTTTCTCAGGTCATTATGGTTCAATTATACCATTGTGATTGTATAAATTTTCAACATATCCTAAACAAATCAATTCTCAATGATGATACATATATCAAAAGCAAATAAACATGTGGTTATATCAGATGACAAATGCAAAATGGGGATGCTCCAAAAACATGTAGTTGCATATCATTTTACAAGTAGTTGTATATCATTTTACAATTAGTTGCATATCAAATCATACATCTCATTTTCAAGATACATCTCATAGCATATCAAATCATACATCTCATTTTCAAGATACATCTCACAACATATCAAATCATACCTCTCATTTTCAAGATACATCTCACATCTCATAAACATCATACATTTACATCATTTCATTTCACTTCACATACATCTATCTAAGCGTTACATCATCATAAAATAAACACAAGCATATAAAAAGCATCATCCATAACACATCACATAATCAAAAACAATGGTGTCATATATATATATATCAAAACTGATCAAAATGTACAATATCTGTCATGTCTATGTCCCGTACAATAAAAACAATGATCCAAGATATAATAGAGACATTGTCTCTCAGGTATGACTATCTCCTGAGGGGGATAGTCTCGCCGTTGATGTCCCAGTCCCTGGATCTCCAAGAGGATCCTGTCTCGAAGGCCCCATCATGCCTCTGCTCTTGGACCGCGACCCAGTCTCTCGAGATCGACTTGATCTCAACTATGTAAAGCTCTGCACTCTGCGCTCCCTAGGCATCGCATCCTCATAGTGGCGTCGATAATACTCTGCCTCCTTGACTCTCAAGGATAGCTCTCTCATGATATCTTTCACAGGACCACCTGTTGCCGCTCTCTGCAAGCTCCCTACCAGCTCCTTCGCTCGACCCTGCCACTCTATCTCAGTATCACGCTCTAGGGTCAGCTGGGTAATCTGATGTTGTTGCGTCAATAGTTGTCCCTGCAGCTGTTGTACTGTCAACTGTAGGGTCCTAATCTAGGCGTCCTCCACATGCATCGGGATCCAGACCCGCAGGGGAACCTATGAAGGGGTACCCCCTATCCCTCTACCTGTCCTCGATGCTGGTGGAGGTAACTCATCAATCCTCCTCCTCTGCGCTGGCCGTCTCCACTTATCAGTCCCTCCCACTACTGTTATCACCTCTCCCACTCTCCCCTCCTCCCCTACTCCGATCACCAAACATCCTCTCCCTCTATCCATCATAGCTCGTCGAACTACTCTCTCCACCCGCACTCCCCTATCACCCCCATCCCTACCTCTGTCTCCTCTCCTCTCCCGATATCCTCTCCCTCATCATCCTCCTCCACCTCCTCCATCATCTCTCTCATCCCCCATCTCCCCCTACCTCATCCTCATCATCATCGAAAGCAAGCCACATCTCCTTAGGATTTGATATCCTAGCCATGACACGAGCTACGAATAAACCAGCAAACTCATGTGTCATCCTAGCATCTAATATCTCAAAAGGGTAGTCCCATATCTAGCCCACTAAGCTAGCAAACTCCTCTACAGCCGCTCCACTATCAATAGTCGGACCCCAATTCGGTATATCCTGCCTCTGACGTGCATACAAATAGGTCCCCTATGGTATCCCCTGCTGCCGACCATACTGCCGCAAAACTCTGGCAACCTGAAATCTCTTGATCACAAAGGGCGTCCGCCCTATCAAAAACTGACTCATAAAAACATATGACATCTCCAGCCCATCCTCGGCCCATACCTCTCAATCTGTATACGATCGCTAGATGACCGTATCGATGTCATCCCATACCCTCCTTTAGTGCTCAAGTTTTCCCAGCTTCCGCTGGACAACTAACCCCCTGTATCCATATGCATATGCCCAACCTGCAGGCCTGTCTCTATCCACCAGTGGCCTAGCTGCTGGAATGTGCTCCCAACACCATACCTGTAGAAGTGTCACGCTAGCTGACATACTACCGTAACCCAGGTATATCACCTCATGTAAGTCCCTGTACAAATGGGCTAGTATGGCCGAGCCCCATGTGAACCTACGGCCCTGTATCACCATCTCCTCTAGCACCAATCCCCAACCTACAGAAAATCCCTTTGACCTACGGTCGGGACATAAGAATCCACCTATAAAACCTGCTAGTACTGATGGAAGAGGCACATAGTCCAAATCCAAGAACTCCTGCCAAGGGATCTCATATCCACAAACTGTCTCATCATGAAATATGCGATACAGTGCCTCTATCCCACCCTCCTCTGTCTTCTCATAAGGCAATAATACACCTACTACGAGAATCCACAATATCCTATAACAGTCCTCAGGAGTCACTGTCATCTCACATGTGGCAAAGTGGAAGGTGTTCGTATCACTATGCCATCTCTCTGCGAGCATTGTAAGTAAATCCTAGTTCACAGTAAACCGAGGCATATCTAATAAAGACGACAGGCCACATCTCTCAATAATATCTAAATCAGCCTATGCCAACCATGGTATCAATACCCATGGTCTGGGGAACCGCTTGCGCGACTGAACCACTCCCAATCGCTCCTGTCAAAAAGCAAAACAAGTCCAATATCAGTTTCCTCATCAAAATAAAGATATCAAAATCACAATCACATCAAAAAATCTTGAAACATTTTGCAAATATAATCAGGTTCCACATCATTTCATTCCATATCAACTTGTAACACAACACAAGTTTTCAAAAACCATATCAAACTTGTAACACAACTCAAGTCTCCACATCACATAAACTTGTAAAACAATTCAAGTTTCCCACCCATATCAACTTGTAAAATAACTCAAGTTTCCAACCCATATCAACTTGTAACACAACTCAAGTTCCACAATCATATCAACTTGTAACACAATTCAAGTTCCACACATATTAACTTGAAACAATACAAATCAAATCAAGTTTAGATCACAAACACATTAATATCTACATAAATAACTTGCAAATTCGCAAATCAAACCAAGTTATATAAGTACTCATATTGGACAAACCATCAAAAACATGACAGCCGACACAACAAATGGCCAAAATCCACCTCTCCAGGCAAAACTGACCTTATCCTATGTAATTTTCTGCATTCACAAATCATCCTATCTTGTAAAACCTACTGCATGTGCTAATTAAAATTGGCTACGCGCTAAACTATATCCATGCGTTACCCTGTTTTCTCCATGCGCTATCCTATCTACCCTATGTGCTAGACTAACTCTATGTGCTACCCTATTTTCTCCATGAGCCAACTAATCTACCCTAAGTGCTAAGCCCATCCATGCGCTAACCTATCCTGCGTCTGTGCTACCTATTTACCCTTATGCGCTAGGTCTAACCTACGTGCTACTTACCCCTACCCATGCGACCCTTTGTGCACCCTATGCGCTACCCTTTTAACCCTAAGCGCTACCCTGTGTCCCTCATGCGCTACTCTAAGGCCATGCGCTAACCTAGAAACTCCATGTGCTACCCTAAATATTTTCGGACGCTACCCTAAATTACAACCCTATGCGCTACGAAATTTTTTCGTATGTGCTAACCTAAGACCCCTATGCGCCAAAATGTGAAAACCGCATTTCAAAATTCAAAAAGTGACCAAAAATGACCAAATTAAAAATCAAAAAGGGGTCAAAAAGGTTGACTTACCGGTGGTCCATATGCGGTAGGCCTCCGATACCTCCGAACGCGCTCAAATTGATGCATAGAATATGGAATAGGCATTTGTCTTCTCTCCAAAAGTCTCTTTCTCCAAGTCAACAAGCACAAATGAGACAAAACAATGCACTTTTCCCCTTTTATAGGGTAAAATAAAATTAGGGCTAGGGAAATGAGCATGTAATTCGCTCATGGTCTCCCTCATACCCTCGCACACGTCAATTATTGAGAGATGAATCAATTTAAACATTCCACCTAGCCAAAATTTTGCACAGCAAACACAATTATCAAATCAAATCAAATTTTCCAAAATTTTCATTCATCTCTCGAGAGGGCATTATCACCATTGATTGTCAAATATGGGGCATCACACATCAAATCTAGGGCACGACATGAAAATCCATAAAAACAACATTGATCATAAAATCACAACGACACATCATTTTCTTTGAAATAACATGTGCACACACGTCACTTCAAAGAGGGGCAAAATGTAGATGTATAAAAATGACTATATTCCTAAATGAATATTTTATGTTCATTTCTCTATTTAATTAAATCCAATTTAATTGAATAACCCACATTCCTCTATTTAATTAAGTAAATTACTCAATTAAATTCACTAGGCCTCTTTTTACCATTTAATAGAATAAATCATTTTATTCAATTAAATCCCCTATCCAATTTTTAATTAAATTCAAATTTAATTAAAATAGTTATCCTAAATTGAATAAATCTAATTTATTTAATTTCCCCAATTGCAACCAAATTGAATTAAATTCATTTTATTCAATTAAATCCTATTATCCCTTCATCCACTTGCAAAATCCTACATCTCCCACTTGCATCCTAACCCTCTTCCTAATTTCTTCTAGAATCCATCTAATCCTAATCAATTAACCCAAACCCATTCATTATCCCCTTTCCCTAAATTTGAGGAGGTCACTTCTCAAAATTGGAGTAAAGTCTTCTAAAAGCATTAAAGCCTTTATCCATTCAACAAGCTAACTTGTTGAATACCCCCAAATTTGGAAGGACTCTTACAAATTTGTCCCCAAAGTCTTCATAACCATTAATGGTTAACTCAACCCTCTAGCATGGTTAAAGAATTTACCTAAACTCAACCTCCATGTAACCCAAGGGTCTCATCAAACATTTATTGCTTTGACCATGGTTATCCTTAATCCTTTGCACAAGAGTTTATCCTTTGGGTAAAACCTTTATCCAATGGGTAATCCTAACTTAACCATAACCCTTACCCCTAAGATAACCATGAGGTCTTCTCAAGCATTTAATGCTTCCTACCTCTCTTCTCAACCCAGTCTTATGTTGACATTTGTCACCATTTCATTGGTGCCAATTGCAAACATGGATTCCCAACTTTCAAACTTAGCCCTTGATTAACTCCTTCAATCCTGACCATCCATTGCCTTATTTTTGCTATAAATAGAGCTCTCATTCCTCTATTTTCATATATCCAAGTCTTTAGCATCACACTTATACTAAAATCCATCCAAGCTTTAATATATCATTTTATGCTCATCATTTAGCCTCTCTTTTCAATAGGAATTAATCTAAATATGCATGTTTAGAGTATTTTCCTTATCATTTAGTTTAATCATAGACTAATATAGCATGCTAGGATAGTCTTGTGACTAATCTTGTCATCTTATAAACTAGTTTATTGCATTTATAGGATCATGCATAGCTTAGGATGCATTTCATCTTAAAATCAACCAACTCGTTCTTGCATTTGTCATCCCTAAACCATTTTGCTCAGTGATTTGAGAGCAAAAACATTGGTTTGAGGGACCTTGGAAGATAGAGAACCATGGAACCATCCTTCGGAAGTTGAGTCATCCTTCATGACTCCATAGCTTGCACCAAGAAGTCCTGTGGGTGTGTGAGCAAGGCTCCTTAGACTCCATTTTCCATATATTGAGTTCTAATGACCCATTTTTCCCACATACAGTTGTCATTGATGAAACACATACATACAAATATTTTTATATTGTCTACCGGTATAACTTCAAGTTGTTTATACTACAACAGGTATGATAGAAGTTATACTAAGAGGCTTATCTCTAAACCAGTATTTTGTGTCAACCGATATATGTTTAGAAGACAACCAGTGGATACACATTAGTCGACATCAATATGAAAATCAAGTAGAGATTCTATCAGAAGAGTCAAGGATAACAGTTTATTTATTTAACTCAAACCGGTATTGATTGTTCCAACCGGTATTTGTTGATTTTGTGATGAGTTACCACAAATCGTGATGAGTTATCCCTCTAAAAAATTTTGGTGGTATTTTTGTGATGTGTTATGATCACTTGTCCACATACACTGCAACTAGGAAATTGTGTTATGATTTCTTATGGCCGACATGAAATCCTAATGTCTATATATTGACATCACAATGAATTATTTTATGATGAGTGAAAGTGATATGTTGTGTGCAAAAGAGAAAAAGAGTTAAGTTGCAAAGTATGCAGAAGAGTAGTGTTTATTCTTAAAAGGATCTGATCAAGCAACTATTGTGCTACTCAAGCAGATCAAACCAATCCTGTTGTTTTCTAACAATCACAACAGAATTCAAATCCCTTAACCGGGTAAGCTCTAACAAGTTTCAATGTATAAATCCTCTAATAGGGTGATCTATTAGTTTGGGTTCAGAAATCCTCTACTGAGGTTACTCCTAACAGGGTACTACCTTTAACAGGGTATAAGCTTGTAATTAAGCTTTGGGATCTGTATTAAGATTGGCTCCTAGGAGAGCATTTTGTAGACCCTAACCGATCAGTTATCTATTACTGTAGATAGTTAACTTGTGAGTTCCATCTCACCGTGGTTTTTACCTATTTGGGTTTTCCAAGTACAAACACTTGTGTTATGGTGGATGTTTTACTTATTGTGGATGTTGTTATAACATTTTGGATTACATGCATTGTGTTTAAAATTTTTGTTAAATTCATCTACTGGTTAGTGTTTGAAGTAGTTTTATTTTTGGTGTCACTGATTCACCCCCCCCCCTCTTAGTGCTTTTCAAGCCCATCAGACACATCTTATGAACTTAGCCTGATAGATGAAGTAATGCCAATTATTGAACCTGAACTCATTGAGTGGAACCCGCAAGACACTCCACACCTTGACACCTTCCAAAACGATGATGCGATCATAGACTTTTTGGAAATCCGGGATGACATACCAAGAAAGGATCACAAAGGTGGGTATGCTATTGAACTTAACATTGTGGATTACTTTGGAGAGAATGCCACACATTTCAGTCACAAAAATATTACAATCAAAACATGATCCTCAAGTGAAAAACACACTATGGCACTTGTCAAAACAAGAAGAGTAAAAGAAAAGCATGTATCCAATGGTGAAAACCTCTCCGAGGTGCCTGAGGATGGAAGGTGTGACATTCTCCCCTTTAGCACTAGTCATGAGAGATCGTCTATTCGCATCGAAGAAACAAAGGAGGTTAATTTGGGGACACCTAAAAATTCACACATACTACATCTAGCAGAATCACCGACTCCAGCAGAAGATCATGATTTCATAGAGTTCTTTTGCAAGAAACAAATCAATTTTGCGTGGTCCTATGCAGACATGCCAGGACTCGATCCATAACTAGTAATGCATCACTTAATAGTAGCAAAAGGAGCCAAACCAATAAAACAAAAGCTTAGAAAGATGCATCCTTAGATTTCACTATTAGTAAATGCTGAACTCAAAATGCTCTTAGATGTGGGTTTCATAAGACCCATTGACTATGCAGAATGGATCTCCAACATGGTACCAGTGGCGAAACCGACGAGGGGCATTCGTATCTATACAGATTTTAGAGATCTAAACAAAGCATCTCCTAAGGATGACTACCCTCTTCCAAACATTGATATGATTGTGGACTCACAATAGGACATGCAATGCTCTCACTCATGGATGGATTTTCAGGATACAACCAGATAAAGATTTCTCCAGAGGATCAACACAAAACAAATTTTACATGCCCATGGGGTACATACTGTTGGAATGTAATGTCATTCGGTCTCAAGAATGTTGGCACCACATATCAAAGGGAAATGACTACTATCTTTCATGATATGATACATACACTGATGGAAGACTATGTGGATGATTTACTAGCTAAATCATTAACCAGAGAGGGTCACCTTGCTATATTGGACAAAATATTCAACATACTGGAGAAATATAATGTATGCTAAAATCCAAAGAAGTGTGTCTTTGGGGTAACCTCCGGGAATCTCCTGGGATATATTGTTTCAAATAAAGGAACTGAGGTTGATCCCGCAAAACTCAAAGAAATTATGGAGATGCCACCTCCTAGGAACATCAGTCAACTAATAACATTACAAGGAAGGCTACAATCAATTCGGAGATTCATTGCACAATTGGCCAACAAATGTCATCCCTTCACACATTAGCTTCACAAGAATGTTCGTTTCAAATGGGAAGAGAATTGCCAGCAAAAATTCCAGTAGTTAAAAGACTACCTAATGATGCCACCATCTCCAAACGGACCCTTATTGTTATACATATCAGCTATAGTTACAACCTTAGGCGTCTTACTCACACAACATAATGCAGAAGGCAAAGAATGTGCAGTATACTACATTTCCAGAACATTGGTAGGGTATGAACTCAATTATACCCCTATTGAATGAGCTTGTCTAGCGGTAATTTTGGCAGCCACCAAATTAAGGCACTACATGCTGACACACAAGATACAACTCATTGCCAAGATAGATCCACTCAAGTATCTACTCAGTAAAGCAACACTAACAGGTCATTTGGCAAAGTGGGTTATGCTCCTCAATGAATTTGACATAGAATATGTGGAACACAAAGCCATCAAAGGACAAGTTATTGCAGATCAGCTAGCTGAAGCACCACTCATAGGCGACCATCTTCTCATTTCCAATTTTCCAGATGAGGAGATTTTCACAGCTCTGTCAGCACAACAATGGAAGTTATATTTTGATGGCTTATACACCAGACATGGTTCAAGAGCTGGCATTCTCTTCATCACACCTCAAGGTGACAGCATTTCAAAAGCATATCGACTTACATTCCCATGCTTCAACAACATAGCAGAATATGAAGCTCTAATCACAGGACTACGCATGGTCGTGCAGTGGAACTTAAAAGAGTTGCAGGTCTATGACTATTCACAACTGGTCATCCAAAAGGTCACTGATGAATACCAAACGAAGGATGATAAGCTCATGCCTTACAAGAAAATGGTTGATAGCTTCAAAGAACTATTCATAGCTATCAATTTTGAGAAGATTTCTTGAGACCAGAACAAAGCTACAGATGCAATGGCTACAATAGCCTCTCTCCTTGATCTTCTGCAGAACTCCACATGCTATGAGTTCTTAGTTGAACAAATTTGGATCCCCGCTTATGATATCTCAGAATCCAAGATGGTCTGTCAACTCATCGGTCCCAATTCCCCATAGTATGGTGAATTTTATGCCTATTTACATGATCAAATCCTTCCTCCTAACCAATCAACGAAAAACCTTCATACGCCAATCCTCTCGATACACCATCATTGCTAAAACCCTATACCGACGAGGTCTTGATGATACTCTCCTCCAATGTCTAGAGCAAGGTGAGGTGACCAAAACATTAGAAGAAGTACATGAAGGTATCTATGGAGCTCATTCAAGTGGCCCTTCATTGGCTAAAAAGATCATGTGGGCAGGATACTATGGGCCCTCCATGGAAAAAGATTGTTACTACTTTGTCAGAAAGTGCAAGAAGTGCCAATTTCACAGAGATCTGATACATGCCCTAGTGCAAGAATTACAACCTATCACAACACCATGGCCCTTTTGTCAATGGGGACTTGACCTTGTGGGTAAAATTCATCCATCTTCATCCAACGGTCATAAATTTATCATTACCACCACAAAGTACTTCACCAAGTGAATCGAAGTCATTCCACTCACCCAAGTCACCAACAAGCAGATCGCCTCATTCACCCTCAATTACATCATCTACCAGTATGATGTATCCATGTCCATCATCATAGATAACGGGCTCCCTTTCAAAAATCAAGATGTTTGTGAACTCTATGAGAAGTTTCATATCTAAAACCGTTTTTCCACCCCATATTACCCACAAGGCAATGGTCAAGCAGAAGCATCCAATAAGAATATATTGAGGATCCTCAAAAAGATAGTCAATGATGTTGGTCATGATTGGCAAATTTGTTTGAATCTGGCACTATGGGCATATTGAACTAGCATTTGAACCCCTATAGGTGCAACCCCCTACTCACTGGTTTATGGAACTGAAGCCATCCTGCTTATTGAGGTTCAATTACCATCTCTATCGATGTCCTTGCGCAATCTAATAAATGATGAAGAATATCGAGTCTCGCGTCTTTAGGACTTGGAACTACTTGATGAAAAGCGACAAGCTGCCTATAATCACCTAAAATCCTATCGATGACACATGAGAAGAAGCTACAGTCATAGGGTCAAACCTCACACATTTGAAGTAGGAGATCTTATTCTCAGGGATAATCCTCGCAATCAACCAAACAATGAACACCGGAGAAAATTTGAATCCAATTGGCTAGGTCCATATGTCATCACTCTCGTCTTCAAGTCTGGGGCATATCAATTACCAACTTCTGAAGGAGAACCACTAGCAGATCCGGTCAACAACATGCACCTCAAAAAGTTTCATACATAAGATGTGCAGAGCATCAGGCTCATCCAATATCAGAAAATACCAAAAGCATTCAGAAAAGGTCCTGAACAAAATACAAAAATAAATAATAATAATAATTAAAACAATCAAGAAAATAGTCAAGAAAAATCATTCATCGAAACAGTGAAAACCACTTCGGTGATGCCTTGGGTAAGTATGGTGGTGAAAACCTGGTAAACAGGTGCCATTCGTAAAGGCTATGGCTCCATTGTCTTTTCAACTTGTTGTGATCACATCCATTGCATCCATTCACCCATCATTTATACCATGGCTTGTTATTGATCTACAATCAAGGTTATTACCTCATGTGTCCCATGTCACGCTTTGATACCAACACTTAACTGGGGGCAATGTTCTTAACCTATCGATGGGAGTGGATTCTCCATGCTTGTGATTCATTGGGTTGCTCATTCCAAAACGTCCTGAAATAATACCAAAAATATTTGTAAAATCTTAGAAAATACAAAAACATTTGAAAAATGTCCTGAAGAAAACACAAAAAAACATTCAAAACATTCAAAAAAAATAAAAAAATAAAAAAATAAAGAAAGAAAAAAAAGAAAAAAAGAAATTTAAAAAAAAAATAATCTAAAAACATGACAAAAACATCAAAAACATTACAAAGTATATTATTCCTTGTACATACACATTGCAACAGTTGTGAAAACAATATTTTGAAACGCCTTAAACAATGACCACCTATCAAAATCAACCAACAAATCACACATTTGCGTACAACTATCTTTACAAGGATGCATCCTTCCTCATAAACAAGACATGGTAACATTTTCTTTGACAAGAAAATTTTGTTTGGCTGATGAGAACTTGGTCAATTTTTTTTGTATTTATATCAGGTTCCTAGGCTACTCCAGAATATCCACGGGTGATTAGAGTAGTTGGGATGGTTCCTGATATCTTTTTCTTTGTTTGTTTGATGTCTGTGGATTGTTCCAATGAAGTTTTGGGGCATATACTAATGGTGTCTACATGGGAAGTTCACTAAGCTACACAATCTTATGCAAAAATACAGTCATGGATCACTATGGCTTACTGAATACAACGTATACCTCGACCATTTGTACATGAACCGGGATGGAGGGGAACTTTGCTTGCCTGCGATGTTTGATTATAGGTGAAACGCTCAACCTTGGTTTTTGATACCTCGGCCAAGATCGATACTACCATGCTCGATGATGAAAATTAAGCACTGTGAATAAGCCAAGGATCACCATTTCATCTCATATGTTTATATTGCATTTCATTTCATATCACCCATTTATTTGTTCATTCATTATTCATATTTGTTGTCCGCATGCAATTAATTCGGGTTTCTATGAGAAAGCTAATCATATAAACCTTTTATTAGGTACAATCATGACGAAGTTCTCTGATACATCATCTCACATCTCCATTCTATATCTGCATTTTCCAACCAACTTGACATATATATATCATGTAAGAATGACATTATCATTTAGTTGCATTTTATTCATTTAAGTACATTCATTTAATTCATTTAAGTGTATTCATTATCATTTAGTTGCATTTATTCATTAAAGTGCATTCATTTATTCATTTAAGTGCATTCATTATCATTTAGTTGCATTTATTCATTAAAGTGCATTCATTATCATTTAGTTTCATTTATTCATTAAAGTGCATTCATTCATTGATTTAAGTGCATTTGTTTATTCATCATAAAGTACATTCATTTATCCATTTAGTGCATTCATTTAAAAACAAACATGACATTTTTATAATCATTTCATTCATTTAGATTCATTAAGTACATCTTAAAAATGCATAGTTTACTCATGTCATCCATATCATTATCTCATCATTTCAACATATACAATACATTATCTATCAAATATTATTATTCATTATCTAATCTCATCATTTAGCATAAATCATCATCATTTCATCACATTAATATCATTACAAAAACATCATACATCTATTAAACCTACATCCACATGTTAGCAAATCATCCATATCATACATATAGAAATCATATCATCAACATGTACATCTAGAAAGAAAACCTCTCCATATCAAATATCTAGACATAAATCATATCATCATCCTGCATAAAGCAATCATGTCATCACATGGATACATATCATATCATCACCACAAAACTGAGATCTCATCATATATCGCATAAAAAAGAACACATGTATCAGAATACAATGATGTCTAAAATATCGGCTACCAAGAGTCATCCAAGTATCAATATAATAACAATGTAACAATGCACAAAAGCACCTCAAATGACACTCTGGCTAGATGTTGCTCCCCCACCACCCTCACCATCTTGCCAAGGAGGACCTATCACACCACCACTTCTCTGACCCCTCTGTGACCGCTCTAATCTCGCCCACCGCATGTGGGAATAGCTCATCACTCGTTGACTACTCTATACCACCTGCTCATATAATCTCTGATAGTAATCAATCTCTTCCCCTGCTCACGGCATCTCCCTCATCATCTCCCCAGTCGGACCCTGTTCCTGTACTCCCACCAAAACTCACACTTTATCTTGTAACTCCCTCACTCTATCCACTGAATCATCTCTCTCTCGCATAACTGCAGTCAACTCGACCCCCCGTGCAAAAAGATGGACATCCCTAGCTGCAATCTCTGCATCTCTGTCCTCCAGCTGTGCCTCTAAATCTCGAATGTATGCGTCGGTTGCTGTCAGGTGAGTCTGCAACCATAATATCACCACATCTCGTAGGTCTCCCTCTCCCTGTCCCATCTCCATCGTCTCATCACGACCCTCTCCACCACCGACATCTCTCCCTCCTACTCTCACTGCTCCCTGTATCAGCGGACCCTGTGAGAGCCGAAACGACTGCACACCTCTGCCTCTCCTCTGTAAATGTCCTCCTCTGCCCGCTCCACCTCCAAATCCACCTGCCCCACCCCCACAACCTCCACCTCCTCCTCCTCCTCCTCCTCCTCCTCCAAAACCTCCCCCACCTCCACCTCCTCTTTCTCCCCTACCATCTCCGCCACCCCTGCCTAATCTTCTCCTCCTCCCCTGTCATGGTACTCTATCATCCTCAAGCAATGGCATGGGCTATGTGGGATCTGAGTTCCATGGAATCGGATGAGCGACGTGATACTATGTATACTCCTCTATCACCCCCGCATCTGCAACCTCTGCTCAGTATGCCCATGGTCTAGCCTATAATGTCCAAAACTCTGCTACCGCCTGCTCATGGGATAATACTGGCCCCCACTGGAGCCTCTCTCATATTACTATGGCATACTCACCTGAACCTGGGGGCAAACCCTGTATACGCCCAAACTGTCTCATCACCCGCCCTGGCAAATGCCTCTCTACCACGTACAATGTCCGTCCAAAAAGGAACCGCCCCATGAATACATATGGCATCACCTCTGCATCATCCTCCCACTACTCATACTCTCGGTAGGGGGCGCCATATCATTGTATCTAACTCATCCAATGCACGTCGCCAGTACTCTAGCTTCCCCAGCTGAGGTTGTGTCATCATACATCCATACATATATATATATAGGGCTGGTCAATCTCCCTAAACCTCAGACACACTAGTCTCGATATTGACAAGTGCTCCCATGCCTAGATATGATGCAAGGTAATTCCTACTCCCAACGATGAAATCTCATGGTACACAACATCATGCAAATCCCTGTATAAATGTGCCAGCACACATGGTCCCCATGCATATCGGGTGCCCTCACTGATCATCCGCTCAATTACCTACCCCTAGCCCACTGCAAGCTCGTGTGAACTCTGATCCGGACATAGTATCCCTCCCACAATGCCTAATACCACTGCTGGTAATGCCCCATATGAATCCCCTATGTCCTCCCATGGAACCAATCCATCAAACACCTCTAAATTCGAATATGGGAGTACTCATCGTAGTGTAGCCTCGCCTAGCGCCCTATCATACATAACAAGCTCCCCAATAATCGAGATATGCAGTATCCTCCAGATGTCCTTTAGTGTCACAGTTATCTCTCCCATCGCCAAATGAAATGAGCATGTCTCATTGTGCCATCGCTCGGCTAGCGATGTCAATAATCTGCAATTCATCCAAATCATGGGTAGGTGCATCAAATCATATAAACCTGCTCTACATATACAGTCTATCTCCAAAAATGTCAACTGATCTTGCAGGCGCTATGTGGTCGGATGCCTCTCACGCATCTGCAACACCCCTAGGTGATCCTCCTACACAAACCACAAATCACAAATCACACAAACACGGTCAATAATCTTTGCTATGCAACATTGCCTCTTACCTAGACTTCATCGGATGCTTTTTCAAAGTATCTAAGTCTCATCGAGTAACTCGACTTACTACTGAACCTAGACTACCAAAAGGCATTTACATCACTTGCCTAGTCTCAATAGGTTCACTTAGTCTCACATGTCACTATTACGCATGCAAAAAGCGACCATTGCTATCAACTATCCATTTGACATCCAACTTGGGGCAACCAACACCGATCCTTCTACACTTACCGGCAAAAATGCTACAACACTGACAAAAGCGCCACAACATAATCAACAATGCTATTTCCAACATACAAAAGCGCTACCCTACTCAACCACGCTATTTTTACTTACAAAAGCGCTCACAAAAATCAAAAGTGCTACAATGCACGACACATGCACTACACTAACTTCATTCATTCAATCAGACAAACATGCTAAAACTACAAAAATAATAGCACTATACCTCCTATACCAAAGCGCTATATTGGCAATAGCGCTAAAACCACTGCACAAAAGCACCATTGCAACACAAATGCGCTACTTTAGACAACAAAAGCTTGTCGTCTAACATTTTCTCCTAGCTATTAAATGCACTAAATGAACTCAAAAGGCGAAAGTCAGAACTAGACTTATCGGGGGACCATACTTCGCTAGCCACTGGTACCTCCAGATGCACTCCAATCAATGATTGGCAATGGGAAACACCATTTTCGCTCTCCTACACTGCTGCACAGGTCGTTGTTAGAGGCTCTGGATTGCTATGGCCACGTGTACAAATGAGGATTGTTTTACCCCTTCTCCCCTATATATAGCCTACCACTGCATCACTCTATGACCGTCGTGACCCCCGCATACTTCCGAGGCTTGCCCTTTCTCCGTTTTAACCCCGTTTTCCTCCATTCTCTCGCCATTTCCTCTAAATTCCTCTATTCTACTGTCCCCTAACTTTTTTCTATGTTTTGAAAGATCGCCCAATTTTCTGAAATTTTGTCCCATCTCTCGAGGGGGCATACCTAACCACTACCTTGGTGCATACTGGGGCACGTACTATGTTTACTTGTTTTTATTTGAAATGATGTGATAAACCACACCTTCTCAAAGAGGGGCAAATGTAGACACCCAAATCTGTCCACTTAATTGAATGAATATTTAGTATTTATTTGATTATTTAAACCGTTGATCAACAGTTAATTAAATTAATATTTAATTAATTCATCTTAAACCTCTTCTCCTATTAATTAAATAAATTATTCAATTTATTTAATTTAATTTATTAAACCATATTCTGACAATTAATTAAATGAATAAAGCATATTTGTTTAATTAACCCCTCTCCACAATTAAATAAATATTTATTTAAATCTCTAAAACCCTCCCACTTGCATTCTCCTACAAATGCAAGTTGCACAATTTTAGTTGAAATAAATGAATTTTATTTTAATTAAAATCCCCTTTTATCCTCACCCACTTGTTCGCTAACTTTCTTCTAGACTCTTCTAACCCCCTTCTAGACTCTTCTAACCCCTTCTAATTATCCTAATCCCCCTCTCTAATCATTTGCACATTCTTAAACAAAGGTCACTTCTCAAAAATGCCTCGAAGTCTTTGAAATGCATTAAAGGCTTTTATTTTTCAATAAGTTAACCCCCAAAGTCTTTCAAAGCCTTTATGGCTCTTACATAATCATTAATGGTTAACTCAACCTCCCCACATGGTTAGAGACTTTCTCTCTAACTCAACCCTCATTTAACTCATGAGTTTCTTCAAGCATTTATTGCTTTGACCATGGTTATCTCCATTAACTCTTGCACAAGAGTTTATCCATTGGATAAAAGCATTATCCATTGGATAAAGCTTTATCCATTGGATAAAGCTTTATCCACTAACTCAAACCTAACCAAACCCTCCTAGGGTAACCCTCATGTCATCTCAAACATTTAATGCTTCTTCCCTCTCCTCTCAAGCCATCTCATGTTGACACTTGCCATCATGGGATTGGGTTGAAAGCCATCACATGGATCTCAAACCCATCAATCTTGACCCTTCACAAGCCCACTCAATCTTGGCCATTCAATCAACCTTTTTCCCTATAAAAGGACCTCATTCCCCAAGCAAAAAAGGAGGAAAGCATTTGAGCATTGTTACTATAGTAAAATTCACATAAACATTAACTAGGAGCTTTCTCATAACAAATATTCTGCACTTGCATAAGCATTTGTTTTCATTTACAACCATCTTGAATATTCATATGGCATCCATGGATAGTGCTAAAAGCTGAGAGCTACACTCATTTGGGACTTGGAGAGGAGAGGAACAAGGAAGAGCCAACATCATCAAACATAGGGAGGGAGTATTAAAGTTGTCTAGTTCTTTATTTTCCTCTTTGCTTTGTTATTAATCTTTCTTGATATGCTTTGAAATGGATTCATTTTCATGTTATGCTTATGGTTGAAAGTTTACTAACATGATTTCTTTATTGTCCACTAATCTCGTTTTCATGACTTCACTTTAAATTATTAAGACTATAAAGTTTAAAATATCATTACAAATCATAATCATATTTGTCATTAATACTATATTCTCGCTTAGTTTTTGAATCATATCATCATTATTATTAAATTCATGCTTTCTTTTGGGGCTATATTCACTTTTTAATTAAGATTTGGTGAGGTTTACCACTTACAAATAATATATAATTAGGCTTTTAAGAATTCTATCGTGACCACTTAGTGTAGGATACATTGTAAACAAACCATATAATATTGTAGTAGTAGTATGACTATTGATTAGTGAACATGACTCTTTGTCTCCATTATTATCATGGCATCAAAAATTCATGGTATACAAGCCCTTAAATTTGTTGATTAGAGGGAATACAAGTAGCATAAAATTGATATACTAATATTATTTTTTAAAGTTTGCATGGATAAGAAATTAAGATGTTGTCTATAATTTTTTACACATATTCAGTTCATATAATGTTTTCAATGGCTCTTAGTTTTGTTACTACAAGATGAGACATGAGTACTTGATTACCCACCAATGAGATTAACTGATATATAACTCATTCATGGATTGCAAATGAATGATAAAGTATATTTAGTTGATAAAATAATCTTTCTTATCAATTTGTGGTTTTTATATAGATTTTAGACCAAAAAAATTCATGTCCTAATTAATCCAATTATAATTTAAGTATTTTTCTTCATGATTA
Source organism: Cryptomeria japonica (assembly GCF_030272615.1). Lineage (NCBI taxonomy): Eukaryota > Viridiplantae > Streptophyta > Pinopsida > Cupressales > Cupressaceae > Cryptomeria > Cryptomeria japonica. Next base: position 477,102,340 of record NC_081412.1, read on the forward strand.
TGTAAAGTAATAGCTCATTCATTTCCCACCATCGATTTCCTCCATAATATGATAGTTATGATTTTATTTTGGCATAATAAGCACATGCTATTTAAAATATTTTTTGTAGTCCAATAGCAATTGTGGGCTAGATAAGTACTTCAAACAATATGTGCTTATCATTCCTTAGAATATAATGAGTCATTTGATCAATGGGGTAATATAATGTGTACATGCATTCATATCATAGAGTCTTATTTTTATGGTGTAATTTTTAAAATATTCAAATTGAATATGCTCGAATTCATTCACAAAGTGACTTTTGCTTAGTGTCAAGGAGCTTCATCCCTCAATCTTGTCTATATTACAATAGGAATGTGATGAGCCCATTGTCTATAGACCTTGTGAGAGGGCATTACCTCCTTGACCCATACAAGTGATTGTTTCCCCTTAAATCCATTGATGGTTTTTCTCCCTATGCTCCTACTTCAACATTATAAAAAATAGAAGAATATGCAAGGGGACTATGCCAACCAACTATTTCAATGCTTATGGACCCATAATTTATATAATATTTAATTTTATGGCTTAGCCCAAGTTAGTAATTTATTTTTCCATGAGAAGACATTTAAAAAAATGATTCATTGTGGTAATTAATGCACTAACCTTTAGTATTCACCAAGAGTTTATACTTTCTAGTTATACAATATGTAAATTTACTAAGAAAATAATATTTTATCAAAAAAGAAAGGTTTCGCATTATGATAATTAATTCACTTAGCTAAGATTTACTAGGATTTTATAGAAACTTTTAGGGTCCTTTTTATAAAGATATCAGTGGTAGTGGATATTGAAGAAGGGGGTTACAATGTATGTCCAACCAAATATATAGTCTATACATTCGATGGTTCATGTCTAGGGAACAAAAATATTATAAATGATATCCACCTTCCTCATTATATGTGGTCATTGCTTAAGGAATTTATGTTTTCTCACTAAAAGAAGAGATGTGCCAAAATATAGAGATTAATAGTGACATATGTTTTCCTCATAACATGTGGCCATAGCTTAAGGACATTATAATTTATCACTAAAAGAAAAGATGGTCCAAAATCCAAGGATTAAAACATACTTCAACCCCAAATATTTTTAAATGATTGATTAAATGTTTCATTGTTGTCTTGGAATTGTAACTTTTAGTGATTCATTGTTATTTTTCCACATCTTATATACTCTATTTTGAATATTTAGATGCGTTAAAAATTGTGTGGAATTAGCTCAATAGATGATTAGCCTATGGTCTAAGTATATGTAGAAAAACATGTTAACATTTTGGTCTTGTTACTAGGACCCGCTAATTAATTCTCAAACTGTGTTAGTATTATCTTGATAGGTAATGTACATAATGTACATATGTATATCTTTCATATTAAAAATATTACATCATAATTAGTAATTTATTAATTTTTGTAAATAAATGTTATTTAATAAAGACGTTTTGATTAGATAAAATCGAGAGAGGCCCGATCCATTATTATTCAGATTTTTATGTTTATTATAAGTGAGCTATCTATTATTAGGAGTACTCATTAATAACTTTGGTGCAACAAGGGTTTGGAAGTTGAAATGTATAAATACTTTTAAATCAAAGCTCTTGGTATGATATATTTGTCATTACTTGTCTAGACTTTTTGTAATAAGACTTCAATATATAGGATGCCAATAAAAATTATTATTTTTTAATTAAATGTAGTTGTGAGCGGTGTTTTTGGTTGGTAGGATAACACGGGGACTTCACTTAATGAACCTAGGTTATATCACATGCATTCATGACATTCTAAAGAATCTCTTTATTTTCAAAAAATATTGCTCTAAGCTCCTTTTTTGTCACCCCCTTCTTATACACAGCTTGAATTAAAAGCCCCCTATTTGAATCAATATCAATTTTTGTAGGCATAAAATTAAATTTTCATCATCAAAAAAATCCAAAAAAATTATTCACAATAAATAAGAGTCCTATCACAATTAAACCATACAGAATTATTCCACGTGCCATAAATATATTGGCTTCGGACGTGCCTCCATTTTCTAACGGCAGAGTTTTTATTATTTATTACGAACAAATTTAAATGCAAACCAATTCACAGGCTCGTGTAAAAACGCGAACCAAAAAACAAACGCATTTAAAAAAACAAATCCAACTGTCAATTCACGGCGATTCGCAATCTACCGTCCCCTACCGTCCCCCCCATTTTATTGGAGAGAGCAAAGTGCGTTCGGTTGGAGTATTTATTATTATGGAAGAGAGTTAATACTTTCTTTAAATATTTAGTTATTAAATCTAATTTTTATAAACATTTTAATTAAATATATTTGTTCAAAAGAAAAGTTATTATTTATTATTTAAATATATAAATTTTATTTTATTCAAGAAATAATTTATTTATTATTGTTTATTTAAAGAATTGTTTATCTTTGTGTAAATTTTAATTTTTTATATTTTTGAATTATATAATAGGTATGACCATTTTCAAATTTATTTGTTAAAAAAATTAATTATGTTATTTATTATTTTATTTAAAAAATATTTCATTTTATTTAAAGAATTATTTATTTTTATGTAATTTTTTTTTTTTACTTTTGAATAAATTATATTTAATACCATGGTAATTGTTTTATTTTATTTTTTATTTCAAAATGTATTATAAATATTATATATTTATATGTTACTTTTTTTATATGTGTGTTATTTATTAAATTAAATTTAATATTTTAATAATTATTTTGTTGTATTTTTAATTTGAAATGTATCGTAGACATTATATATTTATATGTTGTTTTTTAAATTTTGATTTCATAATTTTATTTTTTAATGTATGTCAATTGCTTTCGATTATTATGTGCATCTATACATACATACATACATACATACATACATACATACACATATACATATAAATACATACATACATACATACATATATATAGTGAAAGTGAATTAAAATTTGAAAAACACTAACTTCTCTCCTCTTCCCCTCTTCTCTCTATCTCTCTTTCTATCTCTCCCCCTCTCTCTATCTTTTCTATCCATTGGCAAAGCTTCAAAGATATATAGTGACATCATAACTCAATCAACATATTATATAAATTTTGAATTTTTCATTTTAGTTCAATTATGGATAAAATTTTAGGCATTCAAAATTAATTGTAATATTCATCAACAACAATATTTATTTATAATGGAATAACACTCAATTTCAACAATTAGAAATAAATCTTATCAACCACAAGATTATTTTAATTTAATTTTGATGATATTCATTTTAAAAAATTAAAAAAGAATTTCAATACTTTAAATTAAAATTTGAAAAACACTAACTTCTATCCTCTTCCCCTCTTCTCTCTCTATCTCTCTTTCTATCTCCCCCCCTCTCTATCTTCTTATATCCCTCTCTCTCTTGTATCATTCTACCATAATGCCACATATACCTCTATTTCTCCCTCTCCCTCTCCCTCTATACCTATATATATATCTTCCTCTCCATCTCTCCCTCTCCCTATATGCTTATCTATCTCTTTATCTCTTTCTCTCTATCTCTATACCTTTATCTTCCCCTCTACCTTCCCCTTTACGTATTCCTCTCTATTTGTCTATCTCCTTGCCAATATCTCTTTATTATTTAATCTCTCTCTTTACATCTCTCTATCTCCCTATCTATTTCTCTTTGTTCATCTCCCCCTCTATCTTCATCTCTACTTTTATCTACTCTAAACTATCTATGCTTATGGCAGGAACTTGACGCTTTGCATTTCTTGTTTATTATTGCAAATATTGTCTAGTTAACAATTAGATAGTTATAGACAGTTTAGATAGGAGTCAGTTTTGTTTTAGTTTTGATTTTCTCTTTAAATGCACATTTTCTTCCTCCAATACATTGATATTGAAGATATATTTGCATTGTTTTGTGATTGACAGATGGTCTCTAGATCATCATTCTATTATATTGCTGTGGTGAACTTGTATTTTTGAAAGAGGTATCAAAAACTCAGATCTTATAGAAGGAAGGGCATGCACGTCAAAAACTCAGATCTTATAAAAGGAAGGGCATGTACGCCTCGTATTATAAGTATAATTAGATGCCTCCTTCACTCTGGAAATACAAGATAGTATCATATGTTATACATCATCTATAGACCTAAAAACAAATTGCCCGATAACATAAACTATATAAAAGAATTTCATTCCATTCCACTATCATAGACTATAAAAGAATTTCATTCCAAAACTAACAAGGTAGAGACATCACTAACTCATCTAAGCAGATCGTTTGTAGCGTTGTTTTCATCAATATTTTCAGATGAAGTGTCATATCTTTTGGCCAATGGTTGTCTTTTGTTTTCCTGTGTGGTGACATCTTTGTTGAGATCTATTGAATTGCCATTAATCTTGTCTGTACAGAAGAGCGAGAGAATTAAAGAGTGTGAAGCAGGGGAGAATTCTTTTAAAGGGGTTTGTAGTTTGCTAGATATATGTTTTTGCTTGCTTGGTACACAGTACACACCATTCATATTAACAGAGACATATTAAGAAATTGTTTTGTTACGGAGTAGGCATCAAAAGTTTAAAACTTGTAGAGCTTAGTTTTCTTAAAACCAGGTCATCCAGTGCATCCATATGTTCAATGAATCTGTAGTTCTTTTTTCACCTGTGGAGTCTTTTTATCATATTATTCAATATTTTTATTGTAATGGATGCCATTTGAATTAAATTTTACGTCCGAATTTGTACGTTATAATCATGGCTTTCATGTTGTTTCTGATGGATAGAATCTAAGTGTTCATAAAGGAGATTGTAGGACCTACAATAGAATTGAGGACCATTCTCATTTCATGTATTTTTCTCGTTCAAAGATTAAGAAAGATTAAGAAACAACACTGTTGAGAGGCATCAAATCTGAAGTTTTTTTTTTCTTTTTTCTTCTCTTTTTTTTTTATTTTTTTTTATTTTTTATTTTTATTTTTTATTTTTTATTTTGTTCATATTATGAGGTAGATTTGTGTGTTTGTGAATTGTGTCTTTATTCATATTAAGAGGTAGATTTGTGTGTTTGTGGATAGTCTGTTTGTCACTATACATGGTTTGAGTGGTGTGCTTGTGAATAGCATGGTGTGTCCTTATTTACATACAAGTGTGTATTTTTTATGATAGATAGTGTGTCCTTATCTATGGTGGTTCATTGTTGTCGATAACAGATGCGTTCCTATTAATAACTTTGATTGCTTGATGGTGTGTTTGTGGATGTCATGTGTGTCAATACACATGAAAGTACTTGGTAAATTGTTTATATGTTCTAGCTCATTGGATGTTTAGTTGAGTGATTGTGTTTATCTTAAAAAGATATCAGCATTTCTATTTATTTGTAGAGATGTAACAAGTGTCACGTAGTGAAGAATATTTGTCTTTATAACTGTATGTATCACAAATTTATTAGATAAAGGAAAAATTATAATTCTTAGTAAATTATGTACTTTTAAGATTGACTTGTTTGAAGGTGATAAAAAGAAACTGTTGTGGATTATAGCAGCACTAATAATAGGACAGCATATGACACCTAGAAAAGAGATTCTAAAGTAAATGCAATACCATTATGCTGATTCTTCTGGTATGGTGACCTTTTCTGCCATTTTGAACAAATGATTGCACCTGTGCCTTACATCTGCGAGTGCTTCTGCTCAGCAATTTCCAGCAATTATGAGTCTGCCTTCTAGTGAATGCCAGGCACCCATATTTGTGTTTATTGTTTGCTTACACAACAAAAGGCAAGATGTTAATACAAATATTGCAGCATACAAAGTAACCCTTTTGCAGTGATACTGCATCAACATGTAAAATTATTCAGAATTTGGGAAAATAGTAATAGATTACAAATTTAAGCGAATGCAATTTTATATGAATTCTTTATGCAACAAATTTAAGAAAATTGTATGGTGCAATTTTAATGGCTATAGAGAGTGCTTGTTTTTTGAAACTAAAGAAATTTCACTATCGTGTGGAAGACCAACCATATTAGAATCAACTTATGAAAGATTAAGAGTCACAACTTTGAATTCCATATTAGATTTCTCTTTGGGATTTGAACTTTGATCTCCACAATGAGAACTCGATGCTTTAACCAATAGAACACAACCCCTTGGACTGAAGGATGACTATTTCAAAAAATAGTGAACCATTTGATATAATTATTAATGCACAATTATTATAAAATTGCACCGAAGAGCTGTTCGTGATCTTTAAAAAAATCTTTAAAAAATTTATGAAAAAAATGTTTATCTTTTGGATTTAGAAAAATAGGTTTTTATAGAATTCAAACTATTTGAACTAATCATATCAAAAACAAATAAATTTTACATCTTAATTTTATATAATATAATTACAAATTAAATTTAAATTAATAAAGATTTCTAATTAATGAGGAAATGATTTAATAATAATCAATTGAGATTTCAGTGAATGCAATAGTAGTGCTTAACCACAAGTACTACCAGATAGTTATGGATAGTAGTACTTGAGATGGCATACTTGAAATTTAAATATAGTATGTAAGTTAAATATTTTATACAAGCCAATGTAATTTTCTAAAATTAATTTGTTTCCACGTAATATATTTAATATTATTGTGTCTCACTACATTTTATATTGTTCTCACTATTTTAATATTTTGGAGGAATTCTTGTATAATGAGGCTTTTACTAGTGAAACACTAAGGTATTGGTATGAGAAAATCTTGTTTGATCTAATATATGAAGTATTCTTCATAGAGACACCTAGTCATCTATTTTATTGGCTTTTACCCTTAGTAAAACAATATAAGATAAAGAATTGGGAGTCAATAGAGTGGACAATTGATAGTTTATAGTAGTGAAGGCACTTATATATCATTAAGATAAACATGAGACATGTTCATTATAGGTATGATTGACAACTATGTATTATATTTTTATTATCTTTATATAACTTATTTGTTAAAGAATTCCTCAAATTTTCTACATTAGTTCAATACACCTTATTTAAACAATTATCTCTATGGTTAAGATGTTTCTAATTGAAAATTACATTGAAACCCTTAAGATGAACTGGTCTCTTACCATGCATATAGGTAGTGGTGAAATAGTAATAGGTTTGACACACTAGAATAGTTCTTAGTGCAATAATATAGTAGAAAGTAGTTCTATATTGGAGTGACATAAAAGGTAGAATTTGAAGATCAAAGTTGTAATTGTAGCACCCTAACATAGAGGTCTAGAAGAGGAAACCAAACTCAAAGTTAGTGACACAATGGAGGAATTCTTGAGGTGGGTGATTAAGTTCAAAATGGAAGGCATGAAAACAAAGATAGGGATGCTCATCATCAATTGGAATAATTCCTCAATGATGAACCATACTTTTACATTGGTCCAACATGGAAGTGGAATATGCACATAAATGGTGATAAGCCTAGTTATGACCTGAAATTTCCATCTCATATGAACTCCTTCTAGAAGAAAATTTGTCTTAGGTATGGTGAATATACAACAATGTTTGAAGAACATAAAAGATGAAAAAAAGTAGTTGAGGATACTTTTATTACTGATAGATTTTAATTTGATAAAATTATATAGTGGTTTAGGAGTTCTACATGGGATAAAAGTTTAGATTGGTAAATAGTTGTGGTGCACATAGAACAGGGAGAAAAAATAAGTTACTTAGACCCAACTACAATAAGGCTAACATTAGGGTCAACAACATGGCCAACTATAGAGCTAGCAACAAGTCCAATAGAAAGTTAAATAATGGGTATAGTAGTAGGTATCAACACAACAACAAAAACCATAGTAGAAACCACAACAACAACAACCATGGCAACAAGTATCATACTTCACTTTTTGAAAATGGTAATTTATGAGCTAATTTTCATGGTGGTAAAAATTTTCTCTTTCGAAGATGTCATATAAGGCATGAAATTGCATGTTAGCAAGATAAAAAGATCACATACCTTCCATGCACAATCCATTTATTTATTAAAAATTGAGGTGAAATGTAGGATTTGTTATGAAGTTTGGTCTTGATGGATTAAGGATTAACATGTAGAAGCTTAATGATGTATTATTGGTATAATCCAACTATCTTGAACTTACACATCTAAACAATCACTATGAAGAATATCTAACAACTGTCTAAGGGATAATATATAGATATGACTAATATTTAAGGACTTCATTTGTAATATCCATCATGTCATTAATATTGTGACGAAAAAATAATGGTTTATTTTGGGATTTCTATGTAGACCAACCCAAATCACTACAATAGAATATTACAAGACAAAAAGATGCATTAGAGGCAAGATTACATTTGGAAGTACTAGGAGAAACATTGAGTTATGGATCTAACATATAACATTGGGAAAATGGTTATGCATATATAATAACTCATCGCATCTAGAAAAGGCAAAAGTGGCCTCTAGTCTAAGTGTGATAAGAAAGGGCATATTACCATGAACCACTTAGTAGTTACAACACATGTAATAGATACTACATAGTTTTCTTTAGACAAGACACATCCTTGGTTGCATATTTTTAAATGAGAATAATGAAGTGCAATACTAACCCTTTCTATAAATCATAAGCAACTTGTTGGTCCTCAAAATTGTTGGTTCCCAAATCCTTAAAACCATTCCATTCTCTAAGCAGTAGGGATGTCAAAGCTAAATAATTAGACCTCTAACTTATGTTTAGGTAGGGAAACAATGGACCAATTATTGAGAATGGATATTATCTACTTCACTTAAGGCTTACTTAAAATCAAGTGGGATTCCCTAGAGGTATCCTTTATAGGATTAATCACAACACAAGATGACCAAATCAAAAGTGTTATAATAGTACCCAATGTATCCTTGGTCTCAAATGTCATCATTATACCAAATAATAAACTACTACTCATATGACATCTATTAATCTAATGAGAGAATCATTTAGCAACTATAATATTTGGGTATGCATAACATGACTATACAGGATAATAACCCTTAGGGTCACTATAGTTGTTTTCCGTGGTTACTATATTGGATCTTGAAGTAAATACAAGAAACCTTCTCCTTCTAATATAACAATGTAATTTGTTTTCATTTATAGTTCATGGTGGATCATCACTTTTAGGATCCATACATATTCATTGTGTTACAATGTCACAACACACAATGAGAGGCAACAAAATGAAATCAAAATAGCTATGAGTTATGCACAAAAATACACCCCTATGATATCAAATTATTGAACATTCTTAGTAATCCATCCTCAAACTATAAAAATCCATATGTAATAAGAAAAAAATGGGTTTAAAGTTGTAATGAATCAAAATGTTGTCTCATCCATATAATCACTATTACTGTTTCATATCAACACATGCTGAAAGATAGAACCTATGCATATAATTCCCCCAAGGATCTACAAATGTAGCCTTTAATACATCTAGTTATGTATGAATCATTTAAAATATTAACCTCCTTGTGATTTATAGAATATATTTTTTAAATGAAAATTGAATGTGTTGGAATTGAAACGCTTAAAGTTGCTCAACACTTGCAATCACATGGAGAGTAGGAGAATGATTGATCCATTCAATGTTGAAAACCTATAAACATATATTATTCAACATTATTAAATGACCTTGGGAAAGGAATAGGATCATCCACATCTACAAAAATTTCCCATACTTGTACCACTATTTTTACCTATAATAAAAAATAATTACTATGATTTAGACCATACATGAATCATAATTCCTAAGAAATTAGAGTAGCATATACACATCAATCTTCCCTATTTATAGCTTAATAAGGTATTGACATACATGGATTTCACAATGAGTGTTCTAGGAAAATTTCAAAAGAAAATTACAACCTACAAAAAATCACAAAATCTTTCTCTTAAGCCAATAAGATCTCACCTCCCTACCATAGGATTGTATAACAATCCACCCTTGAGCTTGAGGTCACATAGAAAACCAAGTTCATTAAAACAAATACAAAACATATCATGCATTTACTTCCATTTAAATTACACAACCAACAAGATTTACATATAACAAGGATTCTCCACGAGAAGAACAATTGTAGGGAATGAGGACTCACTCATGTGGGGTATTTAATAATATGAAACAAAATATGAATTTATTCCACATACACCATGACTCATAATTTCTCCCTATATAACTTAACTTTCCACCAAAAATAATATACATCCATTATCAATCTCAATAGCCACTATACATGGGTATTGATATTGATGTAGAAACATCCAAGGTGTAAGAGAAATCTTGCATCACCCAAAAATATTGCTCAATTTTTTAATAAGGGCTAAAATGGTAGGGTTACTATTTTTAGTAGTTATTTTTATATGAAATATTACACATACCTCCATAATGGTGAAATTAAGCTAATGGTGAAAGAAGTGTCCCAATATCATGTGGCATTCAAGAGATATTCAAGTTATATGGGAAATTCCTCTAATAAAACTTCAAAGGTAATTTTAAGGGCCTTAGAAGCCTTGAATGGGCTTGAAAGTTGAAAGAGTTCAACATCAAGCCAACTTGTTGTCATAGGTCTCTTCACAATAGCTTCAACGATATATGATGATTAAAGATCCAATGGCCAGATTAAAAGTTATGGCTCCTAGAAGTTCAAATACCAAAAATTCAAATTTCTAATTTGGACGATAAAATAACTTTTTGGGTGGGAAAATGGACAATTAGGCTTTTAGCGCCCAAAAGTGGGGTTACACTTTTCCTCAATATTTTAGGGTAGTTATACATTTTAAATGGAGAAAATAAATGGAGCTTACAAAGGCTAGTTCCAGTAGTGCTTGAATTATGGCTCCGTCTTACATATTATTCTATTGAGAAATCCCATGTGGTTATAGCATGTTATTCTTTTAATGTTGTAGTTGTCGTTTCATTAAGATAATAGAAAGAAAGTGCTCGTTTCTTTCATTTTTGTTTAATATTCTTCTATTACATTGTGTGTTTGGGTTTAAAAGTGGAGTACCATTAATAAAGTGGTATCAAAGTGGAACTTCCTAAGTGTGTAAACAGATCACCAAATGTGAGGTAGTTTGCACCAGGACTATGGTTGTGGGTCTGCAAAAAAAGTGATAAAAATGATTCCACAAAGAATTGTGGTGGAATAAATGCTATTGTGACAGAATAGGGTTTTAGAGCTCTCTAGAGACAAGTTCAAGCATTGTAAGAGGAGCTACATAGGGGATTTGATATTAGGGAAAGAGATGAAAGTGAGGATGAATCTAAAGAAGGGCAATTTGAAGAAGAACAAGAAGTGACACAAATTCCTAATGAGGCTAGATTTTGGCCATTTCCAATATTGAATAAGGCCAAAGATTGAACTTTCCACATTTTTAAGAAATCTTAATTTAGAAGATTTGATTGATTGGATCAACAATATGGAAGAGTATTTTGAGTATGAAGAAGTGGAAGATCTTGAGAGGGTCAATATTGTAGAGACCAAGCTGAAAGGTCATGCCAATGTTTGGTGGAAAGAAGTTTAATTAGAAAGAAATAGAAGAGGAAAAGAGAAAATAACGATATGAGTCGGATGGTGGAAAAATTGAATAGATAGTTCATTTATGTTGACTATGAACTTGATTTGTTGAAGAAAATGCAATGATTGAAGCAAGAAGAAAAACTTATCAAAGAGTATACAAAAGAGTTATATTGAGTCCTAATCAAAATAGACCATTCCGAAGCCAACACGAAGAAAGTTTCATAATACATAAATGGGTTGAAGCCGAGCATTCAAGAGGAGTTTAGTTTGGTAATAATTTCTACCATTGAAGATGCATATCAATTTTCTTTGTAGGTAGAAGGAAGCTAAACAAAATATTTGAGATCAAGAAAAATGGAAGAGGTCATGGTGGAAAGATTGGTGGATGATCTTATGGAGGTCAAAATGAAGATGAATGAAGAATAAAGAATCTTGTAGCAGTTAGAACCAAAAGGGAAATAATACCTACCATCCTCATGACCAAAATAATGGAGATCAAAGAGAAAGAGGAAGATTTGGGCGAGGATCTGGAAGAGAAGGCTTCTGTGGAACTTGTTTCAAGTGGGAGTTGAAGGTTATCAAGCATATGAATGTCCCCAACATCAAGGGATGAAAAAATAGAAGACCTAAGGGTAATGCATGAGTTACACATGTAGATGAGGACAACGAATCTTCACATTCTAAAGATGTTGAAAGAGGAGAGGTTCTTGTTACCAAAATATCCTTATTGAATGAAGATAAAGAACCAACTTGTTGGTTCCCAAAATAAACAGGTTTACACTGCGACAGGGCAGAGACCAAGCTGATTCCTTTGAAATACCTACGAAAAGACACTTCCAACTATCAATATCCTTCAAGCTTGGACCAACTTCAACAAGGATACAAAATCCTTTTACACTTCGAGCTCTGCAAAACCCGGGAGGGTAATCCCTTCAGTGAATCTCCTTATCTCTACACCACACTCGGGAATTGACTAAAAAAAAAGCAGATTATCTCATAAAAATGCTCAAGGAAAACTTAAAAATGATGTTCTGATATTTAAAAGATTGTTTGAGGAATCATAAATAAAATAGAGAAGAAACCGAAAACCTAATGACATCTTCTAGCAAATACCAATGCCTTATCCATTGGGCTACAGAGTCTCTAAAATATTACTGAAATCTGATAAAAATTTATCTGATAGATGATTTAATCTTAAACGGTATTGCCTTACAATATTGTTCCATCTACAATCTCTTCCCTAAACTACTTATCAAATCCTGGTACAATCCTTATCTCTCTATAATTTCATTCAAGTGTTTTTAATTAACCCCTTGGATTAAAGCATAGAATGGAAAACTACTTACATCATAACAATGCAATAAGTAAATGAAACCCTTGATCCTATTAACTCAAAAGAAAATAAAATTGTACACAGGCGAGTAAATAGTTGAGAATATATCTATATTAATTTATGAGCTATCTTCTATCAGATAACAAACAACATTTCATTTACAGAATAACCCACTCGAAAATGAAACTGGTAACTATTTTGTTATTTCTGCTCTGCAGAATGATATTATAGTTCCTTCTATTTTATCCATGACTCCCTAAAACTATATGGAACCTAATCCTACAGACTGGACCTACTTTACAGAGACCCTCAGAAATTTTGGAACCCTAACTTATGGCTTTGATTTCCCTTTTATAAAAAAACAAAGGAGAGACAAGCTTCAAGCCTAAAGACACATGTCACCAAAACCCAAGCCCAGGAGGCTGTACACAATTCAGTTACAAAATATTCCTTATCCATATGTTGGTACCCGTGATGAGGTGGAACCAAAATCTTCAACTGATTTTCGGTAGAAACAAAAACATTTGAGGGCAAGTGCAAGGTAATGAGTCACAAATTCGCAGAAGTCTGCGCATTGGAAAATGCGCTCTTATAAACGGGGGCCCGTTTGTGCTTCGGGCTCCCGAGCCGAAAGGTAACGGGGGCCCGTTTTGTTTAAAAACGGGCCCCCATTTTGCTATAAAACGGGGGCCTGCTTTTAAACAAAACGGGGGCCCGTTTTTTAGAAACGGGGGCCCGTTTTGTTTAAAAGCGGGCCCCCGTTTCTAAATGGCATTTTTCCTTTTTTTCCACAATCCGCCCTTGTTTGAAAACGGGGGCCCGTTTTGTGGAAGTTGATTCCACAACCCGCCACTTGGCTCGGGATTAGGCCCGGGATAGGCCTGGGATGGCCACACCTGAGACATGGACCTGCAAATTCAAATCTCCATGAATGGAAGCACAAATATGAACTTCAGAAATAGTTTACACGCCTCTAATTAGAGAATTTTTATACGAAATTAAAACCCATTTCAGATTATACTGTCTAGATTCTAAATATGTAAATTTATTTAAAAATTGATTATTTTAACTATTTTTCATTTAATTTATACTAAATCAGGTCCATAAATTTGAAATATTAACTAATTTTGTTAATTTAATAACTTTTTTATTTTAAAGAATTTTGGAAAAAAAATTATATGTCATCAATCTACACAAAATTCTTTTGTATTTAAAAAAAAAAAATCAAAAAATGTTAAGTTTACATCAAATTATGTGGGTCGTACACATCAAATTTTTAAAAAGATAATTACGGCAATTAAAAAATTAATTAAAAAAAAAATATTAGAAAAAAAAATACAAAAAAATATGCTCATCAATCTTCAGTGTGTTACAAACCATTTCCCAAAACGGTTTGAGAAAATAATTTTAATTGTGTCAAAAAGTGTGGGTCGTACACATGCATGGTATGGTTCTGAAACAGGCATTTTTAAAACATAGTTTTCAGAACTCCATTTAAAAAGTTATTTTTTATTATGTGGGTATTAAAATAAATTATATATTTGGAAACTACACTCAGAGGGCTATCTTTTATATTACTGACTTTTTCCAAGATTCAATCTCTAAGTGTTTCAAAATTTAAGCTCAAATGAGACAAAATCTGAAAATCAGGGAAAACACTTCCACTTTTTGGCCAAAAAGTGGACTCATCTTCTTGCACTGACCCTTGAGTCATGTCGATATCACCCTGACACTTTCAGATGGACCCTGAGATGCTCAGTCTATTCTACACAGCATTTCCCTTCCTGAAAAGGAAAACAAATCTCGGCAAGAAATAAAATTTCCCATGAATCAGAGGAAAATATCTAACCTTTATGCCCTAGATGAGAGGAAGTGGAAATAGGAGCTTGGGGGTAAATATAATATGTAGAGAAGGTGTTGCAGCTTCCATATTGTTGCAGAGACATCTGGCTTCCACTCCTTACTCGAACAAATCCTTCTTTTAGTTCCCCGTGAGCTCCCTCTTGAAACACTCTGCCAACAAATTGCAAAGTAAGAACAAAGGATATGTCATGGGGGGCTTTTCTTGATAAGAAAAGGCTTCCACACCCCCTCTGACAATCCTCCAAACTTTCACAACCCCTCTAATAATGAGCAGCCTCATACCAGAGAAAAAACATCCATCCACTGTCAAAAAAATGCAACTCCATGCATAATTCTGTTCAAACACCATCTTCTTACTGAGGAAAAACCATTCTCAGAAAAATGAAGAAATTTGTATCCTCTTCTACCCATTCTATCACCATCCTAGTAAATTTATAATAAGAATTCAAATCAAAGTGGCAGTGCTAATCCATGTGAAGAATCATCATCCTGATATTTTATGGTCATCTTTCCAGCTATGGATTCCAACAATCATGCCTACAACTCAGGTCACCATCATTTCTAGGCCATCACTCCATTGCCACCTGCATATGTTCACCTTGTGTGAATGATTTTATTCTAATCTTATTCCTTAATGAGTGTACAGTCTTCTGCTTCAAGATTCTTGTCAACAGGCAATCTCTGAATTCATTAGAGAACTCGTGATCCATCATATCTAAACCTGAAGCAATCTCAATCCTTTCATATCTCTGAGATATCATCCTTGTTTGTCTAATCAGTCCTTTACCCAACAAAGACCTCCCACAAGCTTCCTCAAGGGTGAGTCGACATTCAAAACTTCAAACTCATCGCTGTATATCCAAGTTGACAAGTTTGCATCCTATTCATCCTATCTTTCCCACGCGGGCTATGACCAATATCTTTAATGATCCCTTTTAATTTCAAATTTGAAACTCAGCCGCAGATCATACCCAACTGGCAAATCAAACGATCATTATTGATCGATGTGGCAATTAACCTTCCATCTGTATTTGCGGACCCATAAAATCATGACAAATCAACGCCAAATCATGTTTTAACCCAACTCTGTCAGCGGCCCCACCGTAGGTCTTCCGGATTAGCTCAGGACATGTGACATCATCTCATGATGTTGCAATCCATAACCTCCTTGCAACTTCTATTGTGGGGATACGGGGGCCATCGGATATGTTCGCACTTTATCACTTCAACATAGTGCTCGTTAACCTTTTCAAAATTAAAAGTCGGGCACCTTTTATCTCAGAACATAACATCACCATTCATCTTGAACATGTGCTAATTGATGGGACCATTAGTAAAACGGTCTTTATCGCTTGAGAATTAGTAACACATGGTTTTGACAAGTTACACCGCCAACTCGTCCTTTTTCACTAAAGACATGTGGCATCATCGCGTGATGCCACAATCTTTATCTTCACTACACTTTCAACCACAGGGATGCACAGACCGTTAGATCCGTTATGCTTTTATCAACTGACCAAAACACTTAGGAATTTTAGACTTAGGAAAAATGCAAGCAACGGGCACAAATATTAAAATGAGACCGAATATAGGAAAAATTTCACGCGACATAAGAAAAACATTTCTAAAACCGGTCTAACACAACTTAACATTTATGAAATGAAATGGACCTGCCCATGGTAAGCAACCCTTGGTCTTTAAGTGGGAAAAAATAACGACAAGATATAACAAGGTTAGGGTTTTTCCTTCACAAGACATAGGAAAATTTGATAAATCCTAAACCCTAGACAATGAACCTTGACAAAGGATATAAATAAAACCAGAAAGATCAATATTTAAGCTCAAAACTGAAAATTCTCATGCAATCAATTTTCAAGGCTATCACAACCCAAAGAAAGAATTTGTTTCACACAAGATGTTAGTGTGAAGGTAAAGTTTGCAATGTAATTATTGATGGAGGTAGTACTAATAACCTTGTTTTATTAGTATGTTTCACTTAGAGAGAAGAAGGCATTCAAATCCATAGTGGATTTCTCACTTGCAAAAGGACCATAAAGATTTGGTCAATGAACAATATCTTGCAAAGTTCAAGATTGGAAATTATCATGATGAGGTTTTGTGTGACATCATAGCTATGGATGTTTATCATATGTTGTTGGAGAGATCAATATGGAAATTTGATTAACATGTAGTACATGATGAACATTCCAACACCTATTCCTTTACAAATGATGGATTTCCTCATAAATTGAAGTCGTTGAAAGAGGTAAAGGAAAAGGCATGCAATAATGCCAAAATATGGTTAGTCAAGATGGAAGAATTTTTTTGAAAGCTATGAAGCATGAACATGTGTTATGCTTTGATTCCTAGAGTTGATAGAGAAGACAATAAAGGATATCTATAGAGGTAACTTCAAATTTGTTGAATGAGTTTCAGTACATTTGATGGGCAAGGTCATTGCTTTGTCAACTCACACCATTTAGTTTATCTCAATATCGAACCGGGGTGTGTCTAAAGCTGTCTGCAATAAGGTTTCTCGGTGGTACAATTTTGGGGGGTTTTTCACTATACAACAATGACTAATGGTTGTTTCAAACTCCGCCAGGAGTCGGTTAGGAGCTATAAGGAGCTCTCAGTCTTGACTATCAATCAAGCTAAAATCTGGATTCCTAAACAACTTATTTCTAAGAAAACTCGAGTTTGACAACATAAATGTAACAAAACCGAATTAAGCTGGAATCATGAAGTTCCCTAGAAAGCTTGAAACTACTTCTAAGTCTAGGAATTTGAATCTAGATTAAGTGTTGAAAGTAAGTCTAATTATGCTTGCAGAATTTAGAATCTAATTACACTTGCAAAAATCAAATATAACACCTAAATCCATGATCTGACTTAACAACAATTTTGCTTCCATTTTCACCATCAAACTAAGCATCTCATTAACCATCCTATTACCAATCTAATCTATAGCATTTACACTATCCAAACAACAATGTAAAACTAATTATTACTTCTCCTAACAATAACATTCAACTTCAAATCTAATGTTGATTACTAGAAATAAATTACCAACAATTAAAACTTAACATCTCAGTGAAAAAGAACCAAGGCAAATTAATCTCATTTTTGAAGTTGTAAAAGAACTGAAATCACAATAAAGATCACCGTCCTTTGGTCGAGCAGGCCCTGCTCTTCCCCTGGTGGGATCTTGAAACACAATTACTGAGATCAACTTTCTACTTTCATTGATATGTACTTCCGAAAGGAAGTAAAACAAGTTCTGAGTATTACAAAGAAAATTCGGCTCAACTGAAACTAAGTACTGACTAAATTCTGACTGATTACTCAACTGAGAACAAAGGGATATATATATATATATATATATATATATATATATATATATATATATTAAAATTTTAAACTAAGGTTACCCGCCTACAGCGATAGTAACGATTACAAAAACAATGGGAGAAACAAAACTGAAAGAAATGAATCAACTCCGAGAGGAAGTTGAGTTCTGAATAATGTCGATGAAACATGCCAACAAAATAGGAACAAAAAGAGAGATCAAGGAAGATCTTCATTTTGAAATAACCGAAGGTTATCATCTTTCGTGCGACAATTGTCATGAACCTTGTCAAATTTTGCTTGTTTACTCACAATGTATTTAAAAACACATAAATGCAAATAAAATAGAACTTGAAGATATAATTTTGATTAGTACCATATTTTCATCATGTAAACAAGCAAAAAGATAAACATTGCATCATAACTGTTACTTCAAATATTACTTATAATTAGTAGAGTATTATAGTAAAAAGTAAATAAACATGTATGCAATAAGGTATGTCGCCAGGCATATTAGTCTGAAGATTCATAAAAGCATAAAATATAAACTATAATAAAAAGTGTACAATGTTTTTCGCTCATCAACATTGTATCTGATAATGTGCCCGAGAGTTTGCCTCCAATAAGAAAGATTAGTCACCAGATGGATTTGATTCTTGGAGTTAGTTTTCCAAATAAGGCAGCTCATAGAATGACTCTAGCAAAAAATGAAGAGTTAGATAGACAAGTACAAGAATTATTGTAAAAAGGGTTAACTGAAAAAAATCAGACAATTTATAATTCATTAGACTGAAAAGAATAGTTGTGAGTGTTAGGAGGTACTTTTCTTCCTTCATGAAATACAAGAGATATGATAGTTTTTTTTATAAGATACTTTCACTTTTTATTTACAATATAAAATTTTAAAACTAAATATGGCAATGAAAGAAAATGCAGATATACACATAAATGGAGAGTATAACAAGATAATACTAGACACTCTTGGAAATGGAAATCTAAAGATTTAAGGAACATATAATAAATGCTTGCAAAGAAAAGTTGAATCCATTACTAAGATAAGAGTAGATTGTATATATACCTAATCACCCTCGTCCTTGTTTGTAAAGAACCAAAACGATTTAGGGAACTAAATAACTAATATGACACTGCAAGAGATCTAGGATAAAATGGGCCCCATCGCCACTGAAATTGAAAATCCATTTCACTATTGTGGAAGATTGAATGAGTAGATGAAACGTAGCGTGCAGAAGAACATAAAAGGAAAGTCAGTGGTGCGGTCCCCAAAGCCCATGTCAGGGATTTGGCCCCATGACACATGTTCATCAAGTACACTTCTTAGAAATGTCATATTCTACCACTACTCCTGCCTTCTTCACAAACCCATTATTCATCACTTGAATCTCTATCCCGATCACCTGAACTTAGGCAAACCTGCTCTTACAACAGCTTTGATGGAGGATTTCTTCACCCCAGAGAAGGTGACAAGAATGGGAACTTTATTCCAGAGGCCTCTGATATGAAAAGCCATGCAATAGGAGCCAAGAAAAGCAAGAGCACTGCTCTCACAATCCCACATGCCTCCATGGTGATCAGCATGAGTAACTGCGGCCTTTCGTAATGTCTTATCTAAGTTTGATATTACAGATTGTTTATTTGAATTGTATTTATTTCTGATAAAAAAAGATACTGTTTTATTTTAATTTGAACAACATATTCTAAACTTTGACTTGACACCCATCTAGACTGTGATCACAGAACGTAGGATTCAACACATTTTCATTTTCATCTGCAGGTTTGGGTTGTTAAGGAAATGGTATTGCAATGCAGAAATTCGAGGCATTGCCCAAAAAAAGCATGGCCTCGTAGTTATGACTGAAGGACGTTGTGAAAATTTGTGTCTCTCCTCGTGACCTCCCTCGACAAGACAACACAAAGCAACAAACTAAACAGTCAGAAACTTTTTCTGAGTGATATTTCTGCGTTGTTGTTCAGAAGAACCATTATTTCGTGATCATCGATAATCTTATGCAACATTCATTATATTTACGTTAACAGATTCATTGATATTAAGCATTTTAAATCATTTAAAATGGAGTCTATTTAATTTATTTTAAAAGTTCTATATTATAAATTACAAAATACATAAGGGATATATTCAAATATAAAAATAAAAATAAAATGTTAAAAGAGTTACATTTAAAGAGTTCAAATGGGACAACTATTCAGAATAAAGCAGCATTAAAATATGTTGTTATATGGTGAGAATAAGAGCATTTGGACAAGGAAGAGGATCTTAAGAATTCGATCTATCACATATACCAATAAGATCGAAAACATACATTCATAGGAGGATCCCAATCATTATTAATATTTTATTTTTTATCTTCATCAACATCATGAACAAGAGAAATAGCAAGAAACAATCAAAGGAATTTGCCAAACTTCAGCTAGAGCTCAATCTCATGACCAGAAGCTAGAGGGTAAGTAGAACAATGGACCAACCTCATTGATCATGGTCTCTTCTCACTAAGGGCATAGAAGCTTGAGAATGAGAATCCTAGTTGTCACAAGCAGAAAGTCAAAGAGACTCTAGCAACAATGCATATGCATTACCCCAATGATCCAACACTCCTTGAAGATGATGTGCAACTTCAAGTACAATCTTGTTGGCTTGAACCTAAATTTGTAGGAACCCATTAAATAAAAATTGTGGCTTTGCTATAATGTAAGAAATTAGGATGAACGAAACATCTAGTGAAACAACTGACATTTCTATCTTTCCAAATGCTAAAAAAATTCTATCTTAAAAGCATGTTGAATCTATGTAATTTTGAAAGGAACTTTAAGTTGATCACTTAACAAAACCATGTGTCAAGAAAATGATTCATGTCAAAAAGGATATTAAAAATCATGAATCTAGATCCAAGCATCTTGAGCTCTAGAAAATAAATAAATAAAAGAGATGCTTAAGAGACTCCTAATGATCCCAAATTGGACATTAGGGATCTTGGATCCTAAAATGGGTTAATCTAGAGCCAATCAGAAGACCTTAGAAAAGAATATACCAAATAACATGAGAAAAATTCGATTCAAGAAGATCCAAACAAATAATGTGGAATCTACACTGCCAAAGCATTAATGAAGATTACAATGGCCATCTGTGGTTTAAAATAGACACCATAAACAAATGAAACAAAAGGCAAGAATAGCCTTTGTGGGACATTTGCTACATCAAAGATATAATATGACATATCTAATAATAAAACAACACAAACAAATTCCAAAATTCTAATAGAGCTCTCATGCCAAGCCTTCATCATATCATTCTTTTATTACATTTTCATATTAATAATTTATGTTTCTTTTATAGAAATGATTATATATATAAAAAAACTCCCATGTAATTGGGGTGGTCAAGATAAATAGATAGGAGAGATTGTATATATTTCGGCATCTCTATTCTTTATGAGTAAGGTGATGAATAAACATGCATATAAACTAGAAACTATCTTCAAATAAACAACCACAAAAAAATAAATTATAATTTAATATTTTTGTTTGAATACATTAATTCATTTTCTTATGATTGTGCTTACAAATTTAACTATTCTCAATCTATTGTACTTAGATTGACATCAAAATTACAAGTGCCAACTACATAGACCTTTTTTTATATTGAATGAAGCATAAGGGAAGGGGCCAATTACCACCCATGTTCCAATTACTATTCATTGGATTTCGCTAATTAAAAGCCCACTAAAAAACTCATTTAGTAGGCCAATAGCTGTCCATTGGTATATGAATTTTTTTTTTAATAACTAGATAAATTGTGCAACTTTATTGGTACCAATAGTGAATGATTATTGAGGCATTTGTGCATAAGTATTGGATCAATTGTGCAAATTTTGTAGTGGGCAAAACAAACATTTAACGAGACAATAGGGAATATGTATGGGACATCAACTCAAAACAACCACATTTTGACCCTTGCATGCACAACAAATCCCACATGTTCGTCGTAACTACCTAGAAACTAAAACAATAGCTATAAGCACTTAAGTCATAAGAAGACAACCAAAAAAGGACAAAACTTGATATATCGTTTAGGAGCTTAAGATCTAGTTGCCCGACAAACAACAGATTACATCCCTCATCTATAATTCACTAAGGTTCTAGCCCCATCCTACCTCTATTCTAGTGGACCCCTATTCTCTATAGTGGGGTTCAATAGAACCCTATCCCTACCATCATAAAGGATAAGAGTCCTATTCTTCGTCCAAATGAAAACATGAAGTTAACTATAACGACTACTAATACCCTTATCCTAAACAGAATACAAAAAAGTTGCTTTCCATACCCTAGGCGTGCATTCAGTGGTTGTACTGGAGTCGTTTGGCCACCAAAAATTCTCTTTCCACTTCTGAAGTGCAGTGTGTAGTAGACATCGTTATTGGGGAAAAGTTTTATTCAAACTCCACGGTATGAACGCTTTTCCATACGGAATTTAATCATGAATATGAAATGACACCAGATCTGCAACTTCTAGCCGTCACCTCAGCTTCAAATGAACCACTTGACTGCGTGCGTGGGACCCCACTGACAGTCAATACCTTTGTATGTTAGGGATTATGGTAATGAGATCATGACCAGAAATATTATTGAAATAGAAAAAATATTGATATATAGATTTTAAATTAATTTTGATATTAAATGAATTTAATTTTTTTTAAAGTAGTGTACTATGATTTTGTTTTTAGAGGTATAATTTTGTCGTTTTAATATTTATAGAGAGGTTTTACTTAAATGACGCAAAATTGGGTGATGGCGAGAAGTATTATTGGAACTAATTATAATAAAAGGGGTGAGTGACTAACATTCTTGTTAGTATTTAGGCTCTTGGATTGATTCAATAGCTGTCATAATTGAGAAAAATTAAGATATTGGTTATTAATTTAGATATAGTAGAATCTAATAGTTGAACTTGCAATTGATTTAATAGCGGATAATATTCTCTGAGTGTGTTCTACTTGTTAATTGTTGTTATTTGATGTATTCTATGATTATAATGAAATAAGGCGATGTCCTTAATACAAGTCTTGGACACGTAATCCAAACCTTTAGCTCATTGGTAGTTGATGAGTAAAAGTCATATTCTAGAAGAGTTTGTGTGAAAAATTATTAAATTTGAATTTGAAAACAAAGAAATGAGGATGTGACAACAATTTAATCCAATAGCAAAAATCATAGGTGTGATACAATGTAGGATGGGCAATGTTCTTAAAATGGGATC
The DNA here is from genome assembly GCF_030272615.1 of Cryptomeria japonica. NCBI lineage: Eukaryota > Viridiplantae > Streptophyta > Pinopsida > Cupressales > Cupressaceae > Cryptomeria > Cryptomeria japonica. The sequence goes on from NC_081412.1 coordinate 477,125,747, forward strand.
GGGAATGTTCTAAACTAATTGATATTGGTGTACAATCTACCTAAGGGGGTCAACTTAATAGTCACTTCAAACTAGTGCGTAAATAATCGCCCATGTAGTCAAATGTAAAGCATAAGAAAAATATTGGTATGCTCATTAATCTAAATAAAGTATGTCTTCATGTATTATAACTAATTGATAAGAAGATTAGTTCATTACATATCTCATCCTTGAAGCTCTACCAACTATGGCTTACAACAACTCTTAACATTGTAATGTTTCTCTCAAGTCTTGCAAATAGATGCAACTCAATCTTCTATATTCCCTTCCTTAAATCTATGTATAGAAATCTGCTTGTAGGCGGGCAAGTGCAAGGTAATGAGTCACAAATTCGCGGAAGTCCGCGCATTGGAAAATGCGCTCTTATAAACGGGGGCCCGTTTGTGCTTCGGGCTCCCGAGCCGAAAGGTAACGGGGCCCGTTTTGTTTAAAAACGGGCCCCCGTTTTGTTCTAAAACGGGGGCCCGCTTTTAAACAAAATGGGGGCCCGTTTTTTAGAAACGGGGGCCCGTTTCTAAAAACGGGCCCCTGTTTTGTTTAAAAGCGGGCCCCCGTTTCTAAATGACATTTTTCCTTTTTTTTCCACAATCCGCCCTTGTTTGAAAACGGGGGCCCGTTTTGTGAAAGTTGATTCCACAACCCGCCACTTGGCTCGGGATTAGGCCCGGGATAGGCCTGGGATGGCCACACCTGAGACATGGACCTGCAAATGCAAATCTCCATGAATGAAAGCACAAATATGAACTTCAGAAATAGTTTACGCACCTCTAATTAGAGAATTTTTATACGAAATTAAAACCCATTTCAGATTATACTGTCTAGATTCTAAATATGTAAATTTATTTAAAAATTGATTATTTTAACTATTTTTCATTTAATTTATATTAAATCGGGTCCATAAATTTGAAATATTAACTAATTTTGTTAATTTAATAACTTTTTTATTTTAAAGAATTTTGGAAAAAAAAATATATGTCATCAATCTACACAAAATTCTTTTGTATTTAAAAAAAAAAAAACAAAAAATGTTAAGTCTACATCAAATTATGTGGGTCGTACACGTCAAATTTTTAAAAAGATAATTACGGCCATTAAAAAATTAATTAAAAAAAAAATATTAGAAAAAAAAAAACAAAAAAATATGCTCATCAATCTTCAGTGTGTTACAAACCATTTCCCAAAACGGTTTGAGAAAATAATTTTAATTGTGTCAAAAAGTGTGGGTCGTACACATGCATGGTATGGTCCTGAAACAGGCATTTTTAAAACATAGTTTTCAGAACTCCATTTAAAAAGTTATTTTTTATTATGTGGGTATTAAAATAAATTATATATTTGGAAACTACACTCAGAGGGCTATCTTTTATATTACTGACTTTTTCCAAGATTCAATCTCTAAGTGTTTCAAAATTTAAGCTCAAATGAGACAAAATCTGAAAATCAGGGAAAACACTTCCACTTTTTGGCCAAAAAGTGGACTCATCTTCTTGCATTGACCCAGGCACCTTAATGACTACACTCTAGACTATCTCATCAAGGTTTTGAATGCATTCTATATGAAAAAATGGTTCTTTTCTCTACTAGAATCACCACAATAACAACCCAATTACCTCTCATTGTCACTTGTCCTAAAATAGATCACCTTTTCATTTTTTTTCTTCATTTTCTTAAATTTACATATTTGTCATGTGTAAGGCACTTTTTTCCCATAACAACTCGTGACATTTTTTGCTTACACCTTTTTATTCTGACCACTATTTTTCGTTTATTTTCTTATCTTTAAATGTTATCATGTTGATTAGAAAAGTAATCCCTAATCATTATGCCCTACCCATTCATCTTCTAGGTGGATTTGTCTTCATTTTGAGTTATTTTAAATAAGCTCAAGTTCAAAATCTCCATTCAAATTTTGATGGTTGTAAATGAAACTTACCACATCATTATACATAAACTCTAAATTTCATCTCATTTGATTTGATACAAATGTTGCAAATATGAGTTCTTGTTGTCATTGATGTCAAACTTGTTGACATGGATATACAACTTGTTGAATATCTTTGGTCTAAATATGATCTAGAGTAGTGCAGTAATAGTGGATTAACTCAGTTGTCATGTGGATGGTTGTTGATTGATTGCAGTCACTTCAAATCATATATCAAGTTGTAATATAGCTTTTTCGGATCTTTGGAGATGATCTTAGTGGTCTGCAATTGGTTTCATGTTACTTGAGTTCAGGTCTGTATATTGATAGTGTACTTGAATGTGTTGCATTCCTCTACCTTTAGGTATTTTGGTGATGCAATTTGATGATTTAGATTCATTGATATCAGGTGATACTATGTTGAGTATCCGCAAGTGTTTTTGGTGGTCCACATTGTAATATGAGTAGTTTGAGTTGGTGTGCCTTAACTATTTTATCATTTAGAGTTGACCTATGATGTTTTGGTTTGTGCGGTAGCATTAAAATCTATAGGAAATGATTTGGGATGGATAAGAAGGTGTTTCGACATGGTGTGATGCCTCACAAATTTCATTTTGCCTTCCACGTTGCATTGAAGATTGTTTTTTGTCTAATTGTTTTAGTCCTACATGTTACATCTAATTACGCTGACCTAACTGATGTTTTTTTGGTTGTGAATGGTATATAAAAGATAAAATCATTTTGTAGATGTAAGCATGAGTTGTAACTTGTATTGTGTGAAGTGTATCTGAAGTTGTACAAAGGTTTGCAAGTACAATAGTGCAGGAATGAAGGCAGTTTCAGATGTGTTTTAACTATGAATTGTAATCAACATATCTGTGGATGCGGTTGCCTACAGTTCAATCATATTGATGTTTCTCTTTCATATATAATGTATCTTGCCCCAAAGAAGTGATCTTCAGAATCCGCAAGTCTTTTGTATCTTTCCCTGAGGTTGTACACCTTAGTCTTGGAATTCCACAATGGGGGCAGTGAGCTCCTTAGCCTTGAGACTAAAACATTGTAACCTGTTTTTCATTTAATGAGATAATTCTCACTGTGGTTTTTTCCTCATTGGGTTTTCCACATAAAATATTGGTTTTCATGTGTGATTGCTTCTATGTTTTTCAATTCTTTATTTCTACACATGTGGTAAATGGAATGAATGATAACTAAGTGGTGCTTTAATATATGCTAATTCACCCCCCTCTCAGAATCCAGAAGTGTTCAACAACAAATGGCTTGAGAACTTTATATTCCAAGTGTTTGATAGAATGTCCATTGAATAAATGCAACCAAGTATAGCTGCACAACAACCAATAATAGTTGTGCAACAACTAAGAACAATTGTGTTACAAATATCCCAAGAACGTACCTACATCATATGTGCATGGAAACATCCGATGATTTGCAAGAGATAAAATATTTGAAGGATGGGAATGTAGAAAAAGTAACATTTATGTGAGGAGTTTTTTCTTAAAAATGAGTAGTTTGAACTAAGGAGAAGTTAGGAATAGGAGGGTTCGGATGAAACATATCTTAGGGATTCACTTGGTAAACTTATCTTATAGTGCCTCCATTTGTAGAATGTTAAATAATACCCTCAATTTTTAGTTCTAAATCTTGATATTATTTTTTTTATAAACCTCCTAGACACCATTCCTATTAAAATAACCCTCCCTTTTTACCAGATATCCTAGGTCCCTTTTTTCATGACATTTTTATAACCCTATTTATATATATCCCACATATGTTCAACTCAACATAACATTCCACTGCTCCCACACTCATCTCAAAATTTAAAACTAGTTTTTTTGTTTAATTAATGATTATGGATGTCATTAAGATAAGTGTTGCACACCTTGCATAAAATCATTGATGTTGATGGTTATGTCTATGGGAATGAACACAAAAAATGAATGCAAAAATATATGGCTAAAATTATAACGTAGGCAATTTCTAATCTTACGTCATGAAATAATGAATCACCAACAACACCAATGGAATTGGCATATGTTATCATTTAAATATCATCATATCATTAAAAAATTAACAATATTATTTGAAGGATTAGATAAAGAATTGTAAGATTTGGCTATGGAGATAGCCATCTAAAATCTAAAGGCCTAATGGAAAGCACAAGATACTCAAAAGATCAATATGACAAGAATAAATTATATTCTTATCAAAGAATGAAAATAGAATACATGTACATAATGTACATGAGATACCCTTGCTTATATAGACCAAGGTGAGACATAGGATAACAAAAGATCATGACAAGTGTCTTAATCTTATGATATGATACAAAGTAAAAATGCCTAAAAAGTGCCCTAAGTAAACTTAAGTGATAAGGTGTGAAAAGGAACCAATAGTGGAGGCAATTAGGTATTAATCCTATTCACATTAGCATAAAAAATGCAACATAGGAGGAAAATAAAACGCAACTATGAAAATATGGGTCTCAAAATCAAGATCCAATGATGTATCCATATACAAAAGAATCTCTCACTATTGAAATCAAGGAACACTGAGAGTGGGGTGGTGAATCAATGTTCTATTGGTAAATAAATTTTCAAACTTATTCTCAAACCACCGAAAGCAAATGCAGGAAAGTAAAATGTAGAAACACAAGATAATCAACCACAAAACCATAACACCATGATTTTTACGTGGAAACCCGGAAAGGGAAAAAACATGGTGGGATTGGAACCCACAATATTCATATATTGTGATTGGGAGTACATATATATTACATTTAAGGCAAATGCACTTGCATTCAAGCACATTGCCTAGAACCAAAGTTTCAATTACAATATGGAAGTCTCATCAACTTACTGATCATTTACAATGATAACTACAATGGTTGAACTCCAAAACAACATCAAACAATGCCTGGATGAGTTCCGGTTAAGTGCAAAAAGTTTGACAATAACACCTCTACAATGTTGCTCTGTTCTGCTTCTCAATCAGCTACCGGATCAAGAATGTGCACGTGAAACTGCACCAAATAGGTTTTTCGATCACCACTCGCTCATTACATCATCCAAAAAGATCTTCTACATCGTTCATATATATCCGTAATCATAAAATAAAATATTCATCAAGTCGGCCAAGCACAATATGCAATGTAACATGTAACCGGGTGTCGGCTTAGACCGGATCACTAAAACGTATGCGGATCAACCAAATAATGTCAAAATGATTTCTACATGTCGACCCTATCATCCCATGCATGAATCTAACCACCATAATCACCGCAAAGATTCCAGACAAAAAGTGCTCTTCTTATCTTGAAATACCGGAGATAGATTATCACATCACTTCCTATATTGGTTACCCAAAAACATGACTACCAGATAGGATTTCTGAGGAGATTTGCCATCAATGACGACCCTAATCCATTATCCATGCACTAGAATCCACCAGAAGAGTGTCAACTGCCAACAATCTCCCCCTTTGGCATTGATGGCAACACTCGTGAAAAATGACTAAGTGTTGAAACTTGTATACTGGATCAAAATTTCTAGGGCTCCCCCTTAGACCAAAAACTCAAAAACCTGTATCGTCCTTCTCTGTACATTTTTCATTCTACTCTCCCCCTTTGACAACAATGCCAAAGATGGGGTGTTGCTCAAAAAATCATATACAAGGGTATATACTGGATATACTATACATACTTGAAGATATCTACAAAAATGGTCTTCAAAAATCCTAAGTGGGTATCCCACCCATTCTTCAAGTTGTCCAAAACTGTGATGAATGCACTAAAAACATAGGAATATATCTCCACATCTTTTAATTCTGATGGAACTGGTTGAGCCATTATCTTCAAGCAATAAACTTTGTTTCTCAGCATGGTGTCCATCTGGGGAGCAATAAGATTCTAGAGCTCACCAACCCGCCTCAATATCTTGTTCTTTTTTGAGTCCAGGCTTGAGATTTGATCACTTAGAGCCATCACCTAACCTTCTATGTTGTTGGCAAGGGCTACATTGGGATCAAATGACCGAGATATACTATCAAGATTTCCTTGGCAAACACTGATATGCTTATCTATATTTGAGGTGAACTTGGGTAGTATAAGGCATGACTTGTATATCTTTCCTCCTTCACTCAATGTCTCAGAGATAGTCTACAGTCCTTTGTTCAATCTAACTTTGTCATCTTCAATCATTTTCCAGAAAGTTTGCATATTGTTGGTTAACAGATTTGCCCTTCCTAAATTTTACACTGAATGACTCATGTATACCCTTTTTGAAAGGCAAATGAAACCAACAGTTGAGTGAACCGATTGTTGGTTTACCCTCCGCATAAGGGTGCAACTTCCCGTATGATATTCAATGAATCTTAAACATAAACTAATCATTAATTGCACTTTTAACTAGAAAGCGAGAAAGGCATTCCACATTCATTCATCAACACAATATGAATGCTACAAAGATAAATACTCATATATGCAAAGCCCACAGAATTACACTTCAAGCTTTCCCATTTTACAGAAATAACTTTAATAATGAAATCAAAATATTATGGACTCTGATCAAGTCTCTCTCATGCCTCAAAGGACAAGGGGGATCAGAATATCCAAACAAAAGCTAACAACGGATTCTATTTATCAAATTCATTCACAAACTTATGATAAGTGGATAATCAAGAAAGTAACATATTCTACACATAAACATATATCCCAACAGAGATTTGTTTTCCACATTCAAACACACATATTTTAAAGCTGCAGAAACTATATCATTTCATTCACAGATAAAATATCTTCACTAAAAATCCATAACATGCCAAAGAAAACAAAGTCTGCTAACTCAACTCAAATTTTTTCGGACCCTTCCAAAGTCTTATGAAAATGCATATATAGCCACAACCTGGCCAATAGTTAATTAGGGAAATGCAAAATTGTACTTTCCGCCCCACAGTTTCAAAGTAGTATTTAAAACAGAAAAACTAAACCTAGTTCTCCGAACGGGAAAAACCAAGAACAAATATTAAGAAGACATCTGGTCGAGCTGAGAGGCACTTTTATCAGCTTCAGGAGATGTGGCAACGATGGCTTTCTTATAATTTGCATGAGTTGTGGAGAAATGTTGGATAAGCGCAGAGTGTGGGAGGCCGATATGGGTGATCCTTTGTTTCCACACTTCTTTTTCTCTATGGACCTGCTCCACCTGATTAGCGTGGTCGTCCAAGTGTTCAATGTAGAGGAATAATAGGGATTCGATTTTGGCCATGGTTGATAGGTCACTTGAATACAATGCTTTGGCCTCCTTCATATAATTGATCGTACCCTCAAATGATTTTGTTATAACTTCAAGACTTTCGATGGTCTTTCCATCTTCTTTTAAGCACTTAATCCCTATATATTTGAGGTCATTCTGCATTGATATGATCAATTCAGCAAGGTGATTCATCAACTTAGCCAACTCACCATATGCATGTTGTATTATGGAGTTTGTCCAGTCTATGTTCTTTTTGCAGACATAGAGAACATTGTCATCAAGGCTTGGCACAGGTTTTTCGTTCAAGAAATTCATCACCCCATATGTCTGCACCTCCTGCATGTGCATTGCTACTGCTGCCCATTTAGATTCCTCCTTTTTCCAACCTGTAATTTCTGTCTCCAATTCCTTCATGATTGACTGGGCATTTTCATATACCTTGCTTAAGTTAATAAAATATTTTGTTCCCGATTTACGAATTCCCTCAAGCCAATCCATGAAAACCTCAGTTATCATTCTGCATTTTTTATTCTGCTCAAGGGCCTTTTGATTTGCTGGTGATTTAGGGTTGAAGGAGGATGGTATTTGAGACAGAGGTTGTGGATCTGAACTATGGATTGCTTCTATGTATTCTGCCATATGTCTCAAGGTCTCCTTTAGTTCTTGCTTATCCTTTTCATCTTTCCAAGTTCGTGTGACAATTATTTTAGTCGATGCCTCCATATAATAGACATCTGTTGCCCTTGTTATGGTTCCAAGGTTCACCTTTTCAATGGAAAAGTCTTTTGATGAAGAGCTTCCTATGGCTGCATCTACAATAGGATGAGCAATTTATGCTGTCCAATTCTTAGTATCTTCATCAAAATCTATTCTTGACATAGTCTTCAATTTCTTTGCCTTTGGATTCCTTCCCAAAATTTTGCGGTTCATATCATCTATTGGTACCGAGGAAAGAACTAAGTTCCTCTTCTTGTTGGTCAGGGTAGTGTCTAACTAATGAGGATGCTCACTACCGATTTCTTTTTTAGTCAGATCTTTCATTGGGCCAGAAATGGGTACCATCATGTAGTTTGATATATCAGTCCCCTCTACTCCTAGGCCTTCTGCACTAACTGCTTCCACATTTGTTATCTCAAGCTCCCTCTTTGCCATTGTGCTTTCAAATTTAGGGGACGAGTCTAAGTCCACAATCACTTGAAATTACTTCTTGCCTTTCCCTCTGGTTTTAGATCTTGTAACCCATGGTGATGATCGCTCTTCCAATGAAGCCTTGGCACTACCAGCTTCTAGCTTGACCTGTGAATCACCTGTAAGACAAAGCCCAGTACACTGGTTAGATGAAACTTTTCAGACTAGAACAGGGTTTCTTCTGATAGTTAATTTTCCAAGTCTTTGCTTCCTTAACCATTTTTCAGTCCTGCGTATGACTGGGAAGGATGTGGCCCTTATTTGAACTTGCTCGTCTTGATTCCAATTGATTTCTTGAAGCAGAGTCCCTTGTATAGCCTGTGTATAATGAGGGTCTACCAAGTCTTCCCCTGTATCTTCAACTTTAGAGATGTTCATTTGCAACCCAAAAGAATTTATCTGATGTATAGTGAACCAAGGAAACATTCTCCTACGTACTTCAATTCATCAGCACAGTGCCCAAAAATCCTCTAGTTCAGGTACATGACTGAAACCATCTCTGAGAACTAAATGCTCTCACGCATATCCCTTACTATCAAAATTTTGCTGGGGAACATAGTATTTTAGATTTAACTTCTTAAAATCAACTTCTAAAGTCAATGCATCTATAGCGTCCTAAAATTGCGACACTTGCAATTTCGACTGCATTTGGGTCTTCACGATGGCAGCGCAACGTTGAACCTGAATGGAGACCCCGAAACCTGCTTGTGACACCAAAAACTGCATTTTTCTGCACCTTGGCATGATCCCTCCTTGCACCCTGCTGTCCCAGGAGGTGGGACCATGGCGCCCAGCGCCCTGGTCCCTGGCCCTGTTTTGGGCCCGGTCTCTTTTGGGCTTCGGGTCTTTAAGTTTGCAAATTGGAAAATAATGTTTCTTGGTTGGCCTAAGGTCGAAAAAATCAGTCTGTCAGCCCTAATTGACAAGTATATAAACTACATTTCCCCTCTCAAAAGGGAGGAGGACATATGTGAGCAAGGCGCGAAAGCGATATTCAAACATTCAAGCATTCAAGCATTCCTTCAAGCAATTGAGTATTCTAAGTCTCCATTCAAGGCTAGGTGTTGCATTCAAGACAAGGATTCAACCATTGAAGAGGAGATCACATACAGCATACAACATACAACATACATTACACCTTCGCATGTAAGAACACAAACATTCTTACAACAAGGTTGCAGGTACGCGGCTGTAATTGAAGATCTGGAATCCTTGTGCAGAGACGAACAGATCCACCTTCGTTTTGCGGATTTTTCGGAGGACCGTGTGCACGCCGGGCGCCATCGTCCCGTCAACTTTCGCTCAAATTTGCAGAACAGCACCGTCTCGACATTTTACTGCTAATTCCAGGTCCGCAGCTTCATCCCATATCCCTATCTCTGTTTATAAGCGAATCTTCCTTGCTTCTACATACATTCCTAGTTCAATCATTCTATCTACATTTCTTTACAAAAGAGGGTATCCTTGATGTCTTAACCCTTGAAACTCATTTAGAATCCAATACTGCATTGTGTGGGATTGGATCTTGTGGGTTTCAACCCCTCTTTTGAATGTAAAGTCTCTCCTAAGTGAAAACCATCAACCCTAGTGACCTCCCTTCTCTCTCCTTGGAGTTGGGGAGGGGAGAACAACTAGGGTTCGATTTTTCCACTTTACAGCATCTAACACTGTCCTGCAAATATAATGGCCTAGCTCCACTGGAAAAGCAACTCCAAAATCCTTCTTTTCTATAGTCTTTTTGTCAATATGAGCTAATTGTCGACAGATTTCTGTTAACACAAATCGATCCAATGCATACCTGGGAAGTCTCATGGGTTCATCCTCAAAGCCGATGACCCTAACATGTGAACCGATGAAATTGAATGAAATAAATCCCATAGGAACTAACCAATTGTTTTTCTTCCTCAGACATACGCTAGTTCACATTCCCCGGCAACTCAACCATCAACCTGCCAACAAACACATCATGAACCCACCTGAAATTTTCATCACACCTCCTCGCCCGTAAATGGAGGTAATAATCATAAATTATCATATCATCAACAAAAGGTTCATGATATAGCCCAGGCCATGACTTAATGCAGGCTAAGCAGTAAAACAGGTACAAAGTCGTGTAGAAATTCTTGCTTCCCAGAATATTACTCAAACCTTCATGAAGTCCATCTGCAATCATGCTTTCCCAATCAATGTACCTCTTTTGGTCTAAAATTACTTAGATAAAGAAATACATCCAATCCTCCCAAAAGAAGGTCTGTTGGCTACCTTTAACCCTATGCAACAAAATCACAATGTCCCTAACCTCCTTTATCATATGTTCCCAGGTTAAAGGTTTCAAAAGCCTGGAACCTCCCTTTTGAAATTTCAACAATCAATTCCTAGCTATAACACTTTTGTATTGGGGTTTCTTTTCACTAAAATAGTCGTAGGAAGTGGTGATGGTCCAACTTTCGTAGGTTTCTCGGGGAAGAATTTTAAACACAACCATAATGGTTTCTCTGTTTACATTCAACAATACTCCACCATTGGCATCTCTAATCCACTTGTCGGTCGCATCATACCGGTTCATACATTCCAAAACTAGTTCTGGATATTGTAGAGCAGGCGGGAAGATGACAACTTCCACTATCTACAATCCTCTGCATCATGGGAGAATTGGCAGGGTTTCTAGCTCTTTCCATAAACTCCTCAAGGTCAGCATGAACTAGAGATGTATCACCAAACTCAGGGAGAGAACTAATGAGACTAGGTTCGGGAACCGTTTTGGGAGGTACCGGCCTCATTTTGACAATGCAACTACTTCAATAATAAACTATGGCAAGCAAATAAACCCAGAACCACCACAACAAGAAACTAAAGAAATATTTGTTTCTATATGTGAAATGAAATAAATGGCCAAGATTGAACTCACATTTCATAAACTGTGCCGCTTCCGATCTTGAGAAGCAATGAATTACCTTTCCTTCGCTGAATTGTTTGTTTTCTAATTTTGGCATTTCAAACAGGTTTTAAAGTACTTTTATATGATTAGCATGAAATTCGGTGACACAATCCCCATACTGCTTATGCGTGCGAGATAACTTTGAAAAGACAATTCCTGACACATGCATTAATTACACATCACTTCGTGAAATTACCTATCAAAGTAATGATTACTTTCCATTTTGAAAAGTTACGACCTACTCAGAAAAGTGCTTCACATGCTCAGAATATTCCTTCGCAGAACAATGATGCCCATCTTCTTACATCATGTCTTGCCTGATCTTGAGCCTAGCAGCTGAAAACATCAAACCATGGAACTGCTGAACCGTTGAACCATAAAGGTTCACCAGGTCAAAGTTCAATTGGACAACACAAAGCACTAAGACATTTGGACCCCAAACAAACTTGACCGACTAATGACCTCATTGAACTAATGTACCTATGAACCTCTGAACTTAACAGATTGGTTCAACGAAGAAAAGGTTCAACCTTCAATTACATGACTTACATAATGGGGTCGAAAGACAAAGACGATTTTGAATACAACCTTGGGAAACTTTCAAACAATAAAAAGTCCACAAGGGATTAAAACTTATATAGGGGAAACAAATGCGGAATACATGAGTAACACATACGCACCTCCTTGAATTTGTCTAATACTTTCTTGGTGGTTGCCTTTTCCAATGATTCAAAATTGGTACTGATATTGTTGATTAGCTATAGTAACATGCTAGATGAGTTATAATTAGGATCTAATTGCACTTCCGGTGTACCACCTTTGTAAAACACCTACAGACATCTCAATCAACTTTTTGTCATCATTCATTGATTTAACCAAGTCCTGACTAGCTTGAGCCTGGACCACTGCACCAACCATTAGTCTTTCAATTGGAGACATCTGCCCAATGTCAATAGGTCTATAAAAATTGATGGAGATCAGTGGAAGAATTCTTTTTCCTTTGACATTCAGAGTGTCAATTGCCATGATTACCGAGACATTGTCAGTTTTCTGCTTTTCTTTATTGACCTCTTATCCCTTATCTGATGCCTTGTCCCTCTCTACTTCTCCTTTCCCTGTATCAGGTTCCTACTCAGTATGAACTTCTTTATCCTTATATTTTCCTTCAACCTATGCACTAGTGTCACCACTTTGTGCAGTATCAACTTTAGGTGTCTCTTTGGCCTCTTCAGCTTTCATTTCCTCCATCTCCAAGTGATCAACCGAAGGATTTTGACTATCCTCTGCATCAAGGGTGTATGGGCTTGGACTTCCGGATGAGAAGTGTCTTTCTTCTGAGATTCATCATCATGCTTAGGGTTGATTTGCAATTGATTGTCCTTTAGGAACCTTTTCCATATTTCATTAATTTCTTTTCTTACTTCCTCAACCCTGCCAACCATAATCTCGTTTACTTTGTTTTTGCTTCTGAATTCCTTTTTGTTGGCTAGCTCCATGAGATTATCAACTTCTTCATGAGAGATGCAAGCACTGATATTGATTAATTCTCGCTCTTTCATTTCTTTATCTAATCAGCTTGCAGTTAGCCTCCTAGCATCAAGAATGTTATACAAATCTTTCAAAATGCTACGTTCTAACACAATTAATGATTTGCTAAAGTTATGCAAATGCAATACAACAACTTCCTCAATTTCCCTCTGATCATTCTCATCAAGATCATCATAGTATGCACTAATATTCTTAAGATTGTCATCATTAACTATTTCATCAATCAATTATTTTGCAGTCAATGGGGGAATAAAGGTATATTTACCTTCCACCTTGTCGGATTTAAGATCCTTATCAAACTCTATCCTTAGCCTTCTTCCTCTTTTAGGCATGTCGGTTAGAGAAGGTTTTGATTTTGTCTTTTTACTCTGCTCACCACTAGACTGTGGTTTCCTGATTACTCTAGAAAACTCTCCTTTCTTCTTTTCTTTCTCTACATCCTCATCTGACTCTGTCTCAGAAGAAATAGAAGATACAACTACATAAGTTCTTTTTGGCTTCTGCTTTTTCTTCATCGCTCCTTTTTCATATGAGATTTGGGTTGTTGATGACTTCACCGGAGTAGGGGAAGACTTAGTCTCCTTAGGCTTTGTCTGGGAGGGAACCGGTTCAATCTTAGACTTCTTAGATTCCATTTCTTCCTCCATCTGAGCCTTCTTGTCCTTAGCTTTCTTGATAGCTTCTCTAGTAAAACCCATCTATTTAGCCACAACCTTGATTATTTTTGTTACTTTTCTTTTCCTTTCAGGCTGAGTGAACTTCTTATGCAGTTCCATATCCTTTTCTTTGAATGTGCCAAATTTTTCTTTTGAAGGGTCAACTGGTTTGCTCAAAAGATGTTGAGCATAGTCTACAAGAGTTTGAGCATCAACGTCATAACCCATTGGCATTATCCACATTGTTCTTGGCTCTACAACCTCCATATGGCACTAGTCTTTATCCACCATGAAGTAGATGGTATCTGCATATTTATCCACTACTTCCTTAGGGATCCTTTCCCTATTTTTTATTCTGCCTTGGAAGGTTTTGAAGAAACTACAGAGGGTTGTTGTTTGATTCTCTTTATTTCCCAATCTTTGCAATCCTTGTTTGATCTGAGAGGCTATTGGTAATTCATATGCCCATTGGACTCTACCTATGTTGGGAATTTCATTCATGAAGTTCAGTGCTAAGTAGAATATCAATGAACGGAATTTGAAAATATTCTTGTTGTTAGTTTTGATTTTCTTCATATTTCGTAGGAGCTCTTCAATAAGAACTGAGCACAAATCATATTGTATATCCTCTTTCACCATTTGATAGGTTGCATATATTGCAGTAGCGGAGACTGAATTCAATCTGTTAGACTGATAAACTTTGTACCTAATGATCATCGATGCAAATCTGACATCATGTTCTAAGATATCATCAATTGTCATTGATCTGCTATCAAATTGAGCACTGGTTAGCTTTGTAACTGTTGGATTTGTCACCTTTCTCAAATTAGGTTTTCCATCGGTTTGATTCAGGCATGTGACTGCATGGATGACCTGCTTGGTTATCTTGTAGGGTTTGTCCAACCATATGAATTCATCATGAGCATGACTCAAAGTGTATCTTACCAAATTATCTTCATAAACTATCAAAAAGTTAAAAAATTGTGTGAAACCCTTCCTCTGTAACTGTGCATGTTTTGGTTTGGGGTTTCCAACTTCATCCATTATGCGCTCAGTATGTAGGGTTAAGATATCCTTATTTCCAATCTCCTCAATTGTGTAGTGAATGTATGCCCTCACATCGTCAACATGCAAAACTCTGTATGGCACAGATGAAAAAGCACCATTTGGATTATCCTCAACAAAATTGAATGTGTGTCTTTTGAATTGAGGTCTTGCTCACTCAGAAACTTCAACTACTAAAAGTGTATTAACAAAAGAAGACACCATTTCAAGAAATTTAGGGTTCAAAGGATGAGCACGCTTTGGTAAATATCTTTTTCTTCTGTCAGATGCACAAGAACTCCTTGTTGGATCACCTCAAGCCTTCTGACCGCCTTGAAAATAGGTTCACCTCGCTTTGCAACTTTGACTCTTTGCTCACAATGTGAGAAACGATTCACTTTTCCCCCCTTTTAACTTTGCAAACCCTAACTTTAAGCTGAAATAAATGCAACTGTAAAGTTCAACTGGATGTCCTGTTCAGCATAATCCATTCTATCGGATTCTAAAATCGGTATGGTGAATTCCAGATAATCATCTACAAGCATCTGCAATCAACCTTGATCGATCACAAATCTCTTCAGGGGGTTCTGCAAGATCATGCATGAAGATGCTACCCCCTAAGGCCAAATGCCTTAGTTACCGAATGAAGATCCTGCACCAAATTCAAGTGTAGATTCAATGTCTACCTTGGATTCATCTTTTCTAACCCACATCTTCTCATTCTTGTTCCAGATCTTTTCTACCTTTGTCTTGCCTTTCTCATATGTTTTCCCTTTGTTTACTAGAGCATTGTTCTTGCTTCTGTAGAATTTTTCCATGTGACCGGTTTTGTTGCATGCACGAAAAACAACATTTCTTTGCATAGGTTTGAAATTCATCTTATTTGGTCTCATCCTGCATTGGTTAGAGATATGTCCAAACATCCCACAATCATACCATCTCTTATTTTGAAAATTGTTCATTACTTCTCTACATATGTTTGACTTGTGACCAAAATTATTGCATATGAAACACTGACCGGTAAAGGTAGGAACATTGTTCATGTATCTCATTCCATTATTTATCCTACTTATGCATTGATTTTCTAGATGACCAAATTTATTGCAAGTAAAACATCTACCATTGAATTTATGGGCATTGAGTTGTCTTACCAGAGGATTCTTGCTCTTCTTATGATTAGACTTTGCATTGCTTTGTCTAGATATGGAGGATTCTCCTTTCTCATATCCAAGTCCTCTCATGTCTTTTCCATGTCTCTGACTTTCCATCATTTCATTAAGCCTTGCTGAGCTAGCATTGAATTTGTCTTTGTATTCATTTGTAGTAGCAAGTTTATCTCTTAGAGAAATAATCTGTCTTTCAAGTTCTTGACTATTATTCCTTGATTGTGTCAACTCAAGCTTCAACTGATCATTCTCATAAGTAAGCCTGAAGCATTCATTTGATCCATCCTTCAATGACTTAGTCAAACTTTCTTCATTCTTCTTTCGGCCTTCCATCTCCTTAGTCAACTTCATAACAATGGATTGCATCTTATTCTTCAATACAATGTTCTCTCTAGCAAGCTTATCACATTCATCAACTTTGTCCTGATTTTCCATGCTTTGTTCTTCTTTTTCCTTCAGCTTGTCCATCAACTCTTTCCTCTTATCTCTTGAAGTATTGAATTGATCTTTCAAATCATTAATGAAATCTTCAGCTGCATTCAAGTTTCTCTTTAAGGAACTTATTTCATTTCTTGTTGCATCAAGATCCTCAAGTGCCACACAAAGTTGTCTTTGCAAACCGGAATCCATTGATTTAATCTCTCGGACCTTCCTCAAGCGGTTAGGCTTCCTCAGAGGAACTAGGCTCTGATACCAATTGTTGAAATCAAGGAACACTGAGAGGCGGGGTGAATCAGTGTTCTAACAGTAAATAAATTTTCTCATTTATTCTCAGACCACCGGAAGCAAATGCAGGAAAGTAAAATGTAGAAACACAAGATAATCAAACACAAAACCATAACACTAGGATTTTTACGTGGAAACCCGAAAAGGGAAAAGCCATGGTGGGATTGAAACCCACAATATTCATATACTATGATCAGGAGTACATAAATATTACATAAGGGGAATGCACTTGCATTCAGACACATTGCCTAGAACCAAAGGTGCAATTACAATATGGAAGTCTCACTGACTTACTGATCATTTACAATGATAACTACAATGATTGAACTCCAAAACAACATTAAATAATGCCTAGATGAGTTTTGGTTAAGTGCAACAAGTATGACGGTAACACCTCTACAACTCTTCTCTATTTGCTTCTCAGTCAACTATCAGATCAAGAATGTGCACGTGAAGCTGCGCCAAATAGGTTTCTCGATCACCACTCGCTCATTACATCATCCAAAAATATCTTCTACATCACATCAGTCATATATATCCAAATCATAAAATAAAATATTCATCAAGTGGGCCAGACACAATATGTAATGTAACCTGTAATTGGGTGTCGACTTAGACCGGATCACTAAAATGTATGTGGATCAACCAAAAAATGTAAAAAATTATCTACATGTCAGCCCTATCATCCCATGCACGAATCTAACCACTGCAAAGATTCTAGACGAAAAGTGCTCTGCTTATCCTAAAATACCGGAGACAAATTACCAGATCACTTCCTCTACCAGTTACCCAAAAACATGACTACCAGATAGGATTTCCAAGGAGAGTTTCCATCAATGACAACCCCAATCGATTATCCATGAACTAGGATCCACCGGATGAGTGTCAATTGCCAACACTCACAAACTAAGAAAAGGAGAAAGCCTAATGGTATAAAAATCCTCCCCAAAAGAGAGAAAAAACAAAACAACACTCTTTAGATGATGAGAAGGACAAAACCACATATGAGAAAAAGCTCTCTCCACATAAGAGAGAATGAAGAATATGGTAAATTGACTACCCCCTAGATGCACTATCTCCTCAACTAATGGTGGATGCTTGACATGGAATGTTGAAGATTGTCCAAAATTACCAAACAACATTCCTCCCCTTATGAACAAATAAATCTAATGATGCATGTAGGATATATTCCTATTCTTGAAAGGAATATGAGGGAAGAAGGACATGGATAAGTTCCTAGAAATGGGGGACTACAAGAGGGTTTTAAGTGGCCACATTTTTTTTTTGAAATCACTAAACATTGATATTGGATGAGACATTTAAGATAGTTATGCTCAAAATTTGAAGATGCAACAAGAACAAGAGTCATGGTGCTCTAAATCTACCTTCTAAACTAGTTTTTTTAAATGGTGGAGATTTAGAGGTTCAAACAAGGGGAGCACACAAAGTGCTCTTATTTTTGTCAAAAAAAACATAACATAGTGTTTAGTGCACTCCCCTTAAAATGTCAACTCTTTTTTAGTATTGCAAAAATCACTTCAATGAAAAATTATCCAACACCATGTAGTTTATCCTTGGTTTTTTCTGATAATTTTTTTATGAATATATGTTTTTGTAGTCACATAAATCTGTCTAGCTTAATTAAATAAATATTCGCTATTTATTTGATTAAAAATCCACTAGCCATCAGTTAATTAAATAAATATTTAATTAATTCATCTCCAAACGTTCTTCTATTAATTAAATAAATTATTCAATTTATTTTAATTAATTCATTAAACCAAATACAAATCAATTAAATAAATAAAATCTATTTATTTAATTAAATCCCCCTTTTCCTCTTTTAAATAAATTAAATAAAACATTTATTTAAATCATTATCCCCACCCCACTTGCATTTTCCTACAAATGCAACTTGCACACATTTATTGGAATAAATGAATTTTTATTTTACTAAAATCCTATTTTCCCTCACCCACCAAATCCACTTGCAAAATCTAAATCCCCTTCTAGATTCTTCTAAACCCTTCCTAATTAGCCTAATCCATCTTCTAAACTTTGTCACGTCCCTAAGCAAAGGGAAGTCACTTCTCAAAACCTCAAAGTCTTTGATAACCATTAAAGGCTTCAAGTCTTCAACCACTAAATGGCTCAAAGTCTTTGATAACCTTTAAAGGCTTTCAACCTTCAACCACTTAATCCCCAAAGTCTCCAATAACCATTAATGGTTAATTCAAACCCTCCCACATGGTTAAAACATTTGTTTTGACTCAACCTCTATCCAACCCAAAGGTCTCATCAGGCCATTAATGCTTTGACCATGATTATCCCTTAAACATTTGCACAAAGGTTTATCCTTGGATTAACTCTTAATCCAGTGGGTAAGCTTAATTTAGACTTGACCCTTAGCCTTTAGATAACCATGAGGTCTTCTCAGGCCTTTAATGCCTCCAACTCCTTTTCTCAACCCAACCCTATGTTGACACTTGTCACCATTTCATTGGTGCCAATTGTGCACATGGATCCCCAACTTTCAAACTCAACCCTTGATTGAATCTTTCAATCTCAACCATCCATTGCTCTATTTTCCCTATAAATAGAGCTCATTCCTTCATAATCCAGATCCTGAAAACTTGTATCCATCTAAGCTATAGACATTTTAGAGAGCATTTTTAGCATAATCATCTAATACCTTGTTGTTTTGGTTAAAATACATCATTTTAGCATCAATAGCATAGCATTAGCTTTTTATTTCACATTCAAATCTCAATACTACAATCTCAATCCTCCATAAGCATCCATAGTGCAAAAAGCTGCTGAGAGCTACACTATTTTGGAACTTGGAGAGGAGAGGAACAAGGGAGGAAGGAGCTAAAGCCATGCTAAGAGGCAGTTGGAGATGCCTCATAATATTTGTTTCGTTTGTTAAATACATTAGCATGCTTTTAGTGTCTCTCTTGGTATGCCTTTTTAGATTAGCTTTTGATTGACTAACATTGACAATCTAACGTTTTTGTGTCTTCTTTTTGTGTTGTTGATCATTCACTAACATTGTGCCATTTAGGAGGGCATCATTTGGTGAACCCGACGTGAATCGAACCACCAAAAACATATCTTTTTTTTTGTATCTAACATGTTTGCTTGTTGAAAGTGCCACACAGGTTGCGCTTTAGCGCTATTGAACCCGTTTTAGCGCTACCGACACTTTTTATTTTAGCGCTATTGTCCCTAAAATAGCGCTATTGTGAAAGTTTCAGCGCTTTTGACCTTATTCTAGCGCTTATGTTCTTCTTCTAGCGCTATTGGAAAACTTCTAGCGCGTTTGCCTCTCTGTCTCTCCCGTTCTTTCAGCGTTTCTGTGTAAAGTAGCGCTTTTGTTTAAAACACAGACTAGCGCTATTGCGACAGAGTGTCATCCAAATCGCCTTGTAACCGAAAAATTGAACATCTTAGGCTTGTGGAAGCCCCCCCTTGGACTTAAATTTTACTAACGAATTGTGGTTGTTGCAGGTTAAAAACTAACCCCTAAAAATAAAAAAATTTCCTTTGGTGCATTAAAAACTTGAAACAAAGAAATTTGTCATGCTTTCTAGTTAGGATAAATTGTCTTTTGGTGCTTAAAATCAACACACAAAGTTTCTTTTCTTGCATCAAACTAAAGAATTTGCAAGCCACACTTCAAATTTTGGTGCAATTAAAAAACACTTACAATCCACTTGTTCCAATTCTTGCAAGCAATTTACTTCAAGCAAAACATGTTTTTCATTAAGTTGACCAGGATTTTCGAATTCTAGATTACAAAAACACATTGCCTTTGAAGTTAAAAAGAACACCATGATTGTTGGAGCAACATCTCCAAATAGTTAGATCACATTTGCAAAATGCTGGATTAAAAAGAACAAGTGTTTTACATGTTTGGCACACTTGTGCAAAAAGTCGGTCGAGTGGTCCTACCTCTAACACACACTATCATCTCCCTTGGCTTTCGTGGTCCTAGGTGCAAGAGAAAAGTGTTAGTAACACTCAAAATTTTATATTTTTAAGAGAGGCCTGCCAAGAGACACATCACTCTTGGGAACGACCTCGAGCAGTAAATCCTTTGAGCCGCTATAGAAATCAAGTGAGAGCGAAAGCTGTAGCCTTGGGTATAGCTGTTCCTACAGTGTAACTGGCCGAAAGGACAAATGGGCCCCACCACCAGTTACAAGGCTCTTAAGTGAGTCACTACAGAATGAACTTATGTCCAAAAATATCGAACATGACTAAACACCTTTAAGTAGTAGCCCACCCATTCTATTGATTGAGAATATTTGCGATATAATTTAGTGCAAGAGCATAGATGGTTTTGCTCCCAAGATACTCACCATACATATTTCCTTGAGTAGAAACATAGCTTTTTGAAAAGTCACTTGTGGCTTGATGAAAGTGGTGACTCCCCCATCATAGGGATCATCTATTTGTTATGCTCACGCAAGACTTAGTATATCACATCCTTACCTGCCACGACGGGATTCATAAGGTATGTAGTACCAAAGTCGAAGAAATATCAAGATGTGGGCTAAATTTATCACAACTGGCCATTTGACCTTAGGGATAAAAAGTGTTTGAAGTGTGTTCGTTTTAAAGACCTAGTGCAAATTGAGCCGACTTCAGGCTTTGGAAATACACCTTAAAATACATCTAAAGGAAGGGTCATATACAAGTCCAAGGATTGGGTTGATCTAGACCCATGCTCATTTGTGCCTTTTAGGCAACATTCTTGTGTTTGTGTGCTTGCTTTGTTTTCTTGTCAAAGAAAAATTAGAAAATCACTTCCCAAAAACAAAGTATTCATCCAACCAAACATCTGTCAAAACAACCAAAAACATCAAAAACAAAGTGCAAACAAAGAGTCAAAAACTTTATGACCATTCTTCACATCTTGCGAAAGAAGAAGAGTCATCAAAATATCAACTTGAAAAGAAGACCATTAAGCTCAAAGGTTTTTATCAAAAGAAGGAGGTTCTTCTATATCAATCGACAAATCTTTGTCTCACATAGAGTCTTTCTACATCGTATGCGTCTCTACCTTCAAGGCAAAACAAACAAATTTGATTCTGAATCATTGAACCACAGAGCTTTTATGCAATATAGAGCTCTGAGTTATCACAAAAATCAAGGAGGAAAGATTAATCCAAACTTCTTCCCAAACATCTGTATCACCTACAACATAGCTCGAGAAATACCACCAACACCCGAAAGGGAAGAGATAGAGTTTGTCCCATTTGTAACACAAAGTTTTTATTGAAAGTTGAAAACATTTTCATCCATCATCTCACTCATACATCATCATTTCATCATCAATCCATCCCCAACTCTCAAAACACTAAGAGGTTCTTGTCCCAAAATTCTCTTTTAGATATTGCTTGAAATCAAACACATCACATCACTTTTTTAGATTGTTTCTACATCTAGGATAAGCTCATCCTAAGAGACACATCTATGCAGGTTAAAACTAGTTCATGAGTGAATCCTCTCATTACTAGGTAGTCCAATCTGTAACACATCTCAGATTTCTCTACACCTTATCACATCAAAACTTATCAAACAAACAAGCAATTCAAAGAAGGAATTTTGGTTAGATCCACCTTAAAGGTGCTGGAGATCCACATGCAACACAATTCACCAACCATCAATTTCTCATTTCATCACAAAACTCATCATCATTTTCACTCGAACTTCAACAAAAAAAGCTTATAAAACAAAATGGCTCAAACTCGATCACAGTCCAGGCAACGAGAAATAGAAAGGGAAGAAGAAGAAGAGGAAAATCTCCATGAATTTCAAGAAGCACTTGGAGGAAATGCAGATGACGAAAACCCAAGTACTCCCACTCCCACAACAATAGAAAGGGCTCAGCATAACCCTCTCTTTAACAGGCTTTTTGACGAAATACTCAGGAGCAATGCGGATGCTCACTTCTTAAGACTCGCTCGAGAAGAAGCCAAACTCCCCTCAGACTTTGATCTTGCCCAATTAAGACAAGCATCAGAAAGACAAAGTCACCATGAAGAGGAAAGAGATAGAGATCCCATCAGATATAACATTCCTCGAGGTAACCCACCACCTCCTCCTCCAAATGAAATGGAGATGTTGCGGCAACAAGTCGAGAATCTCACCCAACAGCTTCATAGTGGTGTCAAGACTAACCAATTCTCACTCAAAGACATCTGTCCCTATCCTTTTGATAGGAATCTTTACATGCCACCATTTCCTCGAGGATTCGAAACACCCAAGTTTGAAAAATATAGAGGAAAGGGGGATCCCCGTGATCATGTCCGAGAATTTCATTCCGCTTGTCTTGAAGTGGCATATGAAGACACCTACCTAATGCGCCTTTTTCCCCAAAGCTTGGGAGGCACAACCACATCATGGTTTTCCCGACTACCAGGGGGCATTAGAACATTTGAGGAACTCATCCAGAAGTTCCTAGCTCATTATTCTCATAACATTGAACGTGACATCACCATGGCTGATCTGTGCAACACCAAACAAAAACTAGGTGAACAATTCTCAGTATTCCTGCAATGATGGCGTCAAATGTCTAGCAGACGTTCTCTTCAGTTACCTGAATGAGAACTAGTGGAAATATTCATTTCCAACTTAAACGAAGAAATGGAATTTCACCTGGATGTCAAAGACACAGACTCTTTTAATGATATGATCACCAAGGGTTTGAAATGTGAAAGGGCGCTCATCAAGAAAGGACTCATCAAAATATTTAATGAACCAAAAGATGGTCCTCGCCCACGCTTCAACAGCGATAAACCAAGCTTCTGGAATAAAAACAAGAATGTTGTCAACGATGGGGTTGTGGATGCCCGGACTATCCAAAATGCACAACCTGTGGTTCGATTTGCAGGACAGAATCCTCCACCTCAAAACAACACAAATGCTCCTTCCAATCAAGGTCGCATCACATCTCACGATGAACCTAGGCCTCGTCAGCAAAAATAGAAACGAACATACACTCCCTTAGGGGAACCCATTGAAACAGTGTTGCGACAACTCATTTCTCAAAATTTGGTCACTCTACCTAAACTATCAAACTATGAGCCTCAGGTCAAACCGGCATGGTGGAGAGATACTGAACACTGTGAATTCCATCAAGGAAGAGGACACAAGACAAGTAATTGTCACCGATTAAAAGATCTTATTCAGGATCTTATTGACTGAGGAGAAATTGAAATTGAAGGACATGACCCAAAAACAACCAATAATGATCATCTGATGTTCAAAAATCCACTTCCATCGCAAGATCAAAGGGGTCCTTCCACTTCCAGACGAGGTCCTGATACCACTGATTATATGCAAGCTGCGTATAATTACACTGTCAATCATCTGTATGATGCCAATGAACAAGTTGCAACCATAACCTTCAAAAATCCCAACTCTAATTGCAATGTTGTTACACGTCGCGGTAAAGTTACCATCAAGGCAGCTCCACAAGGCACCACCTCCATCCCAAAGTAGTATAATCTTGTGGAACAATTAGACAAAACCCCTGCGCTTATATCCATTTTAGAGCTTTTGGACCTATCGCCCTCTCATAAAACTATCTTGGATCAAGCACTCTAAGAAGCGTCAGTCCCTGCAAATCTGAATACAGACCAATTTCAAGCCATGGTTGGAAGTCTCAAGTCATCACCTTGTCTCACTTTTTCTGAAAGTGACAACTCTTCCTTCCAACAACCGCATAACGCCTCACTCCACATTGAAGGATTTATTAACCAGCATAGGATCAAGCGAGTCTTGATCGATAATGGAGCAGGTCTGAATATTTGTACACTGCAGTTGGTCACAGCATTGGGATATGCAGTAGAATCAGTGGATCCTCGTCAGAAGATCACAATCAAAGCCTATGACGATGCGGAGCGTTCATCCAAAGGAGCTGTGGTACTACCAATCCGAGTGGGCCCCGTGGTAAAGCACATCATTTGTCAGGTTCTGGACCTTCCTCTGCCATACAATCTATTATTAGGAAGACCTTGGATACATGCCGTGTAAGCTGTTCCATCTACCTACCATCAATGTATCAAGTTCCCACATAACGGTGTAGAGATCACAATCCTGGGTGATGCAAACCCCTTTGCATATTGCCATAATATCAACCATCAACCAGAGATTACCATTCCTAATAATAGAGAAGCCATTTCTTCCACATCATATATCAGTCCTGCCTCTCTTGCCCGTTCAAACACCACTATACCCAAGCAATAAAAGCTTAAAATGAAAATAGCTGAGGAAGGTCCTGGGGAATACAACTTGAGTCAACTCTTTTGTGTGGGACAAATGCCCACTTCCCTTAGAACGCATGGTAAACCACAATAGTTACTCCAACAACCCATAGTCATGCCAGCATGTGCTTTGACGCCTTTCATCCTTGGAAAAAGTCAAGAGGAAGAAACACAAGATGAGGACCTGGCGGAATGGATCTATAAGGATTCCATCACCACTGATATACCGCGAGTTACACTTCCTACGGATCAGTATGGCAAAGGGCTCCTCATTATGCAAAGAATGGGGTATGATGGTCAGAGTGCTTTGGGATATTGCAAACAAGGACGACATGAACCCCTGCTGCCGGAATTCAAGCCCAAAGGTAATACAGGCCTAGGCTTTGAAAAAGAGATCTTTCCTAAACTCAAGTTCAAAGGAAAACCCAGCAAACAAATTTGTCCACCTACGGTAAAAAAGATGCCTTTTATCATTAAAGCAAGCTCAAGCACCATCCCAATTGCCCCACTGAGGCTCAAAACCCCAACACATCCATCACCAATGCCACTCATCCCACCAAACGAACCAGTAATCCCATCAGCAACACCATTAGCAGCAACAACTGTATCAGAACCTGCAGCAGCATCTATGGCACCAGTAGTTCTAGCAGAAGCCACTGAGTCAACATTACCAATACTCCCCATACCAGATCCTTTAATCCACATCGACCTTCCTGCAGCACTGATCACTACAAAGGTACATCAACCAATCACACCTGCAGTATTTAACTCAAAAGACATCCCAGTATGGTATAGTAATCGGATGCTGGAAAGTGATTCAGAGATCAACTCACATGAGTGGGAATTTGATTCAGTATAGCTTAACACTTCAGATGAGGAAGACACATCACCACCTCCACCATGTAAAGACATCCCTATTTACGGAGAAGCATAGATAAAGACCACTTGGGTTCCTGAGCTGGAAACGTCTTCCACAGACCCTACGTCTCATCCTACGCCTGATTCTGACAGGGAAAGTACCATCAATGACCTTCACCATAACGTCTTAACCCTCACTGATACCTCTAACAAACTTAACCTAGTCGTTGAAGTAATGCCCATTGTCCACCCTGACCTCATCGAATGGAACCAACCAATTCCCCCATGTCTTGACTTCTTCCAAAACGATGAGGCCATCATCGACTTTTTGGAATTAAGGGATAACCTACCAAGCGGGGATCACAAAGCTGGATTCGCCATTGAACTTAATAGCGCAACATACTTCGGGGCGGATGCCAAACCTTTCAGCTGCAAAAATATAACAATAAAACATGGATCATCCAGTGAAAACCACACTGTGGCATTGTTTGATCTGACAAAAGTAAAAAGAAAGAGCGTATCCAACGGTGAAAACCTCTCTGAGGCGCCTGAGGATGAAGGGTTTGACATTCTCCCTGATAGTACACAACAGGAACGATCAACGATTCTCATTGAGGAAACCAAAGAATACAATGTGGGGACTCCTGAAAATCCTCATATCATACATCTGGCATCTCTTCTCACTCCAGAGGAACAACCTAAATTTATAGAGTTCTTCCAGAAGCGTCAGATCAACTTTGCATGGTCATATGCAAACATGCTTGGGCTTGATCTTGATTTAGTCATGCATCACCTCACAGTAGCAGAGGGAGCCAAACCTGTCAAGCAAAAGCTTCGTAAGATGCATCCTCAGATTGCAGTACTAGTCAAAACAAAACTCAAGAAACTCCTAGATGTTGGTTTCATTAGACCAATTGATTATGCAGAGTGGATCTCCAATATTGTGCCTATCAGCAAACCAAAAGGGGGCATCCGCATTTGTACTGACTTCAGAGATCTGAATAAGGCATGTCCTAAGGATGACTTCCCCCTTCCAAATATCGACATCATAGTAGATCTGACAGCAGGACATGCCATGCTTTCACTCATGGATGGCTTTTTAGGATACAATCAGATAAAGATCGCACCAAAAGATCAACATAAGACCGCCTTCACATGTTCATGGGGCACATATTGCTGGAATGTAATGCCCTTCGGTCTAAAGAATGCAGGAGCTACCTATCAAAGAGAAATGACCACCATCTTCCATGACATGATGCACACCATGATGGAAGATTATGTGGATGACTTACTAGCAAAATCACTCACCAGAGAAGGGCATCTCCACATCTTAGATAAAATATTTGATAGACTGGAACAATACCATGTTCGACTCAACCCAAAGAAATGTGTCTTTGGAGTAACCTCCGGGAAGCTTCTAGGATACATTGTCTCAAGCAAAGGTATTGAGGTCGACCCAGCAAAGGTAAAAGCAATTATGGACATGCCACCTCCAAAGAATATCAGTCAGCTAAGGACATTACAAGTACGACTTCAATCCATCCAAAGATTCATTGCACAATTGGCTGATAAATGTCACCCATTCACACACCTGCTACACAAGGACATCCGCTTTCAGTGGGATGCCAGATGCCAACAAGCATTTCAGACGCTTAAAGACTATCTCATGAAACCACCATTGTTGATCCCACCAGATCGAAGTAGACCGTTGTTACTCTATATCTCAGCAACAAGTACAGCATTAGGTGTACTACCGGCACAACATAATGCAGAAGGCAAAGAGTGTGCTGTATACTACATCTCTCGCACACTAGTTGGCTATGAACTCAATTACACACCTATTGAGCGAGCTTGCTTAGCAGTAATCTTAGCAGCCACTAAACTGAGGCACTATCTGTTAACACACAAAGTACAACTCATTGCAAAGATTGATCCACTCAAGTATTTACTCAGCAAAGCAGCATTGACAGGTCACTTAGCCAAATGGGTGATGATTTCAAGTGAATTTGACATCGAGTACGTGGACCGTAAAGCTATCAAAGGGCAGGTTATTGCAGATCAGTTGGCTGATGCACCACTTACAGGCGATCATCCTCTTATTTCCAATTTTCCAGATGAGGAGATATTCATGATCACAACAGCACAACCATGGAAACTATATTTTGATGGTTCATACACTAGGCACGGCTCGGGGGCAGGCATTCTGTTTATCACACCTCAAGGTGACAACATCCCGAAGTCTTACAGGCTCACATTTCCATGCACAAACAACATAGCAGAGTATGAGGCCTTGATCACAGGACTCAGGTTAGCCGTACAATGGAAATTACAAGAACTGCAAGTATATGGCGACTCCCAACTAGTCATTCGACAAGCAACAGATGAATATCAGACCAAAGATGATAAACTCATGCCATATAAGCAAATGGTGGACACTCTAAAGACATCATTTACTACTATCACTTTTGAGCAGATACCACGAGATTAGAATCGAGCTGCGGACGCTATGGCTACCATTGCATCTCTCCTAGATCTTCCACCGAATTCAACACGCTACGAGTTCTTGGTAGAACAGCTTTGGATCCCCGCTTATGATATCCCTAAAACCGAGATGATATGTCGCCTTGTCGGTTCTGAATCCCCATGGTATGGTGAGTTCTACACCTATCTCCGTGATCACACCCTTCCTCCCAACCAATCAAATAACCAACGTAAAACCTTCATTCGCCAAACTGCTCGATATACCATTATTGCCGAAACCCTATACCGATGTGGTCTTGATGGTACTCTCCTTCGATGTCTAGAACAAGATGAGATAACAAAGGCTTTGGAAGAGGTACATGAAGGAATTTGCGGGACTCACTCAAGTGGTCCGTCACTAGCCAGGAAACTCCTGCGCAATGGATACTATTGGCCATCTATGGAAAAGGATTCCTACTACTTTGTCAGGAAATGCAAGAAATGTCAAGTTCATGGTGACCTGATACATGCACTAGCACAGGAACTGCAACCAATCACAACACCATGGCCTTTCTGTCAATGGAGCCTTGACCTTGTGGGTAAGATTCATCCATCTTCATCCAATGGCCATAAATTCATTATTACCGCTACCAAATATTTCACAAAGTGGATAGAAGCTGTTCCACTTAACCAAGTCACCGGCAAGCAGATCGCCTCATTCATCCTTAATTACATCATCTGTCGGTATGGTGTACCCATGTCCATCATCACAGATAACGGTCTTCCTTTCAAAAATCAGGATGTCCGCGAACTTTGTGAGAAATTTCATATCCAACACCGCTTTTCCACTCCCTATTACCCACAAGGCAATGGTCAGGCCGAAGCATCCAATAAAAACATATTGAGGATCCTAAAGAAGACAGTCAATGATGCCGATCGTGACTGGCATGTTCAACTAAATCCAGCACTATGGGCATATCGAACTAGCATTCGAACCCCTACAGGTGCAACTCCTTATTCATTGGTCTATGGTGCAGAAGCTATCTTGCCTATTGAGGTCGAGATACCATCATTACGAGTTTCCTTGCACAATCTCATCGATGACGAAGCCTACAGAGTTTCCCATCTTTAGGACTTAGAGTTACTCGATGAGAAGCGACAAGCTGCATACAATCACCTAAAAGCCTATCAGCAACGCATGAGCAGAAGCTACAATCATCGAGTTAGACCTCGTACATTTGAGGTAGGTGATCTTGTTCTATGAGAGAATCCTCGCAATCAACCAAACAGAGAACATCAGGGCAAGTTTGAATCAAATTGGCTGGGCCCATATGTCGTCACTACTGTGTTCGGGTCCGGGGCATATCAGTTGGCTACATCAGAAGGGGAACCGCTTGCAGATCCAATCAACAGCATGCACCTAAAACGGTTTTATACCTAAGCTGTACAGAGCATCAGGCTCCCCTACATACCAGAAAATACCAAAAACATTCAGAAAAATGTCCTGAAGAAAATACAAAAACATTCAAAAAAGTAAAGAAAAATCATGCATCCAAACGGTGAACAACCACTCCGGTGGAACCTTGGGTAAGTACGGTGGTGAAAACCTGGCAAACAGACGCCACTCGTAAAAACAATGGCTCCAGTATCTTTCAGGCTCGTTGCGATCACATTCATACATACACACATCCATGCATCCAAACCATGGCTTGTTATTTGATCTGTAATCAGAGATAGTACTTCATGCATCTAAACATCCTGCTTTTTCATAGTCATGTCTAAAACTGGGGGCAATGCCTTTAACCTATTGATGGAAGTGGGTTCTACATTGTCTTATGATTCATTAAGTTCTTCATTCAAGCAATCATCAAAATACCAAAAACATTCAAAAATGTCTCAACACAAAATACCAAAAACATTCAAAAATATCTCACAAAATCCAAAAACATCAGAAAACATCAAAAATCACACAAAAACATGGCAACACCTTGTACATACTCATCCATGCAGATACCAAAACAAACATTGACAAAATACTCACACAATGACCATTTACCAATCAAACCACACAATCAACATCAACACTCAAAGCTGTCTTCAACAAGGATGCATCCTTCCTTACCAAAACAAAGACAAAAGTGACATTTTCTTTGACAAGAAACTTATGTTAAGCCATCAAATACTTGGTTGATTTGTGAGTACAATCATTCGTTTATCTGTATCGGGATCTTTCAGCATTGTTTTGTTTTGTTTGTGCATTATTTCCGATGAAGTTCTGGGGCATGTACTAATGGTGTCTACGTGGGAAGTTCACTAAGCTACGTAATCTTATGCCAAATGCAGTCATAGATCACTACGACTTGCTGACTACAGCGTATACCTCGACCATATGGGCATGAACCATTACCAAGGATCCTTATTCTTTATTCTTTATGTATATACTGTTTGTTTGCAGGTACAATGCTCTTCCTTTGGTTCCTCCTACCTCATCCAAACTGGATAAAGGTTTTTTATCTCTTAGTATGGTATGCACTTGTCTCAGGATATGATCAGCCTAAGATCAAGGAGGACGATCCAAGTCATGCATGAAAGGAGATAATCCTTGTCTGTTCCGCAAACAATACTCTAGTCGGCTTGACCCTTATATCAAGTCGCTTGTATTAACTTGCTATATAAAATCCATGAAAGGAATACTCAAGTCATCTTGAATCATTATGTCAAGATGCTTGTATTCTCTTCCAACATTTTAAAAGCTCAATGATGAAAATAGAACACTATGGATCGTCATTTCATCTCATCTATTTATATATTGCATTCCATTGCACATCACCCATCCATTCGCTCATTCATATATAGGCTTTATATGCAAAATGTGAAAATTAGGCTGGTCTTGGATACAATCATGATCGAGTACTCTGATACATCATCAATGCATCATGCTAAGTCTTACAAACCTTGCATTCCTCATGATCATATCATCCTCGCATTTAGTTGCACCTTGCATTAAAACATTTAGTTGCATCTTGCATTAAACATTCGTGTCATTTTTAAACTATGCATATAGTTCATTTTCTTGACATTTAGTTTTCATTAAAATCATTTGCATCATTGCATCACTCATAAATAATTAGATTCAGTCATGGGATCAAATTGTCTTTTGATTGCTTTTAAATCATTTACTAGACATTCATTTAGTATCAATTATCCATTATCATTTTATTATCCTTTATCATTTATTATTACACACATTCATTTATAGTTAAAAGGTCCATTCATTCCTTCATTAACTAAGTATCCTATTATGCTCATTTTAGGATTCATTCACATTGCATTCATTATCCTTTTTTTAATTGCATTAAGGTACAGTTATTAAAACCATAAGTTATAATATCCTCACATTATCATTTTTACTTAAACATCATATTTAAAGCATTTAGAATCATAACACCATTTGTTTCCAAACATTGGTTCATACCATTATATATATACATTATACATATGCATTCATTTAAAACATTATCATATAAACATTTGTACTTTACATTTTGTTTATCCACCTTACATTCATTTAACAAACATCTAGATGCATATTCATCCATAAACATCATTCATTCGACCATTGCATTAACATCATCACATAAATCATCTCCTCATTATATCAAAATAGGAAACACCAAACTCCTGTTCATATATCATCATAAGCATACATTATCATCATGACATTACATACATAAAGCATTGCATCAACAAATCAACAAAAAAATCATACATAAACCTGCATTCATATGTTAGTACCCAACATCATAAATCATCATCAAAACATGCATATAGGAAACATCTCATCAATGCATACATATACACATATCCATCTAAGCAATAAACTCATCATCCTGCATAAGCATCCATACATAATCAAATGCATATCATCAAAATATGGGATCTCCTCATATATATATCATCTCATAAATCAGAGTACAATGAAGTCTACAAAATTGGCTACCAAAAGCCATCCAAGATACAGTCCAAAAAATAAACAAAGGTACAAATACATATATGCATGAATGCTCTCTCAAATGCCGCTCTGGCCTGATGCTGTCCTCACACCTCCTCCTGCTCCACCACTGGTGCCTGCACCACCTGATCCATCTCTCCGTGGAGGCCTCATCGAACCCCCACTCCCTCCTGCATCTCCTGACCTCTCCCACCTCAAAGGACCCATCACTCCCCCACTGCTTTGCATCCTCTGTGATCGCTCTGATCTCGTCTGCCGCATCTGGGTATAACTGAGAGCTCACTGACTGAATGGCACCACCTGCTCATATAAACCTTGCCAGTACTCTATCTCAGCCTGTGCTCGCCCAAACTACCTCATAACCTCCCCTGTAGGCCCCTGTGCTCCTACTCCAGCTCAGACTCTCTCTTGCAGCTCTGCCAATCTCTCCACTGCAATATCTCTCTCCCGCAGCACCACCGTCAGCTCTGACTCCCGTGCAAATAGCTGCACATCCCTAGCTGCCACCTCTGCCTCCAAATCCTCTATCCGCGTCTGCAAACGCACTATAATATGCTCTCACAGATCTCCAGTGGCTCCCTCCCCGGTATCCATAGCTGCCTCCCCTACACCTCCCTCTCCAGAAGTCCCCACCCCTCTGTCCATCGGGATCTCCCTCTCCATCCCCCTCCCACTCAGCTGCACTCCTCTCGGAATCAATGGTCCCTGTGAGATCTATAGAGGAAGTCCACCTCTCCCTCTCCGCTGGCTCCGCATCCCTAATCCTCCTCCACCTCCTCGTCCTCCATCTCCTCCACCACCTCCACCTCCTCCATCTCCTCCACCACCTCCTCCACCTCCTCCTCCTCCATCTCCTCGACCTCCTGCCCTCCCCCGTCTCCGTCCCCTCTCATCCTCAAATGCTGGGATCGGCTCTATTGGGTCCGATATCCATAGGATTGGGTGCGCCGCCCGATACTGCGTGTACTCATCTGTAACCCCTGCATCAACGACCCTCGATCGTAAGTCCCATGGCCTTGCCTGCAGTGTCTGAAACTCTGCTAGTGCCTAATCATAAGGTAGCACTGGACCCCATGCATACCTCTCCCGAATCACCCGTGCATACTCTCCTGATCCGCTAGGCAGTCCCTACTGCTGTCCAAACTGTCTCATCACTCTCCCGGGCACCTGTCTCTCCACATAATATGCCATCCTCCCAATGAGGAATCGAGTCATAAAAACATATGGCAGTGCCTCTACGTCATCATCCCATGGCTCACACTCCAAGTATGGCCGCCATATCACTGCATCTAGGTCATCTAATGCCCGTCGCCACCACTCCAACTTCCCCAAGTGGGCTAACTCATCATACCACTGTACATAAACATGTACGGCTGATCAACCGCACGGAATCTCAGACTCACCGGTCGAGTCACTGGTAGGTGCTTCCAAGCCCAAATGTGTAACAGCGTCATGCCCACTGCAAAAGAACCCCTCCCTCGGTACACTACCTCATGGAGCTCCTGATACATATGCGCTAGCACGCACGACCCCCATGCAAATCGGGTCCCCTCGGTCATCATCATCTCGATAACCTGTCCCCATCCCACCGCCAACCCATGTGACCTCCTGTCTGGACATAGAAGTCCTCCCACAATCCCGGACAACACTGTTGGAAGTGGGTCATACAGTGCCGCTATATCCTCCCATGCGATCGAGCCATCATCAATAAACACATCCTCATCAAAAATCCTCTGTACTGCCACAGTCCCCTAGGATCTATCATATGTGACCAACTCTCTTCGAATCGGAATCTGTAGGATGCGCCAGACATCCTCCAACGTCACAGTCATCTCCCCCTGTGCCAAATGAAAGGTGCACGTCTCGCTGTGCCACCGCTCCGTCGGTGCTGTGATCAATCTGTGATTCATACGAATCACGGGCATGTGCATCACCTCGTAGAGACCAGTCGCTGCAATACAATCAATCTCCGCCTGTGATAATCGGTCCCGCAACCCCTGTGTCGCAGGATGACACTCGCGTAACTGCAACACGCGCAAATCCTCCTGCACACGGACATTCATCAACTCACCATCAGTTGTTTTGTTTTCAAACTTTCTTAAGTTTAAACCTAGACTATCATCAGATACTTTGATCAAGTATCTTCGGGTCTCAACAGGTAAGCAATCATGGCCACCTAGACTTCAATAGGCATTTATCCTAAACAAATGACCTAAGTCTCATCGGGCTGCTATGGTTCAAAACAACTCCCACTTCACTTCGCCATTCATCAATCATTGGCATCAGGAGATTGGTCTTCATCCAAACTGGGGCATCTTTTTATCTTAAGGCAAAAGCGCTATTTTACCAACAAAAGCGCTAGTTTTAAACAATAGCGCTACAACTATATCAAAAGCGCTCAATAAGCTATACCATAGCGCTGCAACTACCAAAGCGCTAAATCAGCTACCCATTAGCGCTACTTAACAATAAAAGCGCTCAATTAACCTATCAAAAGCGCTACTTAACCAATAGCGCTAAAACTTGCACACAATAGCACTAATGAATGGCGAAAGCGCTCAAACAAAGGGACAATAGCGCCATTGCGGCACAATAGCGCTATTTTATGGAGCAAAAGCGCCAAAACAACAGTTCTAGCGCTCTTGCTCCGACTTGACTTGGACTCAGCTAAAAACCTATCAAAAATGCACAAAAATTGAGTTTTCGAATTTGCGTACCGCCGGTCCATAGTCATCTGGCCGCTGGAATCGTCGGACTTGCTCGAATCTGTGCTCGGTGATCGGAATCGGCATCGTAGTTGCTGCTTGCTCCTCCAAATGTCACTATCAGAGCTCTCGTTCTCAACTGGTCACGGTCACAAATGATCTTGTTTTCACCCCTTTCACCCCATTTATACCCTTCGTAGTCCCCGTAACTTCTCCCCTGCTCATCGCCGTGGTCCCTGTGAACTTCTCGCGCCCCCCATTTCTCTATGTTTCCCCCGTTTTCTTCTATTTTTCACCCATATGACTTAGTCAAACTTTCTTCATTCTTCTTTCGGCCTTCCATCTCCTTAGTCAACTTCATAACAATGGATTGCATCTTATTCTTCAATACAATGTTCTCTCTAGCAAGCTTATCACATTCATCAACTTTGTCCTGATTTTCCATGCTTTGTTCTTCTTTTTCCTTCAGCTTGTCCATCAACTCTTTCCTCTTGTCTCTTGAAGTATTGAATTGATCTTTCAAATCATTAATGAAATCTTCAGCTGCATTCAAGTTTCTCTTTAAGGAACTTATTTCATTTCTTGTTGCATCAAGATCCTCAAGTGCCACACAAAGTTGTCTTTGCAAACCGGAATCCATTGATTTAATCTCTCGGACCTTCCTCAAGCGGTTAGGCTTCCTCAGAGGAACTAGGCTCTGATACCAATTGTTGAAATCAAGGAACACTGAGAGGCGGGGTGAATCAGTGTTCTACCAGTAAATAAATTTTCTCACTTATTCTCAGACCACCGGAAGCAAATGCAGGAAAGTAAAATGTAGAAACACAAGATAATCAAACACAAAACCATAACACTAGGATTTTTACGTGGAAACCCGAAAAGGGAAAAGCCATGGTGGGATTGAAACCCACAATATTCATATACTATGATCAGGAGTACATAAATATTACATAAGGGGAATGCACTTGCATTCAGACACATTGCCTAGAACCAAAGGTGCAATTACAATATGGAAGTCTCACTGACTTACTGATCATTTACAATGATAACTACAATGATTGAACTCCAAAACAACATTAAATAATGCCTAGATGAGTTTTGGTTAAGTGCAACAAGTATGACGGTAACACCTCTACAACTCTTCTCTATTTTGCTTCTCAGTCAGCTATCAGATCAAGAATGTGCACGTGAAGCTGCGCCAAATAGGTTTCTCGATCACCACTCGCTCATTACATCATCCAAAAATATCTTCTACATCACATCAGTCATATATATCCAAATCATAAAATAAAATATTCATCAAGTGGGCCAGACACAATATGTAATGTAACCTGTAATTGGGTGTCAACTTAGACCGGATCACTAAAATGTATGTGGATCAACCAAAAAATGTAAAAAATTATCTACATGTCAGCCCTATCATCCCATGCACGAATCTAACCACTGCAAAGATTCTAGACGAAAAGTGCTCTGCTTATCCTAAAATACCGGAGACAAATTACCAGATCACTTCCTCTACCAGTTACCCAAAAACATGACTACCAGATAGGATTTCCAAGGAGAGTTTCCATCAATGACAACCCCAATCGATTATCCATGAACTAGGATCCACCGGATGAGTGTCAATTTTCTGCTTTTCTTTATTGACCTCTTATCCCTTATCTGATGCCTTGTCCCTCTCTACTTCTCCTTTCCCTGTATCAGGTTCCTACTCAGTATGAACTTCTTTATCCTTATATTTTCCTTCAACCTATGCACTAGTGTCACCACTTTGTGCAGTATCAACTTTAGGTGTCTCTTTGGCCTCTTCAGCTTTCATTTCCTCCATCTCCAAGTGATCAACCGAAGGATTTTGACTATCCTCTGCATCAAGGGTGTATGGGCTTGGACTTCCGGATGAGAAGTGTCTTTCTTCTGAGATTCATCATCATGCTTAGGGTTGATTTGCAATTGATTGTCCTTTAGGAACCTTTTCCATATTTCATTAATTTCTTTTCTTACTTCCTCAACCCTGCCAACCATAATCTCGTTTACTTTGTTTTTGCTTCTGAATTCCTTTTTGTTGGCTAGCTCCATGAGATTATCAACTTCTTCATGAGAGATGCAAGCACTGATATTGATTAATTCTCGCTCTTTCATTTCTTTATCTAATCAGCTTGCAGTTAGCCTCCTAGCATCAAGAATGTTATACAAATCTTTCAAAATGCTACGTTCTAACACAATTAATGATTTGCTAAAGTTATGCAAATGCAATACAACAACTTCCTCAATTTCCCTCTGATCATTCTCATCAAGATCATCATAGTATGCACTAATATTCTTAAGATTGTCATCATTAACTATTTCATCAATCAATTATTTTGCAGTCAATGGGGGAATAAAGGTATATTTACCTTCCACCTTGTCGGATTTAAGATCCTTATCAAACTCTATCCTTAGCCTTCTTCCTCTTTTAGGCATGTCGGTTAGAGAAGGTTTTGATTTTGTCTTTTTACTCTGCTCACCACCAGACTGTGGTTTCCTGATTACTCTAGAAAACTCTCCTTTCTTCTTTTCTTTCTCTACATCCTCATCTGACTCTGTCTCAGAAGAAATAGAAGATACAACTACATAAGTTCTTTTTGGCTTCTGCTTTTTCTTCATCGCTCCTTTTTCATATGAGATTTGGGTTGTTGATGACTTCACCGGAGTAGGGGAAGACTTAGTCTCCTTAGGCTTTGTCTGGGAGGGAACCGGTTCAATCTTAGACTTCTTAGATTCCATTTCTTCCTCCATCTGAGCCTTCTTGTCCTTAGCTTTCTTGATAGCTTCTCTAGTAAAACCCATCTATTTAGCCACAACCTTGATTATTTTTGTTACTTTTCTTTTCCTTTCAGGCTGAGTGAACTTCTTATGCAGTTCCATATCCTTTTCTTTGAATGTGCCAAATTTTTCTTTTGAAGGGTCAACTGGTTTGCTCAAAAGATGTTGAGCATAGTCTACAAGAGTTTGAGCATCAACGTCATAACCCATTGGCATTATCCACATTGTTCTTGGCTCTACAACCTCCATATGGCACTAGTCTTTATCCACCATGAAGTAGATGGTATCTGCATATTTATCCACTACTTCCTTAGGGATCCTTTCCCTATTTTTTATTCTGCCTTGGAAGGTTTTGAAGAAACTACAGAGGGTTGTTGTTTGATTCTCTTTATTTCCCAATCTTTGCAATCCTTGTTTGATCTGAGAGGCTATTGGTAATTCATATGCCCATTGGACTCTACCTATGTTGGGAATTTCATTCATGAAGTTCAGTGCTAAGTAGAATATCAATGAACGGAATTTGAAAATATTCTTGTTGTTAGTTTTGATTTTCTTCATATTTCGTAGGAGCTCTTCAATAAGAACTGAGCACAAATCATATTGTATATCCTCTTTCACCATTTGATAGGTTGCATATATTGCAGTAGCGGAGACTGAATTCAATCTGTTAGACTGATAAACTTTGTACCTAATGATCATCGATGCAAATCTGACATCATGTTCTAAGATATCATCAATTGTCATTGATCTGCTATCAAATTGAGCACTGGTTAGCTTTGTAACTGTTGGATTTGTCACCTTTCTCAAATTAGGTTTTCCATCGGTTTGATTCAGGCATGTGACTGCATGGATGACCTGCTTGGTTATCTTGTAGGGTTTGTCCAGCCATATGAATTCATCATGAGCATGACTCAAAGTGTATCTTACCAAATTATCTTCATAAACTATCAAAAAGTTAAAAAATTGTGTGAAACCCTTCCTCTGTAACTGTGCATGTTTTGGTTTGGGGTTTCCAACTTCATCCATTATGCGCTCAGTATGTAGGGTTAAGATATCCTTATTTCCAATCTCCTCAATTGTGTAGTGAATGTATGCCCTCACATCGTCAACATGCAAAACTCTGTATGGCACAGATGAAAAAGCACCATTTGGATTATCCTCAACAAAATTGAATGTGTGTCTTTTGAATTGAGGTCTTGCTCACTCAGAAACTTCAACTACTAAAAGTGTATTAACAAAAGAAGACACCATTTCAAGAAATTTAGGGTTCAAAGGATGAGCACGCTTTGGTAAATATCTTTTTCTTCTGTCAGATGCACAAGAACTCCTTGTTGGATCACCTCAAGCCTTCTGACCGCCTTGAAAATAGGTTCACCTCGCTTTGCAACTTTGACTCTTTGCTCACAATGTGAGAAACGATTCACTTTTCCCCCCTTTTAACTTTGCAAACCCTAACTTTAAGCTGAAATAAATGCAACTGTAAAGTTCAACTGGATGTCCTGTTCAGCATAATCCATTCTATCGGATTCTAAAATCGGTATGGTGAATTCCAGATAATCATCTACAAGCATCTGCAATCAACCTTGATCGATCACAAATCTCTTCAGGGGGTTCTGCAAGATCATGCATGAAGATGCTACCCCCTAAGGCCAAATGCCTTAGTTACCGAATGAAGATCCTGCACCAAATTCAAGTGTAGATTCAATGTCTACCTTGGATTCATCTTTTCTAACCCACATCTTCTCATTCTTGTTCCAGATCTTTTCTACCTTTGTCTTGCCTTTCTCATATGTTTTCCCTTTGTTTACTAGAGCATTGTTCTTGCTTCTGTAGAATTTTTCCATGTGACCGGTTTTGTTGCATGCACGAAAAACAACATTTCTTTGCATAGGTTTGAAATTCATCTTATTTGGTCTCATCCTGCATTGGTTAGAGATATGTCCAAACATCCCACAATCATACCATCTCTTATTTTGAAAATTGTTCATTACTTCTCTACATATGTTTGACTTGTGACCAAAATTATTGCATATGAAACACTGACCGGTAAAGGTAGGAACATTGTTCATGTATCTCATTCCATTATTTATCCTACTTATGCATTGATTTTCTAGATGACCAAATTTATTGCAAGTAAAACATCTACCATTGAATTTATGGGCATTGAGTTGTCTTACCAGAGGATTCTTGCTCTTCTTATGATTAGACTTTGCATTGCTTTGTCTAGATATGGAGGATTCTCCTTTATCATATCCAAGTCCTCTCATGTCTTTTCCATGTCTCTGACTTTCCATCATTTCATTAAGCCTTGCTGAGCTAGCATTGAATTTGTCTTTGTATTCATTTGTAGTAGCAAGTTTATCTCTTAGAGAAATAATCTGTCTTTCAAGTTCTTGACTATTATTCCTTGATTGTGTCAACTCAAGCTTCAACTGATCATTCTCATAAGTAAGCCTGACGCATTCATTTGATCCGTCCTTCAATGACTTAGTCAAACTTTCTTCATTCTTCTTTCGGCCTTCCATCTCCTTAGTCAACTTCATAACAATGGATTGCATCTTATTCTTCAATACAATGTTCTCTCTAGCAAGCTTATCACATTCATCAACTTTGTCCTGATTTTCCATGCTTTGTTCTTCTTTTTCCTTCAGCTTGTCCATCAACTCTTTCCTCTTATCTCTTGAAGTATTGAATTGATCTTTCAAATCATTAATGAAATCTTCAGCTGCATTCAAGTTTCTCTTTAAGGAACTTATTTCATTTCTTGTTGCATCAAGATCCTCAAGTGCCACACAAAGTTGTCTTTGCAAACCGGAATCCATTGATTTAATCTCTCGGACCTTCCTCAAGCGGTTAGGCTTCCTCAGAGGAACTAGGCTCTGATACCAATTGTTGAAATCAAGGAACACTGAGAGGCGGGGTGAATCAGTGTTCTAAAAGTAAATAAATTTTCTCACTTATTCTCAGACCACCGGAAGCAAATGCAGGAAAGTAAAATGTAGAAACACAAGATAATCAAACACAAAACCATAACACTAGGATTTTTACGTGGAAACCCGAAAAGGGAAAAGCCATGGTGGGATTGAAACCCACAATATTCATATACTATGATCAGGAGTACATAAATATTACATAAGGGGAATGCACTTGCATTCAGACACATTGCCTAGAACCAAAGGTGCAATTACAATATGGAAGTCTCACTGACTTACTGATCATTTACAATGATAACTACAATGATTGAACTCCAAAACAACATTAAATAATGCCTAGATGAGTTTTGGTTAAGTGCAACAAGTATGACGGTAACACCTCTACAACTCTTCTCTATTTTGCTTCTCAGTCAACTATCAGATCAAGAATGTGCACGTGAAGCTGCGCCAAATAGGTTTCTCGATCACCACTCGCTCATTACATCATCCAAAAATATCTTCTACATCACATCAGTCATATATATCCAAATCATAAAATAAAATATTCATCAAGTGGGCCAGACACAATATGTAATGTAACCTGTAATTGGGTGTCGACTTAGACCGGATCACTAAAATGTATGTGGATCAACCAAAAAATGTAAAAAATTATCTACATGTCAGCCCTATCATCCCATGCACGAATCTAACCACTGCAAAGATTCTAGACGAAAAGTGCTCTGCTTATCCTAAAATACCGGAGACAAATTACCAGATCACTTCCTCTACCAGTTACCCAAAAACATGACTACCAGATAGGATTTCCAAGGAGAGTTTCCATCAATGACAACCCCAATCGATTATCCATGAACTAGGATCCACCGGATGAGTGTCAATTGCCAACACTCACAAACTAAGAAAAGGAGAAAGCCTAATGGTATAAAAATCCTCCCCAAAAGAGAGAAAAAACAAAACAACACTCTTTAGATGATGAGAAGGACAAAACCACATATGAGAAAAAGCTCTCTCCACATAAGAGAGAATGAAGAATATGGTAAATTGACTACCCCCTAGATGCACTATCTCCTCAACTAATGGTGGATGCTTGACATGGAATGTTGAAGATTGTCCAAAATTACCAAACAACATTCCTCCCCTTATGAACAAATAAATCTAATGATGCATGTAGGATATATTCCTATTCTTGAAAGGAATATGAGGGAAGAAGGACATGGATAAGTTCCTAGAAATGGGGGACTACAAGAGGGTTTTAAGTGGCCACATTTTTTTTTTGAAATCACTAAACATTGATATTGGATGAGACATTTAAGATAGTTATGCTCAAAATTTGAAGATGCAACAAGAACAAGAGTCATGGTGCTCTAAATCTACCTTCTAAACTAGTTTTTTTAAATGGTGGAGATTTAGAGGTTCAAACAAGGGGAGCACACAAAGTGCTCTTATTTTTGTCAAAAAAAACATAACATAGTGTTTAGTGCACTCCCCTTAAAATGTCAACTCTTTTTTAGTATTGTAAAAATCACTTCAATGAAAAATTATCCAACACCATGTAGTTTATCCTTGGTTTTTTCTGATAATTTTTTTATGAATATATGTTTTTGTAGTCACATAAATCTGTCTAGCTTAATTAAATAAATATTCGCTATTTATTTGATTAAAAATCCACTAGCCATCAGTTAATTAAATAAATATTTAATTAATTCATCTCCAAACGTTCTTCTATTAATTAAATAAATTATTCAATTTATTTTAATTAATTCATTAAACCAAATACAAATCAATTAAATAAATAAAATCTATTTATTTAATTAAATCCCCCTTTTCCTCTTTTAAATAAATTAAATAAAACATTTATTTAAATCATTATCCCCACCCCACTTGCATTTTCCTACAAATGCAACTTGCACACATTTATTGGAATAAATGAATTTTTATTTTACTAAAATCCTATTTTCCCTCACCCACCAAATCCACTTGCAAAATCTAAATCCCCTTCTAGATTCTTCTAAACCCTTCCTAATTAGCCTAATCCATCTTCTAAACTTTGTCACGTCCCTAAGCAAAGGGAAGTCACTTCTCAAAACCTCAAAGTCTTTGATAACCATTAAAGGCTTCAAGTCTTCAACCACTAAATGGCTCAAAGTCTTTGATAACCTTTAAAGGCTTTCAACCTTCAACCACTTAATCCCCAAAGTCTCCAATAACCATTAATGGTTAATTCAAACCCTCCCACATGGTTAAAACATTTGTTTTGACTCAACCTCTATCCAACCCAAAGGTCTCATCAGGCCATTAATGCTTTGACCATGATTATCCCTTAAACATTTGCACAAAGGTTTATCCTTGGATTAACTCTTAATCCAGTGGGTAAGCTTAATTTAGACTTGACCCTTAGCCTTTAGATAACCATGAGGTCTTCTCAGGCCTTTAATGCCTCCAACTCCTTTTCTCAACCCAACCCTATGTTGACACTTGTCACCATTTCATTGGTGCCAATTGTGCACATGGATCCCCAACTTTCAAACTCAACCCTTGATTGAATCTTTCAATCTCAACCATCCATTGCTCTATTTTCCCTATAAATAGAGCTCATTCCTTCATAATCCAGATCCTGAAAACTTGTATGCATCTAAGCTATAGACATTTTAGAGAGCATTTTTAGCATAATCATCTAATACCTTGTTGTTTTGGTTAAAATACATCATTTTAGCATCAATAGCATAGCATTAGCTTTTTATTTCACATTCAAAGCTCAATACTACAATCTCAATCCTCCATAAGCATCCATAGTGCAAAAAGCTGCTGAGAGCTACACTATTTTGGAACTTGGAGAGGAGAGGAACAAGGGAGGAAGGAGCTAAAGCCATGCTAAGAGGCAGTTGGAGATGCCTCATAATATTTGTTTCGTTTGTTAAATACATTAGCATGCTTTTATTGTCTCTCTTGGTATGCCTTTTTAGATTAGCTTTTGATTGACTAACACTGACAATCTAACTTTTTTGTGTCTTCTTTTTGTGTTGTTGATCATTCACTAACATTGTGCCATTTAGGAGGGCATTAGTTTTTTTATGAACTTTTGAAAATGGACACATCTTAAAAAATATAAAATTGGAATCATGACCCTCCCCTTAATTTTTTGGAAACTAATCAAAAATCAAAATTTGATGAATGGATAAAATAGAATCCAAAGATACTATACATAGTTTTCAACAAAGAAAACAAGTCACTAGCAAAAGAGATTAAAGATCAAAACCTTAACATATTCAAAATGTAGAAAAAATTACATGGTTAGAAAGGTGTTGAGTTGACCTAAACTCAGATATATTAATGTGAAGGGTTTCAATATCTGCTTGTATGTCTAGACTACATGAAACAAAAAAATATACTTTGAAATATAGAAAAAGATGCTTCTTGCCATTGAAAATGAATAGAGGCCTTCCATAGCATTTA
Source organism: Cryptomeria japonica (assembly GCF_030272615.1). NCBI lineage: Eukaryota > Viridiplantae > Streptophyta > Pinopsida > Cupressales > Cupressaceae > Cryptomeria > Cryptomeria japonica. The sequence continues at coordinate 477,169,739 of NC_081412.1, forward strand.
CTTCCCACCTTGACATGTTGGATATTTGGTTTTGATCTAGGACGCATGAAACAAAAAATATGCTTCTTGTCAATTTTGCACTACTCTCCACTGACATTTTTTGCAAGAATGCATTTAATGTTGGCATGGTCAAAGAGTGATGATTTTAACCAAACTTAGAGAGTTTAATTTGGAGGGATTCAATATCCTTTTTTAGGTCTAGATGAAAAATTCCTACGTGCCACAAGCTTTGAAAACTACTTCATCATAGTTTGACAATTTTTGTAATTAGGGCTCTTTAGAGACTATCTTGAAATAATGCACTCTAAAATAATCAAGTGAGTTGGAAAACAAATAGAGCCCTTCCATAGAATTTACCTTATCACATTCACTCACCTTAATGTGATAGAATTTCCCATTCATAAAATGCTACTAATAATTTCACAATTTCACAATTTAGAAACTTTTGTTTGAACGATTATTTCTCCATGAACATTTGATGACTAAACTATTTTTTTCATTTTTGAAGACATAATGACACCCCATAGTTATATGTTGGTGTGTACTAACCTAGGCAACCAAACTCTTTCATTCTTATAGCATTTATTCATGTGGTTTGATGATCTTGTGGGTTGTTATGACTGTCCCAACATATGGTTGACTATTATGTGGATTATGACAGTTGTAAACTCATGAAAACAACCATTTTTGTGAAGTTATCCATCATTACTAAGCATCCATGTTATGGTTGTTAAATTTAAGCTAATAATATTGCCAAGTAGCATCCATGTTATGGTTGTTAAATTTAAGCTAATAATATTGCCACTTGGCAATATTATGTGAGGATTGTATGATATTTTTCAAGATTTGATGATTAATGGCCACTCATCAAATCTATCATGAGTTCTCACAAATACATAATAATTATCATATCTATTTTAACTTTTGAGAGAAAATAATATTATAATAATTGTAATAATATTATTGTGATGGGTGGAAATATGGATATTCACTAGTTTAGCTATGTAAACGAGGAACCAATCCACTTCCAATTACCATCACTTGAAAGGGGAATGAAATCAATAGATTCAACCCCAAATTATTTTAAAATGGTTGAATGTAGATAGACTTATATTTCTTCTTTGATTATACTAAAAATTAACTATGGAAATATATAATTTGAATGTACGATATAGGGATAATGATGTAGAATTGACAGTAATCAACATGCACATGCAATTTTATATTAGATATGTAGATACAATGTATAGATCTAGAAATAGGAAGCAGAGAAGAACCAATGCCTAAAATATGGACTCGGAAATGATGGACAATGTCACTCGAGGTGATCTTTTCCAAGAGCTTGAATTCGAACAACACATGTCTTTTCAGGATCAAGATGTTGTTCTAAGTGTCTCCATGAAGTTTTGTCAAAAAAGTGTCAGAGAATGTTGCTTGGGGTGACCTTGTCCTCCAAATTTTGCCTATGCAAAAGCTGGTTTTGTATGTCTCAGTCTTCTATTCCCAAATTTCTAATTTTTGTCTCTAGATACTGTCACTTGTACATACAAAGGAGGAAAATGGTGTTGTTGATAGGGGTTTGGCTAGGTCAAACCCTAGGTTTGGAATTGCCGAGAAACAAGGTGAAGAAATCTTGCAATATTAACTTTCTTATGTGATTAAAAATCATAAAAGATTATCAAATATGAAACTAAATATGAAATGAACATGTTATTGCACCATTAAACATAAATATAAAATCAACCTTACCAAAAGAGACACTTGATTTATGCAGAGAAACCCTTTCGAGAAAAAAGTCCACCAAAGAACGAGGGCAAGTATATTATTATTCTTCAAAAGAGAGAGCACCACAATAATACTCTTCACTAAACTTACCCAAATGATATTAGAACTACTTGGAAATAATGACCAACTAATGAAATTAAACATCTATCTTAACTTCAATTTATAGCCAAGTGGGAGAGGAAAAACCACTGTTTTCCCAAACAAGGAACCAAAATCACTTGCAAAAACCCATCCCTTGAATAATGAATAGCCAATAAAAAACATAAAATAATAAATAAATCTTCAAGTGACTCCTCATGGGAACCAAACCCTAAGCCGCTTAGCCTTTACATTCTGAGTGCTTCATAGCTTGCAGTGACTGTTAAAATTCCCAAATGGACACCTTTTCTCCTCCCAAACTTGATCTCCTTATCTGTTACCCTTCATGTCTCATTATGGACATGGGAAGGAGTGTATTTTATCTATTTTTATTTTTATTTATCACCTCTTCATTTTCACCTCTTGAAAATGCAATTACAAATAGTCATAAAGTACAAATATTTAATATTTTTCTTACATGTCCTAGGAAACACTTTGCAAAGAGCATGAAAACATATGAATGGATTAGGATTTCAAGGTTAATGTCACTTTATTCTAACATTCTCCCACTTGAGATTATACATTACAATTAAATTAATGAGATACATAAAATAAAATTAATTACAGTGACAAGGCCCATGGCCTTCTTGCACCAAGAAAACTTTTATGTGGTCATTAGCTTCATAAGAGAATCTATAACATTATCCAAAGTGTCAAATTTTTCTAAAAATACCTTACCATTATCAACCATTTATCACACAAAGTGATATTGTACATCAACGTGCTTAGTACGAGCATGATACATAGGATTCTTGGCCAAACATGTATCATTTTGACTATCACATTTGATCCTCATAGTCCTATAATATAAACCAATGCCTATACCAAGTCTTTGTAACCATACTACCTCCTTAGAAGCATGCGTATCAGCTATATATACTTCTTCTTCAATGGTGGACAAGGAAACTGTGAGCTAGCTCTTACTCAGCCAACTCACTGCTCCTCCAAAACAAAGTAAATAGATAGCCACTAGTAGACCTTCAACTGTCGAATTCTCCTACCCAATCTACATTAACAAATCCATGTATGGATAATTAATTAGGCACATACCAAACAATAATTAGGAGTACCTCACAAATATCTAAACACACACTTACCAAAATTTTAATGCTCTTTACTAGTATTGGACATAAACTTGAATAAAACTCCCACTACTTGGGCTATATCTAGTCTAGTGAAAATCATTGCATACATCAAACTCCCCATGGAAATAGCATAAGGAACCTTAGACATATCCTCATAATCATCATCAAAAATTAGACACATGTCTAAACTCAACTTAGTTCCAACTGGAAAAGGAATATTAACTAGCTTACAGTCATGCATGTTAAACCTCTACAAAATAGTATCAACACACTTACTCTAGCTTAACCAAATCTTTCTGTAAACCCGATCTCTACTAATATACACACCAAGAATATATTTTATCCCCCAATTCTTTATTATCAAATGTGCTAGAAAGCAGAGCCTTGAGTTCTCTAATCATCACCATGTTGTTACCCATAAATAACATGCCATCAACATACAAGACAATGATTAGTATATGATCATCAATAACCTTAATATAAACACAATGTTTTTTCCTCGTTCCTTGATTATAACCCAACTTAAATGCAAAAGTATCAAACTTTTGGTACCATATCCTAGGTGATTAGTCAAACCATACCAAGATCTCTTTAACCCGCAAACCAATTGTTCTTTCCCTTTCACAACAAAATTGTCAAGTTGTTACATATAAATATAATCCTCAAGATATCCATGCAAGAAAGTAGTTTTAACATCCATTATCTCTATTTAAAAATCACAAGTAACAACAATAGACAATAGGAATTTGACACAGGTCAAATTTGCAACAAGAGATAATTTTTTACCAAAATCATCTCCCTCTCTCTAGGAGTTTCCATCGGCCACTAAGCTAGCCTTGTACCACTCTAACTATTCAACTATTCCAAACTTCTTTTTAAATACGCATTTACATCCAATGGGCTTCCTTTATTTTGGAAAACTTGCAAGATCCCAGGTGTCACAATCATCTAAGGTCATCAACTCCTCTTGCATGGTCTACATCCAAGAATCACTTTCCTTTGAAGAGAGAGCCTCGATGAAGGATCTAGGTTCATTTTCAGTACTCAACAAAGAAAATATATTATTGAAATTTGGTGGACTATACCTGTCAACTAGATTTCATTGCCTTGTGGATTTTCTCAAGGTAGAAGTAATGGGATCAACATGTTCATCTTCTTTTGCATGCTCATCCTCCACATCATCTGAGCTCTCTGAAATCTCTTCTTCTTCTCCATCCTTAGATCCATCTATCTATTCTTCCACATGTGTATCTTCTTGATTCTCAATATTTGTTTCAAAGTGCATTGTCTTTGTCTTCTCCTTTGGTTGTTCTTCACCTAAGTTAGCTCTAAACTCCCTAAAAAATAACATCTCTAGAAAGAATCATTTTTTGGGTTAGAGGATTCCAAATCTTATAACCTTTTACATTCTCACTGTAACCAACAAAGATGCATTTTTGAGCTTTTGGATCCAGTTTGTAACGACCCACCATAATTAATTCAACAAGAACTAAAATAGATTGATCAAATCTAATTCTTCAACAAGAAACTGAAATAAATTGATCAAATCTAATTCTTCAACAAAAAAATTGAATAAATTGATCTAATCTAATTTGCAGCAAGAATAAGATGCATGATTCAAAATAAAATAAACTAAATAAGAAGAACCTGGATACTTGCAATTGATGTAGAATCCCCTATGAATCCTTCAATTATCCTCCCTTGATCCTTCAAACTTGAAAGAAATCCTCCAAAGCAATCTTAACTATTTTCAAAAGAATGAAATATGACTACAAAAAGAATTTCTTGAGAGAAGAATTTCTCTCTGGACTAACCAACTCCTATCTTTGAAAACTTGCATATCATTTATAAGAAAAATCCCTATATTCCACTATCTATAATTTTAATTTAAAAAAAGAGATTCTTTCCCAATTTTGGATTTCATGCAAATTGATTAGACTTAGTGGGAGGAGTTACATGCAAGGTGGTGGAGAATCCTCTAGAAGCTTCTTATTCTTCCTACAACATGTGCCATAATTGGACGAGGAAAACTAAATATATAATTAAGAAAAATGTATATTTTCCATGTGTGTGTGTGTTTTATTATTTTATCCCTTTATAATATTCATTCATTCATTTAAATAGTTTATCAAAAAAATATAATAGAGTTTGTACTTTAAACCCAAAGGTGATAAGGGAGGGTTGTGACACAGTTTAGATCACTTCTCCTAGGATCCAATTTAGATTGCTTCTCCTAAGGCACATGAATGAAATCCTCGCAACCAAAGACCCTTAAGTGTGCAACCGATGACTTTCTACCTATCCACACTTTATAATGAGTTTTGTTAGTGAAAGTTGAACAAGAAGATCTATTAATCAAATAACAAGTAGTACCAACAACTTCTTCCCAAAATCATCTATCAAGCTTAGCACTACTCAGCATGCTCCTATCTCTTTCCATTATGGTTTGATTCATTCTTTTTGCTACCACATTCTATTGGGGAGTGTAAAGAGTAGTCTTTTGTCGAACAATACCTCCATGCTTACAGAAACTTCATCAATTTTGCTTAAATAATATTCACCCCCATTGTCAGTCCTCAACACTTTTATCTAATTATTTAATTGCTTTTCCACTAAGGCCTTAAATTCCTTAAACTTAGTAAAACATTCAGATTTAGAATATAAAAATAAATCCAAGTGTATCTCAAGAAATCATCAATGAAGGAAACATAACACTGAGATTTACCCAAAGAAACAAAATCCACTAGACCACACACATTTGAATGAATAATCTCTAATGATCTCTTTGCCTTATAGATTCCTTTAAGAAATGATGATCTATTATGTTAACCAAACACATAATGCTCACAAAATTTATTTTTTGCCAATAGAATAATTAGAAAGATCGCCAACCAACTTTTTATTTAGAATGATCTTAAGATCTTTCTCACCAATGTGACCCAATATTTGGCGCCACATCATGCATGTATTTTCATTGTGTTACATTGGCAAAGTTACAAAAAGTAGAGGCGTTATGCCTAAACAAAGTCCCTATTTGAGATCCTTTAGCTATCATCAAACTCCCTCTTACCAATCTGGAACTAGACTTGTTGAATGACACATGCACTCAATAATCATTCAAATTGGATACAAAAATAAGATTTCTTGCAAGTATCGAAATATGCAAAAGATTATCAATGTTTTTTACTCTTCCATCATTGAAATATAAATTTACCTTTCCTTTACCAACAACCTTCTTTGTAGTATTTCCACCAAGGAAAACATATCCTCCATCATATGCTTTATAGGAGTAAAACCACTCCTTGTGAGGAGTCATGTGGTAGGAGTCACACAAATCAATAAGCCAATCATTGTCGCTAATTGTGTTAAAAGAAATAAATAAAGAATCTGAATCGTCATCGGAGGACTTTTTTGTGGAGGAATCAACATTCTTTTTCTAAACTCTACATTCCTTCTTCACATGCCCTCTTTTCCCACAATTCCAGAACTTTTCTCTTTCTAGGGGTCTTTGATTGTCCTTTAGAATTCTCCATATTTTTATCCCTTTTAGGCCCTTTTTCTTTGTACCTTCCTTACACATGCAAGACATTCCCCTCTTAGCAAAACGATTAGCTCTGATACCAAATGTTGAGAAACTAGGTGAAGAAATCTTGCAATATTAACTTTCTTATGTGATTACAAATATGAAAATATTACCAAATCTTAAAATAAATCTAAAATATACATGTGATTGCACCATTCTGACATAAATATAAAATCAACCATACCAAAAGAGACACCAAATTTACATGGAGAAACCCTTTCAAGAAAAAATCTATCAGAGAATGGGGGAAAGTATATTATTAATCTTGAAAAGAGATAACACCACAATAATACACTTCTCAAATGATCCAAAAACTACTTGGAAACAATTACCAACTAATGATTAAACAATTATGCCTTGGCTCCAATTTATAGCCAAGTGGGAGAGAAAAACCACTACTATTTTTCCAAAACAAGGTGCCAAAACCACTTGCAAAAACCCATGACTTGGAGAATGAAACCCAATAGACATAATAAAATAATAAATAACTCTTCAAGTGACTCCTCACGGGTGCCAAACCCAAAGTCACTTAGCCTTTACACATTTCGAGTGCTCTGTAGCTTATGGTAATTGTTTAGATCCCTAAATGGACACCTTTTATCTTCTCAAGATTGCTGTCCTTATCCATGAACCTTCATGTCTCATTATGGAAGTGGAAAGGAGTCTATTTTTTTCATTTTTCATTTATATTTATCACCTTTTAATGTTCACCTCTTCAAAATGCAATTACAGATAGGCATAAAGTACAAATATTTAATATTTTTCTCACATGTCTTAGGGAACACTTTCCAAAGAACATGGAGATTGGCTTAGTATTGAAAGGTTAATGTCACCTTATCCTAACAATAATTAATCCTATAATTTAATTAAAATTGAAATAAAAGCTCTATAGTAAAATCTTGAATGTTATACCTCAATCTTGCCTATGTTAATGATAGTTGAAAATGCAATGCTCTTTGAATGCACTCACAAGTGTTGATGCAATAACATGACATGGCATTAAAATACATAAACAAATCAATAAATAAATGTGTGCTTGCATTAAGATTGTTGTAACATGCTACTCCATAACGATTAAATGTAAAGAATGTTTGGAGGATATAGTGGGATGAAATGTCACCTTGATGCTTGAGTGGATGATAGCAAATTTGAATGGGTGGATTGATGGTTATGAAATAAATGGAAAAAATGATATTATATAGCCTATTTCTCAAGGTATTTGAATAAATTAGGCCAACTTCCAATGGTCATATTGAGGAATTGGGATTGGGAACCAACTGGCAGGAGGCAGACACTAACATATTTAAAATTAGGCCCAATTTTGAGGGACAAGGATACCCCAGTCACCATTGTCTAGGACAAGGGTGCCTCAAACTCCCTTGTCCACCCAATTTAGGTTGAATAATTTGTGGATAAGGTGCACTCATTCCAGGGCATAGATTGAGATCACCATGCAGACATATGACATCAGTTTTGTAGTATGAAGTTCATAAATAGGCTTGGATAAAAGCCAATAGAAAACACACTAAGACAAGGGCACAAAAGTAGTGTAAAATTGTACAAGGTTACAAATTTAAAATTCTACAATTATTATATTAGAAAAAATGGTCATACAAGCTAAGAAAAAAATTCATATATAAAGATATTAAGAAGGCATTTAAAATGTTCAAAATGATTTGTAAATTTAAACAATGATATTAGGTCATCTATCATAACTTGAGCTATGAATTGTAATGCATAAAGAACTACTATTTACTATAAATTTTATATATTGATTACCAATTGTAAACAACTAACATAGGAATAAAATTTGGTGAAGTTTTGTAATGCATCATCTAAAGGAGCAAGAAAAAACTTGATAGAATGTTTTTTTAAACACAATCAAAATATTGAAGACACAACATAACATCTTACACTTTCATTACAACGTGCACACAAGTCTCATATTGAACAAAATAAAACAAAGGAAAAATCAACAATAAGAACCTCATTGCTACATAAGCAAGGAAACACCAGTGGTAGATTAAACAATCATGAGACAATCCATCACAATGAACCTACGAGAGAGGGGACAACACCCAATAACGATCATGAACTAACTCATGACCATTTTCTCTCACAATAAAACACAAGGATAGGATTAGGGAAACATCATCCTCTAATCCACTCAAGAAGACCAAAGATGATCCTCAAAAACAAGGGACAACCTATGTAAGAGGTTTCCTTACTAGAAGACCTTACATCCCTTCAACCCTATCAATCCTGGGTGGTCAAGGGTTTGACATAACTCCTTCTTCAAGTAGGGTAAGATTCAAGGAAAAGGTTTGACCTCTAACCTCTAACACGCTAACAACAATAAGGTGTCGAGTGTTGGCCTTCCACCTTACCCCTAACATTGTCGAGTATCGGAAGTAGGCTTTTAACCTTTCCCTCAACATGATAGGGTATCAAGAGTAGGACTTTAGCCTTTCCCTTGATGCAACACAAGTATTGATTAAATATGCAAAAAAAAATTCTACAAAATGAAAGGTATTGGGAGGCCCTAATCTTCCCTCAAATCTAGTCCAATCATTCTAAATAAGAAATAATGCACAAAGAGATATGAGAAACCTACCTCAAATTTTGCCAAAGATTGAAATGAAGAGAACTTTAAACACACCTCACAAATGCATGAATCCATTCACAAGAACGTTCTCCTACTTATTTTTATATGATTACTTCAAACCCTATCAAATTTCATTCACAATTGCATTCCAATCAAATTTTGAAAAAATAGGGCAAGAGGAGGGTTTTGAGAGAAAATTTCTTCCAAAAACAAGAATGAATAAAATGAGCTTCCTTTTTTCTCTTTTATTCCATTTTCTCTTTTTATATTTCTTTAATACTCTTTATTTTAAAGTTTATAATTTCTATTTTACAAAACAAAACCATTTTCATTTATTATTAACAAATATATATGAATCTAGCTAAATCAAATATAAATACACATTTCCTCCCCAATAATCTTCTAAAATTAATTAACTTAATTATATTTTCCTTGTTTTACAAAAAGTAACACATCAGGCATAACATAATATCTTAATTTGTTAGATACTTATACGGTTAGATAAGATTTAAACTATGATTTTAATTGTTTATATTAATCCAATTTCAATTCAAATATAATGAAACACATAATAATTTAATACATACGATTAAATTAACTATAAACAAACATTTATGAACCAAAGTCTTTTAAAAAATAAAATAAAATAATTTCATTTACCCTCATCTCACTCAAACCCAATCAATTCATTTAAATCCATAAAAGCATATTTACATATAGATAATTAACAAAAACACAAAATTTAGAGAACATATTAAATCACACATTTACTAGGCATTCACATTAGGAAAGGTTTCTAAAATCATACCAATGGTGGTATCTAGGTCAACATTGATAATAAAAAAAAATAGGGTGTCATACTTGTATCGAGTACGATGGGTAAGGAAATTAATTATAGCCAATGTGACACCTTCATATAACCATTATCGGGGTATACTCAGACTTGTGGCTCAACTAGGTGAAGTCATACTTTGTACCTGTAACCACTTAACACACACGTCAAGCATAGCTTCTCAATATAAACATCAATATCTGAAGCATTGAATAATCACCTAGTGGAGTCTAACATCATATCCATAATCTCATTATGTTTAAATGTTACAATCATGATAGCCTTTGATTACAACATCAATATTTATGCACATGACCATGAACAAAACATAATGATAACTTAGGCAAGTCCACAATGCATACATATATTTCATGAAATATCTCCATAATGAATAATATCTAACAATAACATCAAAATGTGATCATCTAACATCACAACATACATCTAGCATCTCAATCATACATTTAATACCAACACATCATATAACTCAGGCCAGGGATAGTTATGCATTACAAGTTGGCCAAAGCAACCAAAGTTAACACTAATATAGATGGATTACGAATCAGAACATGAGAATTTATGATAAAAAATGATATATAATTGAAGACGTTGAGAAATACAACTTCAAAGATCCCAAGAACACCTACAAGCAAAATACCTATCACAAGAGAAGAATGGAGGCAAAAAAGCAATAATGGCTATGAAGAAAAAGATTATCATTCAGAGATGGAATGAATAAAGAAGTACAATACAATCCTTATAAAAGGAGATTAGCAACCTAAAGGTGTGCAACCCTAAAGAAACCCTAAAGGGATAATGTGTATTTAATAATTATAATAATTATTAAATACCTATAATATTATTAAATGCCTAAGTTTAGCTTAAGCGTAGAGTATAATAGACTAATAATTAAATAAATAATTATTAGCCACAACATGATAAGTCTAACAGTAATAATAAACTATTAAAGTGTAAGATTGTAAGAAATCAATCTATAACATGTTATTGTTCATAACTTAACCATTCTGAGCTGATTTTACATTGAAAATTTAAGTTTAAAAGTAGGAAAATATGTACAAAAGGAAAAAATTATATTTAATATCGATTTTTTAAATAAAAAATTATAGAACAGTTATGTACAGATATACAAAATGTGGCATATGCCATCTAGATATTAATATAAAATGTACATGCCAAATAGCTATGTATCATATCCTAAATGTCCCAATAACCCTAGATGTCTCAAGAAAATCCTTAACTTGTGGTGGATCATCAAAATCTAGACTCTTCATGCGACTTGATGGATGTGAAGTTGAAATAACAATTGAAACCTAAAATTAGATTAATTAGCTTAATGGTAAATAAGTTAGACTACTAAATATAAAACTTATATACTGTAATTTAAAAAATTTAAATTAATTTCAAAATTACTATATTGAACTATAATTTCTCTAAAATATTAGTTAAAGTAAAATTGAATTCTTGATTACCTTAAGTCTTTGTCTTTTCCTCAATATTTTTTTTGCGAATGGGAGTCCCTTAGGACGATTAGGAATCCTAGCATATTGCAATGGTAGAGGGTCCATGTAGCTAAATGGTGGAATATACTAACATGTAAAATAAAATCAATATAAATTAATATATAATTATTGACAAAGAAACATAAACCAAACATATATCTACTTATATCCATAATATAAAATATATACCAACTATGATGCTTCTTTCATTATTTGAGGACTTGTCATGGATGAACCAACTACAATTTTCTATATAAAACATGACAAGAATGTAAGATTATAAATGTATGTACATATAGTCACATAATATCTACAATATGAAAAAAAAAACATATAACTATTGTTATGATTCTTCCACTTTTTTATAAGGACTCATCATGGATAAAGTGACTACAACTTCTTGTATAAAAAATGAAAAGAATGTAAGATTATAAATGTATATACATATACTCATAATATATTTAAAAAATAAACATCTAAATCACTACAATTAATTCGATAAGTTCTTTGCACTATTAATTCTATTGAAATTTAGTTCAACTACCTCAACTCTTTGTGATAGCTTTGAGAGCCATCCTCAGAATGGTAGTCCCTTAGGACGATTAAGTGTTCTACTATAAGACATTGGCAAAGGTGTCATCGAATTCACACTTGGAATAGACTACAAAAGTAAAATAAGGTCAAGATATAAATTAATCACAATGTAAATGATATGGATACAATAAAAAAATTAAATATGTACAAAAAAGTATATTGTCAAGTCTGAGTCAAATGAAATGGCCAAAATAGTATCATGTTGAACATCTATAAGTACATCATCTATCATCAATTGTTGAATCCCACTTAAATATAAATTAGTACTTATATCTCTTATATTAATTTTAAATAAAATGCATTATGAAATTACTTTAAATTTTACCTCTACATAATGATAAGATTGATCTTGCTCCTCTTTTGTAGCCCTTGATGGATCTCCTTGTTCTCTTGCCTTTGATGCCTCTACATATGTTCTAGACCTCACTGGCTCATCTCGTTCGAGTGTCATATGATGGACCTCATATTCAAATGTGTTTAAAGGAGGTTCATTAATCTCTTTAAGAGGATCTAAGCACACATGATTGCACATGGTGTAATGATGGGGCACACAAATATGCATAGATGAGGGTCTATCAACATATACTGATAATTAACAGTTACAAATCCTCCCTCTTAGGGATTGAAAGGTTTTGTGGACACCATCGATTGGTTAATTAACAATTACAAGAAAGTTGTGGAGGATAATAAGAAGTTGAACCACAGGGTCCAAATTTTGGAGACAATCAGTATTGGTGGAGGCAAATCTATGGCGGAATATGTTGAGGATTTGACTAAAACTGTTGCCAGAGCCGAAGAGATCAGAGATTCCTTCAACCCTAGGTTCGAGCAATTTGAGAAGGACCTGACAGAGATAAAAACTAATGATAATGTTATGGACCAGAGAATGGTGGATACTGATAACAAATCCAACAAAATTGAAAAATGCCTCAAAATTATTGTTGAACAAAGCTTTAGCATTCTGAAGGCCTCGACTGACAATACCAAAATCCTCATCAGCAAACTGGAGGACGAGAAGGATTCCCTGGAGCTGGAACTAGACATTGAAGGTACAAGTGAAGTGCAAGGACCTAGAACAAGGACCAGAGGCAAAAAGAAGGAGAAGAAGCCAAACAAGGATATGGAAGAACTCAAAGTTGTTGCGGCAAACTATGACCAGCTGGTCAATAAGGTGACATATATTCTTGTCTTTATAGTTGTTTTTCTTTTTGTGTTTTCTCTGGTTGTTCCGCTATGTTGTTCCTTTCTTTTGTTGTTTGTTCGGTTTATTGGCCTTTTTGCTAGTCATTTTGTAAGTTGCTTCAAGCAGGTCTAGATGCTTTTTGATGAACTTTTTTATGCTCCTATGTTAAAGCTTTCGGGTCCTCAAAACATGTTTTTCATATTAATTAGAACATATATTGATCCACCAAGACTATCAATGTCATTTGGCTGGGAAAATTGAGAACTCTATGTAATCAAATGTTCAGTCAAAAGAGTGTATAGCCATGGGGCTTTGCATTTCTAAATCTGCAATAATGTTTGGGTGTGCTATTGAAGATGGGAAAGCAATAGGAGAGAGAATATATGGACCTTGCACTTTTTGCATTGCTCCAAGTCTATCTTCAGGCATTCCTCTACCTAATCCTTAGAAATATCTAAAGTTAAAATAGTTCACATGCTTTTCGAAAACAAATTTGGCATATAGTTTGTGAAGAAAATGTAGGGGGACGACAATATTGTTGTTGGGTGGGCTATAAAAAACCATCCACCACCAATCCCAAAAAAATGTGTAATTTCCACACGTGTGCACCATTTGATGGAAATTTTAGACTTACACACATCAATAAGTTATATATTTCGTGGATTCATAAAAAGTTGTGAGAGTTGGCCACTCTTGGAATGATTGATGTTGCTTGTGATGGTTTTCACATGAACAATATTCCCTTTGAAGTGGTTTTCATTGAGGATAATCGAGGGTGTCAACAATATACTTCAATAATGTTCTTCAATCCAATAATGTTTACATCAATTAGGTCTTGAATTGGAGGAGGATTTGGTGAGGGAGAGCTTGGATTTCCAATTTTTTCAAGTCATTTTAAAACTTGTTTAAAGTTGAACACTTAAAAATTAATAAGAGCTAAAATTTATATATAATTTACCTAATGTACATACTACAAATTAGAAAAAAAACTTGCTAAAACCAACAAAAAATGATAAATAATCTAAAACTATTTGACTTGGCAAATTCAATTTCAAAATACATGAAAACAAAATAGATATTTGTTACTACAATTAAATATTTGTTTTCTTTTTCTCTCACCGATCTCTCCTCTATTCACACAGGTATTTGAAAATGACAATAAATTGCATTTCTTTTTTTTATATACACAATCTACAAAAATATCTATTTTAAATAGTATGTTTTTAAAATATAATATATAATATTATACATAATAATATATTAATAATATTATTATGTATTGCAATATATAATATTATATATTATTATATAAGTTAAAATATTATATATGTATACTGCTACAAAAAAAATATGTTTTGTGGGTATTTATTTTTAAAAATATATATTAATATATTATTGTATATATCTTACTTTTTGCCAAGTTTTGGGGTATAGAGGGGGTGAGTTGAGGTGAGAATACCTTGATGGATGAATGAGCGGACTTAAACAACCTAGCCACTAGGTAAACCTATTCAGTGGGAGTTGAACCTTGGACCTACTTGGGAAGAACCCAAAGTCTTGGCACAACCTTACCAACCCTTTGAGCTATGGGTCGAAGCCCATATATATATAAATATATTAATATATTAATATTAAATTATATTACATAAATAATAATTATAAATTTCTAATAAATACCTTCAAATAATAGATATCTACTTTGCTTTGATTTTTACCATAGAAAGTAAAAAGTCAAACCATCATTTCACAATTCTGGCTAAGTGAAAAATACAATTTTTTTCTATCACCACATTTATTTTGAAAATTTAGATTGAGATTTAAAGAAAGTGGCTAGTAATATGCCTCTATATTGCAACTCATTTTCTTCCAAGTCCCAACACTTTTATCCTTATCATTCTCAATATACCCATTAATTTAGTAGCTAGTTCTTTCTAGGCCTAATTTCATCAATTTTCCAATGAAATCGCTTACCTTACTCCCCCTATTCTAGAAATCATCATGATCAACAATCAACTGAAAAATATAATATTTTCTTTTCAGGACAACTTTCCAACATCATCATCTTTGTTCTTCAAATTAGGTGGTACTAAAAAGTATCATTGGGACCTCTGATGATAGAGGGAAGAACATTTGAACTATTTGTGTGCTACTATGCATATAAGATTGATTTATTAAAGAAACTAAGAATATTGGATGTTGGAGTCTTTGTGTAAGCGTACATAATGCAACCACATTGGCAATGTTGGAACTAAGATATGTATAATTGTTTATGTGAATGTAGATTGCTAATCATTAATAATTAAAAGTGTCCTGGGATGATGTATCTAACTGCAAAAGCTTAGATACATAATTTTAAAATGGATAACAATCATGTCTAATATTGTTTGCATTGGAATGTAAAATTCTAAATTTATAACTAGAAATGAGATTGCACTCAATCTAGTCTTGAAAATATGATCAAAAGTACAATTAACTCCAAGATTGTTACAATTATAAGAAATAAACAAAGAATGTTCTAAGCAAAATGATATAATTTTAATATTAAATTTAAATTTTGAATCAACGAATTCACCAAAAGACTAGAAAAAATACTAAATTCATATAAAACAAATATCCACATACAAAGATGATATAAAACATAAAGAAAACTGAAAAAAAAAAAAAAAATGATTTTTTCATTAAAATAAGAAGCCCACAAACAATATAGTTTAGTCACTAATGTTGCCATGTACCATACAAATTCGAATTCATGAAATGTAGAATGCAAGTTTGAATTGATTAGATGTAAGATCCAATTATGCTAGTACTTTTGTCAAATTATTAGATGGAGGCATCTTTAAAAAAGAATAATTTCCTTTGATTTCTTTATGATTATGATCTTTGAATAGTGAAAGTTGTCTTCACTTTAAAGCCCTTTCCATTCAAAGGAATAGTAATTAATTGTTTATGGGCACCCTATCATCCAACACTACGAATCTTAGGAGTTGGTAAGACAACTTTGGGATTTGATTACTTGTTTACCCCATTGAGACAAATATAATCTTATTAGTTAAGCTAGATGTGACAAGGTTGAGAATAATTAAAGTGCACTCATGGTATCTACATACATCAAGCAAGCAAAATTCTAAGGTGTATTTTTCTATTGAAATTTGCTACACTAAGCCTTATTTATTTGACCACAAGGGAAAGCACATTGAGTAGATCTCATGAAGTCAACTCTCATGGAAATAAGAAATCTAAAGCCGCATTTTAAGGCTAAGTGCATTGATTATGGACATTGGGCTTAGATTTTCCTAGGAAAGAGAGCACGACTTTTGCAGCAAACACTTCAATCCTTCCCTGAAATCCGGGATCTGAGACACTTTTCCATCGCATTTCATCATGAAAAGAAAAGAATGTGAGACAAGGAGAATAGAATATGTTCCATTAAATTATGATTAGTTTATAACCAGACCTAAGATCAGGTTCAATGCACGTGAGACATGAGGTCGACAAATGAGTCCAGAAAGTTTTATATGGATTGAGCCTCTTGAAGAGGAAGATGCTTTTTGTCGAAATGGTTATCTATTCATTAGGATGTACAAACGACATCGATGATTAGATGTTATATAATTGAAGTTTTGACTGTTCATCGATGAAAATCGTTTACAGTTTATTCACTTTACCATCGCCTCAAATGAAATTAATAACATTTCTTTCTGTCGAAATGGTTATCTATTCATTAAGATGTACAACGGCATCGATGATTAGATGTTACATAACTGAAATTTTAACTGTTCATCAATGAAGATCGTTTACAGTTTATTCACTTTACCATGACCTCAAATAAAATTAATAACATTCTTCATCGATAAAAAATTAAAACTCTAATTATGTAACATCCAACCATCTATAACGCGATGCCACGACATCCTTCCATACCATGAAAGCTCTGTAAAAGACAAAGTAAACTGCAAAACTGCTTGCTGTATAGGTATACAAAAGGGAGTCAAAAAGTAGAAAGCTAAAATTACTGGAAGACTGAGAGACGCGAGTGGGGCACGGGATTTGGAAATTATTGCAGCTTCCAATTGATTAGTGTCGGAAATTCAGCTTACAGTATCCAAAAAGTGGGATCCACGCCAACAAAAGTGATTATTCTTCCTTGGATTGAGGTGTTGCTTACGACTGACTGGTTTGTTTCAATGTTAAAATGGGCCCTCCACCCAGGGGTTAATCAATCAAACTCACCAGCAAAACATGCTCAATGAGCGATTTACAAATGTACGCACAACACATCACAAATATTCTTCTGGTCTGCAGAGATAAAAATTCATTCTTGTACTGCGTAGCCAATTCTTTTAACAAAATTAGATATACATGTATATAGTTTCTATAGAGAAACAAAAAGAGAAAGTGAAGTGACTTGCAGTTGGGGACTTGAATGGAATTTGCCACTTCCTGCCACCCAAAATCTGGGTTACAACTTACATTCCTGGATGAAAACATCTGTAAATTCTGGTAGTTAACAGGAATGAGAATGGAAGAAAGTAAAGTACCCGCCCATTACTGATTTTGTATTGCTATCAAATTGAAATCTTGTGGGCTTGCAAGTTACAGTGCTGGCTAGATAAAAACATCTGTGATTTCCGTAGTTAACAGGAATGAGAATCATAGTACCCGCCCATTACTGAATTTGGATTCCTATCAAATCGAAAACTTGGGGGCTTGTCTGTGTACAATGGATTGAAATGATCCAACACTGTTTAATTATCCGAGGCTGCTGATAAACTAGAGCAAAAGGGAAGGAAAACAAGATTTGGGCTAATAAACCAAAAAAAAGGTGGGAGAGTGGGGGAGGAAATCAAACGACCAGAATGCTAGCCATGCTTGCCTAAGATGTGGATGCAGAAGCCGATGCAGATATGGAGGCAGAATGGTTGAATCTCTGAAGCTCGATCATTCGGGCGTAATGCCCATCTGGATAATGGTGAAGAAGGTGCTTGTGGGAGCCCTGTTCCACCACTTTACCGTCGTCTATGACTGCAATTACATCGGCATTTCGAATTGTGGAAAGTCTGTGCGCCACAACGACTGTCGTCCTCGACTTCATCATCCGGTCCAAGGCATTCTGTACGGTCTTCTCAGACTCTGCATCAAGAGCACTCGTAGCTTCGTCGAGAAGAAGTATGGAGGGATTCTTGAGTATGGCCCTGGCAATGGCCACACGCTGCTTCTGACCGCCTGACAGCTGCACGCCACGCTCACCCACTTTTGTCCTGTAACCATCTGGTAAAGAACAGATGAATTTGTGGGCATTGGCGGCATCTGCTGCGGCGATGACTTCGGTCTCAGTGGCCCCCTCTCTGCCGTACACAATATTGTCGAAAATGGTGGCGGCGAACAGGGCAGGCTCCTGCTGCACAAGTCCAATGTGGCGGCGAAGCGATTGGAGGTTGTATTTTCGGATGTCTTTTCCGTCAATCAGAATTCGGCCCCCAACCGGGTCGTAGAAGCGCTGAATCAACGCAATCACGGAGCTTTTCCCGGAGCCACTCGCACCGACCAGTGCCAGAGACTTGCCGGGCCGTACCTTGAGCGTGAGGTCTCTGAAGACCTGCACGTCTGGTCGAGATGGGTAGCAGAATTCAACGTGTTTGAGATCGATGTCGCCTTTCAGAGTCGTTGCCTTTACTGCCTCCGGGTCGTCAGGCTCAATTTCCGTCTTTCTGTCCAGCAATTGGAAAACTGAACGGATTGCTCTGCCTCCTTTTACGATGTCCGGCGCTATGGTCAGAGTTTCTGCGGCTCCATTGGCGGACACCATGAGCACCATGAAGACTCTGATCACTTTACCGAAGTCTGAGAGTTGGTGTTTCACCAGCCATGAAGCGTACCAGAGGCCAATGCCGTAGGAGGCGTAGAGTAGGAATTGGGCGAGCCCGAATCCGCTCCCTGCTATCTGCCCCTTCCAAAAGCATTTCTTCAATGGGGCGTCTAGCTTTGCCTTGAGTAGCTCCACTATCTTGCGCTCTGAATTGAATGCCTGCACTGTCCGGACATTTCCCACTGCTTCGCCCGCGATCATGGTGGCTTTGGCATGGTTGCCTTCTAAGTCTCCCCCGAAGCCCTTCATGAACATTTTCTGTAACAGTTCCCAAAACCCAGTCAATTTCAAAGGTTAATTGGTATGCCAGCGAATATTGGATTTAGTTCTTGATTGTTTTTAAGGTTTACCTGCAAAAGTGTGGCGGCCACCACAACTGGGAAAACTGCAATGAGAACCAATGCCAGCCTCCACTGCAATACAAAGCCTATGGTACAGGCTACTAGCATTAAGGCCGTGTTCTGCACTATCATGGAAATCCTGTCTCCAATGGCCGACCTTACGTTGCCTGAATCCGAGGCCAATCGCGCCGCCACTTGGCTGCTGTTGTTCTCTTCCAGATCAAACCAGCTCACCTCGTTTCTCAGTATAGCTGCCACATCAATACATCAATATAGGAGAAAAAAAATTAAACCAATGGGTTTCATGGAAATTTTGAGAATTTTACATGGGCAATGAACATTTCAGATCACTTCCCATAATCAATCGCATCAGGATGATGAAGAGCTCAAGGAGATGGTGGATCACGGAGATTATTTTCTGTAATTCCTACATCAGGATGATGAAGAGAGAAGGTGGATTGTAGAGGATGATCCGAAATGTAATGTTGATAGAAAAAAGTTTTAAAAATTGAATCCAAACAATAGGAATAGCAATCAACCTTATGAATTGTGGAAATCTGATTAACATTTCTAATTGAAACAGTAACAATTAAGAAAACGACAGAATTCCAAATTAAGAACCTCCATATCAGAGTATTTTACCTGCAAACATCTTTTCTCGGACGCGTTTGGTGAGATTCTCTCCAACAATCTCCCAAAAAGAATGCTGCAATGTATTGAATACCAGGGCTGCAAAGGATATACCAATCAAAATATAGCAGTATTTTCTGATTTCGTTTTTTATATAAGAGGGATCCGGATTGTAATAAATGCTCAGCACAGCGCTGAGAATGTAAGCGAACAGAGCACTAATGGAACCGCAGGCCATGGATCCCACAGAGCCAATGAGAGCATAGCCCCATTCAGGAGCATTCATTTTAACTAATCTCCAGAACGATCCTGCTTGCTCCTTGAACGGCACTTTCTCCATTTTGTAAGCCATATTGGCTTCCACTGATGTACTGAAATCGGAAGTCGAGAAATCCGAAAGCCTCTTGGAATACGGCGATCGTCCATAGGAAGAATTTCTTCCAATTATGGGCGAGCTCACAGAATTCCGGGCACTAGATGGCCTGAAATTGAACAGTAAAATGCAAGTTAGTACTTACATGGTTGACAGAATTCTGTTAACTTTCTAAAAACACTGAATCTGAGCACCCATGTCAGTTCAGTAATCTGAAAAAGAAACTGAATTACCTGGCACTACTCTTCCTGGGATTATTGCCACCGTATTCATTGGCATTCTCTTGAAGTTTGATAAGCGCTGCGTAAGCCCCATCCTCGCCCTTTGATATAAGCTCGTCATGAGTTCCCATTTCCAAAATGCTCCCCTGCTGAACTACTGCCACCAGATCGGCCTTCCTGATGGTTGACAAACGATGTGCCACAACTACAGTTGTTCTCCCGATCATGAAACGATCAAGAGCCTCCTGGACCAGTTTTTCCGATTCAGCATCCAGAGCACTGGTGGCTTCGTCTAGAAGAAGTATGGCGGGGTTCTTGAGCATTGCTCTGGCTATTGCAATGCGCTGCTTTTGACCTCCAGATAGCTGTACTCCTCGTTCCCCAACCTGCACGATTCGTATTCTACAAAATTGAGATCCTTACTGTACAATGGCTGTTCATAACCGGACGGAAAAGAATTAAAAGGATAATCTTGAAAGTGGGTTGACAATACCTGTGTATCATAGCCGTCCGGAAGCTTTGTGATAAACGAATGGGCATTAGAAACCCGAGCGGCTTCTTCCATTTCCACCTGTGTGGCATCCTCTCTTCCCAGCAGCATGTTTTCCTTGATACTCGTTGCAAACAGTGCCGGTTCCTGGCTCACCAGTCCTATCTGCTGCCTAAGCCATTTCAACTGCAAAGTTTTGATGTTGTGACCGTCTAGCAGCACATCACCTTAATTGCCCAAAGAAGAAAAAAGTTAATCAACATATTTTTTTGGCTTTCAATTATAATCTATGTTGGGTAAGTCATGATATATAGAATACCTGCAATGGGGTCGTAGAATCGTTCGATCAGAGCAACTACAGTACTCTTTCCAGAGCCACTCCTCCCAACCATGGCGACAGTTTTCCCCGCGGGAATGTTGAGTGAAAACCCACTGAGAATGGGCATTTCGGGTCTGGATGGATATGAAAAGCTCACGTTTCGTAGCTCCACTTGACCACTGACTGTGGGTAATGTAGCTCCAGTGGAATGATTTCTGTCAATCTTAGGCCTGTGCTCTATAGTCTGAAATATGTTCACTGCAGCAGATTTCGCCTTGGCAAATGCCGTCATACTGGGAGCCGCTTGCCCCAAAGCCCTGCAATTTACACACATACAAATTACCAATCACCTCTGCAACCACACCCAAAAACAGAGGACAGAGGGATAAAGGGTAGGTAACATACAATCCACCGATCATGACCGAAAAAATTGTTGATATGGCCAATCCTCCGTTAGTATCATGGTGCCTGACAAGCAAGCCTCCATACCAGAGAAGCAGCGCATAACAACAAAAGATGACGCAAAAAGTGGCTCCCAGTCCGAATCCTTTTACCAGCCCGCTTCTGTAGCCGATCTTCTGAGCGACCTTCAGTGCCGCAGAATAACCCTGCATAGCTTTCTCCTCACCAACGAACGAGAAAACCGTGCGAATTTGAGCCAAGGTCTGCAGAAGTTATTCCAGATGTCCCAGAAATCAGACATCAAGCCAGACCCAATTTAATTCAATACAATTCAATTCAATATCCTGAAAATATACCTGCTCTGCAATTTTGCCAGCCTCTGCATGAGCATCCTGGCTCTTTGATGAAAGCTTGGTTAGCGTTACAGTGTAAACAGCCCCAAAAATAGCAATCAGTGGCACCACAGCAAGCGTCAGCAAAGCCAGTTGCCAAGCGGTAGTGAATCCAACCACAAATCCCGATACAAAAGTTGCCATATAATGTATGAAATTTCCAAGCTGCGGATTAATACACATAATAATATCAGCATACCTAGCAATTCACCATAACAACCCCCAAAGATTGAATTTTGAAATGGGTAAAACTGACCCGCTCACTAATTGCATCTTGCACAGCCACAATATCACAGCTGATAGTATTGATGATGTCTCCCGCGCGTGCATCTGTATCGAAATACTCGATGTCCTGATTCAGAGTAGCTTCCAGATACTTAATTCGCAGCTTGGCAGACTGCCTCTCTCCAGTCCACATCCAGCACGAGATCTCTGCCAAATCAATGCAATTTCAATTCAGTTTCTTCAAAACTATCAAAATCTCAAGTACTCATAAAATCAAAATGGTCACATTCGGGCTCTCTAACCTGCCCAGGAAGAGGCCCAGATCGCTGCTCCGACGATCAGAAAATCGAAAGCATACTGTAATCCATCCAAGACACCAAAACAAAAAACAATCTCTAAGCAATCAATCATCCACAGTCACACAACCCAATTGCCCAAAACTCAACAAATTCAACAAAAAATCCCAAAACCCACCTTGAGTACTTCCTGCATCATCTTATCCGGATTCCCAGTATTGGAACCGAAAGAATTAACCAGGCTAGAGAAAAACCTCAAAAACACAGGCAGAGAACTCCCATGAACAATTGCCCCAACGGTGCCCAAACCCATGAGCACATAATCCAGACCATCTGCAAAAGCAAACAACTTGAAGAAGGGAAAACTTGGAGCTTTCTCCTCCTCCTTCACTTCATTACCAAGATTTTGTCCTTGAGAATGATCCCCAGAACCATCCCCTGCAGCAGAATGATCCCCTGAAGTAGCTCCTAGTTCCTCCATTGGGCTAAGCGATGATGAAGTTGCCGGTGGGGAAACTTTGTGCGGTGTAACAATGAGCTCGAGACCCTGAATCTCAGCCCATTTCCATTGCTCTACCCTCTTTATCTCCCGGTGAGAGCCAAATGACATTTCGGAATTCCTCTTTTTAGATTGTATTCCTCCTCCTTCTCTTGCAGAAGAAGGCTCTCAACTAGGTCCTTTGGGTCCTTTTTCTATACTCTTCCCTTTTTCCTTTTAGCTTTGTCTTTGTGCGCGGAGATAAGCAGGCAGCTACAACTGTGCAGCGTGGGACACACACCCCACACCAAAAGCCCGTGCACAGACAGACAAACTATACGTTATTATAAGTGGCCGTCCACCATTGCCCTAATTTAATCAATCTAATCCTTCCACAGACCACCTTCAATACTGTTCACCCACAATTCATGAACTCCCGTACTAGACACCCATCTTGCTTTTCATTATTATACACTCAAGATTCATCCGCCACAATGCATTCCTACTCATTAAATTCCTGCCCATAACGACCTTTCATTCCATGCCCAATGCTCATAATTTTATACTCAAGATCTTAACATACAGGAAAAAAACATCAAACAAAATAAATACAGTCCATAGATGATCCAGACTTGACTGCAAATAATCCACCAGAGAAAATGGATTGATAACTCAGTATACGACCCATCTCTCAGATTCACTACGTCCGTATAAATAAAGAATTTTAAATCAGCATTGAAAGCTACATAATTTTTTTTTATGTGGATTAAAGGTCAAAGAATTGTTTTTAAAGTCTAATGTACCGTAAAGCAGCTCTTGGATCATGCCATTATTTTTATACTGAAGGGAAAAATAAAAAATACAAATGAAAATGACTTTTACCACCAACTACGAAACATAGTCTACAAGAAGAAAGGGATTGATAACGATGCTTACCACCCATGACACCATATTATTTTCTGGTTGAAAATTTGTTTTTAAAGTCTAATGTACCACAAGGTAGCTCTTGGATCATGTCAATAATTAGCAATGAGTCCATTCTCACCGTGTAGGATGAATGCTTTTATTTTTCTACATATTTGGTCAAATTTGTATGGTATTTCACATTTAGTTTGTTTTCATCTCGGTAGAATGTCTAAGTACAATAATTTATTCATAGGTGGTAAATATTTTATTTATTTTTATTTATTTATGTTTATTTTTATCTTTATATATTCGTTATTTATTTATTTCATATTGTAGGAATCGGGAAACCTTTCCCACAATCTACATTATGTCAAATAAACTTTTTAATATGATCAATAGTAATGGCATGACACATCCTCCAATACTATGTGGGCGACGGGAGACTAGGTCGTGTGACCTTGTGCCTATCACAGGAAGCTCTCACCAATCGAGTTAGGCCCCTAGCCCGAAGCATATAAATGAATTTCACTTCTACATTAAGCTATTTTTTGTTTGAGATCGCTCTTTTAAGAAAAATATATAATTTAAATATAAGAGAGCTTAATCCATAAAATTTAGATCAAATCTCCTCTAATCAATCCCTCTTAGATAAACCCCAAAACTCTAAACCAAACCGTTAGTGGATTCTCCTTTGTACCTATCAAAATAACAACAAAAAAAAAAAAAGAGAAGTAATTTTGTGTCCCCTTTTAGGAGATCAAATGAACTCATCTAAATGTAGCATTTTGTATGTGCATAGTCCATAGCATCAGCTTTATAAAAAGTAAAATATAAATTATGTTTTTAATGTTATATATTGTTTATTTTATAATCAATTGAGGTTTACTATGAGAAATGATAACCTCTATTCAAGACACTTAAAATAACACGTTGTTAGAAAAAATGCACTACACACTCCATAGGAATATCTTTATTTCAATGAAAAAATATTATTTTTTATGTATATGCTAGGAGAAATGTGTTACACTAAAATAGGGGGACGACATCTATGCCAATATATTTGAAGATATTTCATATGATTTTTATTTAATAATATAGGAAGGATAAGAGAACATCAAGGAGACTCATTAGGACACACTTCAATTTTTAAATTGACAAAGAATTACATTTACATAAAGGCCATTTACATGGTTATCTTCAAAAAAAATTATTTCAATAAATCCAAACCCATAAAAAGGGGTTTGACCTATAAGAACTTATTGACATATTAAGCTAAAAAACTCCTAAATAGTGCCCTTAAATACCACCTTAATAAATTAGCTTCTAAAGTAAAGGTAAATCAAGTTTCAAGCATATATTCTAAGAGATAACTATCATGCACCATAATTTAATTTTGTACATCATATCAAATCTATATTGCTTAAGATCAACCTTGCGATGCTTATGTATGAACCACATATTTTTCTATGAAGATGGAGATTCTGAGATATTCATTAGATGGACATTAATTTCTAGATAAGAAACAACTTAACACATTGACAAATTTTAATTTTCCTACTCCCTTGGGCGAAAGAAGAGCTTCGCAACTTTTTCCCGCCTCTGCCATCATTCGAATTTGAACCGGTTGTATGACTGCCCCCTCTGGGGAGGTCCCCTCCTCCCTACAACCGGACCCCCTCTCGATACCACGATCGGTTCACATGCCCCTGGTTCCACTTCTGGGATCCCACTGTCTGCGGGTCTTACGGAAAAGATTGTCAAGATCGATATTCCTTCTAGCTCTTCATCTTTGGTATTGATGGAATCTGGTCAAAGAGATGAGGACAAAGGATTGGATAAACTTGAAGCAAACAAGAAGAATACACCTCCTCCCAGACCGGAAAATGCTTTCGGTCAGAAGAATGTGGAGAATGGCAAAAAATATTCCAAATCCAACTGGAAAAGTACTCTTCTAGGGTCCACTTATACGACTATGGATGCGGCTTTGGCTAACTTTACCCAAACTAACGAAGGAATGAAGATCAAGCTCCCTGATAGTCTCATGGATAAAATCGCTTCATCCCTTCACCTGGTGATAGTTGGACGTTTCTTCTCCTTCAAACCATCTATCGACATGGTTAGGCAATGGGCCAAGGCAAGATGGAAGTTAAAGGGAAGCATGGATATCTCGGCTATGCCAGGAGGTCTCTTCCTTTTCAAGTTTACTGCGGAGGAAGGCCTAATCTTTGTCCTCTCAAGCTCTTGGGCCTATGGAAAATATAATCTAACTCTTGCTAAATGGAAGCCTGGGTTTGACCCCTCAATCGAACTCAATCACATGGCTCCTATTTGGGTTAGGCTCCCTAGCCTCCTATTGGAATTATGGGATGAATAGATCTTCCACTGGATTGGGAACTCGTTCAGCAACTATGTTACTGTAGACTTAGTCACCCTTGCTAAATCCAGGTTGGTTTATGCTCGTTTCTGTGTTAATGTTTCTATTAACAAAGCGCTTCCCAACTTTGTTTCTCTAAACTCAAAGTGGGGAAAATGGTCCCAGGCCATTGTCTATGAAAATGTTACTCTTTTTTGTCATAAATGTGCTAAACAAGGGCATACATATGCTGAGTGTAAGACCTCGGTGACTGCAGAACCTGAGCTAAAAGAGAAGGCTATTGTGGATGATCCCATCAACCCAAGTGCTCCCTCTTCTTCAGCCCCTTTGGGGCTACCTAATGTGTGTGAGATCTCTGATGATTACCCCCACACTGATAAGATCCTTGACATTATAAAAACCCCTATTGATCCAATGAAGAAATCTACCCCAGTAGCGCATCTGGAAGATGGAGAAATTCCCCCGGTGATTAGTCTATGGCTATCCCCTGGTCCTTCTGCCTCCCCCTCATTGGCTACGGGTGATGGCTACCTCTCCCCTAAGCCTCCTGCTATAACTATCCCCACGACCCCACAACCCCCCTTTAACTTTTGTGGTGTTAAAACTGCCCCAGGTGGAAATAAGTTGTTAATCACAACCCCTCACTGTCCTCTTAGTAGTTCAGATATTTCAGAGGGAGTGGCTAAATCTCCCCAGCCGACTTCTAGTGTGAAGTTATCACCACTTGTTCTCCCTCTGCGGATAATGAGGACTAGTTGAATCAAAAGAAAAAAACTAGATCTAAGAAGGCAGATGTGGGTATTGATAGTAAAATTGGAAGACCAACTGAGAGGGTGCTGAGACATAAAGTTATGGAAAGGGATATTGTAAGGGGTAGGTAGTTGACCCTTGATGGAATCAACAGGAATAAGAAATGAAGTTCCTCTCTTGGAACATAAGGGGACTCAACAGCCCCCATAAGCAATTTACTATAAAAATATATATCTTGGAAATGTAACTAGATATTTGTCTTCTTCAGGAGTTAAGTCCCACCAAACTTTTGCAACCATTGCTGGTAAACTTTGGTCGGGGGCTGCCTTTTTGTATGTTGAGGCATTGGGGGCGTCTGGTGGAATTGCTACCCTTTGGAACCCCTTCAAAGTCCAAGGAAAGATCTATGTAAGCACTCGGAACTTCCTAGAGGTTACTTTTCAATATGGTGATCTCTGTTGGCACTTGTCCAATATATATGCCTCCAATTCCAAAGTGGGAAGGTGTCTAGTGTGGGAGGAAATTTTTGAGCTCATCCTTGCGGACCGAAAATCTCATTACATGTTGGCAGGTGATTTCAACACCCCTCTCTACCCCTCTGAGAAATGTGGAGGTCTTGTGGATTTTTCTAATAGCATGGGAGATCTTGCTAATCTTATTAATGCTACTAGCCTCTTTGATCTAGATCTTCAGGGTGTCCCCTACACTTGGTCGAATAATAGGAAAGGGAACCACCTAATTCAAGTCAAACTAGATATATTTCTTGTCTCTGCCAATTGGCATATTGGTCACTATTGGCATTTGCATGAAGAATGCATTAATGATATGTTATGTTGTCATTAATGTCAATTAACCGGTAATGATATTGTTGTAATGATGTTTTATCACCGATAGGAAGAATTTGTGGAGTGAACCGGTATTGCTATGTATTGGAGAGTTGAACTGGTGAACCCTACCTGTTGATTTGATAAACCCTAATCAATTAAGTTTGGTGAATTGGTTATATTGGTTTATGATCTGATGATGAGCGGTAATGATTATGACACGTATGATTATTGTATGAAGAGAGTTTCAAAGTGATTTTGGCACGTTGATGAAATGGTTTTTGTTTAAGGAATGAGTAAGTATATTACATGTAATGCAAAGCACGTGATGAGTTACTGAGTTTGAGGAAGCACTGATTAAGGAGCGATCAAGGTTTTCTTGATTGATGTGCAGAGATTGTTGTGTAATCCAACGGTCATACTTGAACTGACTTGTTTGTAATCTCTATGAGAGAATTAGGTTTTTGTTGTGTTACCGACCTAATTGATTTGTTGATAAGGTCGATGAGTTTTTTAGTTTCAGAGTTGGCAAAGTTTTAGTTGAGTGTGTGATTACCGAATCAGATGATGTATCTATAGTTTGAGTAAAGGCAGATAGGAGCATGAAAAGGATTTGAACAAGCAAATCTAGTGCTATTCAAATAGATCAGAAAACTCCTCTTGTTTTCTAACAATTACAGTAGATTGAAATCCCCTACCCGGGTAATCTCTAACGAGCTTGGTGCTATTCAAATCCTCTAACCAAGTGATCCATTAGTTTGGATTTCAAATCCTCTACCGAGGTTACTCCTTACAGGGTATTGCTTCTAACAAGGCATTATAGTCAATCCCTTAACCGGGTGGTCCCTAATAGGATCTGTTCTTAACAGGACTTTTGTAAAGCTTTAATAGGCTAGGCTCCTAACAGGGCGAACTTTAGAAGAGTTCAGATAGTTAACTTGTGAGTCTCATCTCACCGTGGTTTTCCCATTTGGGTTTCCATGTCAAAAATATTGTGTCAAGTGGTGAATGTTTTTGTGGTTATGTTCTTATGGTTGATTTGCTTAGATACTTAATCCACTTTGATAAATCATGATAACCGGAAGCATTTTGAAATGAAGTTTTACTTTATGTCAGTAAAAGAATTTGGATGTTTATGAGTTTGAAGTTGTTTACTGTTAGTTTGTTGTAATAGTCAATCGGTTTATCTTGAGGGTTTTTATCTTGACAGTGATATTGCATTGATAGTTCTAAGTTTACTTTAAGAGATTGATTTTGAGATTGGTGAAGTGAGTATCATTTTTCTATCTACTGATTCACCCCCCCTCTCAATTTTTGACCGGATTCTTATTCTTTCATCATATCGTGAATTGGTATCAGAGCTTATCATGTCCTCTAAGGTCTAAGCCTAACAACTTGAGGTAAAGATCTTGCAGATCATGATGAAGAAGGAAGGTCCAAAGTTTAATAGAGAGAAATATAGGGTATGGAGTGATACAATGAAAATTTATATCAAGAGTCTAGGAAATCAATACTAGGAACATGTTGTTACTCAATATGTTGCACCTAGTGGGATTATGACTTATGATCAGAAGAAAGAGCAACAAGAAAACAATCAAGCATTAGAGGCTATTATCAGTTCTTTGTCTGATGCAGAGTATGTAGATGTTCATGGTCTAGAGACTGCATATGGTGTATGGAAAAAACTTGAAGAGATTTATAGTGGTGATGAACATGTTAATATTTCTAAAGAAGAGAGTCTAAGAGGAAAGTTTGATGACATGCGGGTGGTTGAAGGTGAGAATATCCAGCAGTATGGTCAAAGGATAAAAGAGATAGTCGGTGAAATTAAGAGTGCAGGAGGTAAAGTGGAAGATGCCACAGTGATCAGTAAGGTACTGAGAACCCTGCTACCTGTCTATGCTATCCGAGTTGCAGCTATTTAGGAGCTAAATTCTATTGACAAAACTAAGGTAACCCTTGACTCCATCATTGGCAAGCTTACTGCTTTTGAATTAAATGCTTATGATGGCAGTGCACAAAAATCTGAGTTTGCATTTAGAGCTTTTGTTTCTAACCCATCTATGAGGAAAAGTAGAGATGTCAGTCACATATATGAATCTAGATCCAGTAGAGAAGCTGATGATGAAGACAGTTTAGTTGAGCTTAAATCATTGTTGGCCAAGCGGTTGCCCAGAGGTACTGGTAAATATAGAGGTAAATTACCTTTGAAATGTTTTGATGCAACAAGATCGAACACATAGTTGCTAACTGTCCTAATGGTGATAATGAGCACAAACAAGAGAAATTCAATAAGTATAAGGGTAAAGGCAAAAGAGACTATCTTATTGTTGTTGATGGTGGTATCACTGATGAGGAATTTGATGGTGATACTAATTAAGATATTGTGTTTGTAGCCATTAAAGAGGAGATATCTGATCAGAAGGCGTTAGTATCTCGAATGGATAACTCCGATGATTGGATCATTGATAGTGGTTGTTCACATCACATGACCGGTGATCGGAATAAATTTCTTTCTTTGAAGGAATTTGATGGCGAAATTGTAAGATTTGGTAATGACTCACCCTGCATGGTTAAATGTAAGGGAACTATTTCTCTTAATGGAAAGAGCAGTGCAGATGATGTCTACTGGGTTGAAGGTTTAATGCACAATCTTTTGAGTGTGGCACAACTCAATGACAGACGATACCCATTGGAGTTTAAGAATGGTATGTGCAAAATCTATGGGAGCAAAGGTGAACTGATTGCAACCGGGAAGAAAACTAAAGGTAACTTGTTTCACCTTAATCCTAAAGTCAGCAACTATTTAATTGCAAAGATAGATGATAGTTGGCTTTGGCATAAGAGATTTGTCATATTAACTTTGATAGCATTGTTAAAGTGAGTAAGTTCAAGATAGTGAGAGGTTTGCCTCAAATTGGACAAACCGGTTAATGCTCTATGTAAGGAATGGTAGTTGGGAAAGATGACATCCTCAACTTTCAAGAACAAATCTTTTTCGGCAAAACATCTGTTAGATTTGGTTCATACAGATCTTTGTGGACCAATAAGGACAAAAAGTATTCAAGGTGACAGATATTTTATGATCTTTACTGATGATTGCTCAAGGATGATTTTGGTCACATTCTTGAAGGATAAGACTGAAGCTTTTAGTAAGTTCAAGGCATTCAGGGAATTAGCTGAGAAGGAGAGCGGTAAGAAGATAAAGTGTTTGAGGACTGATCAAGGCAGTGAATTTACTTCTGAAGAATTCACTAGATATTATGAAGAAAATGGTATCAAATGACAGCTTTCTGCATCGATGACACCACAACAGAATGGTATCGCAGACAGAAACAACCGGTCAGTTGTTGAAGCTTCTAGGACGATGTTGATACAAGGAGGTGTAGCAAAAAAAATTTGGAGGGAAGCTGTCAGCACAATGGTCTACACTATGAATCGGATTTTGGTAAAGAGAGGTAAGGACAAGACTCCCTATGAATATTGGTATGGAAGATCACCTAATTTAAGTTATTTCAAGATATTTGGAAGCAAATGTTTTATTAAGAGAGGTGATTATGTTAGCAAATTTGAGGCTAATAGTGATGAAGGTATATTTCTTGGTTATTCTACCAAGAGTAAGGTCTACAAGTGTTTTAACAACTGGACGCAGAGAATTATTGAGAGTGATGATGTTTGAATGGATGAATATCCTAGAGTCTCAGAAGAAAC
Organism: Cryptomeria japonica; assembly: GCF_030272615.1. Lineage (NCBI taxonomy): Eukaryota > Viridiplantae > Streptophyta > Pinopsida > Cupressales > Cupressaceae > Cryptomeria > Cryptomeria japonica. The sequence goes on from NC_081412.1 coordinate 477,201,662, forward strand.
CAGTTTGGATAAAAAGGATGAAGATCCTTGTATTTTGTTTTGGGAACCAGAAACTGTGAAACCTGAAACCGGTAAAGCAAATACTAATGTACCAATTCAACTGGAGCAGATAAATTCAGAAGAAGATGATGATAATGAAGAAGATGAACCTGAAGATAATGATCATGTCATTTCAAGATATGTGAGACTCAATCACAATCCTAAGCAGATTATTGGAGATAAGGATGATGGAGTACTAACCAGAAGAAGAATCAGAGAGAATTCCTGCATGATCTCCACTATTGAACCAAGAACTGCTAAGGAAGCATTTGGTGATGATCATTGGGTTAAAGCTATGGAGGAGGAACTAGATCAAATTGAGAAGAACACATGGACCCTAGTCCCTCGACTGGTAAATAAAACTGTGATAGGTACTAAGTAGGTATTCAGGAACAAGTTGAATGAAGATGGTGTCATAGTTCGCAACAAAGCTAGGTTGGTTTGCAAAGGTTATGCACAAGAGGAAGGAGAAGATTATGGTGATACTTTTGCACTAGTGGAAAGACTGGAAGGTGTCAGAACTTTACTTGCATTTGCAGCACATAAGAAATTCAAGGTATGCCAGATGGATGTTAAGTCAACATTTTTGAATGGAATGCTGGAAGAAGAAGTATACATTGAGCAACCAGATGGTTATGCTTTGACTGATGAGAAAGACATGGTATCTAGATTGCATAAGGCTTTATATGGATTAAAGTAGGCATCGAGAGTATGGTATGAAAGGCTTCATACACATTTGATGAAGATAAGTTTTCTGAGAACCAGTGAAGATAGCAATATATATCTCAAACCTAAAGGATATAAAATACTGGTCAGCGAAGTATTTGTAGATGATATCATATTTGGAGGTAATGATGACATGAGCAATGATTTTGCAAATGAAATGAAAAATGAGTTTGAAATGTCTCTAGTGGGTGAAATAAAAAATTTCATAGGCTTGCAAATACAGCAAATGAAGAATGGTATTTTCATCACACAGTCTAAGTATGTGAAAGAGGTCTTGAAGACATTTGGTATGAGTGACTATAAACCAGTTGGGACACAAATGGTTATAGGTTGTAAGTTATCTAAGGAAGATGAATCCACATCTGTTGATGAGAAGGAATATAGGTCAATGATTGAAAAATTGCACTATGTTGTTCACAACAGACTGGATATAGCTCGTGCAGTTGGCCTAGTTGCTAGATTCCAGAAGAATCCTAAGGAAACACATTTGATAGCAACCAAGAGGATTTTTAGATATTTGAAAGGTACTGTTGACTATGGATTATGGTATCCATAAGGAGGAAACTTTGGCTTGAAGGTGTACACAGATGCAGATTGGGTAGGAAATATTGATGACAGGAAAAGCGCAACCGGTGGAGCATTTTTTCTTGAAGGAAGACTTGTTTCATGGAGTAGTAAGAAGCAGAGTTGTACATAACAATCTACTGTTGAAGCTGAGTATGTTGCAACTTACATGAATTGTACCCAGGCTATCTAGATGAGGCACATTTTGGAAGGTTTTAAGATGAAGATTTCAGAACCTGTAAAGATCTTATGTGATAATACAAGTGCCATAAATATTTCCAAGAACCCTATTTTGCATGCACAAACCAAGCATATTGAATTAAAGTATCATTTCTTAAGGGAAAAGGTGTAGAGTAAAGATGTGATCTTGGAGCATGTTTCTACCAAGGAGCAACTTGCAGATATCTTTACTAAACCTCTGCCTAAGACTACATTTGAGTATCTTAGAAGTCAGCTAGGGGTTGTACCCCTTCACGAGGTCAATTGAGCATGATGTAGATTACATCAATCTTGGAGCTACTTGCAAAATTTTACAACAGGATTGGTGTAGAAGTGGATTTATTCCACAGGGGGAGCATCAAGTTGCAAGTTGTTGATGTTGAACAATGAACTTTGACATTACATGTTTTACTTTCAATTTGGCATTGCTATCAAAGGGGAAGAAGAACTATGTGATTTGTATGATTGACAGAGAGAAGGAAGACAAGTTGAAGACAAGGTGAATACTTGGTAATGTAAACGAGGATTCCTATTCACAATCACAACAATCAATGGTATTGATATTTTTATTGTCATCAATGCCAAAGGGGGAGATTGTTCGCATTTGCATGAAGATTGCATTAATGATATGTTATGTTGTCATTGATGTCAATTAACCAGTAATGATATTGTTGATATTGTTGTAATGATGTTTTATAACTGGTAGGAAGAATTTTTGGAGTGAACCGGTATTGCTATGTATTGGAGAGTTGAACTAGTGAACCCTACATGTTGATTTGATAAACCATAACATATTAAATTTGGTGAATTGGCTATATTGGTTTATGACCTGATGATGAGCGGTAATGATTATGACACATATAATTATTGTATGAAGAGAGTTTCAAAGTGATTTTGGCGTGTTGATGAAACTATTTTTGTTTAGGGAATGAGTAAGCATATTGCATGTAATGCAAAGCACATGATGGGTTATTGAGTTCAAGGAAGCGGTGATCAAGGAGCGGTCGAGGTTTTCTTGATTGATGTGTAGAGATTGCTATGTAATACAACGGTCATACTTGAATCGACTTGTTTGTAATCTCTATGAGAAAATTAGGTTTTTGTTGTGTTACCGACCTAATTGATTTGTTTATAAGGTCGATGAGCTGTTTAGTTTCATAGTTGGCAAAGTTTTAGTTGAGTGTGTGGCTGTTGAACCGGATGATGTATCTTTAGTTTGAGTAAAAGCTAATAGGATCATGAAAAGGATATGAACAAGTGTAGTGATATTCAAACACATCAACAAACTACTATTGTTTTCTAACAATTATAGCAGATTGAAATCCCCTAACTGGGTAAGCTTTAACAAGCTTGGTGCTATTCAAATCCTTTAACCAAGTGATCCATTAGCTTGGATTTCAAATCCTCTACCGAGGTTACTCATTATAGGGTATTGCTTCTAACAAGGCATTATAATCAATACCTTAACCGGGTGGTCCCTAACAGGATTTGTTCTTAACAGGACTTTTGTAAAGCTTTAACAGGCTAGGGTCCTAACAGGGCGGACTTTAGAAGAGTTCAGATAGTTAACTTGTGAGTCTCATCTCACCGTGGTTTTTCCCATTTGGGTTTCCACGTCAAAAATATTATGTCAAGTGGTGAATGTTTTTGTGGTTACGTTCTTATGGTTGATTTGCTTAACTACTTAATCCACTTTGATAAATCATGATAACCAGAAGCATTGTGAAATGAAGTTTTACTTATGTCAGTAAAAGCATTTGGATGTTTATGAGTTTGAAGTTGTTTATTGTTAGTTTGTTGTAACAGTCAACCGATTTATCTTGAGGGTTTTTATCATGACAGTGATATTGCATTGATAGTTCTTAGTTTACTTTGAGAGATTGATTTTGAGATTGGTGAAGTTAGTATCAGTTTTTCTATCTACTGATTCATCCCCCCCCCTCTCAATATTTGGTCGGATTCTTATTCTTTCATCATACCATCAGTCACAACTCCTATCTAAAGACCCTCCCAAGGACTACTTCCGATCATAGCCCTCTCCTCCTCCATTGGATTGATAGACCCCCCTGGGTCCCCCCCCTTTCCACTATGAGATCATGCGGTCCTCCCAGCCGAATTTCAGAGATTTGGTCAAGGGCTGGTGGGCCACCTTGGTCTAAGGGACTGCAATGTTTAGAATTGCTGAGAAATTGAACCTCATCCAAAGAGAAGTGAAAGGATGGTATAAGGCGACCTTTGGTGACATCTTCAAAAAGAAGAAGGAATTATGCTCCAGACTTGAACAATTCCAAATCAGTATGGCCACAGGTGACCCCCCTCACTCTCTTCTTGTTGAAGAGGAAGAATGTGGAAAGAATTAGAAGGAAATACTTTCTAAGGAGGAAATATATTGGAAGCAAAGATCCAAAATTCAATGGCTGAAAGAGGGCGACAAAAACTCAACTTTCTTCCACCGCTCAGCTAGCATTCACAAAAGGATAAACTATATCAAATGTCTAAAAGATGACTCTGGTTAGGAAATCACTGGTGAGTCCCAAATTGGTCAAACTGCCATTGACTTCTTCATCCGTATGTATACTGACTCTTGAAGAGGTAATGAGTCCCTCTAGGACATGCTCTTGAGTAAGCTCCCTAATACCATTGGGGAGGAGGATAACTGTCAGCTCCTTGCTCCCATTTCCTCAGAGGAGGTCCGCTTGGCTGTCTTTGTGATGGGTGCTTTCAAGACCCCCGGTTCGGATGGCTTCCCCCCGACGTTCTTCTAGGATTATTAGGGTATTGTTAGTTATGATGTCACTAAAGCGATGAAGGATTTCTTCAGGATTGGTAAATTATTGAAAAAATTGAGCAACACCTACATTGTTCTCATCCCCAAGTCTCCAAACCCCAATTGCATGAAGGATTTTTGGCCCATAAGCCTCTTCAATTCTATCTACAAGATAATCTCTAAGGTCTTGGTGAATAGAATTAAGCTGCTTCTAGATAAGCTTATCAGTCCCTCCCAGAAAGGCTTTGTCCTTGGTCGTCAAATACTGGATGTGGCCATTACTACTCACGAAATTATCCATTATATGGACATAAGCAAAATTCTAGGTATGGCTTTCAAACTCGACATCTCAAAAGCTTATGATAAAGTCAACTGGTGCTTCCTATTTAAAACTCTCTCAAAATTGGGCTTCAATCAGAAAGTTGTTGATATGATACAGGAATGTGTTTCTACGATTTAGTTCTCAGTATTGATCAATGGGACTCCTAGGGTCCACTTTAAAGTTGGAAAAGGTATTCGACAGGAAGACCCCCTATCCCCTTATCTTTTCATTATGATTGCAGAAGCCTTGGGTAGGAATGTGGTTGATCTGATGGTCAATGGAAGATTGTAGGGATTCAAAGTGACTTCTACTAGTCCCCCCTCGGTGATTCAACAATTTGTTGATGATACCTTTCTTTCTAGTATATCCTCCATGATTGATGCTAAACTCTGGAAGAATTTACTTGTGGACTATGCCTCTGCTTCAAGGCAATATATCAACTATGCTAAAAGTAATGTCTTCTTCTTCAACACCCCTATGGACCTTCAGACTAAAATCCTTTCTATCCTTGGGTGTAAGTTTGTTTCTCTTCTTGGGACTTGCGTGGGTCTCCCCCTCACTATTAAAGAGGTTACCCTTGCGTTCTGGAATACTATCCTTGAACAAATACATAAGAAACTTGTTGGTTGGAAGGGCAAATTCCTTAGTAGTGCAGGGAAGCTCCAACTCCTTGTTGCTTCCCTCCAGGGCATCCCTATGTACTTCCTTTCCCTGTTCAAAATATCTGGTGTTATGGGGGACAAGCTTGAGAGGATCCAAAGAAATTTTCTTTGGATGGGCATGGCAGAAAAGAAACGCCTCTCTCTAGTCAACTGGGACACTGTTTTCTTACCCAAGACCATGGGGAGTCTTGGTATCATAAAGATAAATGCTTTGAACAAGGCTTTAATTGCTAAAGTGGGTTGGACCCTAACTAAAGGTGAGGCGGTCTGGTCTAATAATATCAAGGCTAAGTATTTGGAAAGGGAGCAGTTCTGCTTTAATTTGAGATCCAGTGACCTACCTCATGGGTCAAAATTATGGAACAACATCTTGAAACTTAGACTTATTATCAGAGAAGGACTGAAGTGGCAGATTGGAAATGGTAGGAAGATTAGGTTCAGGGAGGAATCTTGGTTGGATGACAAACCTCTGGCTGAATCTCGATTCTACCAAACAATGAATTCCCTAAAGGATCACTTTGGTGATTACATTGTTGACTACATGGTGCCGGGAAGAGGAATATGTAAGAACACATCCCTGATCTTTTCTGATCAACCTAACTTGTTACCCACTACCCTTGATCTGCAGGATCTTATGCTTGAGTGCAAGGTACCTTTACCTCCCCAAGAGGATAGATTCATCTGGAAAGGGACCCAGTCGAGGGATTTCTCGGTCAAGTCTTCTTACATATAGCTCTTGAGACCCATTGGTGATGTTGAATGCTGGAGGAAGATATGGAACCCACAACTTATTCTGGTGGTCCTTTATGCATGGAAACATCTTGACTCAGGACAATCTGAAAAGGAGGAGATTCCAACTTCCCAACAAATGCATCTTATGTAAAGCTAAGGAGGAATCTATCAACCATCTTTTCATCTATTGCCCCTTCGCAGGGCACTTGTGGACCATTACCTTTGAAAAATGTGGTATTCAATGGGTGTTTCAGGATAACATTCATTAGTTTGTTAATGGATGGCCACCCCCCTCCCACCACCCCTTGATTATTTAGCTATGGAGGCATATCCCTCCCCATGTCTGTTGGGGTGTTTGGAAAGATAGAAATAATAGAATCTTCAAAGATGTTGAAACCCCCCTGATAATGTTTTTTCTAGCTGTTTCAAAATGCTTATGGATAATATATCAGTGACCAGGTGGAAAACCCCCCCAATCCTCCTAACCTGACTGATAAAAGAATTGCTGAACTCAGGAAGCTCCCCCCGGAGTTTAAACTCTTCAATAATACTTCAAAGATCAACAGAAAAAGGACCAAATGGTTAGCCTCAAACCCCTCTTGGCATAAATTTAATTTTGGTGGGTTAGCTCAAAATACCTGGCAAGCGGGTGGTGGAGTCATCCATGACCATCAGGGGAATACTATAGCAACCTATGCAGGTAGCCTGAAGAACCATACTGTCACTCAAGTTGAGGGAATGGCTCTCTTATGGGGTCTGAAATTTGCCACTGCCATAGGTATTAGACAATTAGAAATTGAAGGTCATTCTAAAGTTATTGTGGAAGCTGTCAGTGGTAGATTTGTAGTGGGTTGGAAAGTGGATTCTTGAGGGATACTAGAATGTTTCTGGCTAACCTTGACTGTTTCACTATCCACCATATTTTCAGAGAAGGGAATGCGACTGCTAAATCTATGGTTGTTGTGGGTAGGCTACAAAACGGCTTACGATGTTGGATGAATACTAATCTACTGCCAATGACCACCAAGGAGATCTTGGAGAAAGAAAAAACCAAGTCTTATGATGAATCTTTATAATTGTTATCGAATGAAGAGAACAAATTTTCAAATTTTGAATTTGGAGGGGAAACCCGCCCATCATGGGTTGGGTTTGCCACGTAGCTACATATGGCCTTGTCATCAACTTCAAGGGGGTTTAGATAATGATGATATTTATCAGCGTAGTACCGATATCGGGAAAGACAATTTTCTAATTATCATCCGGACAAATATCATTGGCAGCGATTAAGGCAACAACTGGGCTCGACTAAATCACATTGGTTGGATTGATGGTTCACATGAGTGTAATATATTTCGTGATGGGGAAATATGTTTAAACACAACATCCAATAATTGCGATGATTATTGCATGATTTTATTCCATAATTGGCTGAGTTTTCTTCTCGATTATGCTTCTGCTTTGGTTCAGCCCTGTATCTTTGTTGCCTTGTTTTTCATTTGCTCTTCTAAGATGGAAGAAACGACCATGGGGGGTGATAGACTAAGACTGGAACCTGATAAAATAGATGAATTCAAAGCCAGACCGACGATTTGGTTTGTTTGCTCGAAAGGTGGCATTGATAAATTCATGAAGAGCATGAAAGGAAACAATGAGAGACTGTCAAAGCGGTTTTGTGGCCTCCTGGGAGGATAGAAGGGTCACCATGGGTGGTATCTCATTCGAAGTCAATGAAGATGTGATTGCTCAGTCAACGGGACTATCCATGGAGGGTAGGAAATGGAAGAAACAAAGTCATATTTCAGACACCACCAGCTTGAACCAGTTTTTCCGTGATGGGGAGAACCCTATGAAGAGGGCTGGCAGCTTCAACCAGGAAGAGCTTCTGCCACCTTGGGACGAGGTCTGCTACATCATCATGAAATATTTCACCCTTGAAGGATGGTATGGGGTCTTCTACTACTATCACCTTCCTTTCCTTAACCATCTTAGGAATAAAGATCTTATCTCTATTCCTTTTTTTCTGCTGCACTCTATAGATTCTAATGTGAGAGATATTGCGGAAGCCAAGAAGAAAGGAAAGGAATTTACTATTCTCCACCAAGGCCTTATCCTCCGCCTTTACAATTTCCTCTTGGCCCTATGCCCCCCGCGCATGATTTTTGTCTAGAATGTGCCTGAAAGCCAACCCCTAGCCATAGTTGCGGATAAACTTGACATAAGCCCTCCTGGGCTACTCGAAATTGGCTCCTCTAGTAAGAAGAATAAAAAGAACCATTCGAAGGATGTAAAACCCCTCAAGAAAGTGTGAATCTAGGAAATTTACTCTGATGTGGAGATTACAGATGAAGCTAACACTCCTCGTTGCTCTATGAGATTGGCGTCCAAACCCCTTGAGAAATCCCTAAGGGGCCCCTCCTCATCCCATGAAACTGGGAATTCCATCCCCTCTGACAATGTGGCCCCATTTTAGTCCACCTCAACCCGCCACTCTGCCAACTCCACCCATGCTTTTGAGAGTCCAAAAAATTCCATGAGCCTGGATGTCGGCCCCAAATCTTGGGCCAACTCTCTGTCCCCTACCCTCAAGTTTGATAAGATGATGGTGGTGGAGGAAGTGAGCAGCATCAAGGAGGAAGCGGATGGCAAACTGATGGACTTGGAAAAGAAAGTGGAGGGCATGTTTGAAAACCTGCAGGAAATTACCAGCAGAATAGAGGCCATTGAGAACAAGCTGCAGGACGTCTCCAGGTTTACTCTGAATGTTATGCATAGATCGATGACCACTCTTTGTCTCTTGCAGGAAAGCACACTCAAAGGTAAAGGAAAGGACGAAGAGGACTACATGGACCTCTTTAAATTCCTCACCAAGGAATGGGCAAGGAAGATCCTCCTCAAGAGGAACCATGGCAAAAAGAAATAGTTGCATTTTCTATGGTTTGGGTTTTTGGTTTTTTGAATGGCCCTAATGGTCTGTTGGCTTATAGTTATGGTTTCTAGTTATGCTTGGACTTAACTATCTTTTTCTCTGCATATCATATTTTAATTAAGACTTTTATTTACTCGGTTAATATGTGTAGCATGTTTAAAGTTTTTGATAGAGGAAAGTTTAGGAGGCTATGATTTTGCTGCTTCTTTGCTAACAATTGGCTAGCCACTATTTTCTTATATGTACCTAGGACAACCTCCTTGTTTTGGTTGCTTTTAATATAAAAAACACATTGACAACATCATTCTTCTATCATTAATTGTAAAGCCAAGTACCTATATTCATCACGTTCAATGTATGTGTATATTAAAGTTATTAATCCTATCTCTTTTATATAAGTTAATTGCTTGATTAATGATTACATTTTTTTAATTAGCCTACATGATTTAATAAAAGCATTTATTTTTCCTTACAATTATAACCATGTTTTCAAATTTTTTTGTGTGCCTATTTTGAGGAATTTTCTCAATATATGTCATAGAGAGAAATGGTGTAATCTTATATGATATTTGTTGAACACACCCCAAGATTGAGAGAGGGGGGGGGGGGGGGGGGGGGGTGAATCAGTCTTTATCAAACACTTGAACTTTATACCACAATTCAATATCAACTTAACCTTAATTTTATCAACACTAATGAAAGATAAAAACAACAAAAACCATGCACAAGAGAAAACTAACTTTATGAGGAAATCCCAAACAAGGAAAAACAATAGGGAGATTCAACTCGCAATATATGAATAAGATTACAATATTGGTTTAGTCTCACTACCAAGGAAGCACACTACTCCCTGAAGGACTTGCAAGTTGAGGTACACTACCCAAGGGCAATATATAAGGGACTTGTAGGCTGAGACGCACTACCTCAGGGCAAGATACAAAACTTGCAGAGAAGACTCACTATCTCTAAGAAAGGTACATGAATATATGAATAAAGATAAATAATCATTCAACAATCTCCAAGTATGAAATTGTCCTTGAACCTTCATCTCAACCAACCAACTCCAAAGCAGTCACCACACACTTCTTTTGCCTTAACTTCACTTCACTAACTTTACAAATAATACTATCATGAAAGAACACCATACACATTGGTTCACACATGCATCCACACCATCAACATCAATTTGATCTTTCATATATACCAGCAAAGGACATACATAGGTCCTATCAAGGAAACCACCAAAACATAAATGTGGTGAAGGCGGTCCAATACTCTTATAAAGGAAATAAAAACATCATATCACTTGTTTCTAACTAGTTTCAAAATAATTCACATGCTATGACACATCCTCCAAGATCAACAACAAGGTAATGTGTAGATAAATCAGGTAGCCCATCACTAGTCAGCTTAAAAAATATCTTCCAAATGAACAAGCCTGATGCAGACCCTCACATGTCAATATAAGATCCAAAATCAATGCAACATGACCTTTAAAATAAGAAGAGAGGCCCAAGAGTATATCACAAGCAAAAGAACATCACCTGTCGGTCGAACCAAAGCAATTACCATGAAACACACATGTCAAACATAATGTACCATTAAACAAATCCCATGTCATCATGCAGAGAACATAGGGATATTCCTTGAGCATCCAACATCATTCCCAAGAACTTCTTTTTCTTTGCCACATCAAGAACATACTGACACAAAACAACCGATATAAAAACACTTCATTCTAGAGAGCCAGGTAAACTAGTCATGCACAAAACACCATTATCACCTCTTGTAGACATCACCAACATCTAACAATTTAACTAATACATAGAAAAATGTTACAAAAATCTCCTCTAAGTTGCAACACCTAAAACATCAATGTTGAGAAATGCAGATCTTTCTTCAGACCAATTATGATAGACAACCAAACTATCAGTAAACTGTAATCACAAAACACATCAACTGCAACACCAAGGACTTGAAAAGATAAATGTCCACAGAGCAAAAACATTAACTTAAAGTACGCAAGACAATATCATCAAATGTGGATGAATGCAAAGTATTCTTCTAGATAATCATTTGTATGTATATCTACATAAACTTACGTCATCAAACTTCCAAGGACACGAATGTCCCAAAACCATCATCTTTTAGCTAGTTATAAATTACTTTTTAGTCAGTCTTTTTGCATTCTAAGTCTTTGTTTCTTCCTATGAGGTATTTTAGCTCTTATCTCCTTCCTCCTTGCGGGTGTTGGTGATTTAGCTACTGGATTCATCTTTTTCTCCAACATCTTCGCATCTGGCAGGTAGGGTTTTCATTTTTCTTTTATTTGTTTTGCGTTGGGGTTTTGCTAGGTTTTGCTAGGGTTTGCGTTAGTTTTCAGTGTTGCTTCATTGTTTGTTTTCCTCTAGTTAATGTGAGGTATGTCGGGTTTTTGAAACCCGACATACCTTCCCCTTTTCTTCTAAACCTCTCATAATGGGTTTCAAAACCCGAAATAAGATTTGTTTTTTCGTTCCATTTTCCTTACATGTTGGGCTTCGAAACCCGACATTTGGATTGTCCTTCCATGAACTTGCATGTGGGGGTTTGAAACCCGACATGTGAGGATGAATTTTCCTCAAGTTGCATGTTGGGTTTCAAACCCCAACATGCGAGCTTTTATCTTTACATTTGCAATTGACGGGTCGGGGTTTGAAACCCGACCTGCCAATTAGTTTTGTTCCACTGGCATGTTGGGTTTTAAACCCCAACCTGTCAGTGGTTTATTTTTCCTTTATACTAGCATGTTGGGGTTTAAAACCCGACATGCCAGTATCTTTCCTTTGCAACTAGCAGGTCGGATTTTAAACCCCGACCTGCCAGTTTTGATGTTTTTCCCTTCATAAGCCTTTTTCAATCAAGTTTTTTGCTCAGTCCTATTTGAATCTGGATCTTGAGCTTGTTCTTCTAATGATGAACACTAATCATGGGCCTAACAAACATGTTCTTTGCAACATATTTGCAAATTTCCAAGTCACCCGCAAGCAAATCAAAGGCCTCTCCCATTCATATAGATCCATCACAGAGAAAACCTGTATACAAAAGGATGAAGCTGAGATGAAATCCATCTTGGCTAAATTTGAATAATTTAAATCCAATGAGGAGGAGAAATATGAATAAAGTGTCCCCATTTTTACACTTAGTTTTTCATGTAGATGCATTTTTATGTAGTTGCATTTTTAGATGTTGTAAGTTTTCTTGCAGCTGCATGTTCCCTTTATGCTATAGTTGTAGTCAAGTGGGACTGTGCAGTTGAATTTGTCAACTATGCCCACCTTTTTCTCTTTTTCTCTCCTATATATAGAGGAGCCTCATTTGTAAAAAAATATCTTTTATTATGCTAAGCAAGACTCTGCCAAATTTTTGCCTCAAATAAGACTTTGAGCTTTTTGTTGTGAAGATTCAATCAAGCAAATAAAGAAAGCAATTCCATTTGATCCCAAACTTTGTGTTGTGTCAAATATTGTTTATATGAGTTAATGTTCATATGTTCATTTCTTATATATGTTCTTTAATTCCTTGATATTGGTGATATTGTTTATGTGAGTAAGAGAGCTTTCCAATTGTGATAAGTAGACTTTGTGCTATTTGCATATTTGGGAAATTTTCTGATGTTAAGTGATTAGTGGTAGGCTTTGTATTGCTGCTATTACTTGTAGTTTTAAGGGATTGGGAAATTATACTTGAAGACTTTGAGCTGCAAATTAAATTTCTTATCATTTGTAAACATTAGCTTAGTTAGAATTACATTCAAGAAAGACTTTGTGCTTCTTGATTGTAATTTTAGTTTTTTCATTTCTTTAAGTATCAAAAGTGATAGAGAATTGTAACAAAGTGGAGGGAGAGTACATAAACTTTGAAAAAAAAGAGTTATATGCCCGAAACTTACCCACATATTTTAGTTTCTTGTTAATTAGAGAATAAATTTCAAAGGGAACCTCCCCTTGCTGAGAGAAGAGATTAATTTCTCAACATAGCTGTGTGAATTATATTTTGTCATTGGCAAGCTAGTGACAAAATATTCGCCCAACACACATATAACATATGCGCTATAAAACATGAATGCACTACAACAATCAATGAGTGTGCCACACAAATTAACAAATGCACTGAAAATAACAAATGTGCATAAACATTTTGCATATACACAAGAAAAAATGACAAACGCGCTAATATAAACAAATGAGTCACACAAGCAAGCAAAGGCATGAAAAATAATAACAAATGCATCAAAAGTATAAAAGTGTGAAAACATCTAATATATGCGTGATAAAATGTAACATATGCACGAAAAAACATATAAGCGTTAAACAAATTGTTATATGCATGAAAAAACTTTGTAAATGCGCTAAAATAATAACGAAGAATGGAAAAATTTGGAAAAATATACGATTTTATCAAAAAATCAACTTAAAATCTAAAAAAACTCACACAATAAGGATTTTGAATATTTACCAGGGGACCATACTCTGGCAGCCTTTGGAATCTCTTGACGCGCTCAAAATGATGACTGTGAAGTGGAATCACTATCCTGATAGCTGACAACACTCTACAAGTCTCCAAATAAGATCTCCAAATCTCCAAATTTCAAAATCTCCAAGTGTGCAAATGCGGTGGAAATGGACCCAAGTTACCTTTTGTAACCTAATTTTGACCTAATGGGAGTTGGATAAATATTTGTAAAGTGAGGGGCATTTTAATTTTTCACTTTTAAATTCTCACAACCAATTGTGCATTATTAAACATTTCGTGAGATTGATTGCTCAAACAAATTTATCCAATTTTCCACAAATCAACCTCTCGAGGGGGCATATACCATTGATAATTTTATCAACGTCAGGGGCAAAATCGAGACTTTATTTTAAGTTTTTGTTTGAAACAATGTTGTTCCAACACCGTGTCAAAGAGGGGCAAAATCTATACACCTAAAAAATGGCTATGATTTATTAAATAAATATTTATTATTTATTTAATGGTTATTCTTCTATTAAATAAATAGATTGAAAATTTTGTGTAGACACCTACAACCTACACACCTAATTAAATGAATTTTATTTGTTTAATTATCATTTATCCACCTATTAATTAAACTAAGGTTTAATTAATGTACCCTTTTCTTCTATTTTCAACCATTAATTAAACTCAACATTTAACTGATATCCCCTTTCTCCTATTAAGTGAATAAATTCTATTTATTCACTTTCCAACATTTTAATTGAATTTCCATTTAATTAAAATCCCTTCTACAAATAAATACATCAATATTTATTTATAAAATCCCCCCCCCCCGCACTTGCATTTTCCTACAAATGCAAGTTGCATTCATTTTGGTTGAAATAAATCTTTTTTATTTTAATTAAAATTCCCTTTTCCCCCACTTGCATTCTCCTACATTTCCCACTTGCCTCCTAATCATTCTTCTAGAACTTCTTAAATCTCACTTAACTAGCCTTAATTCTTCTAATCATGTCACATCCCTAAATTTGGGGAAGTCACTTCTCCAAATTTGGAAGAAAGTCTTTTAAATGCATTTAAGACTTTATCGTCTTCAACAAGTTAACTTGTTGAGTTCCCCAAATTTGTAAGGCTCTTACAAATTTGTCTCCAAAGTCTTCCAAACCATTAAAGGTTATAGCAAAATCTTGAAGGTTTCTCCCTTCACACAAGCTAAACCTCCAAAGCCTTCAAAGGTCCTTTAATGCTCTTACAAGACATCATCTCTTCACCATGCTAACCCATGATGGTTTGTCCCTTTGACTATCTTTCAACTTTGCACAAGAGTTTAACTCTTGGACAATAGCCTTCATCCTTGGATAATAGCTTTATCCAATGGCTCATCCTCTTAGGGTTAACCCTCCAAGCTTAATATGCATCTAATGCTTACTTAAGATCCTCTTAGGCCTCTTCATGGTGACACTTGTCAACATGAGATTGGGTTGAAAATCTCACATGGATTGATAACTTTCAATCTTGACCATTCTTAAGCCAATTCAATCTTGGCCATCCATTTGACCAATTCCTCTATAAATAGAGCCCATTTCTTCAATCCAAGGATCCCATCTTAGTTATTTTGCATCTAAGTTGTAGTTCATTTTCTTTGTGCAAGATCATCAAGGAGTTCATTTTGTCATTTCTTAAGCATTTAGATCATTTTAGTTGCATTATAGCTTAGTTTTTATCATGCTTAGAGTATCATTCTAGTTTCAATTTCAGGCTAGTTCCATATCATCTTTCTCATTCTCATGCTAGCTTAATCTCATACTAAATCTCTCATTTTGGTAATATTTCTAATTTTTTATATCAATAGCATTTCATTGAGATCTTAGTTGCATCCATTTAGATCTTAGATCATACAATATCTCTCATTCTTTGAGTAGTCATCCCAAAATCAAGTGCTTTTCCAATCTGAGAGCCACCTTGAATCTGAAGGATCCTTGGAGAAAGAGGACAATGAGACGATTGTGAGAGTTTTTTATTAACTAACTTGTTTTGTTGATTTTAATCTCTAATGCAATGTCCCATTGGTGTGTTTGTGTTGTTTGTGTCTCTTTTGCAGGTACCACAATTTGAGCATACATATATGGCGCCCATCATGGGGCAACCCACAAATTTCTAATAATTTTTCCATAGATTCATGCCCAGATTTTCTAGAACTTGCTTTGGTACATATAACCCCTTGTTTAGCACATATAATCTATATTTTAGCACATCTAATCCCTGTTTTGGTGCATTTAATGTATCTTATGGTTCATATGTGAATTCTTTTGGTGCATATATCTGATTCTGTGGCACATATGCAAGATTTTAAGGCGTATATATAAACCGTTCTAGCGCATTTGGAAGATCTTGTGGCACATATGTACTCTATTTTAGCGCATATAAAACAGAGCAGAAAGTTTGTAATAGGGTTTGGAAAATTTTTAGGCTTGTCTAGCCCACCTTGATTTGTGATTTTGCTAACTGGTTTTTGTAGGTTTTAGAGGAGATTAGTTAACTTTTTTAACTTTCTTTCTTCAAAGTTGGTTTAAAACGAATACACTTTTCCTTTTGCAAAGGTAAAATGAACTCAATTCTCTTTTGGTGCCTAAAAAGAACCTCACATTTCATTTGAGCTTTAAAAGGAACCTCATTTTCTTGCAAAGTTTAAGAAAGAACAACGAATCTCACATTTGGTTTTTGCAAGTTAGGACCTCACACATCATTTTGGGCTTTAAGAAAAAGAACAAACAATCTTTTGTTTCTTGCAAAGTAAAAAGAACAATCAACCATTATTCTTGCAAGTAAAAAGAACAAGCCATCTTTGATTTTTCCACAACGATTTACTTTGTTGATTAGGTTTTATTTCCAAGTTCAAAACAAATTGATTTGTGGAATTAATATTAAACATCATGCTTGTTGGAGCAACACCTCCAAATAGGACCTAGAAAATCATTGCAATGAAGGACTAAAAAGAATAATTGATTGCTTTGTATTAAAGTGATAGGTATATGCTCTCCCCTTAATTGGGTGATCAAAAATCCAAACTCACTATTACTTGCTTTCTTTCAATTTTAGCAAACAAGATAAATCCTTTAGCAGGCCTACCCTCTCGAGAAGCCCATAAGGCCAGTGAGAGGGGAACAACCTAAGTGGGGAATGACTAACGCCAAGTATTCCAACCCACTATAATCAAATGTGGATGTGATGTAAATCATATTCAACAGTTTTGCTCAATGATTAGTCTTCCCCCAGTATCCTTGAGATATGAAAATCCTTTGTTCTAAAGGTTGGGAAGCCTCCCGAGGGAGTCTATCACTAAAGACCAAACAAAAGCCTAATTATGAACTTTAGAACTAGAAACCTCACCGATTTAGTATCTGAACATTAATAATATCATAGTGCAAAGGTGGGGAAGAATTCGCCCCCAAGACACTCACCATACATCTCCCAGGATAAGGATTCAATTGAGAAGCAATCCTCTTTGAGTTAATTTTCGGACAAAGGCATAAATATGGGCACCCTCTAGAGGGTGACGCGACTGTTTGAGCTGAAGGAGTATCTAGATGTGGGTTATGGTATTATTGATGACCCTTGATTAAAGAGTCTACTTGGTGTGTTTTTATTGTATCCAACTATTGAAAACATCAGGGATTTGAACACATCCTCAACAGAACATACATTCAATGTTTAGATTTAGAAGCAAAATAACCATTGGCTTCATGTTTGTTTGTTGTGTATTTTGTCAGAATTCCTAAAAAATCCTGCGGGAAAAATCAAACATCAACAAAATTGGTTCACAACTAGTTAAACTCAGGAAATCCACAAAATAGTGCATTTGTCTATTTTTGTGGCGCATATGATCATTTCTCGGGTGCATATGATTCATATTACAACACATTTGAGTAATTAAGTGGCACATACAACATATCTTATAGTGCATATGAACAAAACAAAGGAGCATATGATCATTTAAGTGGCGCATACACTGAATCTTGTAGTGTGTTTGATCAATTCTATAATGCATTTAAGTGGCACATTTGAGATAGAGCATTATCTGAATAAAGTTTTCAAAATTCAACAACTAATCCAAGTACCCATTTAAGAGGTCTTCCACCTTCAACTGTCTCAAATTAAGTTTTCTTTCAACAAATTAGAGGAGTATCAAACTAGTGATCACCAATTTTACCATTCAACCCATTTCAACATTAGATACTTAGTCTAGGTATCCAAGTTAGTCAAATCAATCTAGTTTCCAAAATCAGGAGACTTTATCATATCATTTAATGAACTTAGTCACATCAATAGGGGGCATATCAAACCCTCTATTAGACTTAGTAAGCTTGAGTATCTAAGAACAAGGTATTTGTTATCAAATCAACCTATCAACAAACATCAATTTGGATCACTTGTATGACCACTCCTCAACAATTAAAGAGGAAAAATATTCATCAGAAGACTGATTTGAAGAGAAAGCAACCTAGCCAAGAGAAAATCTTAAAGAGAAGCAAGTTTTTCTACATAAAGCATCAACTCTTCCTAAAACATCGCACTTACTTACACCGCTTCCATATCTATCTACGTGGTAAAGGAACCGAGTTTGATGAGAGGAAATTTTGCAAGCACGTGCTTTTGAACAAAAATCGACATTCTCTCAACATCTTAACAAAGGAGAAAAAATCAACTTAGCTTATTTTCCAAAAGATCCAATCACTTATTCAATCAAATCGGGTCATGCTAGTTTCTACATGATCCCATAAAAACATCGAGTGGGATGACGAACCTAAATCAAACATGGGATTGAGAGAAACTAACACGTGGAAAAAGTACCTAAATATGGATGAGGGAGATATAACAGACAACGTTATCGCAGAGGCACAACAAGACCCTGGCCTACAAAAACTCCTGGAGAAACTCATCGAAATAGACAAACAAAAATACTTTCTCCTGCTATCTAGCAAGGGTATTAAAATCCCTGAGGATTTTGACATGGAGCAACTAAAGCAAAATGAACATGTGAAAAGGACAAAATCAGGAATATATACCTACAACACCGATCAAGACAATACCAATGACCAAGACAACACTAATGAGCAAGATAACACTTACAATCATGATACCAACAATGAAGACAATCCCCTTGCTACACTTATGCAACAACTACAAGCGCTTTAACAACAAATGCAAGAAATGCAAAAAGGGACCACCACACGATATTCCTTAGATGATATTTGTCCTTATCCCTTTGATCAAAGTTTAAACATGGTGGCAATTCCACTAAACTTCGAAATACCAAAGTATGACAAATACAATGGTAAAAGTGATCCTCGTGATCATATAAGGGAATTTTGTACAATGAGCTTAGAGTTTTCCCACGATGACACTTATGAGGTTATTTCCGTGAAGCCTAGGAGGACAAATGATGGAATGAATTTCAAAACTCATGCCTCCCATTAGATCATTTGAAGAGTTGGTGAACAAGTTTGTATCACAATACTCTTATAACATTCAACATGAGGTCACCATGCTTGACCTTTGCAACACAAAACAAAAGAACAATGAACCATTCATGATGTTCTTGCAGAGATGGAGACAATTGATCTCTATATATCCCTAAACCGTAACTGAAAAAGGAGAAAATGGAAATCTTTATAGACAATATTAATGATGAGATGAGCTATCAACTTAAATTACAATGTCTACCTAGTTTTCAAAAGTTGATCGAAAATGGCATCCAGATAGAAGAGGCCTTAATAAAAAAGGGAACTTTGATATTTTCTAAAGAAGGTGATAGTTCATCAAACAGCAACTATAACAAAAACTACTACAACAACTCAAACAAATCTAGATTTTGGACATGAAACAATAGTGTTGTCAATGATGGTGTAGTTGATGCTAACAATGTTAAAACAAAACAACTAGTGTTAAACTTACTAGGTATTACTCCGCCAACCAACCAAGGAACCAATAATCAAGGAACCAATAATCAAGGAACTAAATATTCAAGGAAACAACAATCAAGGAAACAACACTAACACAAGACCGACATCATATCAACAAAATTTCACACCTTTGGGGCAAACTCTTGAATAAATATTTTGAGAATTATTGACAAACAAACTCATTACATTGCCAAACACAAGGGATTTTGAACCCCAAGTCAAATCATCATGGTGGAATGACACACACTACTACAAATATCATAGAAACAAAGGGCATCACACAAATGATTGCCTAAGGTTGAAGAATTTGGTTCACGATTTACAAGATAAAGGTGACATAACGATAGATGGTCATAAAACCAACGATGATCATGAGGTCCTAAAAAATCCACTTCATAATTATGACAAAGGCGCTTCATCATCCTCAAACAACAAAGGGGCCCATATAAATCATGCATACAATAATGTCATCAATCACATATCGGCATACGAAAATTAGATCAATGTCTTAAAAATCAAGGACAAGCAAGAACAAGTCTCGGTAAATGTAACTACACGGGTCCAATCCAAGTATGTTCTAAAAAGAAACACTTCCAACATATCCGCTCCTCTGAAAGAACAATATAACTTGGTAGATCAATTGAAGAAAATGCCAACACACATATCCATATTAGAGCTTCTCAAGATCTCACCAACACACAAGGATGTTCTGGAAAAAGCTCTTGTTGACTCTACGGTTCCAAACAACTTAGATATTGATCGATTCCAAGCCATGGTGGGACATTTAACTGTG
This sequence comes from Cryptomeria japonica, assembly GCF_030272615.1. Taxonomy (NCBI): domain Eukaryota; kingdom Viridiplantae; phylum Streptophyta; class Pinopsida; order Cupressales; family Cupressaceae; genus Cryptomeria; species Cryptomeria japonica. Next base: position 477,221,872 of record NC_081412.1, read on the forward strand.
CCTCATAATTTGTCATTTTCCAAAAATGATGACGTCTCTTCAAATCACCTGCATAATACTCCACTCCATATCGAATTCGTGTCCTATAAACATCAAGTGAAATGAGTGTTGGGTTGATGATGATGTTTTTATGTAATAGGTTGATTGACAACTTGTTTTATGTTGTCATTGATTGCAACTATATTTTGATAGTCATCTAAGTCTTTTAGGCCAACCGGTAAAGAATAACCGGTAGAGGAGACAGTTTACTAGTGAACTGACAAATAGGACTTCAACCAGTAAACATGAATAGAGTTGTATTCAAGCAATCAGTATGAGCGGTCAATGAAGAGTTAGGTGATGTGGTTTTACAGGATTGTTGAAGATTGTATCGGGTAGCTATGTTTCACACCGCAGTGATAGATTCAAGAGGCTGGGTGAGTTATGATCTATAGAGTAGTCAATCATGAAGAATAGTTAACTGCTAGAAGTAGAATGACTTAAATCGGTAAACTAGTAACGATAATATTCTATTTTTAATTTGTTATGTTGGTAGCCGACATAGGTACAGCATGTAGTGCAAGATTGACTAGATTCATTAAACCTAGGAAGTTGTTCCAAGGTTGTTAGCCGGCTAAGTTGATGTCTATAAAAAGTGTGATGTTATGAGATGATGTATGAGATCGAAAGTGAATATTGAGAGTTTGATTGTGCGGTAATATGAGAAGCTCTGAATGGATGTGTTGTTGATATAAGGAGCAGTACTGAAGAGAATCTTATCAAGCACATAAGTGCTACATGTAGATCATTTTACTATTGTTTTCCTAATAGTTGCAGTAGTCAAATCCCTTAACCAGGTAGGTCCTAACTAGGTAGCTCATTAACTTGAGTCTAAATCCTCTTGAGAGGTTGCTCCTAATAGGGAAAAGCTTTTAACAGAGCTGAGGTAAATCCCTTAATCGGGTGACTCCTAATAGGGTCTGCTCCTAACTGGACATATTTGTATGACCTTAACCGGTCAAAGATTTATATTTTGTAGATAGTGAATCTTGTGGGTATTAACTCCCACCATATTTTTCCCTTTTGGGTTTCTACGTATAAATATTTGTGTTATGTGGAGCTTGATATATTGGGTGTTAGCTTATGTGGTGATATTTCTTTTATGTTTATTAAACTCTAAATTATTTAAAGTGATGATTAGATTTATGTTGTGGTTTTTGTTTGCACTGATTCACTCCCCCCTCTTAGTGCCTTATAAGTTTATCAATGAGTACTAATAGATGGAGGAGTCGGTCTAAATATTTGTACTCTAAAACTTATCTGTGCATTGGGTTTCTTAGAAACAACCATTGATCTTAAGAAAAAGATAACAGTCAAAGCATATGATGATGAGGAAAGATCATCAAAAGGGTTGGTGGTATTACCTATTCAGGTAGGACCAGTTCAGAGAGATACTTTATGTCAAGTCTTAGACATAGACTTATCTTATAATATACTTTTGGGTCATCCTTGGATCCATGAAATGCAAGCAGTAACATCTGCATACCATCAGTGCTTGAAATTACCTATGATGGACAATAAATTTCCATCACGACAGACACAAATCCTTTTCAATATTGAAACAATCTCAAAGCAACTCAGAATATTCTTGTACCACACAAAAAGGAAGCCCTCGCTTCCACATCATTGAACAGGAAAGATCAGCTCAAATCTCTGTCAATATATTTTGAGAGAAGTATGAAGTTGAAAGACAAAGGCATGAAAGAATACTCTTTTGAATCCCTATGTCTATCATAATCACCCATATCGCTAAGATCTCATGGACAACCATCAAAATCCAAGCAAAAATATTCACAACCCATCAAACTCTTTGATGGAATGTTTATTCAAGTAGGAACACTAGCAGATGAAACAAAAGACAAAGATGTCTTGAACTGGTTGTACAAAGATAATGAGGACACACAAGCAACAATGTTAAGTGTCACCCTCCCAACAGAGAAATATGGCAACAAATTCAAAATCATGCAAAGGATGGGATACTCAGAAAAAGGTCCTATCGACAAACAACAAGAAGGTATTGTAGAACCAATTCAACCACACTCGCTACTTGCCAAAGATAAATCTGGACTAGGATATGGACAACATCAACATCAACCTGATCAACATAATCAATAATAAGAATCTGCATGGCAATACAATCGACAACAAGAACCCACATGGTGACAATAAAATAAACAAGCATTAACACAACAACAAGCAGCTGATGAGGCAATCCACAAACACAAGGAAGAGGAGTATGAAAAACAACAAGAGCTTGCCATACAAAGAGAGGAGGCTTCTCACAAACAAATCCATAGATTGCAGCCTAGTACATAGTCCGATTCAAATGAAATGTGAGTAAGTTTAGAAACAAAAGAAGGACCTATACCAGCTATCAACAAACCCTTCTTGCTAGATGACATCCCCATTAGATACAACAAAATAGTACTAGAAAGTGATCATGAAATAGACTCACATGAACATGAATGGGATACTTGTTTTGATGTAACAAAAGACAATGATATAGATGTAATCCATACATACACACCCAGCCCTGATGAAGGACAAGGCTCAGGGTCTAGATCATTTGAATTGGACCATAACATATCTACAAAGCCAGTGAGAACGAGTAGTGTCTACGAAACAAACAATACCAAAGAGAGTACCATCATAGACCTCAATCATGTTATTGACAAATTTGATAAGATTTCTATCATGACCCTTATAGATATCGACCTAAATCCACCTAATGGTTCCTTGCCCCTCATACATCCTGAACTCATAGACTGGGAAAATCCTGAACAACTCAATATAACTATCTTCCTAGATTGTGACACTATTGTCCATTACCTTTGCTCAGTAAACCCAGAAACATGTTCGACCAGTGAATCTCATAACAAAGTTCTCAATCAGGAGAGCGCCAAGTCTCTTAGTCACAAAATGAATAAAATACAAAAATGATCTAATGGTGAAAACCATTTAATGGTAGTATTAGATCATAAAAAAGTAAAAACAAAGGACGTATCCAATGGTGAAAACCTCTTTGAGGTGCCAAAGGATGAGAGACTTGACACTCTTCTTGAATATTATCAAGAGAGATCACCAATTTTGATTGAACCAACTCAATCGATCAACATCGACATTGAAGTAACAACAAAGACCATACACTTGGCAGAGTCAATAACAAAACAAGAATGATTCGACTTCACCAAATTATTCAAAGAAAAGAAAATCATTTTTTCTTGGTCTTATGCAGATATGCCAGGGTAGATCCATATTTGATCATGCACCACTTATCTATAGCTCCAAGAGCTAAGCCAGTGAAGCAAAAACTGAGAAAAATGAACCCTCATGTCGCACTATTAGTCAAAGTAGAACTGAAGAAGCTGATTGATGTAGGATTCATCCAACCCATAGATTATGTGGAATGGATCTATAACATTGTACCTGTATTCAAACCAGATAAGAGCATCAGAATTTGTACAGACTTCAAGGATCTCAACAAGGCTTGTCTGAAATATAACTTTCCTTTACCCAACATCGACACAATTGTAGATCTAACAACAAGACATGCTATGTTATCACTTATGGATGTTTTCTTACGCTATAATCAAATCAAAATAGCACCAGAAGAGCAAGATAAAATGACATTTACATGTCCATGGGGTACAAACTGCTGGAATGTTATGCCTTTTGGCTTGAAGAATGCATGAGTGACCTATCAACAAACAATGACCACCATATTTCATGACATGATGCACATGTTCATGGAAGACTATGTAGATGATCTATTAGCCAAATAATTTACAAGAGAATGACACTTGGAGATTCTAGGCAAAATCTTTCGGAGGCTAGAACAATTCAATGTACAACTAAACCCCAAAAAGTGTGTCTTTGGTGTAACATTCGACAAACTCTTAGGATACATCGTCTTAGAAAAGGGAATTGGGGTGGATCTCGGAAAGGTACAAGAAATCATGGAGATGCCACCTCCTAAAAATATCTGTCCGTTAAGATCTCTATAGGGATGGCTACAATCCATAAGAAGATTCATTTCTCAATTAGCTGACAAGTGCCTTTCGTTCACTCATCTACTCCAGAAGATTGTCCCTTTTAGATGGGAAGATCGATGTGCAGAATCATTCCACCAACTCAAGCAATATCTGATGAATCCACCTATATTGGTACCACCAATAGTAGGAAAACCTCTCATTCTTTACATATCAGCTACAAAGGTATCACTAGGAGCATTGTTAGCACAATAGGATTTAGCACGAAAGGAAAGAGAAATATACTACATCAGCAGGATATTGAATGGTTACGAGCTTAACTACACATTCATTAAAAAATCTTGTTTGGTTGTGTTGTTCGGTTCTCAAAAGTTTCGACACTATATGCTAGCTCACACAATCAAGTTGGTAGCAAAGATTGACCCATTAAAATATCTACTCAGCAAGGCCACTCTCACAGGAAGGTTAGCTAAATGGGTGATGACTCTAAGTGAGTTTGACATCTAGTACATAGATATAAAAGCTATCAAAGGTCAAGCCATAGCAGGTCAATTGGCAGAAGCTCCATTGCAAGACAATCATCCAATGCATGTTGAATTTCCAAACACAGATGTCTTGACAGTCACAACAAAACCATGGGTTTTGTACTTTGATGGATCATACACACAACATGAATCAAGTGATTGCCTCCTATTCATCACTCTAGAAGGACACACTATTCCAAGATCTTACAAATTGATGTTTCCTTGCACAAATAACATAGCTGAGTATGAAGCTCTAGAAACAGGCATTAAAATGGCCGTAGAGTGGAAAATTTAAGAGTTGAAAGTCTTTGGAGACTTGCAATTGGTCATTAATTAGGTCAATGATGACTATAAAAAAAAAGACAAGCTAATTCCCTACAAGCACATAGTGGATGATTTCAAGATGTAATTTATGGACATCAAATTTGAACAAATTCCAAGGTTGAACAACGAAGCTGTAGACGCTATGGCAACCATTGCCTCACTCCTGCAAATACTAGACAAACATAATCATTATGGGTTCCTGGTGGAACAATTGTTTTCCCCTGCCTATGACAATTCTGAATCCCAAGTCATATGACACATAGTCACTTCCGACTCACCCCTCTATGGACAGATCTATGCCTACCTAAAAGACAATATCCTTCCACTAGATCTATCTCGAAACCAAAAATGCAACTCTATTCGTCAAGCTGCTCGTTATACCCTAACCGCTAACACACTTTACCAATGAGGTCTTGATGGTACTCTTCTTCGGTGTCTCGATCATAACAAATTTGAAATTGCCTTGCAAGAACTTCATGAAGGTATTTGTGGAACACAATCAAGTGGTGCTATTCTCGCCAAAAAACTTCTAAGGATGGGATATTATTGGCCGACTATAGAAAAGGAATCATACTAGTTTGACAGAAAATGTTCAAAATGCCAAATTTATGGCAATCTTATACATGCACCAACACAGGAGTTGCAACCGTTCACTACATTGTGGCCATTATGTGAATGTAGACGCAACCTAGTGGGAAAGATTCATCCTTCCTCATCAAATGAATATAAGTTTATCATCACAACCATTGAGTATTTTACAAAGTGGATAGAGGTCATCCCATTGACTACTGTTACCGACAAACAAATATCCTCTTTTATCCTAAATTATCTCATTTGTCAGTATGGCATTCCTAAGTCTATTATCACCAATAATGAAAGACCCTTCAAAAATCAAGATGTGAAAGAACTGTGCGAATGATTCCATATCCAACATCATTTCTCCACACCTTAATATCCACAAGGGAATGGCCAAGCAGATGCCTCAAACAAAACCATCCTAAAAATCCTCAAGAAAATAGTGAACGAGGCTGGTCGTGATTGGCATGTACAACTCAACCTAGCATTGTGGGCATATAGAAATAGCATTCACACACCTATAGGAGAAACACCATACTCACTTGCGTATGGATCATAGGCTATTATACCTATTGAGGTTGAGATTCCATCACTCAGAGTATCACTTAAGGGACTCATTCCAGATGAGGAATATTGGGTAAACAAACTACAAGTGTTAGAGTTGCCCGACAACGTGTTTTTGATTATCTCAAAGCATATCAGCAATGCATGTGCCACAGCTACATTCAAAAATTAAAGCCAAGAGCATTTCAAGTTGGTAATTTAGTACTAAAGAAAAATACCCACAATGAACAGGATCGAGAAAAGAAGGGCAAGTCTGAACAAAATTGGCTAGGTCATTTTGTCATCATATCAACATATGGATCCAGAGCATATCAACTATTTACATCAGAGGGAGACCTGTTTGATGAACCTATCAACAACGTGTATCTCAAAAAGTTCTATACATGAGTTATATAATGCACAGATAAGGGAAAAATTATAAAAAAATTACAAAAATCAAGAAAAATACAAAAAATCATAAAAATAAAAAAGTGCAATAAAAGAAAGTAGTGAAAACCTAGAAACTGGTGCTATTTGTGATAGGTCGTCTCTTTCATCTATAGGTATATATATCATATCTTTTGCATCCATCTTAGCTAAGCCAATGGCCATCACAAAATCTTTTAAATGCAACACAATTTTGGATACACTTAGCATAGTCACTGTCCTTGGTTATCCGAATAGTTATCTGTATCATATCTCACCATGGCTTGGTGATCCATGTATATCCATATCGAAAGACGTGTCCATAGTTGGGGGAAAAATCTCGACTGAGGATATTTCCAATTTGCATAGGATATAGGTTAACTCTTGTTTGTTTTACGCAAGCAACACTCAAGTCGTCTTGGTTCAATTATACCTTGATGCTTGTGTCATCTTGCAATATCAAACTCCATGTAAGTTATACTCAGGTCATTATGGTTCAGTTATACCATGATGCTTGTATCAACTTTCAACATATCAAAGGCTTAATGATGATAAAAAGGATGAAGCACTATAAAATTTGATTGCAAGGATGACTATATCAGTAACGAGAGGATCATTTCATATCATAGTCACCTGCATTTAGTTGCATTAATTAGTCATATCCACTTAGTTGTGTATCATTGATTGGTTAACATCATTTAAAGGTTGCATTAATATCATTTTCATCTCATTTTCAATACACATCTCATTATCAATTTTCTTGTCATTTCAAATTTACATTTCGTTGCATTATCATTTTTCATATCATTTGAAAGATTGCATTTAACTTTGCATTATTTGCATTATCATTTCATTGTCATTTTCATATCATTTAGAGTGCATTTCATATCATTAATCATTTTAAGTGGCATTCCATATCATTAGGTACATTATCATTTTATATCATATCATTTACAGTCGCATTTTCATATCATTAGTTGCATTATCATTCATATTCAGTAGATGCATTACCATTTGGTCACAATCTCATATAGTTGCATTACATATCATTTTGTTCATTATCATTATCATATCATTTAACATTTTAGTTAATTGCATATCATAGATCCATTCATACAAATTGCATTAGTCTCATTTGCATATCATTTAATCATTAGTGCATATAGAAATATGTCACAAGCATTTATCATCTCATCATAAAAAATATTAAGGAGCATTATAAGGGCATTTTCTTTATCAATATCACAGGTGCATTAAATTCATAACACATGAAACATAAACATTACATCCCAAGAGCATACTAGAAAATCCATTCATCACATATAGAATCCATATCATCAACTCATTTGCATATCATCAAGCATCTGCATATCAGTAAACATCATCAAATAGGCATATCACCTTCAAAACATATAAATCAAATTATCACACACATCACATAAATAGCATCATAACAACACAATCATGTAGATCTACATATCCAAGCATCTAGATCATCAAAACAAATGCATCCATATCATGCATAAGCATATCAATATCATATCATCATGCATGTGTGACCCATGTCGATCCAAAAGAAAAGCACCAATACATATCAGAATGAATGAAAAGAAAGAATAATGTCCAAATGTCCCTGAATATCATATCAAACAATAAATGTGCATCAACAAGAGCTCAGGATCATCACTATCCAAGATCAATCATATACCTCATATCACAAAAGATCATACATACGTCAATGAGTACATCATATCAAATGATCAAAATAATATCAAAGTATACATCATCTCATCTATGAGAGAAAAATACATCATCAAAGAATAATCTAAGAGTGGTTTCCACTTGAATCTGTCGATTGAGCATTGGGACCACCTCCACCTGTACCTATATCAACACCTCTGGGATCCTAGGCCATGTGACTCCCTAGCTTCCCTCCTAACTCTGCAAGCCCCCACACTGTGATTTAGGTACAAATGATGGTGCTCATCGCTCTAGCGACATGACTTGATGATACAAGCTCATGTAATTCTCATCCCTCTCAGACTGTCACATGAGATCCCTAATGGTATCACTAGTAAAACCTTGGGAAACGTTCTACTATATCATGTGTGCAAACTTCTCTATGTGGCCCCATTGCTCTATCTCTGTATCATGCTCAGTTGTCAACTGAGTGACCTATCCCTGTAACCAAGCAACCTACCCCTACATCTGGGAAATCTATGTCTATGCCTACATCAGTTGACCCTGTACACCCTAAAGTTGAGCTATCCATCCCTAGGCTTGAACCAACTTAGCCTGTAAGCCCTGTACCATAGACTGAAGGGCAACTATCTACGCCTGCTACTGGTGAGGAGGCATTGCAATCTATACCACTGGAGGCCAAGATGGTTGAGGATCCTACACGGGTGGCACCTGTGTTGCACTGATCTATATAGGATCTACTGGGGATAACATCTATGTCCTCCTCTGCCTGACCAAGGGTTGTGGACCCTCCTCCTCCTCCTCATCATCATATCAAACACCTCCCATCCCACCCATAACCTCCTTGCCCTCATCCTCTGACTCAAACTCCTCAAAATATCCTTCCTCCTTATCAGCCTTAGACTCTGAACCCTCATTGCCTCTGCCTCCTTATCCTCTTGCTGCAACCCCTAGTTGAAATGGCCCTCCCCAACCTAGATGCTGTCTCCACCCACCCCCTCTCCCTCTCACCCCTCATCCTACATCTCCTCCACCTCCATCATCCCCACCTCCTCCATCTCTCCCTTGACCAATCTATCCTCTTACTCTTCCTACCCCTCCACCTGTCCTACCCCAGCCTCTACCCTGACCTCGCCTGCCACCCCTTCGTCCTCCAAGTCCTCCCTGATCATCATCATCATCTATCTCCTCAAGAGTTGGCACTAGCTCTCCTGATCCCGTCAATCATGGGAAAGGATGCTCTGCAAAATACTGGGCATACTGAGCCATCATTCGTGGATTCATCACCCCTGGTCACATATCCCACCGTACATAAGGAAGAGCCTGGAACTCGACCCATGTTGTATCAAAGTCCAAAGGAGGATCCAAATCTCCCCTCCCCTTGTGTACTCAGGAATATATAGCCAAACCTTGAGGCATCCCCTAGGTACGACCAAACTGCTGGTACACACGAGTCAAGATGAATATCTCAACAATATAGGGGGTCCTCCTTATCAAATATATAGGGATCTTTGTTGCATCCTCTGCCTAGGCCTTGCAATTTGTGTAAGGTCACCAAACCATTGAGTCCATGTCATCTATAATCCATCTCCAGTAATCCAACTTCCCGAGCATGGGTTGGGAAGCTGCCTGTCGATAAATGAATAGATAGGGTAGCCTGACTGGTTGTGATCTCTCTACTATTGGGTGAGACACTGCTATATGCTCCCAGGCCCAAATCTATAACAGTGTGACCCCCACTGCTACGTTGGCACCCTCATCATATATAACTTGGTGTAGCTTGTGGTACAAATGGGCCCACATAGATCCCCCATGCATATCATGTCTTCTATCTCATCATCTATTAGAGTATACATCCCCATCCAACTGAGAACCCATGTGATCTACTATCTGGACAAAGGAAGCCTCCAATCAAACTTGCTAGTATAGACGGAAGTGGGGCATACTGATCAACCATGTCCTGCCACACGACTAAATAAACACTGAGGTGCGGATCAGAAAACACATCCCACAATGTAGTAGTCCCACCTTGCTCATCCACATCATACTGTACCAACTCTCTGGTGATCAGGATCTACAATATCTTGTAAACATCCTCGGGTGTCACTGTGATCTCTCCAATCAGAAGGTGGAAGGTCTAACTATGCCATCTCTCTACTAACGCAGTCAATAGGGCCCTGTTCTTCTGATAGGAAGGCATGAACAGGATGTGTGACAAGCCACATGCAACAATAACTTCTCTATCTCCATCAGTTAAAGCTCCTCGCATATCCAACATCTTCAGGTATCACTCTTGAAGCATCAACACACCAAGTCGAGCCTACATCACAATATCAACACCATATCGGTTCTATCTATCAAATGGCTCAATCAACATGAGTCAATCAAAAAATCTTCTATCAGCTCAGCGTGAGATCTTAAACAATCTCATTAATCCCTTATCAGTGATGTCAGTCACACTATCATTCAGGAGTTTCAATCATAAATTCTTATCAGTCAGGTGGGTTCATCTTAGCCTATCCTATCGGATATCACAGAGACCTCTCCTATCAGTGACGCAAGCTCCACTATCAAATACGAGTCAGTTCATCTTAGCCTACCATATCGAAATCAAAGTTAACCCATATCAAAATCAAAGTTGACCCCTATCGAATTAAAATTGACCTATATCAAATCAAAGATTATCCCATATTATTGACGAGGTCACCCTATCAAATCAAAGTTATCCTATATCAAATAAAAGTTATCCCATATCAAATCAAAGATTATCTTGTAATGCATGCTATAATTCATCTTCAAATAAACAAAGCTATCAATTAGAAACACCAGGGAAATCACGAATCCCTGTCTAATTAACAAATCTAACAAACTAGACAATGAAATAATGCAATCATCAAGAAAAACAGGAATTAAGAATGAAATCAATTCAAATAAAACTCCCTATTCCAAGATGTGCATATTACTTCCATTGCTCTTCTTCTCTTTGTGGTATGATGGCTCTTAGATATTGCGCTGGTAACCTGCAAGTGACACAAAGATTCGAAGTTCGTGATCGTTGAAAATGGAGATTGGATGCTCAATTTATAGAAAATTGGAGAAGATTGATTGAAAGGTGGAACAGAATGATCAAGAGGTGTAAACTCAGGTGAGCTCAAATGCAATTTGATAGTTGAACTATTGATTGTAGGAGTGGAACTCAATAGATTGAATAGATTAAAGGAGTCAACTGATTGATGAAAGAGTTAACTGAAGGAAGAAAAAGAATGATTGGAGGAAATAAAGAGGATGACACAGAGAGCTAAATTTAGAAAAAGCTAACTAAAGGATGGAAATAGAAGTTGGAGAGATAAATGATTTAATTAATTAATTTAGCATGTGCTTGCATTTAGATTTAAATTATTAATTTAATCTTTGCATGAGATATTATTCAAATAATTGAATTTATTAATTCAATTTAGCCTTTGAATATATTTAGAACTTGACTTTGATTTTCAATTTGATTTTTGAAATCATGCACATGTGATGAATTTGGAAGAAATTAGAAGAATATGAAATTAAATGAAATTTGAATTTGGGGATTTGGAATTGGAAGAATTAATTAGCTAATTAAATAATTTAAAGAAACTATTTAATTATTTAGAAATGGAATTTAATTAAATAATAAAGACTATTTAATTTAAAGGATTTAATCACAATTAATTAAATAATAAATATTTAATTAATATTTAGAAGAGGGTTGAATGATTAGATGATTAGAGATAGAAATTGAGTAATTAGTAATTTATTTAAATAATGAAGATTATTTAAATTGGGAAATTAATCAGAGTTAATTAAATAATAAATATTTAATTAATATTTAGAAAATGATTAAATGATGAAATGATGATAGAATAGGAAATAGAATAATTAATAAGATGATGAGGAAATATGAAATTAGAAGAATTTAGAAGAATAAGTTTAATTGACTTAATTAAATAATAAAGATTATTTAATCAATTAGAGGAATAATTAGTACATGATCAATGAGACATTTTTAGGTGTCTACATTTGCCCCTCTTTGAGACAAAGTCGGAATGACATTGTTTCAAAGAAAATGGAAAATTTTGCCCCAGTATGCCTTGGTATTGCTATGTAGTGTAAATATGCCCCCTCGGAAAAGGTGGTCGAAAAATTCAAAAATTGAGACCATTGTTTCGATACCCGTGTAAGGAACCAGCGTATGAAATTTCAGTTCATTTCGAGATCATTTGAGTAGGCTACAAGTTGTTTGAAGCTGGCGGGGACCACAAGCGTCAAGGTGTCGTAAAACCCTAATTTTGAGCTATAAATAGATAATTCTAGGTTTTTATTTGCTCATTTGTGATTTGGTAGTTCTTTGGTTTCTTTGCAATTTTTGTGCCTGTTTCTGAGTTTTTGGTCATCATGTCTAGTTATAGAGCTCGATTGTACTTGTCAAACCGAGTACGTTCATTTCAGAGACCTCCTGAGACTAGCGACATGGTATTTTTCATTGCTTTCCCCTAATTTTTTCCTATTTTTATGCCTTTTTTCCAAAAAAAAATCATGATCACTTTTTGCTATGCATTACGCAAGCGCTTGTCGACTTTTACGCATTAGTGCTTAGTGTACTGCATTCGTTGTAAATGTTACGCATGTGTCGTAAGCGTCACACATTAGCTATATCATGCCCAATTCGTGTATATCATTACACATAAGTGTTATTTGTCACGCATGCGCTCATTGTGTCACACATTAGCTTCAATCGTCACGCAAGAGCCATATTTGTACCGCATAAGTCATAACTATTATGCATTCGTTGTAAATGTAAGTTTTTGTCATGCATTTTGAAAATATTTTAAGTTTATCTGGATCCGACATCTGATATTTTGATCATTTTCTCATTTGCAGGAGAACATCAGAGTGTTATACTGTCGACAGAGCAGGCCTAGTGGACTTGATCTTCGAGCTGACCTACCAGATGATGAGATTGAGCATATTCCTCAGCTTGGTCTTTACCATGTATTGTATTTGCTAGAGGTTACGGCCAATAGGGCCATGATTACAGCTTTGATAGAGCGGTGGCACTCAGAGACGTGTTCATTTCATCTTCCGACTGGTGAGGCATCCATTACCTTAGAGGATGTATGGCGTATACTGCGTATTCCCATTCATGGTGAGAGGGTTATATATGACCATGACGATGGCATTGCTGGACTATGTACACTTTTTGAGTGTGAGATTCAGGATTTACAGATCAGTGGCCGTTATGAGATCCCTTGGGCCCAATTAGACTATGATGACCTGACCATTGTATTATGCGGTATTGTTGGTGGTTTACTGATACCTGATCGACGAGGTCATGGGTTTCCAGTTGGATGGGGCAGAGTGCTCCATGATATGATTGTGCATCATCAACTATATGCTTGGGGTCCTTGTCTACTCGCCATGTTGTACTATCAAATGCATGGTATTATGTATCTGGGATACCGTTCTATCAATTGTGGTGCTACTTTGCTGCAGACATGGGCATGGGAGAACATTTCTATTTCTAGGCTTGTTGTTCATGTAGATTTGCAGCCTGGTGAGCCTTATGCTTTCAAGTATACAACAGGTATCAGACACAGGGGTTCGGGGAACTCCTTGTACTGGAGACATCAGTTGGATATATCACATCATTTCATTTGGAGACCTTACTTAGATTGCCCCGGTTGGCCTGATGATGTAGTGCACTTGTCTTTCTGCCGTCAGCAGAGATATCTTATTGGTAGGACCTTTGAGACTCAACGGATCATAGAGATGTATTTTCCTGGATGTGTTCTTAGACAGTTTGGTGAGGTACAGGTGACACCTGTGGTTACTGCATATTTTGCTCATGTATCTCGTGAGGTATTTGATTGGGGTGTGTATATTCAGCCACATGTTACCTCTGCTAAGTTTGATTCATTGCAGCCATTACTTTGGGGTTGGGGTTGGGGTAGGGGTGGAGTGGATCCAGGGATGACAACAGAGTATGATGCATGGTTTGCTAGGCACAGGCCAGTGCCTTTGACTAATCCTGTTGTTTCGATTATAGCACAGCAGATTCGCCATCCTAGACAGCAGTTGAGGATAGATGCAGGGGAGAGAGCCAGAGGAGATGGAGGAGATGGGGAAGGAGGTGGTGGAGATGGTGGAGATGATGGAGATGGGGGAGGAGGTGGTGGAGATGAGGATATAGACATTGGTGGAGACACTGAGTCTATTAGTATTGAGGACAGCGATGATTCCTCAGAGTCATTGAGTAGTGAGGGTGGGGATGATGATGATGATATGCCAGAGTTGGAGGATGCACTTGCCGCAGAGGGTGGGATAGGAGAGGTTGGTGATGAGGATGAGCTGCAGACTCTTAGAGTGTGGGTGCAGAGCTTGGAGGATGAGGTTTCTAGACAAGATATTGAGCGAGAGACCTATCGTGCAGATTATCATACCCTAGAGGCAGAGTGAGTGCATCTTCAGTGGGAGAGAGATGAGGCAATGCGACGATGTCAGATTACTATGGATGCCTTTGATCAGCTTTTTAGAGTAGGTACATATGCACGTGACGAGGGAGAGAGATATTTCATTGCTGCGCAGGAGGCTATTTATTATAGACAGGCATATGAGAGAGCCATCCTTGAGGGTCAGAGAGAGCCTAGCTTCAGTGCATTCATGAGGAGGAGATCGAGTAGATCTACTTCACGACAGACTAGCAGTGGTGGTGTTATGGGACCACCTCGACATCCTAGGGCAGGATCTAGTGGACAGGATCCACCTGCTGATAGAGGCAGTGTTGGTTGATCATGTTATCTGAGCCTTCGGGCTTATTTATTGTATTCACACACATTATAATTTTTGAGTTATATATAGCATGCGGTTTTTTATGGAAATGATCTATGTATATTATTTTTGCTTTCCATGTATGATTTATATGATGTTATGAGTTGTATAATGCATATCTACTAGAATTCTATATGATTCTAAATGCAATGATAGTACATGTATGTAGTAATGATGTAATGAAATCTAAAATAAATGCAAATGAACTCTATAATGAAATGCAAATGAACTCTATTATGAATGCAAATGAACCTTATTATAAATGCAAATGAACCTTATTATGAATGCAAATGAACTCTATTATGAATGCAAATGAACTCTATTATGAATGGTTTTTTGTATGATAATGGTTGAATCCATTTTGACTCAGATACACTTTGAAGAAATGTTAGTGAGATGGTAGAGAGAAAAATTTGATGATAGAAAGAATGTTAGAAAGAAAGCGACTAGCTAGAAACCAACAAACTATCAATAAGCAAATGAGATGAAGATGATAATGAAATTGAATGAATCATGAACCTGTGTCTCATATTTTATTGCGTCAATATATATTCATCACTGAGCCTTATTATTGAATCAATGGAGCTTAGCACATTAGGGTATAAGGAACCAAGATGCAAAGATATCTCATTGTAGAAACCAACGCGTAGCAGACAAGGAGTGAACCCTCCATTCTGGGAATTGCGTTAGGGGTTGAGGTATGTGTGGTGATTTCACCTTGACGTGAAGGCTCTTATCACAGACACCCACTAGAGCAATTTCCCTAGAATTTCATC
The DNA here is from genome assembly GCF_030272615.1 of Cryptomeria japonica. Taxonomy (NCBI): domain Eukaryota; kingdom Viridiplantae; phylum Streptophyta; class Pinopsida; order Cupressales; family Cupressaceae; genus Cryptomeria; species Cryptomeria japonica. Next base: position 477,237,625 of record NC_081412.1, read on the forward strand.
GGTTCACACCACAAACAACAAACAAAGAAAAAGATAATGCTCATCATAGCTCCTCTAGTTACTTTTGGACATCCTTGAGTAGCATAGAAACAATATCTGTCGCCAAATGATAAAAAGATAAAGACTGACCCGGACAAAATTTAGTAGCTATACTGACCTTGTGCCTTCATTCTCAGTTGTTTGATGTGATGGTTGATAATGTCTGATCTCAGAAAGTTGCGGACCCCGTTTAAGACTGACCTATCTAATTTCAAGTGTATCCTCTTCTGTTTAAGACAAGATAATGATCACGTTGATATGGATATGATACGATTGATAAGATAGTTTGATCAGTTGATTGCAGATGTTTAACTGGATAGTTGTATCCTTTGTTAACTTCGTGTGAAGTGTTTGCTGGATATCTGCTAAGGTATTTGTTTCTTACAAGACATGTTATTGCAAGTTTTTTGATTGATTGATTTTCGATTTTTAGTTCTTTTCCAAGAGCTTTTTCGATGTTTTTGGATTATGTAGGTAGATTTTTGAATGTTTTTGTTTGATTTTTTTTTTTTCAGGATCATATATGAATGTTTTTGGTTGATCTTTTCAGAATTGTATTTGAATGTTTTTGGTATTTTAATTTTTTTCATTGTTTTTGGTATATTTTTTCAGGACATTATACGGATGTTTTTGGTTGATTTTGAGGTTTTCAATGTTGTTTTTTGGACTTTTTCAAGACTTTATCTGATTTTTTGGATTTTTTCAGGACTTTATCTGATTTTTTGGATTTTTTCAAGACTTTATCTGATTTTTTGGATTTTTTCAAGACTTTATCTGATTTTTTGATTTTTTCAGGACTTTATCTGATTTTTTGGATTTTTTAAAGACTTTATTTGATTTTTTGGATTTTTTCAAGACTTTATCTGATTTTTTGGATTTTTTCAGGACTTTATTTGATTTTTTGGATTTTTTCAAGACTTTATCTGATTTTTTGGATTTTTTTAGGACTTTATTTGATTTTTTGGATTTTTTCAAGACTTTATTTGATTTTTTGGATTTTTTTACGACTTTATCTGATTTTTTGGATTTTTTCAAGACTTTATCTGATTTTTTGGATTTTTTCAGGACTTTATCTGATTTTTTGGATTTTTTCAAGACTTTATCTGATTTTTTGGATTTTTTCAGTTATGCCCCCAGTGTGCAGACCCGTATGACATGATGATCTATAGAATGCATGTGGAGACAAAGAAATTTTTGACATGACCTATGTGAATGCAATATGCAGGATGAAGATGCACTTCCTATTCGAACAAGGTTGACTGTCTTTGTTTTTTAGCATTTGTAATACACTGATTGAAAATGAAGGTGCAAAACATTTCATAGATAAGCGGTCAATTGATCTCTAAGACCCTTCGGAACATTCATCTCAACACACTTAGTGACTAGGATTTACAAATGGAGACGCGGAAAACTTCCCCATTGGTTCTTGAAACTTTGATCTTCTTTTGCCCATGTGTGTGCAGATGAGTTAATTCCTGCTCTTGTGTTCACTAAAGATCCTTAGCATCCTATATGACTAGCTACATGGTTTTTCTAACTTCAAAAGCATCCCGAATAGAGCCTCGCTGCCAGCAAGCCTTGAGAGCTCTGATGAGGTTATAGACTGTAATTTCTCAAATATTGCTCCATTGCCAATAGGCGTTCATATCCCTGATGGAGTTACTAGCATGTTCCCATAGTCAAGCTTTTTATCGTATTGGTATACATGATATTTCAGTTATATATCATTGCTCTTTTTGCCTTTAGATGGATATTTGGCATAGCTCTTTTTATTTTTATTTTCTTACCTTGACTTGTAAGTAATGAAACCTACTTGGGTGTGACAATTACAACAGCGTTGAAGTAGAATTTTAGATTTTTTACTAGTCATATGATGAACTAGGTGTCTAGAATGAATTAGAGATCTCGTTAAGGTGTAAGATGTAGCAATTGATAGATTTTGGGTTACCAAGTCTCAAATAGTGAAATCACTACCCAACCATAAGTAAAACGTTGTCGCAAGGTAATGTTGAGAATGAATGACTTTAGAACCCCAAAGACTTCATGTCCGAATATCTAAGAAAGGCGATGACCCTTGTTTTCTTTTCAGGATGCAAACGAATGATAAACTCGAACAGTTGCCTTGTTTTATTTGATGCTTCTATGTGAGAATGCAGAACTTTAAGAATGTGATGCATTTGAAAAATAAACTATATGTAATGCAGTGTTTTAAATGATATGATATGCAATGCGGAAAGTAAAACCTAAACTACACAGCCCTTAGGTGTAATACCGCTTAAGATGCATGTTGTTCATAGGGTTAGAGATTGGATTTCCCTCCAAGGTAGCCAAATGATAGGCACCATTGCCTATGACCCTTGTTATAATGAAAGGACCTAGCCAATTAGGTTCGAATTTCCCTAGCCTTTCTCATTTTGCTAAGTTCCTGACTTGAAAGCTTCGTGGGCGGACCCTTTTATTATAGCTTCGCCTCAGTCTATTTTGATATCCTTGTAAATGATTGAATGTTGTTTGTCATTTTTCATCAAGGGTTTCTAGTTCTTGCAACCTCGCTACCCTGTAGTCTTCTTTTGATATAATGTTTTGTAAGGATACTCTTAGAGACGGTATTTCTATTTCAATGGGGAGTATCGCTTCTGTACCATAGACCAAGGAATATGGTGTTGCTCCTGTAGTGGTGCGCACTCCTGTTTTGTAAGCCCAGAGAGCAAGATTTAGTTGGAGATGGCAGTCTCGTCCTGTGTCATTGACTACTTTCTTAAGAATTTTCAATATTGTTTTATTTGTAGCCTCTGCTTGTCCATTACTTTGTGGATAATATGGCATGGCAAATCTCTGTTGTATGTAAAATTTGTCACACAATTCTTTAACTTCCTGGTTTTTAAATGGACGCCCGTTATCTGTAACAAAGCACATTGGAACTCCGTTTTTACATATAATGTAGTTGAGCATAAATTTTGATATCTGCTTTCCCATAGTGTATGTTAAAGGAATTGCCTCAACCCATATTGTAAAGTATTCAGTGGCTGTCAAGATAAACTTGTGGCTGTTGGATGAAGTAGGGTTGATTCTACCTACGAGATCTAATCCCCATTGTGAAAATGGCCACGGTGATGTGATGGGTTGAAGATCTTGTGCTGGTGCATGAATAAGGTCTCCATGCATTTGGCATTGTTTACACTTCTGTACATACTTGTAAGCATCTTTTTCCATGGTTGGCCAGTAATAATCAGTTCTCAGCAGTTTCTTTGACAATGGCGGACCGCTTTAGTGAGCCCCACAGATTCCATCATGGACTTCTTTTAAAGCAAGGTGTGCTTCATTCTCATCCAGACATCGAAGAAGAGTTCCATTGAAACCCTTTCTATACAGAGTATCAGCTATGATGGTGTATCTAGGTGCTTGACGAATAAAGGTCTTCTTTTGATTTCTGGACAGATCTGGTGACATGTATTGGGTATTCAAATATGTATATATTTCATTGTACCAAGGTGATTCTGGTCCCACAATTGCACATACATAGTCTGATAGGGGGGTCTCATATGTAGGTAGCATTAACTGTTCTATGATAAACTCAAACTGAGTTTCATTAGCAGGCATATTCAGAAGAGACCCTATTGTTGCCATTGCATCTGCTACATTGTATTGTAATCATCATTGACCTGGTTCACAATCAACTGCAAATCACCATAGACCTGTAACTCTTGTATTTTCCATTGCACAGCTATACGAAGTCCTATGAGGAGAGCTTCATATTCTGCCATATTGTTGGTGCATGGGAAATTGATCCTAAATGACTTAGGTATAACATCCCCTTGAGGAGTAATGAAGACAATACCTGCTCTGGATCCGTGATTTGTATATGATCCATCAAAGTACAACTTCCATACAACTTCCATAGTATTGAGGTAGTTAGTGTAAACACAGATTCGTCTGGAAATTCTATCAGCAATGGGTGACTATCTTGTATAGGAGCCTCTGCTAATTGATCTGCTATGATTTGTCCTTTGATAGCTTTTATGTCTATGTATTCTATATCAAACTTGCTCAAGATCATAACCCACTTAGCCAATCGCCTGATCAATGTTGCTCTGCTCAATAGGTATTTGAGTGGGTCAAACTGTGTAATGAGTTGTACCTTATGACTCAACATGTAGTGTCTGAGCTTTTGGGATGCAAAGATTACTGCTAAGCAAGCTCTCTCTATGGGGGTGTAATCAAGCTCATAGTCGATCAGAGTCCTACTTATATTATAAATGGCTCTTTCTTTTCCATTTTTGTCATGCTGTGCCAATAGAGCTCCCAGAGCTGAGTTTGTTGCTAATACGTACAACAATAGAGGTTGTCCTAGAATAGGGGATATTAACACTGGTGTGTTCAAAAGATACTCTTTTAGAGCTTGGAAAGCTTCCTGGCATTGTTCTATCCATTTAAAAATAACTCCTTTCTTGAGTAAATGATGGAATGGGTGACACTTATGTGCCAATTGTGCTATGAATCTCCTTATGGATTGCAATCTCCCTTGTAACCCTCTGAGTTGTTTAAGTGTTGATGGAGGTTGCATATCAATGATTGCCTTGACCTTGGCAGGGTCTATTTCAATTCCTTTGTTTGATACTATAAACCCTAATAGTTTACCTACTGTTATGCCAAACACACATTTCTTTGGGTTTAATCTGACATTATATTGTTCCAACCGATCAAATATCTATGTAAGAACTGCAAGGTGACTTTCTCTAGTTTGCGATTTAGCCAATATGTCATCCACGTAATCTTCCATTATGTTATGGATCATGTCATGAAATAATGTTGTCATGGCTCTCTGGTATGTTGCGCCAGCATTTTTAAGACCAAATGGCATCACATTCTAGTAGTACGTTCCCCATGGGCATGTAAAGGCCGTTTTATGTTGATCTTCTGGTGCAATTTTAATTTGGTTGTATCCTGAAAAACCATCCATTAAGGATAACATCTCATTTCCAGTTGTTAGGTCAACTATCATTTCGATATTAGGTAGCGGGAAGTCATCCTTAGGGCAAGCTTTATTTAGATCTCGAAAATCGGTATAGATTCTGATGCCTCCCGTGGGCTTAGTCACAGGTACTAGGTTTGATATCCATTCCGTGTAGTCAATAGGTCTGATAAAACCTACTTCCAAACACTGTTTTAATTCTTTTTTAACCAGTAATGCGATACTTGGATGCATTTTTCTCAATTTTTGCTTGTAAGGTTTAACTCCTGGTGTCAATGGTAAATGATGCAACACTAATTCAGAATCTAAGCCCGGCATGTCTGAATAGGACCAAGCAAAGTTGATAGGTCGTTGTTTGAAAAAATGAATGAATCTATCTTTTTCTTCTTTGCTCAATGATTTTGCCAGATGGATGTTATGTACAACTTCCCCTTCTGCTATGTTTACTTCTTCTGTTTCCTCTGTAAGTAATGCTGAACTTTCTCTTTCCATAGGAAGATTACCCAAATCACTTTTGTCATTATGGGTAGTTTGATTCTTATCTTCTGTTTGAGAAGTACTTTCTTCTCCAAAGTATGTCGTTCTATTTAGGTCTATAGCAAACCCTGCTTTATGATCACCTTGCGGAAATCCTTCTTTGACTCCTAGAAATTCTGAAATTGCTTCGTCATTTTCAAACCAATCCAATGTTGGTTTTCCTTCTTGCCCCCAATCAATCAAGTGTGAATGTACTAGGGGTAAATCATTATTCTCTTCTATAGTAGAGTCTGATAACATGAAGACTTGATTGTTTGATATTACACTTTCTGGTGGGGTAGAATCATGGAGTGATAAGAATAAATAGTCACGAGAATCTATCTCACTGTCAATATATGTTTCATCATATGGGCTATCATCACTTATTTCTTCTTGTTCCTGTCCCTGATTCCGTTGTAGATTGACTGGTCTTCTTTGTACATTAGTGACTCTTCTTAAGCTAGGTATAAGCCTTTGCAATATTTCTTCATCTATTTCATTAGGTTGAGCCTGAGTTGCCTCTCGTGGTAGAAGTAGTGACAATAACCATGGGTGGGATTCAAGTGGTGGGGGTAATCCTGCAACTGTTGCCACATTATCTTGTACTATTGTGTCAATAACTGCATCATTTTGTAACTCTGCGGTAGGTTCTTGCAAGAGTTGTCTCATGTCTTCCCCATTTGATTCTGTGCTAGGTGATGTAGGTACTTGATTGCCTGTTTGAGATGAAGATGGAAGAGCCTGTGTGGACAAATTCCTTTGTGATATGTAATCTGATGGTTTGCTTGGTCAATTTAGTATATCAAGGGTACGCTATCTAGCTTGTACATGCTTGTATCCCAATCCTTGATTTCCTGGATTATCATTAGGAACAACAGGTTCTAGTCTTCCTTGGTTTTGTAACCCTAGGCCTATGGTACCATCATATCCATGTCTTTGGAGTATTTTGAATCCATTTCCATACTGATCTGTATGTATTCTGGGTGTTGTCATATGATCTTCTTCTCTATATATCCAATGGTTAACATCTTCATTCAAGGATTCTTCGTCTAAGTCTCCCCATCTAATGAAAGAGCATGAGTCTGAGTATCTGACAATTTCTTTTCCTTTGTCTTTCTTTTGTACTGTAGTATGAGGTTTCCCAAAGGACTTAGGAGAAAGAGATAATTGTTTCCCATTTGAAGTGTTTTCAATAGAGTACTCTCCACAACCCATATCCTTTATTTGTAAGGAGGATGTCGTAGGCATATCTTTTTGTGTTTCTGTGATCTTTAATGTTTCCAACTATGTAGTGAGAGGTGCAGCCTGATTGATAGGTACCTGATCATCTACACTGTCTTTTAGATAATTACAATGTTGGAAGGATTTGGATCACCTTTTATGGTAATTTCAATACCATTGTATGGGAATTTGACACACTGATGAAATGTGGATGGTACTGCTTGCATGGTGTGGATCCATGGGCGGCCCAATAACATGTTATATCCCAGTTCTCTGTCCAAGACTTGAAAAGCAACCTCTGTCGTTATTTGTCCTACTTGTACATGTAATGTTACAATGCCTTTAGATGGACATTCTTCATCATCGTAAGCCTTGATGTTTATCCTTTTGGAGGAATCAATGTGAAGTTCAGAATATCCTAATGCTTTGACTAGCTTTAATGTACAAATGTCCAGACCGGCTCCCCCATCTATAAGTACTCTTCTGATCCTTTTCTTGTGAATGTAAGCTTCCAGATTTAGTGGGTCATTATGAAGCATTTTATCACTAGGAATATCTTGCTTTGTAAATGCAATATGTGTACCTTGTGTCAGATTTCCTACCATAGACTGGAAGGCATGTTCATCTATATCTCTGTCTACTACTGAATCTTGGAGTGCTTTGTCCATTATAGCTCTATGATTGGGTGAAATACGCAGTAGTTCGAATAAGGATATTTGTGCCAAAGTTTTCTTAAGCTGGTCAACTACATTGTAAGTCCCTACTGCTGGTGGATGATTTTGTGGTATCCCTTGTAAGGTTACCTTTGACCTGCGAGTAACGACTACATAGTCTCTATCTCTGGGAGTAATTGTGATTGTAGTAATTGTATCATTGGTATCATAAGCTATTTTTATCTAGATTTATATTAAATCCTTCTTCATAGTACCAATGTGTATGTTTGACATTCATAATATGTTCAATGAGTCCATCTTCAAACCAATCTGAGTGAGATGGTTGATCCTGCCCCCAGTCTTGGAGACAAAGATTCGTATCCTCATTGTACTTTGGTCCTTCAGATATCATGAAAATTTGGTTGTCATCTTTATGAGTGTCTTGATATTGGTCTTCCTGATCAGATGTTTCTTGTGAATCTTTATTTTTCGTTTCTCCTGAACTAATGGCATGAATAGTGTAGTCGTATGAGACTTTCATGTAGTTATCCGTGTTGTCTTGGGTACCTGATGTGGTTGCTTTTCCCTTGTCATGCTTAAAAAATGGATCCTTAAAAATTGTATGATTTGTGTTTGCTGAGGTCTTATCCATATCAATTGTGATGTCCCCTTGGTCTATCATATCTTGGACCAAGTTTTTTAGTTTGTAGCAACTTAACATTTTGCGACCTTTAGTCCTATGATAATCGCAAAAATCATTGTCATTCCACCATGTGGGTTTGAACGGACTTGGTTCATATACTCTTACCTCAAGTAGAGTGATCATGTTTGTCTGTATTAACTTTTTGAGCACCGACTCAATAGGTTCTCCTAAAGGTGTGTAATTTCTTCTTGGAGTGTTTAACTTGGGGTATCTTGTGTTCATATTTTGTGTAGCACTTACATTGGTGTTATTCTCAGTATGTGGATTTGTTGACTGACTCGTTCCAAATGATAAAACGGGTTGGGTTCTATTTATAGTTCTAGAGTCTACAATACCATCATTGGTCACATTTTTGTTTTTTGACCAAAAATTAGATTTGTCACTATTGTTTGTGTTGCCATACTTAATAAGACCTTGTTCTATCAAGCCCTTCTCACATTTGAGAGCCTTTTTTGTGATTTGTTTGAATGTTGTAAGGCACTGCATTTGTATTAGATACTTAATCTTTGGAATCAAGTTTTTTGTAAACATATCCACTTGCTCTGTTTCTGGGATAACTGTCTTGCATCTTCTGTAGAGAGCCCTCCATCATTGTATGAAGGATGCAAATGTTTCACTCTCATATTGCTTAGCTACACATAAATCCATCAAAGTAACCGGGGTGTCAATATTGTGCGAGAAGTTTGCAATAAATTGTTCAGCTAATTCTCCCCATGATGTGATGGTTGGTGGTAGATGTGAAAACCCCTCTAAAGCCGAACCTCCCAGACTTTTAGGGAATAGTCTCATTAGATAAGTATCTTTCGAGGCAACTTCTATACATGCCATAAAAAATTATCTGATATGATCTCTAGGATCACCCTTCCCTCGATATCTATCAAATTTTGGTGTTTCAAAGTGTTGTGGGAAAGGTGGCATGTATACTATGTGATCAAATGGATAAGGACGTAAGTCCTGCATTGTGTAGCTCTTTTTATCAGTACCAGTTTGCATGGTCGTCATCTGTTGTTGCAAACTCTGTATTTGTTGTGTCAAAATATCGATTGATGTCAAAGGTATACCTTGTGTGTTTGTATGTCCCACAAAAGGATTCATGGTTGCATAACTAGAAGGTTGTTGGAATGTACCAAGATTATAACCTTGTGTGTTGTGTGTTGCCATAGGTACTGTTAAATAGGCGATATGTGAACCCATGTTTGGTTGACTTGTACCTATTGTATTGGTAGTACCTAGGTTTGGATTTTGATAACCATATGTGGATCCCATAGGATAGGAAATTGGAGGTTGGTTTACATTTGTTGCTTGCATTTGAATAGGTGTTGAGATACTTGACATTATCGGTAGGCTTTGTGATGGTATACTAGCATTGATCATTGAAGATGACACGCTTGTTTGAAAGTTTGCACTTGTGTTGACATTTGTTGGAAGAGGTACGTTTTGAGGAAGACTAGAGGTCGTTGCTTGTATTTGCGTCAAGGGTAATGTTTGATTGTTATCTTGACCTAAAGTTTTTCCTGGTGGTAAAATCTTTGTGACATCAAAATCCTCAGGTAATTTTGCCCCATTTTGTATTAATAGCGAAAGATACTTGTCCCTATCACTATGTATAAGTGCATCTAGGATCATGAGGACATGCGAGTCTTGCTGTGCGGACTCAATTTCTTCCTTTGTTAGATGTTGTTGTAATTCGTTTATGGTGGACATTGTCTGTGTACCTGAGGGTTGACCTGTTGACATGTCCATGTTCCAAGTAGGGTTTATAGATTGTGTGTTGTTCGGGTCCATTATTCCTTTTGCTTTCTGGGACCTTGTGATGGGCATCTAAAAATGTCCTATATGATGATTGTTCTATGCAAGATGATGACCTAACACTAGATAGTAGACATAAATATGAGGTATGCAATACTATACTAGACTCTCTATTGAGGATTTTGATGTGAGACCTTTTTAGCCTGTCTAGCTTTCTCTAATGCAAGTCTTTCTATTTGTTGACGAAGTTGTTCAGCCTCAATCTCTCTATCAATCTTACGGGAAATCCTAGACTCAATATCTATCTCGTATATAACTCCCATATACTGGGGTACGCTTCTTCTTAAATCCCAGGCTAAGTTAGCTAGACCATCAATGATTTCTCATTGACCGCCATTTGGAACTAGATTAGGTTGCTCGAAGGGGAGCAAGCCATCACCTGGGAGACCCATGAAGGCACATACTATGGACCTATAAATGATAATGGACTTAGACATATATGAGGTCTAGGTGCAGACGTATATGAGGATGATAATGCAAAAAACTTAGGGCGATAATGAGGACATAAAATGGGACTATGAAAAAGACTTAGGACGACAATGAGGACGTAAAATGGGACTATGCAAAAGACTTAGGACGATAATGAGGACGTAAAATGGGACTATGAAAAAGAATTAAGATGATAATGAGGACGTAAATGGGACTATGCCTAAGACTTAGGATGATAATGAGGATGTAAAATGGGACTATGCAAAAGACTTAGGATGATAATGAGGACGTAAATGGGACTATGCCTAAGATCACAAGTATGTAAGGATGTTTTGAGAATTAGTTTCAAAATGGACTTTGTTTTTGGTAACTTCGTATGTAGGACAATGTTTTGCAGTTTTCCAAATCTGAGAACAATGGTTGGTAGGTATGTATAGCTGACTGACTCAATTTTCAAACAATCTCAAAAAAATCAGAGATACGTGGGATAGGGCCTGAAATAGCCCAAGGGATTGACTCAATATTGGTCTAGTACAATGATACATAAAAAAGCATGGAAAACAGTCTTAGGCTGGGTATTGGACACCATTTAGTGAGGCCCTTACAATAAAATACCGAAACAAAATGAACAGGTAGAGAGTCTGGCAGCACTGGCTCCACTCCACGGCACACACTTCTCGGGCATGCTAGTCTCTCTTACCCCAAAGATCTGAAGATATTTTAGCCAAGGGATTCCTGTATCATAGTGTAAAGTACATGAAGGGTATCTATGGGGTACGATCCACACTCCCAGAATCACTGAATGTAGGATTTTTGGCAACTAATTTGGTTCTTGGTATTAGGTTTTGAGGGGTCCTGATCCAATGACGGATTCTCAGAGGAAGCCACTTAAGAATTTAATTGAGCTTATCAGTGCAGGGAAGGCCCCCACATACGTCGAATTCACTCAACACTCTAGCCACTTGACCAGTATATTTATATAGCGGCTCGAAAAACCCGCTCGAGAGTACGCTGGGAGAGATGATATCCCCAACGCATCCCAATTCGAAGTACCTTTGTGGGGTGATGAAATCCCCAGTCAAAGATACCCCTCACTAAGTAGAACAAAAAGAAAATTTGGATGTCGTTGTCACCTTCCTTCTTTCTCCCATAGGCCCGATGGCAGGTAGAAAGGCAGTATGTGCAACAGTAGGTCCACCCTAGACACAATAAAAAGTTCTTTTCCCTTAAGAAAATGAAAAATGATTTAATCTAATGCAGCCTGATTCACGTTCTTTTTATAACCCAAATTTAGGTGTTAGATACGCATGTGAATGTCAATTGTAAACACCAAATCCAAGAATGAAGGCATACATGTCAATTTTAACCATTTGTTGATTTTTAAGCACCAAAAACCAAGTGTGAGATACATGTATGTCAATTTTAACTTTTGTTGATTTTAAGCACTGGAAATTGAAGTGTGAGGTGTGCATGCATGTCCTTTTTAACTATTGTTGATTTTAAGCACTGAAAATTGAAGTGTGAGGTGTGCATGCATGTCCTTTTTAACTGTTGTTGATTTTAAGCACTAAAAATTGAAGTGTGAGGTGTGCATGTATGTCCTTTTTAACTGTTGTTGATTTTAAGCACTAAAAAATGAAGTGTGAGGTGTGCATGCAAAATTACTAATCTAATCCTCTCTGCAAATCCACCACAGGCTGTAAACAGAATTTTAGTAGTAAAATTAAACCATCAAAAAATAGAAACCCAAAACTTGAAAGAGGCGATTGCGTGATAATACCTGAGCGGATGCGTAATACTTACTGATCGAATGCGTAAACATGACATCGAATGCATGATGATATCTATGTGATTGCGTAGCAATGACAGCTCGATTGCATGATAGAATGTAGACATCAAAAAAATAAAAATAAAATTAACCACTAAAGAAAATTAAACTCTATCAGGAATCTGCACAACCAATTGTGAAGCCCTAACCAAATCTTGCATCATCCACTCAATATTGATTAGATCATATTTAACTGTATAGGAAAGAACTAGGCTATTATATTTGTCTAAGGCCCGTTGTTCTTTTGAATCCTGTATCAATTTTTCTGCTTGGAGAAATTTTTGATATCGTTTAGCTTCCCTCCTTTGTTGTTTCGTCCTTCTCGCACCTGAAATTTTGAATTGAACTTTTCTTGCCATAAACTTTGTTAATCAAATCCCGAAGTAAAAAGAAATTTTGATTCCAGATTACCCAAATTTAAGATAGAATTATACAGAAGCACTAACAGGCAAAAAAAAAATAAAACAGCAATTAACCTGACGAATGCGTAACGTAGAAAGGTCGATTGTGTGATCTAGATAGGTCGATCGCATGGCCCTATCTGAGAAAATGCGTGACCCCGAAGGGTCGAATGCATAATTCTGTCTATGTGATTGTGTGACGATGTAAGTTCGATTGTGTGAAGGAAAATCTTTTCTTGAAATTCGTGCAACCTGCAAAAAAAAAAAAAATTCCACACAATCTGCAAAAATCACACAGAACATAGAAAAAAGGTTAAATTGTTGTTAGTTCACGTCGGGTTCACCAAAATGTAATGCATGCTAGAATTCATCTTCAAATAAACAAAGCTATCAATTAGAAACACCAGGGAAATCATGAATCCCTGTCTAATTAACAAATCTAGTAAACTAGACAATGAAATAATGCAATCATCAAGCAAAACAAGAATTAAGAATGAAATCAATTCAAATAAAACTCCCTATTCCAAGATGTGCATATTGCTTCCAATGCTCTTCTTCTCTTCGTGGTATGATGGCTCTTAGATATTGCGCTGGTAACCTGCAAGTGACACAAAGATTCGAAGTTCGTGATCGTTGAAAATGGAGATTGGATGCTCAATTTATAGAAAATTGGAGAAGATTGATTGAAAGGTGGAACAGAATGATCAAGAGGTGTAAACTCAGGTGAGCTCAAATGCAATTTGATAGTTGAACTATTGATTGTAGGAGTGGAACTCAATAGATTGAATAGATTAAAGGAGTTAACTGATTGATGAAAGAGTTAACTGAAGGAAGAAAAAAAATGATTGGAGGAAATAAAGAGGATGACATAGAGAGCTAAATTTAGAAAAAGCTAACTGAAGGATGGAAATAGAAGTTGGAGAGATAAATGATTTAATTAATTAATTGATTTAATTAATTAATTTAGCATGTGCTTGCATTTAGATTTAAATTATTAATTTAATCTTTGCATGAGATATTATTCAAATAATTGAATTTATTAATTCAATTTAGCCTTTGAATATATTTAGAACTTGACTTTGATTTTCAATTTGATTTTTGAAATCATGCACATGTGATGAATTTGGAAGAAATTAGAAGAATGTGAAATTAAATGAAATTAGAATTTGGGGATTTGGAATTGGAAGAATTAATTAGCTAATTAAATAATTTAAAGAAACTATTTAATTATTTAGAAATAGAATTTAATTAAATAATAAAGACTATTTAATTTAAAGGATTAAATCACAATTAATTAAATAATAAATATTTAATTAATATTTAGAAGAGGGTTGAATGATTAGATGATTAGATATAGAAATTGAGCAATTAGTAATTTATTTAAATAATGAAGATTATTTAAATTGGAAAATTAATCAAAATTAATTAAATAATAAATATTTAATTAATATTTAGAAAATGATGAAATGATGATAGAACAGGAAATAGAATAATTAATAAGATGATGAGGAAATATGAAATTAGAAGAATTTAGAAGAATAAGTTTAATTGACTTAATTAAATAATAAAGATTATTTAATCAATTAGAGGAATAATTAGTACATGATCAATGAGACATTTTTAGGTGTCTACATATCCCATATCAAAAACAAAGTTATCTCCTATTGAATCAGTTAACTCATATCAACTCAAGTGACCAATATTGACATCAATGACTCATATCAAAATCAAATGAACCCATATTGAATCACATGACCCATCTTGAATCTAGTGATCCATATCGCAATCAATTGTCTCATATCAAAACCAAATATCCAATCAGTGATGTCAGTCACACTAGAGTTTCGATCCCACACTCTATCAATCAAACCATGAATTTGACATCTCACCAAGTCATATTACTGTCAACAATCAACATTCTCACAAATTGGACTACCTCACGACAAATCGATTATTGTACCTTGTATCGGACATTGTTGCAATCATTATTATCAATTTTGCACATGTCAAAAATCTCAAAAAATAATTAAAAATTAACTTTGTCTCATATGCGCTACAACAATTGTTGTATGCGCTAAATCAAATGTGCTATTATAGCTATCATATGCACTACAACATTTATTGTATGCACCAAAATAGTCAACGAATGCACTACAAGATTAATCATATGTGCTACAATCCTAGTCAAATGTGCTACATCCCTAATCATATGCGCTAAATAAACATTCATATGCGTCATGATAAAATTTAAATGTGCCACAAGAAAATTCAAATGCACTAAAAGAACGCAAAAACTAGGGCACATAAAACAACACGAAAAATGACTAAAAATCTTGAAAAATCTATCTAAAATGCATAAAAATCACACGAGAGTTTCAAAATCCACTTATCCGAGGTCCATACGCTATTGGCCTCTCAAAATGACGAACTCGCTCGAATCAGTGGCAGTGATGAGGTGGCACCATCTTTCTCTCTCTCTTCTTCTTCTCTCTAGGCTCCAATCTTGAAATGCCAAGTGCACAAATGAGCTGGAAGTGGACTCTTGAGGCTTATGTAGCCCATGGTGATGTAAGCAAGGTATGTTGCCTAGATGGACGTGTGGGGCATGTTCGTGCTATGCTTGCACCATATTTTAACCAAATTTAATTAATATTTATCGACAGATCAATATCGAAAAAATTTAAAAATCCAAAAAATAAAAAAATTTAAAAATTCCAAAAAATAAAAAAAAATTGAAAAAATAAAAAAATAAAAAAAATTTAAAAATTCAAAAAAATTGAAAAATAAAAAATATCGAAAAAATCATCAAAAATCCATGCCATCGACTTGAGCATCATTTTTTTCTCAATTCATCTACAAAGGGGGAATCATCATCATATCAGTATCAGTATCTGAAAATTAATATCTGGGGCATCATATCATAAATTTTGGCAACGACAACAAAATCAAAAATTTTGGCGACATCCTAAAGATTAAGTCATCTATTTTGAGTTATTATCTTCATTTCTTATTGAAGTATATATATTATCCTCTTCTCAGATCATTTTGTATCTGTTCGTCATGTGTTGATAGGAGGCTTTTACTTCTATTTTGCATATGGAGTATTTGTACATTCCTGTATCTGGGTTAGATATTAATGTGTGTATTTCTTGAGGGATGGAGAGGTAATTTTCAGGTGGCAAAATTTTGTGTTAGTATCTTCATTTCTTATGAAGTATACATATTATCCTCTCCTCAGTTCAGTTTGTATCTGTCCTTCATGTGTTGATAGGAGGTTTTTATTACTATCTGCATTTGGAGTACTTATACATTGCCGCATTTGGGTTAGATGTTAATGTGTGTACTTCTTAAGGATTGGAGAAGAATTTTTCAGGTGGCAGCATATGTAAACAACTTTTTCATGATTTGGATACTCACTCACGAATCAGCTTAATTATATGGGCATGATATTAAATTTCATCATCGGTTTCATTTGCTTGAGATATACATGTCATCCTCCTCTTGGTTCAGATTATTTTTACATCACATGTGTAAACCGTCCTATGCTTACATATGGGGTGTTGGTATATTTGTTTCGTGCAGAAGGATGGGGTGTATATCCCGGGCGCTATGGGTTAATTGGTTTTTTTGTGGCTTATGGAAGTTTGCTCTAATGTTTTCAAATGATTTTCTATTTTCAGGTCGGGGAGAGATTTCCTTAAGTTTGGTTTTCTGATATTGATTTGACCTTGTGTCTTGTCAGTAATATTGTCATTTATTATGTGTTTTGGTTGTGGCATGTGTGTTTGGTGCAGTCCTTATCTCCAGCCCTTCATTATTTTTTCGCATGCTTTCATCTCCTTAAACCGTCAACACGTTTTCTAAGGTTTTAATTTTTGATGCAAATATCATTGTGTTGGCCGCCTTGTGCTTGTCCGTGTCTGACAGATTTGGCTTAAGGATTATTTATTTTTAGATTGATGGTATCCTTACTTGCAGGATAATCACTTATGGGTTTTAGTGGAAGGATTTTGCATTCATGAGAATTAATTCAAGCATGCTTCAAATGGATTTTTTCAGTATCTTTATAGGAAATTCAGGACATTTTTTTTTCAAATACATTTCTCTGTCATTTTCAAAAATCAGTTCCTTGTTTATTTCTAGTTTTTGGTGCTCTTCATTCTGCAAATGCTTTCCTCTCTGCTTGTTGGAGTTTATAGAGTGGTTTTAGAAGCTCGATCATTGGGGGATGAAGATGCAATTGAGGAGAGTTCTATTAAACTTGGCAAGATTTTCAATCTATTTACTCCCACGGTGGACTTTGTGTTTCGCAGGCTTTTGGGATGTCGGTGGTTCCAGGTTGGTCATCAAGTTTCTTATGATAAGCTTCTCTCTCATTTTATTACTATTTGTTTTGATGTTCTGCTCGATATGGATTTGGTTCGCCTCTTGGTATCCACGTTTGTCTTCCCGACAGTGTGCAATTAGGAGTTGGTCTCTCCTGCATTGTTTAGTTATCGGTTTGATATGGGTTCTTTTTATTACGGGGGTTTTCTTCCTCGCCATGAGCTTTTGGCTAATGGCTAGTCTGGTCATTTGCTTCATCAGTTACATATGGGATTGATATGCGATTCCTTGGAAAATACTAGAGCCTCTATGGATTTTTTGTTGTACTTGGCTCCTGACCATTATGTGGATAAAGCATGGCTTGTTTTTCAAGCTTTACACTCATTAATCTCTTTGGGATTTTTATGCTCTGCTCCTGCTTGCATGGCATTCCCTTTAAGGGTGATTCCACCTCCGTTCTCTTCTCATGAGCCACTGGATGAGAGCTCTAGTACTCGATTTTTGGACAACTAACATATTTTCTCTTTTGTAGCTGGTAGTATGGCTTTTTGCAGGAATGAAGGCTACATGGCTTCTTTTTGGTTCGAAATGGTTAGCTATGGTCCTGACAGAGAATTTTCTCTTATTCATATGCCTTGTGGTCTTCATGTTCATCTCTTCTTCGGTTGGAGTAATTCTGGTTTGAAGTTGTCCTATGGGACTTTTGTAAAAAATATCAGAAATAGGAGGGTGGGGGTTTCATCAGTATATATATTGTAAAGGGTACTATATATGTCTGTTAAGTCTTAATATGGCTACAACCAGAGGTTTTCTTCTGGGTTCTTTCCTTTTGGTATGCCATGTCTGAACTCGATGTAAACTCTTTATCATTAATATATAGTTCAGTGGATTTTCCACTTTTATTAAAAAAAAATAAAAAAAATTGGTGACATATCGAGTGATTTTCTTTGAATCAACATGTGGTCACACATAACTTCAAAGAGGGGCAAAATGTAGACACCTAAAACTTGCACACCTAATTAAATGAATTTTATTTGTTTAATTATCATTTATCAACCTATTAATTAAACTAAGACTTAATTAATGTACCCTTTTCTTCTATTTTCAGTCATTAATTAAATCCAACATTTAATTGATATCCCCTTTCTTCTATTAAGTGAATAATTCTATTTATTGACTTTCCAACATTTTAATTGAACTTACATTTAATTAAAATCCCTTCTACAAATAAATAAATCAATATTTATCGATAAAATCCCCCCTGACTTTCATTTTCCTACAAATACAAGTTGCATTCATTTTGTTTGAAATAAATCATTTTATTTTAATTAAAATTCCCCTTTCCCCCACTTGCATTCTCCTACATTTCCCACTTGCCTCCTAATCATTCTTATAGAACTTCTCAAATCTCACTTAACTAGCCTTAATTCTTCTAATCATGTCACATCCCTAAATTTGGGGAAGTCACTTCTCCAAATTTGGAAGAAAGTCTTCTAAATGCATTTAAGACTTTATCTTTTTCAACAAGTTAACTTGTAGAGTTCCCTAAATTTGTAAGCTTGTCTCCAAAGTCTTCCAAACCATTAAAGGTTATTGCAAAATCTTGAAGGTTTCTCCCTTCACACAAGCTAAACCTCCAAAGCCTTCAAAGGTCCTTTAATGCTCTTACAAGACATCATCTCTTCACCATGCTAACCCATGATGGTTTGTCCCTTTGACTATCTTTCAACTTTGCACAAGAGTTTAACTCTTGGACAATAGCCTTCATCCTTGGATAATAGCTTTATCCAATGGCTCATCCTCTTAGGGTTAACCCTCCAAGCTTAATATGCATCTAATGCTTACTTAAGATCCTCTTAGGCCTCTTCATGGTGACACTTGTCAACATGAGATTGGGTTGAAAATCTCACATGGATTGATAACTTTCAATCTTGACCCTTCTTAAGCCAATTCAATCTTGGCCATCCATTTGACCAATTCCTGTATAAATAGAGCCCATTTCTTCAATCCAAGTATCCCATTTTAGTTATTTTGCATCTAAGTTATAGTTCATTTTCTTTGTGCGAGATCATCAAGGAGTTCATTTTGTCATCTCTTAAGCATTTAGATCATTTTAGTTGCATTATAATTTAGTTTTTATCATGCTTAGAGTATCATGCTAGTTCCATATAATCTTTCTCATTCTCATGCTAGCTTAATCTCACACTAAATCTCTCATTTTGGTAATATATCTAGTTTTGCATATCATGAGTTTTTCACTAAGATCTTAGTTGCATCCATTTAGATCTTAGATCATACAATATCTCTCGTTCTTTGAGAAGTCATCCCAAGATCAAGTGCTTTTCCAAGCTGAGACCCACCTTGAATCTGAAGGATCCTTGGAGATAGAGGACAATGAGACGATTTTGAGAGTTTTTGATTAACTAACTTGTTTTGTTGATTTTAATATCTAATGCAATGTCCCATTGGTGTGTTTGTGTCTCTTTTGCAGGTACCACAATCTGAGCATACAGTTTGTTTATTTAATTCATTTATCCTATTCTTCTATTTCTAATTTATTAATTAAATTTTCATTATTTAATTAATCATCCTTAATTATTCTTCTAAAATTCTTCTGGATTAAATAATGCAAAATTATTTAATTATTCACCTTTTTCACCTCACTCTCATTTCCACATTAGCTAATCTTGCCAACTCATTCTTCATGTGGCTAAATATTATTTTTTCCTATTTTTAATTAGCTACATTATCTTCAACTCCCACTTCCTATATTCCTTCCACTACTCCTACATCTTTGGAAGAGGTCGTGTCTACCTCATCTTGGTCAAACTCAACCTATCTTGCATTTCCTATATTGTCTCCAACTATCCTATATTCTTGGAGTTCCTAACTATGGTCAACTCTAGCAAGTTGTTATTTGGATTTCTCTCGCACCTTTTCCTCCATCTTGTATGTGTAGCAGGAACATCTTCGACTTTTTTCTCTCACATCCTAACCAATCAAACCATAGGCATCAACTTATCAAGATTCAATCTCAACCATTGATCTTTGCCACTAGGGATTTTGCTCATGTAAAATCTATAAAAGCTGTATTTTTCACTAGTTTGAGACTAATCGTAATCTTGCACTCTAGTTGTTTTAGAGCAGTTTGAGCATTTTCACAGTGTGTCTTTGGCTTAGATTAGATATCATATAACTTTATTGTTAGAGTATTCGGGTATTTACTTGATTAATTAAACAATATTTGTTTAATTATTTAAGTTCCCTTTATCTCTTTTTCACTTAAGCTAACTTTAGGTGCATAATAATTAATTCTTTTATTAATTATTATGTGCAAGCCTAGGTTTTCCTTTTTAGGGTTTCTTGACCTATTAGAGGTTAATTCTTTTCATTGTATTGCAAGGATCATCACATTACACATTTTGTGAATATTGAGCTCTCATTCTTTTGAGCATATTTTTTGTGTTTTGCTTTTCAGTTATTTGCTTTCTTGCTTCTCCTTGTAACAGATTATTCAGCTTGCAGAGATCTTTACGCTTCTGTGGTGTTGTGTTTCTCAACTCTCACATGGTATCAGAGCTTCAGATCTACAACTATCTGTTCTTGTTTTGAGAATTTTTCGCATTGGAAGTAGATCTGGGGTTTCAGAAAGTTTTTTTATGTACTTAGGGATAGGCATTTTTTTCTGAGCACTTTGGGCCTAAACGGACCTCACCATTGTGCTCAGAAGGCCCACAAACCCCTATTGTCATATAAAAATTGCCTAGTTTTGACTCCTGAGCATCTGGGGGTAATTTTTCTTCAGTACCAGGTCGTACGATCCTGACATGCAGTTCGAGAAAAAATTTCAAAAAAATATTTTTTTGCCTTTTTATGGCATGCAGGCCGAATTTTTGATTTTTTGAAAAAAAAAAAATCAAAAATCAAAAAATTTATGCAAAAGGCGAAAGGGTTTGAAAAAAAATTAAAAAAAAGGGTTTGTTTGGGCACAGGCCTCCGTACCTTGCCGGATTGACAGTCCGACCGCCGACCTGCCCATCTAGTGCCAGCCCTGTCAGAGCGTGCCCCGCCCTGCCGGCCCTCGGCCCCCGTCGTCGTCGGCCTTTGGCCCCGCCGTCCGCCGGCCCCCTTCAGCTATCTCCCCATCGGTGGTCTTCCCACTGACCCTCATCGGCCCCTGCCGCCACTAGCGCCCACCGCCAGTCACCGACACTCCGTTGCAGCCTCCTTCGCTCGTGCCCGTTGTAGCCTCCTCCTCTACTCCTCTCGCCACTAGTGCCCATTTCTGCTCCTCGTTGGAGCACCACCACTGCCAGGCCCCTGCCACCAGACCTCCACCCTCTTGTTTTTTAAGGGGGGTTCATTTTTTGGCCATATCTTGAGCATATGGAGTCATTTTTTCAAAAACAAATAGGCATCAGAAAGCTGGTTCCGAGCCAAAACTTGGTGATGTTATTTTTTCCAATTTTTTTGTTTGACTATGTTTTTTTTAAGTCTAAGTGGGGTCTCTTTTTTGCACTCTGGGAGCCATAGAATGAGCATCTGAACTCCTTTTTTCAAAAAAATTATATCGTTGGAAAGCTTGTCCTGTATACTTTCCAGCCATATGAGTTTTCTTTCTAGATTCTCCTCCTGGAATATTTTCTTCAATTTTTTGCTTTTTCAGCACTCTATGGATATCTTGGTTGTTTCAGGTCCTGGGATCTCTTCTCTAAGTAGTATGTCTCTATTTTGGTTCTCCTTCCTATTTCCAGTCTTCTTATCACTGTAGCTTATTTTATTCAAACTCACTGAGATAAAGTGCCATCATGCATTGTTTACTTGGGATCTTGCACATCTTGTGCCTTATTGTACACACACTACTTATAAAGTGCCATAAGGGGGTTGATGTTTGCCTTGTTTTCCATCTACCTTTCTCCAGTGAGTGTTCCTTCCATGACATTCGCCTTATGTTGTGTGTCAAGTGAGTGTTCCTTCCACGACACTATGTACTTTCTCTGCGCCTTCGATGTTCCTAGTTCTTCATCGTGCAATTCTTGTTGGCCATTCTTTTCAGTGTACTTGTCCCTCTCCCTCTTCAGCATTGTGGGGAGGTTTGTCCTGTTGGTTCTAATGCTTCTATGGTTCGATTGATCAGCTCTTTAGGCTTTGGTTTCTCATGTCATCTGTATCTTCGAGTTCAGTTGTTTGCCTTTGTTTGCCTTCTGATTCGAGTAGTGTCATTTGAGGGCACTCATACAGATTACAGTCTTCTCTACCTGGTCATGTTCTATTGTAGTGGAGGTTCTTCAGATTAGTAGTTACTCTTCGATAGTGTTTGTAGGTTCTTCATGCTTCAGTGATTCTTCTTATCTTCTCTTGTTCCTATCTTTTTGGAACATTCTTGTTTGGAGGCTTTTTCAGTCCTTCTTCTTTCTTTTTCCATCTCTGTTTGGAGTAGAGTTTTGTTCCCACATGGTTTTCTCTATTTCTCTGGTTCATAGAGATTTGGTTGTATTTGGGTACCTGATTAGGCCTTATGTTGGGACCCATATTTCCTGCTTTCAGTAATTGTTCTAGGTTTTAGCTTTTCCCTAAGTCTAGATTAAGGGGGGGTGTTAGAGTATTCAGGTATTTACTTGATTAATTAAACAATATTTGTTTAATTATTTAAGTTCCCTTTATCTCTTTTTCACTTAAGCTAACTTTAGGTGCATAATAATTAATTCTTTTATTAATTATTATGTGCAAGCCTAGGTTTTCCTTTTTAGGGTTTCTTGACCTATTAGAGGTTAACTCTTTTCATTGTATTGTAAGGATTATCACATTACACATTTTGTGAATATTGAGCTCTCATTCTTTTGAGCATATTTTATGTGTTTTTCTTTTCTGTTATTTGCTTCCTTGCTTCTCCTTGTAACAGATTATTCAGCTTACAGAGATCTTTAGGCTCC
Source organism: Cryptomeria japonica (assembly GCF_030272615.1). Lineage (NCBI taxonomy): Eukaryota > Viridiplantae > Streptophyta > Pinopsida > Cupressales > Cupressaceae > Cryptomeria > Cryptomeria japonica. The sequence goes on from NC_081412.1 coordinate 477,260,455, forward strand.
TATGGTGTTGTGTTTATCAACTCTCATTTTAATAATATCATTTTGCATATTTACTTTGCATTTTAGGAATCAAAGACTACTATCAGTTCATCTTTGTCATCTTGAAGATCATTACTAGTGCAGCCTAAGAGCAATAAAATCATCCAATTCAAGAGTAGAAGGTGATAGTGCACAATGGGATAGCAAAGGGGAGTTTATTTCTTTTGATTTTATTTCCTGTATTTTTTTCATTGGTAATCTAGGAGCTCTATGATTTTCTATTTTAGTTTCTAGGTTACACACTATATTCATATTCTTCTTCATTGTCTTTGATTTACATTATTCCCTTTCAATAGTAACTAAGAAACTATATGCTCCCTCTGAGAGCAATAATCAACATCAATCTAGGAGACAAAGGATATACCTTGAAATTCTCCCCCTGAATAGATGCACCAACATATGCATCTAGTTGGAAAGAGGGGAGATAACCCTTAGCTTTTGTTTGAGATACTCAAAATTATATTTTTAAAGTTCCTTAGTGAATATATATGTAATTTGATCCTAAGTGGGCACAAACTCCAATCCAACTTCCTTCTTTGAAACTTTCCCTTAGAAGATGATACCAGATAGAAATGTGTCTTGTTCTTGAATGCATCACTAGATTCTTTGAAGTATTTATGACACTTGTATTATCACACAAAATGAGAATGGGCTCATCATATATCACCTTAACATATTTAAATGTCTACTTCATCTACACCACCTATATAAAGGGCAATAGGATGCTACAAAAATGTATTATGCATCTGCAATGGATAAGGAAACTAAATCTTGCTTGTTACTAAACCAAGACACCAACCTATCTCCCAAGAAAAATGTACTTCAACTGGCACGTCTTTTGTCATCAACACAACCAACCCAGTTAGCACAAGTTGACGAGGGTTCGTCATGATATTCTAAATCATATTTTATATTTTAAAACTTTTAATTATGCTGTGAACTATTATGCCTGGCGGCGTCCTTATTACTTGCATGTTTATCCATTTTTTTAATTATACTCTACATATTAGAAGTAAAATTAGAAATAGTATCTTATGGTTAAATATTTCACTTTTTGATTAAAATTTCAAATATGAATGTCGTGTTAATAAAAAATATGTTGCTTTGTTCTATTATGTTGTCATAAATGTATTTTTGAATATATTTTGTGGGACAAGCAAGCTAAATCAGTTAACTCCAGTTCATCGGCCACCTGTTTGATGAGGGATTTTGGGATGCTCCAGATTGAAGATCCTCTTGATCTTCCTTGCGTTTATTCCGTCAACTATCTTTGAAGCATTAACTTCATTCCAAAGTTTATTTGTTTGATGGTTAAGTTTTCTTTTAGTTCTATTGTAGTTGTTACTCTATTTTAAGTGGGTAACATGACTTGAATTTGAATTTGAATAAATGGATAGCCATAAATATCCCGTCGAGTCCTATAGTAGATAATAAAAAAATCAGTCAGTAAGTTATTCAATAGTAGAGCTTCACATTGTAACCAACAAGTCTATTTTCACTTCCTCTTGGAAGTAACTTTCAATAAAAATTACCAAATTGATCTAAGAATTTATGTATTAAGGATACCACCAAAGGAATAGCAGGGCCCACTCAACCAAAGGGAGGTGATTCTTGTGTTGTTTCTCTTTTTTGTTTGATTTCATTCATTGGAAGGTATTTCACATTATCCATAATCTTTGTTAAATTATCTCAATTAGAATAAAGTGTTGAGCCATAGTTGTTTCATTTTCATTAAGATCTTGACTTGATAAATGCATAGAGATTTTAATCTTCAGTTGTTAGTTAGTTTCTTTACAGTAAATGAATGTAATTTCTCATTTTTAGTAAGATGAAGAATTTGGTACTAAGAAAAGAACAAAAATATTGTTGGGACTAAATCATGGAATTTTTTGCTTTCTTGTTGTTTAAATTAGATTTCAATTTTGCACTATAATTTAGGTTTATTTTCCGTAGACATAAATTAGATTTCCTTTTCAACAAACATACATTGGGATTCTTTTTAGCACTTAATGATATATTTGTTTTTGTAGAAAGATAAAAGTTGTTTAAGATTAAGATTAGGAGATTCCATGGTTAAGATCTTTAATTCTGTGATGTTCAGATCATTGGTATCAAACTCGAATTATTTTTAGATCCATTAATTTTTTCGTAGTTTCGTCCTTAGAAAATTATTTAAGTTCTCTAATCGCACTCTCAGGAATAGCTCTAGATAGATCCTGATAGCTCGTAATAGAGAAAGATCCAACCCCAGTCACTGTTCTATAGTGCACAACCCCCCACAATTGAGACTATCCTTATTGCAAATAGCTTCCAAACACACCCTGAGTTGATGATAAAATAATTGAAATGATGCAAGTTGTGACATCAAGGACCTTGCCCATCATTTTTGGTTTCGTTGTCGGGGAAATTTAAAAATATATGATTACTGAAGTTAGAATCTTAGTGTTGATAAGGAAAATTTGAGCATTTGATGAGAAGATCTAGAGATCAATTTGGAAGATTTCTTCCAAGTATTATAACCTTGATCAACTACAGGAAGAACAACAAAATGAATTTGAAGAACAAGTTGAACATTTTGAATAGAACAATGAAATGGGTGAAAGTGAAAGTTGAAGTTCCTCCACCAAATAGGACATTCTCATATATTATTAATTTGAACATACGAGATAATGAACCTTCTACGAAAATATTTCACCCTTGGTACTACCAAATTTTAGAGGAAAAACTTATGAAGATCCTGACCAGTTTCTCTTTGAATTCAAAGTCTTATGTCAGACATATGAATACACATCTGATAATCAAAAGTTGAAGATATTTCCCTCCACTTTGAAAGAGTCAACATTAATATGGTTTATGGGTTTACGAGTTGGTTCAATCTCTACTTGGCTTGAAATGGAAACAATTTTCTTGGATAAATACCAAGATTATTGTAGAGTGAGAGATAGGAAAGAGGAATTGTTTCAAATGAAATAATTATAAGATGATAGATTAGAGGATTATGCTGATAGATTCATGTTTGTGTATAAGAGGTGTGCTAAAGGACTTAATGATGATATCAATCGAACAATTTTCTTACGAGGAGTTAATGATGAATCAAAGGAAGCTTTGAACTTAATGGGGGAAGGAGATATTAATAAGATTCCTTTAGAGGAAATTCTTGATATTTGCAAAAATGACTCTAGAACAAGTGTTGGAGCTAGAGGATCCAAAAGAAATAAAACTTTAGGACCTGATGTATCTCAAGTTATGGAGGAATTGACAAATTTGAAAACTAACATACTCCTCCATCTTAATACTCAGGTAGATAAGTGGAAGACTGAGCCTTTAGTTATCTATTGCTCAAAATGTACTTGGGGAAACATCTTTTAAGAGTGTGTCCAATGAACCAAGTTGAAATATGTGAAATTTGTGAGAAAAGCGGTGCTACAAGTTCTTGCAATATTTTACCAGAAATCAAGAATCATTTAAAAGAAGCCACCTATAATTGAATAAAAACTCAATTACATTGGACAAAGATCACATAATGTTGGTTTTAACGCATACATAGGACAATATGGTCCTAAGAATAACTAGAACTATAATAAATGGACTCCTCCTCCAATGCAACCACCTCCTACATGCTGGGGACCTCCTGAATAGGTTAGTCCCCAGTGGAATCTGTAGACTCATAAAAATGACCACATTCCTAAATGAATATTTAATGTTTATTTTATTCTCATTCCTTTATTTAGTTAAATCTAATTTAATTAAATCACTCACATTCCTCTAATTTGATTAAATAAATTATTCAATTTATTTATTTAAATTCACTTAAGCCTTTCACATAATTTGATTAAATAAATCATTTTATTTAATCAAATCTCTTCTCTCTACTTATAATTAAATTTACATTTAATTAAATTGTTCACTCCAAATAAATAAATCTAATTTATTTAAATCCTCCACTAGCAACAACAATTGAAATAAAGTGATTTATTTTAATTAATTCTATTATCCCCCACCCACTTGCATTTTCCTACATCTCCCATTTGCCCCCTAAACCCCCTTTCTAAATTCTTCTAGAACCTATCTAATCCTAATCAATTAGCCTAAACCCTTCAATTATCCCCTTTCCCTAAATTTGAGGATGTCACTTCTCAAATTTGGAGTAAAGTCTTCCAAAGGCATTAAAGCCTTTATGCCTTCAACAAGCTAACTTGTTGAATACCCCCAAATTTGGAAGGACTCTTACAAATTTGTCCCCAAAGTCTTTCAAACCATTAATGGTTAACTAACCCTTTGTGGCATGGTTAGAGACTTTTTGCCTAACTCAACCCTCATCTAACCCAGGGGTCTCATCAAGCATTCATTGCTTTGACCATGGTTATCCCTTTAACCCTTGCACAAGAGTTTATCCTTTGGGTAAAAGCTTTATCCAATGGGTAATCTTAACCTAACCTTAACCCTTACCTCCTAAGGTAACCATGAGGTCTTCTCAGACATTTAATGCTTCTTACATCTCCTCTCAAGCAGTCTTATGTTGACAATTGTCACCATTTCATTGGTGAGAATTGTAAACATGGATTGATAACTTTCAATCTTGGCCCTTGATAAGATCATCTAATCTTGACCATCCATTGCCATATTTTCCCTATAAATAGAGCCCTCATTCCCTCATTCTCATCATCCAAGTTTTTAGCATCACACTTATACTCATTTTTACCAAGCATTTAGTCTCTCTTTGAAATAGAAATAAATCTAATAAGCAATTTAGAAGCATTTGTATCATCTTAGTTAATCATATAAATTACTATATCATGTTAGGATAGTATTTCACTAATCTTTTCATCTTATCATCACTAGTTTAGTTCATTTGTTAAAGCATGCATAGATAGGATGCATTCATACTAAGATTGATTAAAAGCATCCCTCATTCTCATGATTGTCATCCCTAAGTTACTTTGCTCAGTGATCTGAGAGCAAAGGCATTGGCTTGAGGGGTCTTGTGAGATAGAGAACAATGGAACACCCCTTGGGAAGTTGAGCTATTCCACATAGCTCCATAACTTGCACCAAGAGTCCCATTGGTGTGTGGGCAAGTTCATTGAATTTTGTAATTACCATTTCATTGCATTACTTTTCCCACATACATTTCTGGCGCCTACCGTGGGGCTTGACCCCATTTATCAAATCATTTTTTGTGTAGGACTAACTCTGTAGGTACGCGGGAAATGAGAATCGACGCGTAGCAAGCATCATCTAGCACATCCGGTCAATACTTTAGTGCATCGGACCTACTGTTTAGCGCGTTAAAGCTTAAATTTAGCACATAACAATTTTCCTATTTCCTGTAGGTTTCAGCGCCTTAATTAAACAGTCTAGCACTTCCAGTTAACAGTTTAGCGCATCAAGTCTTTTAGGTAGTGCATCAGTACCTTTCTATAGTGCATCAAGTCCATTCTGTAGCGCATCATGGGCATAAAGTAGAAAACAAATTTATAACAGAAGCCTAAAATAGACTTGTAGAAGTCCACGAAATAAGTTTTTTTCTTTTACTAACTGATTTTACTGCAGGTGACTAACGGTTTATTTGTAGGGTGGAGAGTTTATTTTACCTAAGTTAGGAGTGAAGTAATTTAGTTTTGCTAACTTAGTTAAGTTAGTTAAGTTAAAATTTCCTTCATTTTCTTGTTAGATAAAATTGAACTCACATTTCACTTTGGGTACATAAAAAGAAGAACAACAAAATTATTTCTTGCTTTCTTAGGAGAAAAACACTTCATTTTGGAACTATAAAAAGAACCAACAACTTTATTTTTGCAAAGTACTTTAAAAAGAACCTCACCATCCTTTGGTGTCTAAAAGGATTCACTTTAAATTTTGTAAGATAAAGAACCTCATTTGTCAAAAGTTTTTTTTGAAGTAGACCAAAAGAGGGAAATTCTTCCCCTTTATCGATTTCTTTTTGTTGACCAAATCCAACTCTTTGCTTTGTTGACCAGGATTTTTTTTACTAGCTTAGAAAATAATTGATTTGGGAAATAAAATAAACACCATGCTTTTTTGGAGCAACATCTCCAAATAGACTTTAGCAAATCATTGCAATGAAAGGATAAAAAGAATACTTGTGTGCCTTGCTTCAAAAGTGGAAGGTATATGCTCTCCCCTTAATTGGGTGATCAAAAAGCCAAACCACTCTTACGCTTTTCGTATTTCAAGTAGTAAATCCTTTAGCAGGCTTGCCCTCCTGAAGAACTAAAAACTCTTAAAGCCATTCTTTGGTTGATGTGAGGGGAACGACCTAAGTGGGGAACGAATTTGATGCCAAGTGTTCCAACCCACTATAATCAAAAGAGGAGGGTGACAAAATTCCCTTTCAATGGTTTTGTGCAGCGATTAGCCTTCCCCTAGTATCTTTACAATATGTAAAGCCTTTGTTCTAAAGGTTGGGAAGCCTCTTGAGGGAGTTTATCACTGACGGCCGAACAGGAAGCCTGATTACGAACCTTAGCACTAGAAACTTTGAGCCGAGTCAGTATCCAGACATTGGCAATATCATAGTGCAAGGGTGGGGAAGAATCTGCCCCCAGGATTACTCACCATATATCTCCCAAGATAACTACTCAATTGTATCTGGCAAAAGGAAAAAAAATGGGCACCCCCTAGGGCGTGACAAGGCTGTTTGAGCTGACGGAGTATCGAGACAAGTGGGCTATGGTATTGTCGATGACCCTTGAATAAAGAGTCTGATTGAATTGCATTATCTGTATCCAAACCTATCAAAACACTGGGGATTTGAACACATCCTCGTAGAATATACACTCTTTGTTTAGAATAGGCAAAACGATTATCTTTTTCATGCTATATTTGCATTTCATACTTCAGAAAATCATCCTCAAAAATTGAGAAAAAGGTAAAAAATGTAGAAAAACCAACAAGTCAAAACAAACAGGGCAGTTTAGTGCGTAGAAGTAACATTTGAGCACTTTGAAACCATCTTTTAGCACGTCCAAGCTTCAACATAGCGCAACAATTCTGAAAACTAGTGCATAAGCAATCTAAACATTCAACAGCTAAAACTTAGTGCTTCCAGAAAACAACTCGGCGCTTTGGAGCAACAACCTAGTGCTTTGGGAGCAAAAATTAGCGCGTTGAGCTCAAAAGTTAGTGCGTCAGAAGGACATATTAGCACATAACTTTTCAGACCAAGTCAAAAGTAAACAGTGCAAGTTAGCATGTCAAAGTGGCAACTTAGCACGTTGAGATCATTCTCTAGCGCATTGACAACATTTGTTAGCGCATTGGTTTTCTAGCTTATTGCATAGACGAAACTAAGAAAACAGAGAGCAAGCATAAGCTTTTTTGAAAATTTTTAAAACATAGTTTGGGAAGCCATTTTCAATCCTCACTCAACTCCATCAGGCAGAAATCACATCAGAGTATCAGAACTATTCCAAAACTCACAAAACAAGATATTTTTAGAACAAAGTTGTCAAGTCAAAAACTAGCTAAGGATTAACACATTTTCCTATCAGAATCAGGTAACATCATCACATACATCAAAAGGTCTTCCAAATCACACAGATTTCATCCTCAAAACATACTTGTTTCAAACTAAAGTTGTCAAATCGACTTTCCATATCGGGAAAGCTCTTATTCCATAACATTTGACGCACTTTATCGTGAGGAGGCATCTAAACCTTCATTTGATAAAAGTGGACTTAAGTTTCCAAACAAGGCATCTTTAATCCAAAACAAATCAAAGGAAACCATTGATCACTTGTGTATGAATAATCCTCATATTTTGAGAAGAAAGAGTATTCATCACAACACTAAGTTAAGGAAACAACAACCTAGTTCTCAGAAACTTGCTTAAAGGATTAAGTTTCTACATCAATCGCCAACTCTTCAAAACTCATCGAACATTCCTCCCTCATATGTGATTATATCTTCAAGACAAGTCAAACAAATTTGACAAAGAGCCATTGAGAACTAGAGCATTTTGCCAAAAAGCAGCATTCAACCAATGCTTAAATCGCGGAGGAAAGATCAATCCGACTTTCTTCCCATAAGTTTGCATTACTGACAACATACCTCGATAGAACCACCAACTCCTGAGCAAAACACAGAAGAGGAATTCATTCCCTTTATAAGAGAGAGTTTCTACTAGATGCCCATTGTCACTTACTCTCAACGAAACAAACAAAGTGAAACACAACCAAAGTCCAATATGGGGTGAAGATTATCAAATCCCTTCAAATATCCAAATCTAGAAGACATAGAGATCACTGAAGAGCTCCTCCAGGAATGTCAAGAAAGTGCCTCGTTTCAAAGACTTATGGAACGCCTCATAGAAGCTAACAAAGAAAAATACCTACTCATGAACAACAAAGAGAAGAAGACACATGTGACCCTGAGCAAAACATACCTGAGTCACACATACCACAACACACACCTACCCAAGCTAGAAAAAATGAGAAGGAAGAACTCTTCCCTCGATAAAAAAATGCACCCTTGGTTGCTCTCACATAGAAAATCCAAATGCTACAAAAGCAAATACAGGACATGCAACAAGGATCAATAGTACGACATTCCTTAAATGAAATTTGTCCTTATCCTTTTGACAGAAGATTAAACATGGTACCTTTTCCCCCAAATTCAGACATTCCCAAATTTGACAATATGATGGGAAAAGCGATCCTCATGATCATGTTCGGGAATTTTGTACCATGAGCCTGGAATTTGCCCATGATGACACCTATTTGATGAGGCTATTCCCAAGAAGCTTGGGACGGAAAACAATGGAATGGTTATCCAAAATCACACCTCCTGTCAGATCCTTTGATGAATTAGTCAACAAATTTATCACTGAATACTCATACAACATTCAACATGCCATCGCCATGCTAGATGTCTACAATACCAAACAGAAAAAAAAAATGAAACATTCATGGTGTTTCTTCAACGTTGGTGACAGATGGTTTCGAGATATCCTCGAGATATTCCCAAATAGGAAAAGATGGAAATTTTCATCGACAATTTGAATAGCGAGATGAGTTACATACTCAAGCTCCAATGCATACCATCTTTTGCCAAATTAATTGAAAATGGCATCCAAGTAGAGGAGGCATGTGTAAAGAAAGGAACGTTGAAATTATTCAAAGAAGGAACTAATTCACCCAACTCTCATTACAATAACCAGAACAACAACAACAACTTAGACAAATCCAGGTTCTGGACCAGAAACAAAAATGCGGGAAATGAAGGAGGAAACGAAGCTAATGATGCAAAGTCCAAACAACCAGTGTTGGCCTTATCAGGTAATCGTCAAGCTACCAAGAATGAAAAAGGTGCTAATCAAGGCACTAACACTTATGCACCAAATACCAATCCAAAAATTTCAAATGTGAACAATACCAACAATACCCAAAACAATAACACAAATTGAGGACCTAATAAAAACTCACGGGGTAACACCAACAACTTTCCTAAATGCATTTACACACCATTAGGGCAATCATTAGAGTCCGCATTCAGAGAGCTCCTGGCAAACAAAATTATCTCCTTACTAGCAATCAACAACTTTGAACCACAAGTCAAACCACCTTGGTGGAATGACTCACACTTTTGTGATTTTCATCGGAACAAAGGACATCAAACAAATGATTGCATGAGGCTGAAAAACATTGTTCAAGACATGATTGATAGAGGTGATTTAACAATTGATGGTGTCATGACAAACGGTGACCATGGGGCCTTTAAGAATCCTCTTCCAAACTACAACAAGGATGGAGCTTCAACATCAAATGATACACGCGGAGCTCATATCAATCACATATACAATAACACCATCAATCATATATCAACAAATGACAATCAAGTAAGTTTCATTACAATCAAGGACAAACGCGAACACGAATCGATCAATGTACCCACTAGAGCTCAAAAATATATCTTGAAGGGGCATACATCAATAGAAAACACCATACCTAAAATTCAATATGATCTGGTCAGTCAACTGCGCAAAACTCCTGCTCAAATATCTATACTTGAGTTGTTGAAAATTTCACCAAAACACAAGGACATCTTGGAACAACCAGTATTGGAAACAAATGTACCTCAAGATCTGGATATTGACAAATTCCAAGCCATGGTAGCTCACATAAAAGGGTCTCATAATCTCACCTTTTTTGAGCATGATAATATTTCATTGAGCCATCCACAGAATACTTCACTTCACATTGAAGTCTTGGTCTACAAACATCGAGTTAAAAGAGTATTAATAGATGGAGGAGCTAGACTGAATATCTGTACCTTAAAACTTATCTGTGCATTAGGCTTCTCTGAGTAGTCTATTGATCCATGCAAAAAGATCACTATTAAAGCATATGATGATGAAGAAATATCATCCAAGGGAACAGTGGTGTTGCCAATTCAAGTAAGACAGATACAAAAGGACACTATGTACCAAGTATTAGACATAGACCTCACATATAATATTTTATTGGGCCGACCTTGGATACATGAAATGCAAGCAGTACCCTCAACTTACCACCAGTGTGTTAAGTTCCCATACAATGGACAGGAGATTTCTATATCAACAGATCATAACCCTTCTCAATATTGTAATGCTATGGGGGCAGCCCAAGACAGTTTGGTTGCACATAACAGAGAAAAACAAACTTCCTCAGCACTAGATCTTCAGCAAGAAAAGCTCAAGTCTTTATCTATGGATTTCAAACAGAAGATGAAAATCAAAGAACAAGGCATGGGAGAGTACTCTTTGGAACCCTTGTGTCTAATAAACTTACCAAGATCGCCTAAATATCATGGGCTACCTTCAGCATAAATACATCAAGCAACACAGCCCATCACCAAGTTTGATGGTAAATTTATTCAACTAGCCACACTAGCTCATGAATCAGAAGAAAAGGACATCCTTACTTGGCTATATAAGGATGAAGAAGAAGTTAGGGGAGCTACTATGGAAGTAGCTATACTAACATAGCTATATGGAAAAGGCTACCTAATCATGCAACAAATGGGATACAATGGCAAAGGACCTATCGGCAAGCATCAGGAAGGTGTCACAAAATCATTAGATCCTCCTTCATAGTTTTCTAAAGACAAAATAGGATTGGATTATGGGCACACTCTACCCCCAAAGAAGACACCAAATAAACATCAAAAACCTTAATGGAAGGCAAAGAAGAAATATGAGGAGGACTCGTGGAAGGAGGCACTATTTGAATCAGCAAAAACAATACAAAAAGAATGTGAATACCAGGAAACATAGAAACAACACAAGGAGTCAGCCATTCAAAAAGAAGAAGCACCTTGTGTAGAAGTACATCATGTTCAGGAACCTGTTTCAAACAAAGAAGAATCATCCCCTGACAACATCATTGCTCCTCAGGGAGAGACAAAGAGTAGAAGCAGGATTTGATACAAAATCAGAGAAAACTGTCAGACTAGTATCAATCATCAAGGACATGTTTTCACCCTATAACATACCAGTCCACATCACTGAAAGAATCTGGGATAATACCTCTGAGACTGATTCAAATGATTATGAATGGGACAACTGTTCAAATGTTACTGAAGATATTACTAAAAATGCTAGTCATAAACCCCTTTCTAAAGAAGAACAAGGGACAAAGCCTAGACTACTTGAATTTGGTCCACAAAATATCTATGACGCCAAGGAAAATGAGCAGTGACATTACGAGCAAGTCTACATGGAAGATGATACCATCGAGGACCTTGATAAAATCATTAACATATTTAATATCCCCACCAACCTTGATGATACCTCCATCCTAATGCTTACAACAGTCAAACTTGACCCACCCAATGAATCCTTACCACTCGTCTTTCCTAATCTTATAGACTTGGATGAACCTGACAATAATGACATACCAATTTTCCCAAATGATGATTCCATTATCCATTACTTATGTACTATCAACCCAAAAATAGACTCTACCAGCAAACAAAGTAACGACGTTTGCAATCAGGGGAGTGCCAAGTCTCTCAGTCGCAGAAATGAAAGAAATAAAGTATCTACTGCTGAAAACCAGTCAATGGTAGCACTAGATCACAAAAAAGTAAAAATATAGGACACATCTACAGGTGAAAACCTTTTTGAGGCACCTAAAGATGAGAGACTTGACACTCTTCCTGAACACTATTAGGAGTGATCACCCATATTGATTGAGCCCACTCAATCAATCAACATTGGTACAATGAAAGCAGCCAAAAACATACACCTAGCAGAATCTCTGACAGAGGCAGAAAAACAAGAGTTTATCAAATTTTTCAAAGAAAAGCAAATCAATTTTGCTTGGTCATATGCAGATATGCCCAGGATTGATCCATATTTAATCATGCATCACTTATCCATTGTTCCAAGAGCTAAGCCAGTTAAGCAAAAATTGAGAAAGATGAATCCACATGTAGCACTTATGGTCAAAGCTGAGCTAAAGAAACTATTATACATTAGATTTATTCAACCTATAGACTATGCTGAATGGATTTCCAACATTGTGCCAGTTTCAAAACCAGATGGCGGCATCGGGATATGCACTGATTTTTGAGATGTCAACAAAGCCTGTCCAAAGGATGACTTTCCTTTGCCCAGTATAGACATAATTGTAGACCTCACAACAGGCCATGCAATGCTATCACTTATGGATGGTTTTTCTGGTTATAATAAAATCAAGATAGCTCCAAAGGATCAAGATAAAACACCCTTCATCTTCAAATGGACACAAGTTCATTATCACTGCAACATAATATTTTACCAAATGGATTGAAGCGGTCCCCATGACCATAATAACTGGAAAACAAATTGCCTCTTTTATTCTAAATTATCTGATATGCAGATATGGCATTCCAAGTTCCATCATCATAGATAATGGACGACCTTTCAAATACCAGGATGTACGAGAACTCTATGAACGATTCAAAATCCAACATCATTTCTCTACACCTTACTACCCATAGGGGAATGGTCAAGCAAAAGCATCAAATAAAACAATATTGAAAATCCTTAAGAAAATAGTAAATGATGCAGGAAAAGATTGGCACGTGCAACTCAATCCAGTACTTTGGGCATACAGAACTAGCATCCACACACCTACAAGAGCTACACCATATTCATTGGTGTATGGATTAGAAGTAATTTTACCCCTCGAGGTATAAATCCCATCAGAGTATCTTTGAAAGGCCTCATTCCAGATGAAGAGTATCGAGTAAACAGATTGCAAGAGCTAGAGCTTCTAGATGAAAAATGACAACATACCTATACTCAGCTCAAATCATACGAGCAATGTATGTGCCGAAGCTACAACCACAAGGTCATCCCTAGGATTTTTAAAATCTGTGATCTTGTACTCAAAGAAAATCCCAGAAATTAACAGGATCGAGAAAAGAAAGGGAAGTTTGAACCTAACTGGTTGGGTCCTTATGTCATCATATCAGCCTATGGATTAGGCGCCTATTAGCTAACAACTTCAAAAGGAGATGTGCTTGATGAAGCAACCAACAACATACATTTGAATAAATACTATACTTAAGCAGTCTAATGCACAGAAAAGCGAAAAATACAAAAAAAATCAAAAAATTAGAAAAATACAAAAAGATGCAATAGAAACAAATGGTGAAAACTTGGCAATAGGCGCTACATGTGAGAGGAGAGCTCCTCTATTTATCTTTACTCTCAAAATTTTATATCCACAATCAAGCACCACTGGCCATTTCCCAACACTTTATCAAAATAGCATTATCTAGGATATACTTAGCGTAGTCATTGTCCATGTTTATCCAAATATTATTTCATCATATCCCACCATGGCTTGGTAATCATTGTACATATCCACGTCAGGTGGTAAATTTAGCTAGGGGAAACATTGATCTACATTCCATCCTCTCAATAAATAAAAACTTGTAGTAGACCAAGAGAATCATGTCAAAACAAACATTCAACAAGCAAGAGAACCAAACATGGATACACTTAACAAATTCACAACACATGATGGATGATTTTCTAAAGTATAGATTGTTTACATCTTGCATGAATTTTTGACTATTTTTGCACTTGAACTCTTTTTGAGCTATTGGATCCCCTAAACTTTTCTCAATGATGCATCGAGCTAGAGAAAGTAATTGGGACTCCAATATTTTTTAGTTTTCTATCTGTGAGGTGATCACTTTTACTATGCAAATACTTGTCTCGAGACATGATTCAAAGCATATCACTGAGGACATGGTTCCACTTTGCGCATACAAATGGTTTAATCTTGTATGTTTATACGATAGCCACACTCAGGTCGTATTGGTTCAATTATACTTCGACGCTTATGCCATCTTGCAAAATAAAAAATCATGTAAATTTTTCTCAGGTCATTATGGTTTAATTATACCATTATGCTTGTATAAATTTTCAACATATCCAAACAACTTAATGATGATAAACACAAATAAATCAACAACATGTGACTATACAGGAATGACAAATGGAAGAATGAGGATGATCAATTAGTTGCATATCATTTTACAATTAGTTGCACATCATTATCATTATCATACATCTCATTTTCAAGATACATCTCACAACATATCATTATCATACATCTCATTTTCAAGATACATCTCACAACATATCATTATCATAAATCTCATTTTCAAGATACATCTCACATCATTATCATTATCATATATCTCATTTTCAAGATACATCTCACATCATATCAAGATACAGATCACATCTCATACATCATGCATCATCCAGTCATATCCATCAAATATCAAAACACATACATCTATCTAAAAGCATTTGCATCATCATCATAGAATCATAAAAATCATATATAAAGCATCATCCATCAAACACATCACATGTGGAGCAAAGAAAACGGTGTCGTGTATATATATCTAAAAAATGATCAAGTATACAAAAGATGTAATGTCTGTTCCAAATAAAAAAAATGATCAGAATACAATAGAGACAAGGTCTCTTAGGTATGACTATCTTCTGAGGGTGATGGTCTCACGACAGATGTCCCAGCACTTGGATCCCTAGGTGGATCCTGATGAGTCAGCCCAATCACACTTTTTCTCTCTATCCTCAAAGTAGTCTGCCTGGATTGACTAGATCTCATCGTAGTAAAACTAGGAGCTCTGCGATCCTTGGGCACCAACTCCTCATATAGACGTTGGTAGTACTCAACCTCCTTGGCTATATACTGCATCTCTCTCAAGGTATCTCTCATCAACCCACCAATCGCTGCTCTCTCCAGACAATCTTCTTGAGCCTCCACTCGACCTAAGTGCTCCAACACTGTATCACACTCTGTGGTAAGCTATGTAATTTGATGTTGATGCACCAATAACTATGTCTGTAGATGCTGCATCAACAATTGCAAGGATCTAATCTAAGAATCCTCTCAATGAGTGAGAATCCAAATCTGGAGGGGTACCTATATCATGGTACCCCCTGTCCCTCTCCCTATCCTCAACACTAGTGGGGGTAGAACATCTGATCTCCTCCTCTGGGTAGGCCGTCTAAAATCATCCATGCCACCCACAACTATTATAACCTCCCCTGCTTGCCCACCACCACCGGCTCCAATCACAAAACCTCCCCTCCCTCTCTCCTCCACTGCTCGCCGCACTACTCTCTCACCCCGCATCCCTCTATTACCACCCACTCCACCTCTATCTTCTCTCCTCCCCCGATCTCCTTTCCTTTCTCTATCTCCATGCTGACCTCGACCACCATCTCCACCGTCATCACCTCCACCATCCCCACCTCCCTTGTCGAGCTCCTCACCCTCCTCTCTCCATCTCCCTAGCCTCTCGGGCTGCTCATCCTCATTGTCATCCAAAGTGGGAATCATCTCTGCTGGATCATATATCCAGGCTACAACATGAGCCATAAAGAGCGCTGAAAACTCCTTTGTCATCCCCGCATACACTACCCTGTAGGAATAGTCCCATATCTAGCCGGCTAGGTGCATGTGCTCCTCAACCGCCGCAATACTATCAATGGTTGGACCCCACTCTGGCACATCCTACCTCCATTGAGCATATAGACATGCTCCCTGTGGTATCCCCTATTGTCGCCCATACTGCCGTTGAACTCGGCTGTGCAGGAATCTCTCAATCACAAATGGAGTCCGCCCTATCAGGAATCGCGACATGTACACATAGGGTATCTCTAGCCCATCCTCCTCCCACACCTCACACTCCATATACACTCTCCAGACAACCGTATCAACATTCTCTAACACCCTCCTCCAATGCTCTAGTTTTCCCAGCTTACGCTAGACAACTATCCCTATGTATTCATATGCATAGGTGCGCCCAACTGGCCTATCCCTGTCTGCAAGTGGCCTCGCTGCGGGAATGTGCTCCCACACCCATACCTGTAGCAAAGTAACCCCAACTGATAAACTACCATAATCCAAGTATACCACCTGATGCAAATCTATGTATAAGTGGGCCAGCATAGCAGACCCCCATGCAAACCGGTGACCCTGTGTCACCATATCCTGCAGGACCAACCCCCATCCCACTACCATTCCCTTCGACCTACAATCGGGACATAAGAAGCCACTTACAAAACCTACCAGTACTGATGGTAGTGGGGCATAGTCAAAATAAATAAACGCTTGCCAAGGGATCTCATACCCACAAATCATATCATCATGTAGAATCCAGCGAAGCTCCTCTATCCCACCCTCCCCAATCTACTCATATGGAAATAGTGCACCTACCACAGGAATCCACAAAATCTGATAACAATCCTCTGGTGTGACTATAATCTCACTTGTCACCAAATGAAAGGTGTTGGTGTCACTATGCCACCTCTCTGCGAAAGGTGTCAATAAACCCTGGTTAATGATATACCTAGGCATCTCTAATAAAGAGGATAATCTGCATCTCTCAATAATATCTCTGTCTGCCTATGTCAATCGTGGAATCAGAGACCACGGCCTCGGAAATCACTCTCATGACTGCAGAACACCAAGCCGCTCCTATCACAAACAAAGCATGTCCAATATCAATTCCCACATTAAATCAAATCCATATCAACATAAAAATTCATATCAACTTGAAACAACGAATATCAAATCAAGTTTCATATCAAAAATCCATATCAACATCAAAATTCATATCAACTTGAAACACTGAAAATCAAATCAAGTTTCATATCAAATCCATATCAACATCAGATTCATATCAACTTGATACACTGAAAATCAAATCAAGTTTCATATCAAATCCATATCAACATATCAAAATTCATATCAACTTGAAACACTGAAAATCAAATCATGTTTCATATCAAACATCAACCATATCAAACATCACCATTCATATCAACTTAAAAAAATGCAAATCAAATCAAGTTTTTATCTATCAAAATCCATATCGACAGACTCATATCAGACACCATATCGAAACTCATATTGGACATCATATTCATGACAAAAACAAATCAAAGATCTAAAACAACAGACACATCAAGATCACCATTCAAACAATCAGCTTGGAAATTCAACAAACAACAAATCTAAAAATTTATCAAAACAACACACATATCCACACACCAGGCACACAGATTGGCTAATGCACCCATCCAGGAAAAATTGGTAGACACCTACTTACCCCAACCTATCTTCATTCCTCCCAAAATACCTCACAAAATCATACTTTCCCCTACATTTTCTGCCTACGCGCTAAGACTTTTTCTCTATGCGCTAAGTTGCCACCTATGCGCTAGCAAAACACCTCTATGTGTTGCAACCTTCACCCTATGCATTAGGTTTTATGTACGTGTTACCTTGTTCTACCCATGCGCCACCATGCTAACCCTATGTGCTAGGTTTTACCTACGCGCTACCCCTTAATCCCACCATGCCACCCTATTAACCCTATGTGCTAGGTTTCACCTACGCGCTACCCTTTCCCCCTTGAGCATTATGTTGTTAGCCCTAAGCACTAAAACTACCTAATGCACTAGCCTACATTGTCTACACGCTATGCAGCTTAACTCCGACACTGCCCTAATTTCAAAACTCTACACGCTACGATTTTTATCGTATACGCTACAATGCATACCCTACGCGCTAAATTGTGAGAACCCGACATAAACAATGAAAAATATGCTCAAAAATGACAAACAAAAAGCAAAAAGGGGCGAAATTCGATGACTTATAGGTGGACCATACATGGAGGGTGTCTGATACCAATGAACGCGCTTGAATCGATGAGAAGCATGGGGAACCGACATTGTCTTTCTCTCCAAATGTCACTTTCTCCAAAGTCAACAAGCACAAATGATACAAATAAAACCACTTTTCACCTTTTTATAGGGTAAACAAAAATTAGGGTTAGGCGGTGAGACATGTATGTTGCTCGTGGTCTTGCTTCTAACCCTAACAAACATCATTATCGAGAGATGAATCAAATTGGCACATTCAACATAGACAAAATTTTAAAAATGCAATCAAATCTACAACAATTATCAAATCAACCAAATTTTCAATTTTCCGATTCATCTCCCAAGGGGGCATTATTAACATCATTTATCAAAATCTGGGGCACGACATTGACATCTCAATACACGACATCACACTAATCAAATTTTGACGACACATCAATTTTCTTGGAATCAACATGTGCACACACGCCACTTCAAAGAGGGGCAAAATGTAGACATATAAAAATGACCACATTCCTAAATGAATATTTAATGTTCATTTTATTCTCATTCCTCTATTTAATTAAATCTAATTTAATTAAATCATCCACATTCTTCTATTTAATTAAATAAATTATTCAATATATTTATTTAAATTCACTTAGGCCTTTCATATAATTTAATTGAATAAATTATTTTATTTAATTAAATCCCTTCTCTCTACTTTTAATTAAATTTACATTTAATTAAAATATTCACTCCAAATAAATAAATCTAATTTATTTAAATCCCCCACTTGCAACCGCAATTGAAATAAAGCAATTTATCTTAATTAAATTCTATTTTTCCACCCACTTGCAAAATCCTACATCTCTCACTTGCCTCCTGAACCCCCTTTCTAAATTCTTCTAGAACCTATCTAATCCTAATCCATTAGCCTAAACCCTTCAATTATCCCCTTTCTTTAAATTTGAAGATGTCATTTCTCAAATTTGGAGTAAAGTCTTCCAAAGGCATTAAAACCTTTATGCCTCAACAAGCTAACTTGTTGAATACCCCCAAATTTGGAAGGACTCTTACAAATTTGTCCCCAAAGTCTTCCAAACCATTAATGGTTAACTAACCCTTTGTGGCATGGTTAGAGACTTTTTGCCTAACTTAACCCTCATCTAACCCAGGGGTCTCATC
Source organism: Cryptomeria japonica (assembly GCF_030272615.1). Classification (NCBI taxonomy): domain Eukaryota; kingdom Viridiplantae; phylum Streptophyta; class Pinopsida; order Cupressales; family Cupressaceae; genus Cryptomeria; species Cryptomeria japonica. The sequence continues at coordinate 477,279,869 of NC_081412.1, forward strand.
AAGCATTCATTGCTTTGACCATGGTTATCCCTTTAACCTTTGTACAACAGTTTATCCTTGGGTAAAAGCTTTATCCAATGGTAATCTTAACCTAACCTTAACCCTTACCTCCTAAGGTAAACATGAGGTCTTCTCAAGCATTTAATGCTTCTTACATCTCCTCTCAAGCAGTCTTATGTTGACAATTGTCACCATTTCATTGGTGAGAATTGTAAACATGGATTGATAACTTTCAATCCTAGCCCTTGATAAGATTATCCAATCTTGACCAACCATTGCCCTATTTTCCCTATAAATAGAGCTCATTCCTTCTTCAAAAGGATCCAAGTCTTTAGCATCACACTTATACTCATTTTTAGCAATCATTTAGTCTCTGTTTGAAATAGAAATAAATCTAATAAGCAATTTAGAAGCATTTCTATCATCTTAGTTAATCATATAAACTAGTATATCATGTTAGGATAGTCTTGTACTAATCTTTTCATCTTATCATCACTATTTTAGTTCATATTTGTTAAATCATACATAGATAGGATGCATTCATACTAAGATTGATCAAAAGAATCCCTCATTCTCATGATTGTCATCCCTAAGTCACTTTGCTCAGTGACCTGAGAGCACAGGCATTGGCTTGAGGGGTCTTGTGAGATAGAGAATAATGGAACACCCCTTGGGAAGTTGACCTATTCCACATAGCTCCATAAATTTCACCAAGAGTCCCATTGGGGTGTGGGCAAGTCATTGAATTTTATAATTTCTATTTCATTGCACCGCTTTTCCCGCATACAAAATCAATAGAATCAACTGCAAAGAAACCCACAGTGGCAATAAAAGCAACAACCATGGCAACAAAATCAACCTCAATTTCAACCATGGAAAAATAAAGGGCCAAAGCATCCTTGGGGACAACCTCCACCTCTTATCACTAGTCCAGATACTGCCAATAAATAGATTAAACAACCCTAGATTTCTACACAACTAGTTCCCAATCCCAAGAATAACTGCCCTCAACAGGCATACAATTTTGATATCAATCCTCTTGGTTTAAATGTAATTGAAGTAAATGATATCCAATTAAGGAATCAAAATGTTCCTTTCAAGGATAATGTCAAGGAAAAAGGAAATGTAGAAGAAATAAGGGAAGATGAACCAAACGCAAACAAGGATAAGGAAGTAATAGATAAAGTGCCATATCCAGAACGGTTGGATATACCATAGAAAACTCCTAACTCCTCCTGATCTGATCATGCTAATATGATAGATTCACCACTTCTTTGGGAATTGAAAAAGATTAATATTGAAATTCCTTTGCTTCAAGCTATCAAGGATATTCTAGAGATAAATCAACTTATTAAGTCACTATGTGTTAAGACACCAGGTAGAAAACAAAAGTTTCCACCTACAATACAATTAGGGACTAAACTTACTGATGTTTTTTTAGGAAGATTACTTCCTTAGAAATATAGTGACCCTGGGAGTCCTGTGATTACCTTGAGCCTAGGAGGAATTGAAATACTAAATGTGTTGATTGATTTAGAAGCGGCCATAAATGTTATTACAGGAGATACGACATAAATGTTAAAAATGACTAAAGTACAACCAACAACAACTACACTTCAGTTGGCAGATCAGTCTACTTCTAAACTTGAAGGTGTCCTAGAAAATATCACAATAACTCTAGACACATGGGATTATCCAGTAGATTTATTGGTACTTACGGCTAGGAGAAAAGTATTAGGATATCCGATTATTCTTAGAAGGCCTTGGTTAGCCATATAAACTAGTATATCATGTTAGGATAGTCTTGTACTAATCTTTTCATCTTATCATCACTATTTTAGTTCATATTTGTTAAATCATACATAGATAGGATGCATTCATACTAAGATTGATCAAAAGAATCCCTCATTCTCATGATTGTCATCCCTAAGTCACTTTGCTCAGTGACCTGAGAGCATAGGCATTGGCTTGAGGGGTCTTGTGAGATAGAGAATAATGGAACACCCCTTGGGAAGTTGACCTATTCCACATAGCTCCATAAATTTCACCAAGAGTCCCATTGGTGTGTGGGCAAGTCATTTAATTTTATAATTTCTATTTCATTGCACCGCTTTTCCCGCATACAAAATCAATAGAATCAACTGCAAAGAAACCCACAGTGGCAATAAAAGCAACAACCATGGCAACAAAATCAACCTCAATTTCAACCATGGAAAAATAAAGGGCCAAAGCATCCTTGGGGACAACCTCCACCTCTTATCACTGGTCCAGATACTGCCAATGAATAGATTAAACAACCCTAGATTTCTACACAACCAGTTCCCAATCCCAAGAATAACTGTCCTCAACAGGACTACAATGTTGATATCAATCCTCTTGGTTTAAATGTAATTGAAGTAAATGATATCCAATTAAGGAATCACAATGTTCCTTTCAAGGATAATGTCAAGGAAAAAGGAAATGTAGAAGAAATAAGGGAAGATGAACCAAACACAAACAAGGATAAGGAAGTAATAGATAAAGTGCCATATCCAGAATGGTTGGATATACCATAGAAAGCTCCTAACTCCTCCTGATCAGATCATGCTAATATGATAGATTCACCACTTCTTTGGGAATTGAAAAAGATTAATATTGAAATTCCTTTGCTTCAAGCTATCAAGGATATTCCAGAGATAAATCAACTTATTAAGTCACTATGTGTTAAGACACCTGGTAGAAAACAAAAGTTTCCACCTACAATACAATTAGGGACTAAACTTACTGATGTTTTTTTAGGAAGATTACTTCCTTAGAAATATAGTGACCCTGGGAGTCTTGTGATTACCTTGAGCCTAGGAGGAATTGAAATACTAAATGTGTTGATTGATTTAGAAGCAGCCATAAATGTTATTACAGGAGATGCGACATAAATGTTAAAAATGACTAAAGTACAACCAACAACAACTATACTTCAGTTGGCAGATCAGTCTACTTCTAAACTTGAAGGTGTCCTAGAAAATATCACAATAACTATAGACACATGGGATTATCCAGTAGATTTATTGGTACTTGCGGCTAGGAGAAAAGTATCAGGATATCCGATTATTCTTAGAAGGCCTTGGTTAGCAGCTGCTACAACACTCATAGATTGCAGATCAGGCAACATGACTATTTCTAATGGTCATAAACAAAAGGAGTTAACACTTTATCCTCCGGCGAAACTAACAATACATTCTAATACTCAACAATGGGTTGATGAGGATATGGACTTAGAAGAGGATGGAATTGTTGAACTAGCCATGGTCACATTAACTAAACATTTTGAGGGATATGAAGACTATGTGGATAAGGGAGAAAATTGGATACCATTGAGAAACCTTGTGAACAGATTGAGGAAAATTATTTTCAAAAGAAAAGAAAGAATGGAAGCAAAACTTTGACTCATCATGATCAAAATACTTGTTCTTTAAATACCCTTATCAAAGATCCAATTGAAGGGGAAAATCATACAAAGGAGATTTTACTCTCAACAAATAAACCTCTTTTCATTAATTCATCTTTGCCTACAAAACAAGAAAAGGAGTTAAAACTTACTCTAGAAAACATACAAAGGCATTTTCATGGGAATATAAGGACATGAGAAGAATTCATCCTTCAATTTGTACACATCATATTTATATAGAATATGTCAAACCTGTGGGACAAGGATAGAGATGTATTAATTCAACTTTAAGAGATTTTGTCAAAATTGAGATCGAGAAGTTATTGAAAGTGGGATTTATTTATCCAATATTTGATTATAGGGAACTAAAAAAAGCCACCAAGAAGGACTATTTTTCACTGCCCTTCATTGATCAAGTTCTTGATAACGTAGCTGGTAGTAGCTATTTTTCCTTTCTAGATGGATTGAGTGGCTATAATCAAATACAAGTAGACCCTGAAGATCAAGATAAGACAATATTTACATATCCTTGGGGAAATTTTGTATATAGAGCTTACCATTTGGACTCTTTAATGCACCTGCCACTTTTTAAAGAGTTGTTTTAGCCATTTTTGCTGACTTAACCACTTCATGTGTAGAGGTTTATATGGATGATTTTTCAGTTCATGGAAAAACATATGAAGTGTTAGAAAGTTTGGACAAAGTATTACAAAGATGCAAAGACCATAGGTTGTCACTCAACCATGAGAAATGTTCACTCATGATGACAAAATGAATTGTGTTAGGACACTATATCTCTAAAGAGGGTATTAAAGTAGATCTAAAGAAAGTTGAGGTTATCCAACAAATTGAAGTTCCTAGAACTCAAACAGATGTTAGAAGTTTTCTTGGACATGCTGGATAATACAAAAGATTTGTAGAAGATCTTAGTAGAATTGTTGAGCCATTGTTCACTTTATTAAGAAGGATTCAATATTTTCATGGACAGATGACTATCAGAAATCATTTGAAACTATAAAACATGCTTTGACTATCTCACCAATAATCAAGGGACATATATGGGGAGAACCATTTCATATACATACCGATGCATCCAATTTTTCCATTGGAGTAGTCTTAGGAAAAAAAGATGAAAATGGATCAATGCATGTTATTTACAATGTCAACAAGAATTTGAGTCTAGCTAAGATAATTTATACAACTAAGAAGGAATTCTTAGCTGTTGTGTATGCTATAAATAAGTTTAGACATTATATCACTAGCTATAAAACTTTTATTCACACAGATCATTTAGCTATTCATTATTTAATGAACAAAGTTGTGGTTGGTGGACGTATAATTAGATGGTTGTTTCTTCTGCAAGAGTTTGATATAACTATTGTAAATAAGCCAGGGAAAGATAATGTTGTAGCTAATTATCTCTCTAGAATATTTTTGTAGGGTAATGATGAACCAGTTAATGATGCCTTTCTGGATAAGCATTGATTTTCTATCTCAGTACAATAACCATGGTTTGTAGAAATTCCAAATTACCTTGTAATAGGGAAGTGCCCAAATCATTTTAACTCTAAGCAAAAGAAATGATTAATTCGTGAGAGTTATAGATTCCAATGGATTGATGAATTGTTATTTAAAATGTGTCTTGACCATGTTATTCGTAGGTGTATACAAGAGATTGATTTTTATGACATAATTCATGCATGTCATAATGAACCAGAGGGTGGACATTATTCAACAATCAGAATAGTTCATAAAATCTTAGGAGCGGGATACTTTTGGCCTTCCATGACTAAAGTCGTTTCATTTTATGTGAAGCATTGTGATGAATGCCAATGCATGGGGAGACCAACAACAACAATGAAGATGTAAATTCAACCGCAAATAGTTCTTGAGCCTTTTGAGAAGTGGGGAATTGATTTTATAGGACCCATAGATCCTCCCTCAAAAGGGTATCATTATATTTTGGTTTGTATAGATTATGTTACAAAATGTGTTGAAGTGAAAGCATTGTTGGTAGCTAGGGAAGAGAAGGTTGCAGATTTTTTATACAAACCAATTCTTCAAAGGTATGGTGTTCCAAGAGAAATAGTATCTGATCAAGGACCACGGTTCATGTATGCTATGATAGAAGCTTTTATGCACATATATAAGATGACACACCAAAAATCTTCACCTTATCATCCTCAAGCTAATGGTCAGGTGGAAGTTACCAATCAAGAATTAGAAAATATAATTACAAAAACAATTTCTTTGAAAAAATAGATTGGTCATATAGGTCGGATGAAGAAGTTTGGGCTTACAACACAACCTAGAAAACAACAACAAACAATTTCTTTGAGAAAAACAGATTGGTCATATAGGTTGGATGAAGAAGTTTGGTCTTACAACACAACCTAGAAAACAACAACAAGATTTTATCCATATGAATTAGTATATGGAAAAATACATGTCATCTCGGTTGAGTTTGAATTAAAAACATTAAGAACAACATGGGAAGTTGGGATTAATCTTTCAAAAGAGGAGAAGACCAGAATTTTGCAGCTGAACAAACTAGATGAGATGAGGATAGAAGCATTACAACATACATAATTAATTTAGAATCAAAGGAAATTATGGCATGATAAGTATATTGTATCTAGACATTTTAAATAGGGAAATTGGGCATTGTTATTTGATTCCAGGTTCCAAGAGTTTAAAGGATAATTCCATACAAGATTGTTGGGACCTTATGAAATTAGTCAAGTTTATGATAATGGTGTAGTCCAATTAATACCTATTGATGGAGAGAAGAGAATGATATTGGTTAATGATCATCATCTCAAATTATATCACAAACCAACATCAAGAGAAGAATTCTGTGAAGAATTACAGTATAAAATTGAACACTTCCTCATGGAAGACATCACTTCTATGGTGAAATCCAGTTATGCATGATTCAAGAAAGGGCAGAATAAAGAAGATAAATTGAAAACCTGAAAAGGTGGTTTATCTGCTAAAAAAAAATTTGAGGGAGATTGAAAACCAGAAATGGTGGCTTTTTCCTGATCAACTCCAATTCGCTCCTGATGGCTCCTGATAGCTCTTGATGGATTTCAAGTTCATGAATAAGTCCTTGCTACAATAGTTCTACTCTTTCTCCTAATAGTTCCCAATGGTTTCATGAATAACTTTATTTAATGTTTTATTGGGTTGTACAGAAGAAGCTCTAAAAACTCTTGATTGACTTGTTATATTGATATGTTAATCTTTTCTCTCTTAGCTCTTGGTACAAAACACTACTTCTTTTAAGTAGAAAGACGATCGGTTATGCATAGTGGCTCTTGACCAATATACATTGAGTGATTAAACAGTAAATGTTTATCCTGTATTATTTTTTTATTTTGTGGATATAATGTAAGAATGATAAATTTTGTTTGTATTAAGTTTTCCGCAAGCATATTAATAACGATAATTATTAAAAGTAAAGGTTTAAGAAATGAAATGATTTGAAAAGATTGAATTGACTTCAGATGCCATTTCAAAATCTAAAAAGTAATGATGATAGTGATAGCCACACATATTCGACCACCACCAACTCAACAAATCTGAATCAAAGTACAAGATGATGGCGGGTAGATCATCTAGTTTATTATGAAATTTATGAAGCATGTGTGTGTGCAATTAATGATCATTACAGAATAATTTCTATGTGAGATATATGAATTACTTCATTTTATTTCTTATTTGTAAAAGCTAAAGTTCAGTGACTAAAGTTAAGAAGTGCAGAGTTTTGAGAAAATGAGGAATAAGAGAATTGTAGAACTAGAGAATTTTAGCCTTGACCCAGAAACATAAAGACTAGTACAAGAAGTGGGATGCCTGAAATTCATTCAAATGTATGAAGTATATTCACTTAAAATTGTAGAAGAGTTTTTGAAGAACTTTCATGTTAATGTTAACAAAGTAGGAGGTGAGGTAATTGAAGTCAATCTGCAGGATATAAGTGAAATTTCAGGAATTCATGTAGAAGGGGAGCTCATAAACAAAGGTCATATCAAATTTGATGAAGTAATTAATTCATTCCATCAAGGGAATGAAAGGAAACCTTCTCTACAAGTGCATAAGGGCAACACAAAAGGAATAAACATAAGCAATTTAGACAAACCATGGAAGACTACAGTCCTCTGGCTCATGAAGTTTTTCACTTGTGAAGGACAATATGGTATAGTGTTGGGCCCGAGAATGCAACTATTGATTCATGTGAGGTATGAAAACACAAGGCCTAAAACTTGAGTAAATCTTCCATCTTTTCAGTTTTCATAAATCTCTTCCATGGTAGCTAGGGTAAAAGGGAAAGATGGTCAAATTAAACATCTTGGCTTATTTCACATTATTGTTAAACATCACTTTTTGAAGAAAGAAGAAGGAAAAGAGAAGTGGCTTGGATTTGTTTCCTCACTGGCTAATGACTCCAAGAAAGGGTCTGTATCAAAAAGTTTAAAAATAGAAAAGGGGGAGTCCTCCAAAAAGGGGACAAAAATGGTACCCAAGAAGGTTGAAATTATAGAACAAGGCCCATCAAGTAAAAAGGGAAAATCTCAAAGTAGGGAGCCTAAAGTGACAAGAGTGTTGGGAGTGGTTTCCTTTGCACAAAAAGATTGACCCATCAATGCCCGATATAACCACTATAGTTATAGAATCCACGGGAGGTGGTTAAGCCACATCAGAAACACACCACTTTTGCTTCATAGAGATCAAGGGTGCACACCTTGCAACAATCCTCCCCTTAGCACAAGCAGGGTTGGAACCTGTGACCCAACTCTGATACCAATTGTTGGGAGTGGTTTTCATTGCACCAAAAGATCAACCTATTAATGACCAACCACTAGACTTATAGAGTCCATGGGAGGTGGTTAAGCCATGTCGCGAACACACCAATTTTATTACATAGAGACCAAGGGCACACACCTTGCAACAAAGAGTTATCCGTAGCTTTACCCAAAAGGCTTCTCAACCATAGAAAAATGATGAAAATAGTCCTCCTTTTGATGCCCATAGAGCTCCTGATGACCCCTTGTCAACAAACCCTAAGAAAATTCCACAACATACCTTAGAACAAATCCCTATTACTATACATAATGATCCTTCTTTGTCAAATTCTCATGTTCAAGAAAATGTACCTAATAAAAACACTTCTATTCCTATTAAACCTCGTCAACCAAGTGTTGATGATTTGCCACTAAAAGAGTTAGGAATCAATAAAGTTCTTGGACAATTACATCCACAAGTAATTTCTTTAGATGATGATGTTAATCCTATGGGAATCCGTTTAATATTGAGAGGGGGGGTGAATCAGTATTAACATAATTTATAACTTCAAATCAAAATACCATTTACAATAGATCTCAAATCATTTAATACATGAATCTATCCCTTCAGCAGATCTCATACACTTGTTACCCACTTATACAATCTTATTAATCAAAATATTCACCAACTAGATATCTGACCAACACATACTCATAATGATTTATTATCAGATTAGAATACTTCATCTATCAATTTATTAACATTATCGATAACTACTTACAAATCATTGATAAACAACAATAAACTTATCATAATTGGTAATCAGAAATAATGCATGAAAACATAAACACTATGAAAAGACATTCCACACATGAACACCAATATTTTTGACGTGGAAACCCAAATGGGAAAAACCACGGTGGGGATTGGAACCCACAATAATTTGTACTCTTTCAAAGTACGCCCTGTTAGGAGCTTACAATACGTCCGGTTAGGAGTCACCCAGTTAAGAGATTTGCCTATCACTCTAGCTAGGAGCTTAATGATTTGTTAGGATCAACCTAGTTAGAGGATTTAAACACTCTTTTGTGAGCTTCCCTGTTAGGGGACTTAAATGGTAAAGGCCTGTTAGGACCTACCCAGTTAAGGGATTTATGTTGCTGTAACTGTTAGGGAACAACAGTGAAAAAAAAATGATCTGTTACTTTGCACTTTCAGCTTGCTAAATCAGATCCAGTTATGCTTCACAGTTTGCAACACTTAGGAAGATCTCTATCTTCTCTATGACAACTTAACTCATTCTCCTAATGCCACCGACACATGAAACATCAATTGTGTCACCCTAAATAGCCATAATAACTAAGTCGGCCATAAAACCTAATTACATCTTAAATTTACAATACATATCATATCAGATCAATATCCACATCATTAGAACAATTTACGATGCAATATCAACTGTTGATTATTCATAACCCATCACAAAATCTGATCTGCAGAGAAGTCAAACCCTTAGAACATTCCGCTAAGCACTTTTCTCAATCCCGAGAAATTCTACCATCTTCCGTGCACAAACACAATTCAAATTATTCATGCAGGTTGTGTCATGTTATCTCCTTCATGTATATTTGTCACCAATCACCATCATATCAAAAATCATTTTCAGTTGAGTGAATTCATCACCGGTCCTAAAACCCTAGCACAACTCCATCAAAAATTCAAAACATGCCTTCTGGTAATCATTATAGGATGTGGTTCCAGTCACATAAACAAATCCATCATAAAAGATTATGTCTCAAACCATAAGTCTCCAACCATCACTGATTTACCGATTCCATCAAAATATTTTATTTTACTGGTTGAAGTCCTAATTCTCAGTCCTGGCGGTAAACCCTGTCATACTTACAAATTCTAAATCCGGTAGACCAAATTACTTAACCAACAAGTCAAACATCAAATTTCATCTGTAACCATCATCAAACATTAATTAACATGGGTTTCCATCAATGACAACACAAATAACTGATCATGTCATCATCATTCTCCTACCGATACAGTCAACAACTCATCTGCATAAGTTATGCCAATCATGCCAACAATATCCCCCTTTGGAATTGATGGCAACACCAATCAGTTATACAATCATATATGCCAATAATCTGCATCTTAGAATCTTCCGGTCTCAGCATCTGTCGGTCTTCACTATCTTTTCTTCTCCTTAAGCGTGATCATCAGATTTCTTTTTCTTCTCCCCCTTTGACAGCAATGCCAAAGTAAAAAATGCATCACTTGACTTCAATCTAATCAGAACTATAAGTCATATCATACTGCATTAGAGCCGCTCCCCCTACAAGGTAGCTCACATCTTCATCAATCCTTAGTGAAGAATAAACATGAAATCCACATGATTGATGCAACTCCAACATCTTATTTCTTTCGGTGTAGGGCTCTAACCCCTAATTTAGTTCTGAGAAACTCAAAAGTAGTCTTTGGCAATGGTTCAATAAAGATATCAGCTAACTGATCTTTAGTCTTCACATACTCCATCTTTACCTGCTTCTCCTAAACTATTTCCCTTAATAAATGATACTTCAACTCTATATGCTTGGTTCTTGCATGAAGTACGGGATTCTTGGAAATATTTATTGCACTTGTATTGTCATAATAGATAGTCAATGGTTCAAACATATCTATCTTGAATCCTTCTAGCACATGTCTCATCCATATGGCTTGCGTACAATTCATGGATGCAACAACATACTCAGCTTCAGTTGTAGATTGAGAAACACAAGTTTGTTTCTTGCTTGTCCATGCTACAAGTCTTCCTCCAAGTAGAAAAGCTCCTCTGGTTATGCTTTTCCTATCATCCACATTGCCTGCCCAATCTGCGTTAGTAAAAACATCTAAAGTGAAATTTCCTTTGCAGGGATACCATAATCCATAGTGTAATGTTCCTTTAAGATATTGACAAATCCTCTTAACAACCACCATGTGACTTTTTTTGGGCTCTTTTTGGAATCTTGCAACTAACCCAACAACATGAGCAATGTTCAGTCTGCTATGTACAACAAAATGTAATTTACCAATCATAGACCTGTATTCTTTTTCACTAACATCAGGTGAATCATCTTGCTTTGTCAACTTGCAACCTGTTACCATTGGTGTACCTACTGGTTTATAGTCTTCCATGCCAAAAGTGTTTAGCACCTCTTTAATATACTTACTTTGACAAATCAAAATACCACCATCCAGTTGTTGAATTTGTAATCCAATAAAGAACTTTATTTCACCAACTAGAGACATATCGAATTCCTTTTTCATCTCATTAACAAAGTCCATACTCATATTATCATCTCCACCAAAAATTATGTCATATACAAATACTTTAGCTATTAGCATCTTGTCTCCATCAGTTTTTAGATAAATATTACTATCCTCACTGGTACGTTGGAATCCAATCTTGATCAAATGTGCATGTAGTCTCTCATACCATGCTCTTGGTGCCTGCTTTAGACCATACAAAGCTTTATGCAATTTAAATACCATATCCTTATCATCGGTCAAGGAAAAAACATTCGGTTGTTCAATTTATACTTCCTCTTCAATAATTCCATTCAAAAAGGCTGACTTGTCATCCATTTGGTAGACTTTGAATCCCTTATATGTAGCAAATGCCAGTAACATCCTTACTCCTTCAAATCTTGCAACCGGTGCAAAAGTTTCACCATAGTCTTCACCTTCTTCCTGTGCATATCCTTTGCAGACTAACCTTGCCTTATTTCTTACCACTTTTCCATCTTCATTTAACTTATTCCTGAAGACCCATTTAGTTCCAATCACATTCTTGTGCTCTAATCTAGGAACAAGTGACCATGTTTGATTTTTCTCTATTTGATATAATTCCTCATTCATTGCTTTCACCCAGTCATCATCTTTGAGTGCTTCCTTAACTGTCTTGGGTTCCATTGTAGAGATCAAACAATAATTTTCTCTAATCTTCCTCCTGGTCTGCACACCTGCATTCTTATCACCAATTATTTGGTCCAGAGAGTGATTTAATCTCACATATCTAGGTATAGTCTGTGTTGGTTTTGCATCTTCCTCATCTAATTCATGAGTCGATTCACTACTTTCTTCTTCACTGTCCTCGCTTACCGGTTGAGCACCTAATACTGCATTTGTCAGTTGATCATTATTCTGTGCTTCCAGTTCAAAAATCACCAGTCTTTTTTCATTATCATCTTTTTTAGGTGCAAACCTACTTGATCCTTCAGATTTATTTGACAAATCATCCACCTTCACATTAACAATTTCAATTATTTTCTTAGTTCTCTTATTATAGCATTTATATGCTTTGCTTTTAGAAGAATAACCAAGGAATATTCCTTCATTAGATTTTGCATCAAACTTTCCAGTGTAGTTATCCTTTTTAATAAAACATTGACTTCCAAAGATTTTAAAATAACTAACACAAGGAGTTTTACCATACCATAGCTCATAATGTGTCTTATTGTTGTCTTTCTTTACAAGTATCCGGTTTAATGTGTAGACTGCAGTACTTACCGCTCCTCTCCAAAACATCTTAGGCATATTACCTTGTAATAACATTGTTCTAGCAACATCAATAATTGTTCTGTTCATCCTTTCTGCTACACCATTTTGTTGTGGTGTCCTAGGAGCAGACATCTATCTCTTGATACCTTGTTCATCATAATACTTGACAAACTCATCAGATGTGAATTATCCTCCTTGATCAGATCTTAAGCATTTCAAGTTTTTACCAGTCTCATTCTCAACTAGAGCTTTAAATGCTTTAAATTTATTAAAGGCTTCAGATTTCTCCTTTAGGAATGTAACCCACATCATCTTAGAATAGTCATCGGTAAAAAGCATGAAATATCTATCACCAAAATAACTTTTTGTTCTCATAGGTCCAGAAAGATTAGTATGAACCAAATCCAAAATGTTTTTAGATGTACACTTCTTTCTCTTAAATGAAATAGAGGTCATCTTACCAATTTGACAGTCTTTACATATCACATTATCTGGTTTAACAATTTGTGGTAATCCTCTCACAATACTAGACTTGCTTACCTTCACCAAGTTATCAAAATTCATACAACAACATCTCTTGTGCCACAACCAACTATCTTCCATTTTTGCAACTAGACAACTATTGATATTAGCATTTAAATGAAATAAGTTACCTCTTGTTTGTTTTTCGGTAGCAATCAGTTCAACATTTCCTCCAAGAATTCTGCAGATTCCACCATTAAGCTCGAGCAAATAACCTTTATTATTGATTTGTCTAACACTTGACATATTATGTTTCAGACCATCGACCCAAAATACATCATCAATATTATTATTCTAATTCAAAGAAATAGAACCTTTACCTTTCACCATTCAGGGAGAGTCATTTCCAAATCTAACAACACCTCCATCAAATTCATTAAGAATTAAGAACTTACTCTTATCTCCAGTCATATGGTGTGAACCACCACTGTCTATAATCCATTCATTACTATTTTTGACATGAGAAACCAGTACCATCTCATCAGACAATTCCTCCTTTATAGCTACAAACACAATATCTTCATTGTCATCTTCATCTTCAGATTCTTCATCGGTCACACCTTCATCCACTGCAACATAATAGTGTTTTTTGCCTTTCCCTTTGAATCTCTTGAACTTATCTTTCTTATCGGTGTTAGGGAAGTTAGTAGCAATATGACCAATCTTACTACAAGAGAAACACTTTAAAGGTATATTTCCTTTATACTTACCAGTGCCTCTTGGAAATCTCTTGGCTAGCAGTGCTTCAAGTTCCATTACTTGATCTTCATTGTCTTCACTTTCTCGGTTACCTCCATGACTAGATCTACACTCATGACTTTGACATACATTCTATTCTTTTCTAGAAGATAAGTCGGTAATAGAAGCTTTAAAAGAAGATTCAATAGATTTTGCCACAGTATTGTCAAAACTATTTAACTCAAAGGCTGTGAGATTACCAATCAAAGAGTCAATAGTTACCTTATCCTTTAAAATAGATCTCAGTTCTTGGATTGACAACTCTAATAACTTACTGAGGTTGAAGAGTTATGAGCATTTTACTTACCACAACATCATCATCAATTTTACCACCAGCACCCTTTATACCACCAACAACTTCTTTAATTCTCCGACCATATTGTGCAATGTTTTCTCCTTCTTGCATTTTCATATCATCAAATTTACCTCTCAAGATTTTCTCTTTTGCTCTTTGTACATGCTCATATCCTCCATGAATTGTTTCTATTTTTTCCCAAACCTAGTGTGTAGTTTCCAATCCTTGAACATCAATATATTTAAAATCAAATAAAGTATTTACAATAGCTTCAAGGGCTTGCATATTCTCTTGCTGATCTTTAAGTTCATCTGGTGTCAAGGGAGTAGTAGTAGGAGCCACATATGTTGTTTCAACATGTTTCTAGTATTGAGTACCAAGACCTTTCAGACATATCTTCATTCTGTCTTTCCAGATCTTATAGTTATCCTTGTTGAATTTTGGACCCTCTTTCTTTGTCTTCCTTAGAATCTTTTCCTCAAGCGGTTAAGCTTTTCTGCACACAAAGGACCACGACTTTGATACCAATTGTTAATCCTATAAGGATTCGGTTAATACTGAGAGGGGGGGTGAATCAGTATTAACACAATTTATAACTTCAAATGCAAATACCATTTACAACAGATCTAAAATCATTTAATACATGAATCTATCCCTTTAGTAGATCTCATACACTTGTTACACTCTTATGCAATCTTATTAATCAGAATATTCACCAACTAGATATATGACCAACACATACTCATACATTATTAGATCAAAATACTTCATCTGTTAATTCATTAACATTACTGATAACCACTTACAGATGTTTGATAAACAACAATAAACTTATCATAACTGGTAATCAGAAATAATGCATGAAAACATAAACACTATGAAAAGACATTCCACACATGAACACCAAGATTTTTAACGTGGAAACCCAAATGGGAAAAAAATGGTGGGGATTGGAACCCACAATAATTTGTACTATTTCGAAGTACGCCCTATTAGGAACTTAGCCCGGTTAGTAGTAGACCCTATTAGGAGTCACTTGGTTAAGGGATTTGCCTATCACTCCATCTAGAAAATTAATGATCTATTAGGATCAACCTGGTTAAAGGATTTAAAAACTCTTTTTTGAGCTACCCTGCTAGGGGACTTAGATGGAAAAGGCTTGTTAGGACCTACTCGGTTAAGGGATTTATGTTGTTATAACTGTTAGGGAACAACAGTGAAAAACAAAATTATATGTTACTTTTCTCTTTCAACTTGCTAAATCAGATCCAGTTATGCTTCACAATCTGCAACACTCAGGCAGATCTCTATCCTCTCTGGGATGACTTAACTCATTCTCCCAATGCCACCGATACATGAAACATCAGTTGTGTCACCCTAAATAGCAATAACATCTAAGTCGGCCATAAAACCTAATTACATCTTGAATTTACAATACATATCATATCAGATCAATATCCAGATCATTACAACAATATACGATGCAATATCAATCATTGATTATTTATAACCCATCACAAAAATCTGATCTGTACAAAATTCAAACCCTTAGAACATTCCGCTAAGCACTTTGCTCATTCCTGAGAAATTCTACCATCTTCCATGCCAAAACACAATTCAAATTATTCATCTGGGTTGTGTCTTGTTATCTCCTTCATGTAGATTCACCACCAATCACTTTCATATCAAAAATCATTTCCAGTTGAGTGAATTCATCACCTGTCCTAAAACCCTACTAAAACCCTAGCACAACTCCATCAGAAATTCAAAACATGCCTTCCGGTAATCACCATAGGATGTGGTTCTGGTCACATATGTTGGTTTGATGATGATTGTAATGTATTCATCACTTGTTGTCATTGATGAAACACTCACACACACACACATATGATTACATTGACTACCGGTGTAACTTCATTGGTTTAAACTATTAACCGATATGTTTAAGGTCTATCTCTAATAGGTACTTTGTGTCAACCAGTATGTTCTTAAGAGATAACTTGTGGTTACATTAAGTTGACATCAAAATGAAGATAAAAATGAAGATGGAGATCAAACAAAAGATTCTAGGATAATGGTTCACATGTTTTGTTCCAACCGGTATTGACTGTTCTAACCGGTATCTAATTTTGTGATGAGTTACCAACACCATTTTATTGATGGTCATTTTTGTGATGAGTTATGTTTACTTGTCTAGATACATTGCACCTAGGAAATTATGTTTTGAATTCCTATGGCCGACATAAGATTTGTATGTCTATTTAAAGACATCTTAGTGAGTCATTTAAGAGAGAGAACTGATATAGAAGAGGATTTTATGTGAATACTGATATGCATAAAGAGTGAAATCTTTTGTTGAAGAGAGATAAGTGTTAAGATGAAGAGCAGTGTTGAATGTACTTAGAATGATCTGATCGAGCAAGTCTTGTGCTACTCAGAATAGATCAAACCTTTCTTGTTGTTTTCTAATCATTACAACAAAATCAAATCCCCTAACCGGGTAAGCTCTAAAAAGGTGATCCATTAGTTTGGATTCTCAAATCCTCCAGCGAGGTTACTCCTAACAGGGTAGTACTCTTAACAGGGTATAAGCTTCTAATCAAGGTTGGGATCTCTAACAAGATTCACTCCTAGTAGAGCACTTTGTAAGACCTTAACCGGTCAGTTATCTATTACTGCAAATAGTTAACTTGTGAGTTCCATCTCACCGTGGTTTTTACATATTTGGGTTTTCCACGTATAAACACTTGTGTTATGGTGGATGTTCTACTTTATGTGGATATTGTTATTTCATTTTGGATAGCATGTATTTTGTTTAAATGCTTGGTTAAGTTCATCTATCGGTTAGTGTTTGAAGTTGTGTTTGTTTTGGTGTCACTGATTCACCCCCCCCCCCCTTCTCAGTGCTTTTGAAGTCCATCAACATACACAAATCCATCATAAAATCTTATGTCTCAAACCACAAGTCTCCAACCATCATCGATTTACTGATTTCATCAAAATATTTTCTTTTACTGGTTGAAGTCCTAATTCTCAGTCCTACCAGTAAACCCTATCATACTTACAAATTCTAAATCTGGTAGACCAAATTACTTAACCAACAAGTAAGACATCAAAGTTCATCTATAACTAGCATCAAACATTAATTGAGATAGGTTGCCATCAATGACAACACAAATAACTGATCATGTCATCATCATTCTCCCACCGATACAGTCAACAACTCATCTGCATCAGTTATGCCAGTCATGCTAACAGATGACTCCTCTGATGAGGAGCAAGCACAACAATCTCCTCATTCCTCTACACCCTCTACACCAGAGACAAAAAATTTAGAAGCTTCTGAAGGATTTGGGGAAACTCTGATTTATTCCTCTCCTCCATGCAATGTTGAACCTCAATGACCTCCATCTCCTTCACAATTTGACAAAAGAGAAGGAAAATAAATTATGCTAAAAGAAGAGAATATTCAAGATATTGATAAGGGTAGAGAAGAAGATGCAGATTTGGTAAAAGCAATGTTAATATCTCATTTAGAGACAAACCTTTCTGATGCACAACATAAAATAAGCTTCATGGAAGAAATATTGAGACAAAAAGAAGAAGAAATTAGAAAAGCAACCCAGAACATTGAAATAGTACAAAGAGTTGCTCTTGAAAAAGAAGAAAATTGTAGAAAAATTGTAGAACAAACTGAACAAGCTTTAAATCAAACCACTGCACAATTGTTGCAAAACAATGAAGAAATTAGAAAGTTGAAAGAGGAATTGGCAATGAAAGAGATTGAACTAAGAAATCAAAGACCATCAACATCAACTCAAGGAACAATAACTACTTTTTACCTCACATGGGAGCTTTCCTTGACTATTGAGAAATTGCAACAAGAAAATTTTGAGCTAAAAAAGTAGCTAAAGAAGAAAAAAAACAAAAAGGTAAAGTAGTCCAAAGGGTAGAACAGATTGCAGAAATTTCATCTGCTCTAGTATCAATGCGAAAGCCTTCTGGTCTTTATTCTTTGTTTCTATGTGAGAAATTCCTTAAATGGAAGATAAATCAATTGGTTCTGGATAGAAAGATAGAATATAATGATGATCATGAATTCATTGTGGATTTTTACAGCAGTCATCCCACATACCAAAACTAGATGTGTGAATTTTTCTTCCATGGGTTTTTGATGGGTCACTATTATCAGTCCTTCCTCAATATTTATGTTGGAGACGTTCAGGTCAAAGCTTTTGTTCCATTATTGCAAAATGAAGTAGACTAGGAAAACCAATTAAATCAGTATAGAGAGGCATAAAACGCTATGGGCCTTCCTATAAGAGATGCAACTCCTAATTCTTCAGCCTTTCAATTTGATTTGTTTCAATTTCCAAACTACAACCAGTTCAACCTTCATATTCCCAAAATTTGGACAACAATATAAGGGCATTTAGAGATGTACAAACCAACTTCCATTCAAAGAATTGCAAGCAACTAGGGCCAGATATGATACCATTGCATTACCACTGAAAAGAAGAGAGCCCATTTCCCCTACAAACATCTCCTAGAGACTTAACAGAGCAAGATATGTCATAAGAATCATAAAGAACAAGAGATAGAATGGGTTGGAACGAAATTCAGGCCTCCCCTAATCCTTATGCTAGTACCTTAGTTGGATGTAACAACAAACTTTGTAGGATCAACATTAAGGGATTGGACAGACAAAGTTGAACAGTGGAACAACTATGTAGCCCCTAGAAGGTATCATGAGTATAAATTCAATAAGCTAGATTTGACATTTTGGACTGAAAGGCAGAACAGGGATCTCCCAGATCAAACACAAGGACATGATTGGAATTATGAGGGGGAGAAAATGATGAGGGTTCATCATGACATTCTAAATCATACTTTATGTTAAATTTTTTTTAATTATCTATGAACTAATATGCCTGGTGGCGTCCTTATTACTTGCATGTTTATCCATTTTTTCTATTACACTCTGCATATTAGAAATAGTATCTTATGGTTAAATATTTCACTTTTTGATTAAAATTGCAAATATGAATGTTGTGTTAATAAAAAATATGTTGCTTTTTTATGTTCTATTGTCATAAATGTATTTTTGAATATATTTTGTGGGACAAGAAAGCTAAATCAGCAAACTCCAGTTCAATAGCCACCTGTTTGATGACGGATTCTGGGATGCTCCAGATTGAAGATCCTCTTGATCTTCCCTGCATTTATTCCATCATTTTTCTTTGAAGCATTAACTTCATTCTAAATTTTATTTGTTTGATGGTTAAGTTTTCTTTCAGTTCTATTATAGTTGTGTAGTGTTGTAAATTGTACACCCTTACTAGGGTGGTACAATTCCACGCTTGGTTTAGCACCTACCTTAGTGTGTTTTGCATCTTGTATTTCTAACTCCTTTAAGAATTTAATTAATTAATTTAATTAAATCTAAATTCATATTTCATCACTTCACACATTATAAAGTTGGGTCCTTAACCCTAAGCGTGCCCCTCTTCATCTTATTCCTTCAATTAATCATTTAATCATAAACCCTAATTATGTCCTATTTTGATCTTTAAGGCCCAATTTCACATGTAAAAACATCTCAAAATAAGTTTTAACTTTGGGATCCGCTTTAATATCATATCTGACGGCCCTGAAAATTTGGTGAAAAGTTGGTCGGACTGTGTGCAAGTGCAACAGTCCCCAACATTTTCCCCAAAATTTTGGGAGTGCAATTCTATGATATTATAATGCTTAACCCCAAAATATTGGTGGGAAATTGAAATCCTAGGTCGGCCTAAAGATGAAATTAAGATCTAGGTTTTCATACATAAGAGCTACCTTTCTTCATTTGAAGATCTAAAGAAAATCGAATCTGGAAAACCTTTGGGAGTGATTACAAGGAGCCTTCTATGTAGCGAAAGAGAAGATATTTGGAGTCTTCAACAACATTCAACAACACCTATTAGGCATTCATCAAGCATTCTTTCATCAATTGGGGGATTTTGAAGATACGGGAAAGCAATAGGAGATCATCGATTGAAGATTGGCGTGTACCTCTCCCTTGGGGTTGGAAATGATTTCATGTTGCTTCTATGTTTGTGTATGAGCTTCATTACATCAATTTGATTTATATTCATTCTTTAGATCACTTTGCATCATTGATTTAGAGAATTTACTTTGTCAATTACAAGCAATTAGGGTTTACTCTTAGGGTTGCTATAGATTGTTTACTCTCATCCTAGGATCTTGCACACACACAAGGTTCTTGCACACACTATTTTACTATAAAAATTGACTATTTTTTGAGGTAGAAATCACCAAGATAGGGGTTTGACTAAGGAAAAACCCCATATAGCCATCCAAAACCCTATTTTTAGCTACAGGTGCATTCGGGATCCGAGCGTCGCTGTAAGTTTCAGGTTCGACAAAGCGCACAGGGACTGTTTCAGAGGGCAAAAATCAGTAGAAACCCTTGGGACAGGGCGTAGCTCCCTATTCCTCCCAGATATGGGTATATTTTGGCAGAACAACAAGTTTTAGTCTTCACATCCCAACTTGACAGGTACAACTTTAGACCTGTAGAATCAGGACAGTGATGCAGCACCCTGATCGCGAACATTTTTGCTCAGATTTATGGTATAGGTGCACATCTGAATTTGTCTCTTAATCTCTACTTTGTAATAGTATATCAGTTATCATCAGTTCTGTATTTCCAGATTAATGTTGTTTATGCATACTTGTATTCTAGGTTAAATCATTCAAATCTGCACTTTTGCATCACTTCTTCCTCTCATTTGTAGCAAAAGAATAGAAAACCTAAGAAGTGATCCTTGGCTCTCTCTTCCTCACAAGAAGTAGCCGAAGTGTGTTACCTCCCTAAGGTCTTTCATATTTCACAGTGTGTACATGAGAGTGGCATTAGAACTTGTTTTCTTAGTCTAACTTTTTCCCCTACACAAGTTGTTACTCTGTTTTAAGCGGGTAACATGATTTGAATTTGAATAAATGGATATCTATAAATATCCTGTTGAGTCCTGTAATAGATAATAGAAAAATCAGTTAGTATGTTATTCAGTAATAGAGCTTCACGTTGTAACCAACAAGTTTGTTTCCACTTCCTATTGGAAGTAAATTTCAATGAAAACCAACAAGTTGATCTACGAATTTGTGTATTAAGGATACCACTAGAGGGAGAGCATGGCCCACTCAACTGAAGGGAGGTGATCCTTGTGTTGTTTCTCTTTTGTGTTTTATTTCATTCATTGGAATTTATTTCACATTATTCAGAATCTTTGTTAAATTGTCTCAATTAGAATAAAGTGTTGATTCGTAGTTGTTTCATTTTCATTAATATCTTCACTTGATAAATTCATAGAGATTTTAATCTTCAGTTGTCATTTATTTTCTTTACAATAAATGAATGTAATTTCTCATTTTTAGTAAGATGAAGAATTTGGTACTAAGAAAAGAACAAAAATATTGTTGGGACTAAATCATGAAATTCATTGTTTTCTTGTTGTTTAGTTTAGATTTCAATTCTGCACTATAATTTAGGTTTATTTTTTGCAGGCATAAATTAGATTTCCTTTTTAGCAAATGTACATTAGGATTCTTTTTATAACTTAAAGATAGATTTATTTTTCTAGAAAGATAAAAGTTGTTTAAGCTTAAGATTAGGAAATTCCACGGTTAAGATCTTTAATTCTGTGATGTTCAGATCATTGGTATCAGACTCAAATTATTTTTAGATCCATTAATTTTTGTAGTTTCATCCTTAGAAAAGTCTTTAAGTTCTCAAATCGAAGTCTCGGGAATAGCTCTAGATAGATCCTGACAGCTCCTGACGGAGAAAGATCCAACCTCATTCATTGTTCTACAGTGCACAGCCCCCCATAAGACTATCCTTATCGTAGACAACTTCTAGACACACCCTGAGTCGATGATAAAAGAATTGAAATGATGCAAGTTGTGACATCAACGACATCACCCATCACAAGTATAAGACCTTAGAGAGAAATCAATGTCCTTTTTAAACCCTAGACCATAGTCTTGAGTTCCTTTCAAATATCTAAATGTTCTTTTGACAACCTTATCATGAGATTGCTTTGGATTTCATTGATATCTGGTAACCAAACATACTTCAAGCTTAATATAAAGCCTAGAGGCGATCAAATATAACAGTCCACCAATCATAGACCTATAGAGAGTCTGATCAACTCCCAGAGATTCATCATCCTTGTTCAGTACTCACTGGTTGAGTATTCTCCATACTAGAATTTTGTAGCATCTCCTTAATATACTTTTCTTGAGAAATGAAGATTCCATCATCTAATTGAGCAACTTGAAGTTCAAGAAAGAAAGACAACTCACCAATCATTGACATCAGATTCCTTATGCCTTTCCTTTGAAAATATCTTACATACCTCGTCATCTCCTCCACAGTAATATCATCAACATATACAATAACTATCAAGAATTTGTCATCCTTAATGTTAAAATTAAGATTACATTCGAATATACCTTTCTTAAAACCTTCCTATTGTAGATACTTGTCTAGCCTTGCATTCCAAGCTCTAGGGGCTTGCTTAAGATCATATAATGCATTTTTGAATCTACACACCATGTCCAGGTCTTTAGCCAGCTAAAATCCATCAGGTTGTTCTATATAGAATTCTTTCTCTAGATCTCCATTCAGAAAGGCCAACTTGACATCCATCTGATACACCTTAAAATACTTGTGAGCAACAAATGTAAGAAACATTTTGATTGCCTCCATTATAGGTTCTATATAGGATTCTTCCTATAGATCTCCATTCAGAAAGACTACCTTGGCATCCATCTGATACACATTAAATTCCTTATGAGAAACAAATGTAAGAAACATTCTTATTGCCTCCATTCTAGCCACTGGAGAAAAAGTCTCCCCAAAATAAATGCCTTCTTCTTGAGAATATCCTTTGCACACGAGTCTAGCTTTGTTTGTTGTCACTTATCCTTCTTCATTCAGTTTGTTTCAAAATAACCACTTGGTTCCAACAACATTCTTGTCTATAGGCCTGGGAACAAGTTCCCATGTCTAGTTTTTCTCAATTTACTCAAGTTCTTATTTCCTATCTTTCATCCATCCTTCATTCTTACTAGCATCAAAAAAGGTCTTGGGATCAACCATTGATAGAAGACAAATACTTGGTTTTTCACTTTCCTTCACAAGTAATCTACACACCTTCATTCTTATCACCAATAATTTGATCTTTTGAGTAATTCTTTTGGACATACTTTGCCAAATTCTTAGGGTTCTTTTCCGATTCCTTTTCCTCCATCTCATTTTCTTCCTCTTATTCATTTACAGTGTAGGAAACACATTCTATACCACAATATTTAGGTTCTTATGTGGTCTGATTCCAATTTTCATCCACTCTAACATTTATTCCTTCAACTATCTCCTTGAGTCTCTTATTGTAACATCTATAAGTCTTCCTTCTTGTTCAATAGCCAAGGAAGATTCCTTCATCAGTCCTTGAATCAAAAATTTTTAGATCTTCTTCATCTCTTTTAATGTAACACTTTCTTCCAAATATTTTGAAGTGCTTCAAAGTGGTAGTCCGTCCATACCACAACACATAATGGGTCTTTGAATTTTTGACTCTAACCTGTACTTTGTTAAGAATATAGACAACCCCTTTCTGATAAACATCAAGCAATTTAGCATATTTTAGTATTGTCCTATCCATCTCTTGAAAAATTCTATTTTTCCTTTCTAGTACCCCATTTTGCTGAGGGTTCCTAGGAGAAGATAGAGGTCTTCTAATACCATGATCTTCACAAAACATTTAACTCATTCAATGCAAATTCATGTCCAATATCAAACCTTGAGAATTTTATCTTAGTATCCATTTCATTCTCAATCATATAATTGAAACATTTAAACTTATCTCTTGCTTCATATTTTTCTCTTATAAAAGTAATCCATGTCATTCTAAAGTAATCATCAATAAGTATCATAAAGTACCTCTCACCATTTAATCCTCTTGTCCTGGTAGGTCCACATAGATCAGTATGTGTCAACTCCAAGGGTTTTGAAGTAAAATATTCCTTTCTCTTGAATCTTATCTTTGTTTGCTTCCCATTTGACATTCCTTGCATAGTGTATTGGTAGGATTGATGATTTTGGACATATATGTTACCACTTGTGTAGAGTTGATCTTTACCATGTTGCAAAAATTGATGTGTCCCATTCATTTATACCATAGTTAGCATTCATTGCTCTAGGCTATTAGATAGTTTCCTCCTTTAGCTTCCTTTAGATGATAGATATTTTTATCGGTCCTTGTACCTTCTAAAATTAGTCTCCCTATGCTTCCTTTCTTGATTTCACATATATTCTAATGAAATGTAAGCTTGTATTATTTGATGGACATCTAACTGACACTGAGAAGATTATATCTTAGTCCTTTAACACAGAGAACATCCTTTGTCTTGTCCTTTCCATCAATGGTTATGGTTTCTTTACCAAAAACCTGAGTAGCCTCTTCACCACCAAACTTAACTGATCCACCATTCCACTTTTCAAGATTAATTAACTTCCTCCTATCTCCATTCATATGATTAGACAAACCACTATCAATCACCCATGCATTTGGTTCTTCTTTTGCATGAAGGGAAGTCCATACAATCAATGATCTATCACTATTTTCACTATTAGATAGAGTACCAATCTCTTCACATTTACCAACATTATCAACTTTTATAGCCATGAACAATGTCTCATTATTTGAATGATTATAGTCTTCTTCTCGTGATGAATAGATACTTTACTTGGAAGAAAAACTTCTTTTAGGTTTGTCCCATTTGTTTTTATCATCTCCTCTTCTATTGTTATCTTCTTTGAAGTACATTTAGATGCATAATGACCAATTCTTCCATAATTAAAGAATTTGAAGGTTAACTTACCTTTATATTTGTTGGTGCTTTTCTTCAATCTTCTTATGAAGTTTTCTTTTGCATTGTGAAATTCCTCATCGTGACCAACGTTGCCTTTTAGTCTCTTACTAGATTGAATTAAACTTCCTTTTTGGGAAATTATCTAGTTTAAATTCCCTCATTTTAAAAGTAGCAAGTGCACCATAGAGTTGATCCATTATGTTAAGTGTCTAGGTCCTTACTTTCCTCAATAGAAAACACCTTGGGAGTATATGATTTAAGGAAAGTTATAAGAACCTTCTTAACCACTTCATCTTCCTCCAAGTTACCACCAATGCCTCTAATTCCACTTTTTTAGGATAACTGGTGAACAACTGAGAGGGTCTGGGGGGGTGAATCAGTTGTTAACAGATTATAACTTTTAATCCACAATACAACCTTAAAACAAATCAAGTACCAGTAAAGCATATACAGATGCCGGTAGGAACAAATAGCATCTCAAGATAAATGGACAACAATCCAATAGAGTGAACTACCAGAAATAGCATCTACCATGCCTGATTACAATCTCGGTTAAGCTCAATGCCGGAGGAGTAAATCCTCTTTTGAATCTAATTCGATCACCAATGATCGACCAACTCCTTTGCCTGAATTCTATTACAATATTTGCACATTACATTCCTTGACCATGACCTTTTCCATAACCATGATGCTCTACAAAGAGTTTCTACCTCTTATTTATACAAACCCTAAGGCCTAAACCAATTAGGTCGGCCACCTAAAAGATATTACAATAAGATCATTACATAATTTCATATTACAATGATATGCCATGTCATCTTAAGACCAAAAAAACAATAACAAATCCATAAATCATCCTAAGACATCCCGGTAACGTGTAGAGTACACGTTAGCATGATACCGGTCCATAACCTAGATAGGTACCGGACCTATTCTGGGTTCACCACGCCAAAGCAATGTCTTCAAGTAGTTGAAGAATGATCAAAGAACATCTTCAACATCCTGAAATCCATGAAGAAGTTGCACCAACACCAATTAGCATCCTGTCATGATTCCTCAATGAAAGCTCTACCAGTAGAGCATTAAACCAATGTCGGTAAGGGTTTACAAGAGTGTATGATAGCATCCGATTACCAAGCCAGTACCAACTGACTAAAACATGCTCATGGAGAATATAACACATGAAAGCAAACATACTTCACTGATCCAAACATGCTGGAAGTGTCCAACAGATAGTCTCTTTTGTCGGTAACACTAGATCTTCTACCGATAACCAAAACCTGTCTGACAAAAATATCAAAGCAATAATGTAAACCTCTGGATCTCAAAGATGACTACTCCCCCTGAGTAGTAGTGCCACTCATTAGTGCCATAATGAATAATGTCTCTGGTAATGCATGCCAGACTGATGACAAACTTCATCAATCAAGTCTCTGCCGGAGGGGCAGAAACCCCTAACCTGTCTCTCAAATACTCAAATGATTCCTTAGACAACGGTTTAGTGAATATTTCTGCAATCTATTATTTAGTTTTCACATAAACCAATTTGATTTCATTTTCTTCTACCTTGTCCTTCATAAAGTTAGAATTTATTGAAATATGCTTAGTCTTGGGGTGAAATACCGGATTCTTAGACATGCCAATAGCTATAGAGTTATCACAATAGATAACTACCGGTTCACTACAATTTACCCTGATATCCTTCAACATTTGCTTCATCCACAAGACTTGAGTGCAATTAGTTATCGCTGCAACATACTCAACTTTTGCAGTAGATAAAGAAATGCATGACTATTTTTTGTTGCTCCATGAAACCAGTTTCTTTCCAAGAAAGAAAGCTCCACCAGAAGTGCTCTTCTTGTCATCAGTATCTCCTGCCCAATCTGAGTTAGTATATGCACATAAAGTGAAATCATCATTTTTAGAATACCATAAACCATATTCTGTTGTTCCTTGCAAATACCAAAATATCCTCTTTACTACACATTTATGATTTTCTTTAGGATTACTTTGATATCTTGAAACAATACTTACTACATTCATAATATTAGGTCTAGTCTGAGTTAGATATAACAAACCACCAATCATAGACTTATACCTTGTCAGATTTACCGGTGTAGAAGTATCCTTGATAGATAATTTCTCAGTTGTAGCCATAGGAGTACTTACCGGTTTGGAATTATCCATACCAAACTTCTTTAACAATTCCCTCAGATACTTAGTTTGATAGATAAAAATGCCTTTGTTAGTTTGAGTAATCTACAAACCTAAGAAAAATATCATCTCATCAATCATGGACATTTCAAATTCATTCTTCATGTTGTTAGCAAATTCCATGCACAATTTATCTTCTCCTCCAAAAATGATATCATCAACAAATAATTCAATAATCAGAATATCATTATCAATGATCTTATAATATAAATTACTATCAACATTACCTTTAGTAAAACCAAGCTTCAAAAGATATTTATCCAACCTTGCATACCAAGCTCTAGGAGCTTGTTTCAAATCATATAAAGCTTTCTTCAATCTACAAACCATATATTTATCATCTGTTAGTGAAAATCCATCAGGTTGCTCAATGTAATCTTCTTCCTCAAGCTCACCATTCAAAAATGCACATTTAACAACCATTTGATAAACCTTATAGTTCTTGTAAGCTGCATAGGCAAAAAATAGTCTAACAGCTTCAATTCTAGCTACAGGTACAATTGTCTCACCACAATCAATTCCTTTCATTTGAGAATATCCTTTACAAACCAATCTAGCCTTGTTTCTTACAACTTGACCATCCTCATTTAATTTATTCCTAAAAACCCATTTAGTTCCAATACAATTCTTATTTTTAGGCCGGGGAACTAAAGACCAAGTCTCATTTTTCTCTATCTGATCTAATTCAACTTTCATAGTCTTTAACCAATTTTTATCCTTACAAGCTTCAATAACAGTTGCTGGTTCAACTTGCGAAATAAGACATACCTCTTCATTCACCATTTTTCTTCTAGTCATAACTCCCTAGTTCCTATCTCCAATATTTTGATCTTCAGAATGATTTAATCTTACATACATTGGTGTCTTTTGAACTTCAGGCTCACTATTCTGATCATCAGTCACAGTTGAATTTTTTGATTGTGCCGGTGTAACTGTCTCAGCTTCTTGTACCGGTTGAGGCATTGTCAGTTCAGTTATGATCATTTCCACTGTCGGTTCCCTGTCATATGATATATAATGATTTTTGTACGGTTTCACCTTTGATGTGAACTCTGTTGAATGTGTAGACTATTGTACTCACTGCTTCTCTCCAGTAGATATGAGGCAATTTGGCTTCCATCATCATAGATCTTGCTGCATCCAAAATGGTTATGTTCTTTCTTTCCACTACTCCATTTTGCTGAGGAGTCCTAGGTGCAAATAGTTGTTTCCTAATTCCATTTGTCTCACAATAACTATTAAATTCATGAGAAGTGAACTCACCGCTATGATCTGATCTTAGACATTTGATTTTCAATCCAGTTTCAGTTTCAACCTTCGCTTTAAAGATATTGAATTTCTCAAAAGCTTCAGACTTCTCCCTTAGAAAACTCACCCACATCATTCTAGAATAGTCATCAATAATCAACATGAAATACCTATCACCTTTAAAGCTTCTAGTCCTTGCTAGACCACATAAGTCAGTATGAATCAAATCAAGTACATCATTAGATTTATCATGTATGCTCTTAAAAAAACTTCTAAATTTCTTACCCAATTGACATTCCTTACATACTGGATTGTGAGGCTTCATAATCTTAGGTATATCTCTAACTTCCTTAGTTGAACTGATCTTAACAATATAGTCAAAATTAACATGACACAACCTCTTATGCCATAGCCAACTCTCATCAATATGAGCAATTAAGCATGTCTTATTACCAGTGGTCAAGTGAAAGATATTACTTACGATCTAAATACCAGTTGCAATCTCCAAACCAGTCTTGTTAATAATTTTGCATTTTCTATCTTTAAATTGAAGTTGAAAACCCTTATCATCCAATTGACCAACACTCAAAAGATTATGCTTTAAACCTTCTACATAATAGACATTATCAGTATTATGCTTTCCATCCAAAGAAATAATACCTTTCCCTTTGATCATACATGCCTTGTCATCTCCAAATCTAACTGGACTGCCATTGTATTCTTCCAGGGACATAAATTACCCTTTATCTCTAGTCATATGATGTGAGCATCCACTATCAATTACCCATTCAACCTTATCTTCAACTTTTGCTACTAGGGCCTTTTCTTTATTTTTGATAGTTGGTTCCAGTTCATCTTCCTTCAAATCATAGAAAACCTATTCTTTTCCATTGCCGAATCCACTACCAGAGTCTTCTGCCGGTTCATCTCCAGAGTCATCAGTTACTCCCTCCTCATCTTCTATGTAGCATTATTTACTTTTCTTGAATCTATATCTGTTATGGTTAGGCTTAAAAGATTTATTAACTCTTTCCTCAAACCTTGCATTCCTTTCAGGACATCTAGATGCAAAATGACCAATCTTATTACATGCAAAACATTTAAAATGTGCTTTTCCTTCACTTACTTCCAGTTGGTCCTTTAGGTACTCTTCTAGCAAATAAGGCTTCAATTTGCTCAAGTTATTCATATTCTTTCCTCATGTCTTCCAATTCTTTTTCATATAGGGATTTCCAATCACTTTTTCCAGCAGATGATGATGATGATGCATGAAAAGTAGGTTCAGACTTTATAGCTCCAGGAGATCCAAATTTTTCAAGCTCAAAAGTAAATAATTTCCCAATCAGAATGTCTCTGTTAACTAAAGTTTTTGCCATTGTTCTTAACTCATAAATTGTAATTTCCTTCATCTTGTAAGCCAATGGAAGGGCTCTCAATACTTTGGAAACTATTTCATCTTCACTTAGAAATCCTCCACAACATTGAATTCCCATAACAATCACATTCACTCTTTCCATAAATACATCAATTCTTTCATTATCTTCCATTTTCAAGTTTTCATATCTTACCCGGTAACCATCAAGTTTAACAATTTTGATAGTAGAGTCACCTTCATTTAGAGTTTTCAATTTGTCCCACATAACCTTAGCCAATGATTTATCAGTCAATCCCATGATCTGTTGATCAGTAAGTGCACATAAGAGGGCTTCTCTAGCTCTGTAATCATTTTCAATATTCTTATCCAAGTCTGTAGGAGCAGGATTTCAAGATGCCGGATCATAAGGTGTGTATTCTTTCTTAGTGATCTCCCAAATATCCTTGCCAAGACATCTAAGATTAGTCTCCATTCGAATTTTCCATATCCCATAATTTGTTCCATCAAGCCTAGGGATTTCTCTTCTGGAAATAGTTGTCAGTGGATTAGAAGTGTTAGTTGCCATAGGATCTACCTCAAGTGGTTTAAGCTTCTGCAAAAGAGGACCAGAGCTCTGATATCAATTGTTAGGATAACCGGTGAACAACTGAGAGGGGGGGGGGGGTGAATCAGTTGTTAACGGATTATAAGTTTTAATCCACATTACAACCTTAAAACAAATCAAGTACCAGTAAAGCACATACAAATGCCAGTAGGAACAGATATTGGTAAATAATAAAATTAACAATTAACCAGATAATCATTGCAAAGAAACCATACCACATAACACCATGATTTGTATGTGGAAAACCCAGAAAGGGAAAAACCATGGTGGGAAGCCTACCCACATTCAGATGATACTTCTATAGAAAGTATGTGATACAATGAGGGGCTTGCACATGCAGGAAGGCACACTGCCTAGAGCATACTACTCATTACAAAAGAGTCTCACTAACTACAGAGAGGCTACAACCATCTCAAGATAAATGGACAACAATCTAATAGAGTGAACTGCTAGAAATAGTATCTACCATGCATGATTATAGTCCCAGTTAAGCTCAATGTCGGAGGTCTAAATCCTCTTTTGAATCCAATTCGATCACCAATGATTGAGCAACTCCTGAATGATATTACAATATTCGCATATTACATTCCTTGACCATGACCTTTTCCATAACCATGATACTCTACAAAGAGTTTCTACCTCTTATTTATACAAACCCTAAGGCCTAAACCAATTAGGTCAGCCACCTATAAGATATTACAATAAGATCATTACATAATTCCATATTACAATGATATGCCATGTCAGCTTAAGACCAAAACAACAATAACAAATCCATAAATCATCCTAAGACATCTCGGTAACGTGTAGAGTACATGTTAGCATGATACCGGTCCATAACCTAGATAGGTACCGAACCTATTTTGTGTCCACCATGCCAAAGCAATGTCTTCAAGTAGTTGAATAACGATCAAAGAACATCTTCAGCATCTTGAAATCCATGAGGAAGTTGCACCAACACCAATTAGCATCCTGTCACGATTCCTCAATGAAAGCTCTGTCGGTAGAGCCTTAAACCAATGCCAGTAAGGGTTTGCCAGAGTGTATGATAGCATCCAATTACCAAGCCAATACCAACTAACCAAAATATGCTCATGGAGCATATAACACATGAAATCAAACATACTTCACTGATCCAAACATGTCGGAAGTGTCCAACAGATAGTCTCTTCTGTCGGTAACACTAGATCTTCTATCAGTAACCAATCATAATAGCTAGTGTTGACATCAATGATAAAACATCAATGCAACACATAATCAATTCATCCATAATGCCAACACACTTACCACTTCAGTTAACCACTATATGTAGCTATCAATACTTTCCTCTTCTAACATCCTTATATTTTTCAAATTTGATTTTGGGGTTTTGCAACTTTAATTTCTTTATCTTTTTATCTCCTTCATATATGTTGTTAAGTTTCTTCCAAGCATCCTTGGAAGACTTGCAGTTCATCACCTTCAACAACCCTATATTAGAGAATCCACTTATAATTGCATTCTTTACCTTTCCACTGTTCTCATGCATTTTCATCTCATTCGGAGTAGTGAAAGGAGTAGAAGGAGTAGTATAACCATCTACAATGGAGTTCTAGATACCAAACCCCATAGAGATAAAATATAATTCCATCCTCGTCTTCTAGAAGGGGTAGATTGTGCCATCAAACTTAGGAATCTTCTAAGATCCATCTTGTGCCATTCAAAACCTTTCTCAAGCAGTTAGCTTCTTTTGGAGGAACTTTTCTCTGATACTAATCATCTAACACACCCCGAGACTGAGAAGGGGGTAAATTAGCCTCGATCAAATGCTTGAACTTTATACCATAATTCAATATCAACTTAACCTTAATCTTTTAGCACTAATGAAAGATAAATCACTGAACACCATCCATAAGAGAACACCAATTTTACATGGAAAATCCAAATAGAGAAAAACCATAGAGATTTAATTCATGATATATGAATAAGATTACAATATTCTTTTGGGATTAATCCAAAGGAAGTGCATTGGTCCCTAAAGGACTTGTAGGTGGAGGCACACTACCCCATGACAAGGTACAAGATACTTGCAGGTTGAGATGTAGTTTCTAATGGCAAGATACAAAACTTATAGAGGAGAGTCACTATCTATGAGAAAAGTACATGAAATATTAATAAAGATAAATAGGCCTTCAACAAAACTACCTCCAACAATCTCCAAGTACGAAGTTGTCCTTGAGCCTCTATCTCAAGTAACCAACTCCAAAGCAATCATCACACTCTTATTCTACCTTACCTTCACATCAATTATTTCACAAATGATATTATCATGTAAGAACGGTATATACATTGATTCACACACTCATCCACACCATCAACATTGATTTGATCTTCTACATATACCATCTTTTTCATTGCAAACATCAACTAGTTCAGTTAGAGAAAATGATAGACTTAGGTCCTATCAAGTCGACCACCGAAACATAAATGTGGTGAAGGAAGACCAATCTAGTAGATAGAGAGGACCTAAAATAATTATAGCAATTATTCTAATTAATTTTAAAATAATTCACTCTATCACACATCCTCCAAACTTGATTATGAGGTAACATGTACATATATCAACCAAAACATCACTAGTCAACCCAAAACATATCTTCCAAATGAACAAGTCGAATGCGAATCCTCACACACCAAGTTAGGACCCAAAATCAATGCAACACAACCTTCAAAACAAGTGGAGACACCCAAGAGTACACGAGAAGAAAAAGAACACCTTCTATCACTTGAACTAGAGTAGTACCATGAAACACACATGTTGGACAAAATGTACTATTGAACAAATCCTCCATCATCATGCAAAGAATGCAAGGACATTCCTTGAACATCAAAAATTATTCCCAAGAACTTCTTTCTCCTTGACACGTCAATAACATGATGGCATAAAACAAATGATATAAAAACACTTCATTCCAAAGAGCCAAATAAACCAATCATGCACATAACACCATTATCAACTCTTGCACACATCACCAACATTTGACAATTAAAATGAGATATTGAACAAACATTATAAACATGTCCTCCAAGTTATTTCACCTTAATTATCAATACAGAGAAATGTGAACCATTCTTTGGACCAATTTTTAGAGACAATAGAACTATCAACAAGATGCAATCACCAACCACATCAACTACAACACTAGGGACCTAAAAAGATAAGAGTATAATGTCCATATAGTGTCAACATTATGTTCAAGTCTGCAAGACCATATCATTAAATCCAAAGGAAAACGAATCATTCTTCTAGACAATTGAATCTATATGTATATATGCACCAACTTACTTCATCAAACTTCCAAGGACAAAAATGTCTCAGAAACATCTTCTCACTCAACATTATATTCATAAGATCAATATCTCCATTCTATTTCCATGCATCTAATCCTCATCTTTATATCTCAAACCACTAGCATCATCATTAGTATCAACACATCATACAAAGTGTATACATCAAACGCCAAGGAGGTGGACATCCATTGAACATCTACAACCAATATTTTCCTATCTTAATGATAACAACTAACAATCAACTATCAACATCATCACTACTTCAACAACTTCTATAATTCTATATCCAACCAATATTCATACCATCAATGACAACACAAAAGAGACAACATATATTGTTATACATGAGGACGTTGACATCAATGACAACAGATATTGCCAACAATTTTGGGCTTGCACCTAGTCTTACACTTAGCACCTACATTTTTCTTTTTATTTCTTTGATAAAATGCAAAGAACTATAGATTGATTATATTAAAGAAATGAACCCTCAATTAGTTTAATAGATATCATATATATAAATTAAGACTTCAAATAAAAATTTATTCCTTCATTGACACCATTAAGATAGATCTACATATATATTATATGTATATTATATAGTATTTATCACAACTATATATACACATATCAAATGTGCTTGGGTATCTTCTCATAAAACTAACTATACTTTCTATCACATATTTTTTTACACATCCACACTCACTCACCAACCTATCCTACTATTGTATGGTAAATATATGTATGAATGCATAGAGAAACGTGTCCTTCACACTTGAGATATATTTTACACATGGTAAGGTGATTAAAGGTACCACACTTATATTATGATAGGTTTATATGTCTTTATATTGTGTGAGTTTAGACACTGCTAGTATTTAGCACCATTGTAGGTTTTCATCATTAACCTCCACTAAGATGCTCTTTCAGGTTTTCAATTTGATGGGTAGTGGTACAATTTTCCTTGCCAATACCCTCTAGGGGCCTAAACCATTGTCTTTTCTTCAAAGAATCTATCTTTATATTTGTGGAGTCTAAGGTAGTGATGTTTATAGAAAAGTATTATATTTTCATACTTATCATCCTAGTTTTTCATCATATACTCAAATTGTTATGTCATCACTAAAGTTTCTTCATACACTCTATCTATAGATAGTTGGTTATACTAATGTAGGAAAGAATTAGTTGTACTTGTTGGAGGATCTTGGATAATGTTTCCAAGTATACATATTCATTTCCAATGCGAACTAACGCATTTGTGTTACTAACCTCATTCTCAATTGTCTAAATTGGCCTCTATTTCTACCTTATTTCTTTCTTTCATTGTTCAATTGCTTCCATTTCCCACTGTGAACTTATTTGTAATCAATTCTCAATGGTTTTTTATTGTTTTTTTCTAGTGTTTGCAGTGCTTCCTTTGATATTGACCATTTCTACATCAATCTATTTCCTCTTTTTTCCTTTTTCTCTTTTTATGGTTTCTCCATTGTTACTATTTTTTACTTTTTGTGGTGGACTACTTATACTAGAACAACATTTATTCTCTCTAATATCCTTTTGGTCGATTTTTTTGTGTGGTTCCATTATATATTTAGTAAGTTGTTGGATAGTGATTTTTTTTTACAAGTAGATATAAATGATCTTATTTTGTTCTATTTATTTGGTACTTTTCTCCTTCTTTTGTCAATTTTATCAATAACATCATTTTTATTTTTCTTTCCCATGAATTATTATCATATCCTAAACTTTTTAGCAATGTGATTTACTAGATATAAAAGTAAGTGTTGATTTGTTACTTTTTACCAACTTGTTGAAAGCCTCATATGGTAGTGATGGTATGATGAAAGTGCATAGCTTAATTTCTTCCAAGTGAACAAATTGTTTATTGATGATGAAGACCAAATTGTTCTCTAGTTTCCTCACCACTTGGAATTTATTAAACACTGACTCTTACCATACTAGAAAATGTTATTATTAGTAAAAATCTCTATATTCACCTTGATTTGATTCTTAATTATGTTGTTGTATCCTCAAATACATGGTGAAATTCTAGCTAATTCTACAAAAAGTAAAGGGCTAAGGATATCATTAGCATGTTGTACCTAAATTTTTATGACCTCTCTTAGTTTTCTCCTAGGGTTTCCCAAAGATAATATTCTTTATTGTTGGGCATCATTTTGTACATTGCATGAAAGCATGTAGATAGGGCAGAGTCTTCCCTTCTTGTATGAAATATTTTTTTATGTGATACATTTGGTAGCATTCTTGATTTTAGGATCTCTATTTTTGTTGAAGTTGAGAAACTTCCTATTGAATGTGGCCCTAGTTAGCATAATGACCAATAGATTTATTATCAACCTTTTTGGGTATTTCCATTTTCTTCTAAAGTCTCTTCACCTAGTGGATTTCTTACCTAGTAATTGTAGACATTAAAAATATTTGCAAGTAAGCATTGATACTAATATATCACATTAAACACATTAATCATCATATTTACCATTTATCCCATCGTTAATTAATTATTTATTAATCCACTTGTTTTTTTAATTAAATAATAATTAATCATTTAATTAAATGAAAACTAATTTCCTGTTTTCAAATACAAATTACTTTTTTGTCTCTTTAGTTAATTTTTATCATCAATTAACTTCATTTGATTTTAAAATCTTCTTCCTCTTAGTAGTCGCTTAATATCCAAATGGAAATTTGGTGCTCAAAATTATCAAATTATCAAACTAGATCATTCATTATTATCTTCTCAACAATTTGAAATGACAATTTTATATTTAATAGTTGACATGGTTTAACAACCACTCTAGTTAATTTAGATCGTTATTCTTATCCTCTTCTACTAGTTGATTTTTCCTCAACATGATCTTGCAACAAAAAAATAATATCTTTAAATCTATACATGATATTGCAACACAAATTTACTAGCAAGCTTATTTAGCCAATCTGTAGCTTTTGGAAAAATTTAATGATAACTCAATGATGAATGGATAGTACCAAACTGGTACTGAGAGGGGGGGGGGGGTGGGGTGAATCAATATAGGCAAAAACACAATCTTAAATCGGTTTGTTAGCAGACACTGTGCATTGACAGACAAACAGTAACACCAGTCTTTAAACAGAGTACAACCGGCAAAACCCAAAATAACTGAGACACGCATAAACCAGTTGACACTTATCTTCTCATATAATCTAACACTTCATTTCCATTTCACCCTAATGCATGAACAGGTAATCTACCATCAAAGATATGCATATAACAGCTAGATCAACATGATTCACCGCTTGACATAAAACAACATAGCATCACATGAAGAAGACATCACATATGACACATATATTTTTCATGTGGAAACCCAACTGGGAAAAACCACGGTGGGGATGAATACCCACAAGCTTGTTTTTGAACTCTTCAGAAGTCCGCTCTGTTAGGAGCCTTGTCCGGTTAAAGACTGATACAATAGGTTATGTTAGGAACCGATCCTGTTAGGGATCACCCGGTTAAGGGATGGCTAGAATACTCGGTTAAGGGTTAAACCCTGTTAAAGGTTACCTTGTTAAAGGATTTCAAGAACTCAATGGTTTTGAGTCACGCTGTTAAAGGATTTACAGCAAGTTGGTTAAAGCTACCCTGTTAAGGGATTTTCCAACTGTTGAGGTGGTTAGAGATCAACAGGTATTACAATGATCTGGTAATAGCACTCAATGCCAATGCAGATCCACTTTAGCTCCTCTTCACCTTCTGCACTTACACTCTACAGGTATCACTTCTCTCCTCTGGTCTGGCAGGAATCACGTATCACTTCTCTTGGATACACACACACAACGTTTGCCAACAACCTCAGAAAGAAACACAACATCGACCTTATAGGGAAAACAGATAGGTCGGTAGCATAAACCCTAAACCCTAAACCTGTTAGGTTAAGGAATTTAAATGGTTCAATCCTGACCGTTGAGCACACTGCATTAAATGCAATAGTCTTGATCCAATCTCAAGACATTCTCCATCATTCATTTTCCACCAATTTCATGGCGGCTGATAACCCATCACACATTATCACCGTTTACAGACTTCGCACATTCCTGAGGTAGATAGGAACAATCTCCTTCATGCAAGATCCTTCACGCACATAAGGCTTACGTGGCACCACGATCTGTTCTTCATTACCATGCTAACTCATCACACAAAGTCACCGGTTGAGCCACACAAGCTTGAAGCACTTCAATCGGAAACCTTGAAGTTGAGACTACCAACCGATAGTCATACAAAGCTTCCATGTGCCAGTTCCCATAACCATATGCCGGTTCACCTTGAACAAACACACCGCTTCACTTTGGCACAAATGCCAGTTCACACTGTTATACCGGTTCTCTTCTCTTCATCATATTGACATCAATGACAACACACAATGTCATTATGTCCTCATCTCGGTTCACATAATGCCAACATTTAATACCCATACATGCTCAAATGTAAAACTAACATAAATAGTAACCTTATGTAAATGCTAGGTTGAGACACTATTTTCCTTCTCTCTCTCTCTCTCTCTCATATACTATATATTATATAATAATAATACAAAATATTTACACTTGGTTACTTTAATGTATTGATTTTTTTTAAACATACTAGATGGATGTTCATTCTAAATGGATATCCATTCAAAATGGATATTCTATCCCATGTGCAAAGGAAATAAGATTTTATTTCCTTTGTAGTTGGATGCAAAGTAAAATAAACAAATATAATATTTGTTCTAAATGGATATCTATTTAGAATGGATATCCTTATTGTGAAACATGTAAAAAAGAATAAAGGACCATTTTGAGCATTCTAGCAATCCCCACACACTCTCTATTGTCAGGAATCTTGTAATTTGTATTTGATATAGATAAAATCCAACTTTTGGTGCACTCTTTTACACAACTCAATCAAATAATCATTTTTATGCTTATTTTTATAGGTATAATAGAGAGTAGCAATTATTATAAAGACAAAATGAAGAGAAAATTCAAACCAGATGAAAATGAAGTTTATAGAGAAAAATATAGATTAAAGAAGAGGAATCAACATAAACATATCTCAAATACTCTTCAAGGTGAGGCTTCTTCTTCACCTATAAATGCCATTGAAAGTGGAAATGGAATTGTATTTGGAAATTTGGAACTTGATATTGAATTTGATAATGTTGGACATGAAATTAAATTTGAAAATGTTGAACATGATATTGAGAATCAAAATGTTGAACATTATGTTCAACCAGATATTAAGAATGAAAATGTTGAAATATATCAAATTGAAAATATTACACTCCCTAATCCACTCATTTATAATATTGAAAATGAAACAATGAAACTTTATGTATCTCTAAATTGCATAAGAAGAGATGACTTTTGTAATAAATAAAAAATAATTATAAATTCAATGCATTGAAGAACCTCAAAATGGTTACTTAAAATCGATGAGAACATAATTAAAAATATTGAAGGAAAGAGATTGAAACACAAACTATTTGATTGTGGGCTACTAAATTTTTCAACAAATAGTTTTGCAATAAGACATGAACCAAACAATGTTAATTTCTTGTACAATTGGTAAAGATGTGCAAAATGAGAACTTTACTAGCTAACTTGAATATTTTCTAAATATAAAGTTAGATAAAATTAATATTATTGTTAATAAAAATATAATGCTCTCAATTCTATTGGAAAGGCTACTAAGGAGAAAGATAAGAGAGCTACTCGTAGATTTTAAATAAAAACCTTATTAGTAAGCCATCAATTGAGAAAGGTTATTTATTAAGGCAAACTTGTTTTGATTTAAGCCTAAATTGTACAACATTGTTTAGATCACTCCAAGAAGATCAAAGCTAGATAGTCCTCTTCAAAATGTTACTTGGACTTTTAGTGGTAGGCTTCCATGAGTATTACCTAATGTGAAGGATCTTTAGAGTTAAAAATTGGCAGTCAATACCACACATCAGATCCTAAATATTTTTTGGAATGTAGGTAAACAACGTTGTAGAAATAATTTTATGAAACACATCCAACTTTGAAAATATCACAAAGGGATTTTGAATCTTGTAAGCCATTTTACTGTGTGCTTCTTAAAATTTGTAACACATGTTGTAAATACCATGTAGAATTTTCAATGTATCATGAAAAAATCATGCTATATTTGTTCTACTTTGCATACTAACAAAATGCTACACGATTGTGGTGCATTGCAACTTCAGAAGTCTCCCAAGGACTTATTATATTTATTTTATGTGTTAAGATGATGGTTGCTTTCTCTATAAAAATTAATGTTAAAACAAAAAGTTTTTACAATGTGGTAGTTTATCAAATTTTTTATCATGTTTTCATAAGGGTAGTGGACATAATTTTGGAAAGAAAATTGTTGAGAAAAAAAGAAATTAGATAGTGAAATATAGCTTGAATAGTGTAGGTGAATGTTCTAGATGTGAGTTGGTTACAAGAGACGTCTATGTTTCTAATTTTATTTTAGATTTTATAATTATGCAAGGCATAGCCACAGGTCTTGGTGATTAGATCAACAATTCAAGATGTTTAAGGATTCTTTCCCAATTAGAACTATTATATTTGTGGTTGATTTTCTAGAAAAATACACATTGCAATCACAAAATCACGTTCAATATCAATATAACCACAAAATTAGACACAATCTAAATATTAAAATTCTATTCAAATTGTTATATTGTTCAGATCATATATAGACATGCACCTAATAGTACAAAAGAGGACAAGAAGATAATAAAAAAGTACTATTTTTACATGAGTGATGATAGATATCATTTGTTAGAGTATGTAAAACATTTTGTTTAAAAAAAAATTAAGTTCTTGAAATTTCAATAGGTCAACATCTCATTTGGTTAGATAACTACATGGGTCAATTCAAGAATTATTGTATGTCTTATTGGTTGAATAGAATGCATGTGGAGAGGGGTGTGCCTCATATTTGGATATTTTTGAAGCTGGTCATGGAATAGGGGAGCATGATGGAGTATGTGTATGT
Organism: Cryptomeria japonica; assembly: GCF_030272615.1. Lineage (NCBI taxonomy): Eukaryota > Viridiplantae > Streptophyta > Pinopsida > Cupressales > Cupressaceae > Cryptomeria > Cryptomeria japonica. Next base: position 477,320,947 of record NC_081412.1, read on the forward strand.
GTGAAGAGAGCTCTAGTTAAAGAACAACTAAAGATTAGAGGCAGTGCTACATGTTCTATTGTCCGGTGTAAATATGCAATGTCACAAGGAGGGAAACTTGATTTGGAAGTATGTAGATTATTTTGGTTGGTTGATGAGGGCACAATGGGAGACAAATTGGATGTCCAAACAATCAAATAATCTTCAAAGATGTATTCATTTTAAAGCTCATATATGAGTACATAGACTATTTGCACACAAGAGAGCTTATTTTTGTCAAAATTGTATTCGATGTGATTGAGAAATGAAAGTTTAGTGAGTGCGCAGATACATGGATTCCATAATATTTAGACCCTTTATCTCAATGACATTCCTCTTTACTCAATGCAATAGAAATTTCACTTGAATACGACCAACTTTTAGACCTTCTATAACCATGACATCCTTATGCAATTGTACTACAAGGGAATGGAGAGAGATCTTAATATTGGTTGGGATGATGTGTACAAGGATACAAAAAGATAACAAAATTGATGATAGATGGTGATGGTTTCATATATCCTATAGGATCAATTTTACATGGTAACATATATGATTAGAAAAAATGGCATACCTGCATTTGAAGACTTTGACAAACACAAAAGCATTTTCATTTATGTGCAACATGTTGTAGTGACAAACATAAAGTTATTCAAGCATCCTTAATTCGGTTTTGAAAATAAAAAAATAGAACTCATCAAGTCATGCAATATTTTAATTCCTTGATTTATGCTTGCATATTACTCAACTCAATAAATCAAAATCTATGTAAATTGGTTTCAAATAAAAAACAAAAGAAATTTTTTTTTTTTTTAAATCAAGTGAATTGATCTTAATCGTTCATCTCTCCATCCAAAAACTTGTTAATATATACCTCCTTTCACAAATTAGGAGGATCTCTTAAATAAAAAATCATAGATATAGACCATAGAGATCTTGAATGACTATTCAAGAGACCACTTTTTTTAGAAAACAAGCGAAAAAGACTTTATTAAAATAAAATAAATAAATATAACCAATATAGAGCTACATGATCACAACCTTCTATAAATACACAAGCTCATAATCCTAATGGGAACATATTTAGAAATGATCCATAAATCAAATATGCCAGCAACCACCATTTCCAAGAAGAAAAACCAACCAACCACCCATCCAAACTAAGAATCTTGATCAACGAGAAGAGTCAAAATAAATGGTTGGCCCTTATAATGGCCTAACTAGTCCAAATCCACCACATAACACATCCTCATATCTTTAGAATCCCACTTAAATAGACATTTGAAAACTCTATTCCATTCCCTAAGAATGTGAACAAAGGAGATAAAATCAAAGCTTGATGCAAGATGTAGAATTTGTTTAGCTATCAAGGCCAATCTCCATGAACAATATTGAAAATCTTACTTATCTTGAGAAAATAAACCAATATCACTTTCCCCCATCCTAGAACACAAGATTTCTCCAAAACCTTAAGAATATCCCAAGCATCCATCTAATTGTTAAAATGTGCACCCATATGAAGATGGAAAAGAAAAATTGAATATGCCCTCAAATATTATGCCCAACTCCTTCAATCCTTGTAGCACTAGGGTTTCCCCTAGAAAAACCATTAGTATTGATTTTGAAACAAACATTAGGAGGTGGATTCCACTTACCCAATCAATTGACCCTCTAGATTTTTTTTGTATATTCCCTAGACAAGCTTGATAAATAGTGGGAAGAAAAAGATTGAGGAGGTTAGTAGTATCTACATCTAAAGAAGATAATGACTCCTTGAGGTCAAAATTATCCTTAATAGTTTCTTTGAGCATACTCTTCACCTTATACAAAACTTGCAAACCTACTCAATGACAATCCTAGAAGATACATCAATTTATTTCCAACCAAATCTACTAAATAAAGAGGGATGGGCCCAAATCTTGAGATGACACAAGAAATTAATTAGAACCTACAGGATAGCCCAAATTCTCCCAAAAGTAATGAAAAGATGAGGCTTACAAAAAGGTCTCATACAAAGCTTCCACCAAAGCCTCTAAATTTTGATAAAGAAAGAACATTGACAGAAAAGATGATCATTGTATTATTCATTGCAACCACAATGGAAGAACTATGAAGGGATACAAAATCTATTGAATTTTCTTATGCACAAGAAAAATAAGAAGGGGGGTGAATTAGTTGTACAAACAAATATAAATATTTTCCTTAAATAAGATCCACAATAACTTAACTTTTATCACTTAATCCACAAAAATATATGAGCATGAAAGAACATGAAAAGAAGAACACATCATACACAATGCAACATATGATTTTTTGTGAGAAACCCTATTAAGGGAAAAACCAAAAGGAATGATATTCTAAATATATGAACACCTGTTAGGGTGACACCAATTAAGGTGATTTTTACAAAGAAAGGCTCACTGCCCAAAAGAAAGAAAGGCTCGCTGCCCAAATTAAGAAGAATAAAAGATAAAGAATCCACCACTGATATACCTCTACAACCGTAATATTTGTAGATACATTCAGCTCACTACTTTCGGTAGCTAAGACATGAAAGTCCACACTGCTCAACATTTTTCACCAGCTCAAACAACACTCATCAAACGATCAAGGAGATAGATCCTCTTTCACACACCTTCATTGCATACACATATTTCGTGACTCACTTCCTTTCCATTCACATTTCCAAACTCTCATCACATATTCATTTCACACCATGCACACGCCATCCTCAACAAATTATCCTTTATTTATATCATTGTCACATATATGAAATCTCCCAAGGTTAGCTAAGCATATTAACCAAACATAATTCAATAAAAGTCAACAATAAACATTCCCACGATGGAAAAGAATGTAAAGTGGACCAAAACACATCTTAAATGAGACCAAAATAAGCATAATACACATTATACAATGATCCATAATTATCGAAGAAATAATGTGAAGTGTAAACACCTGAGGTCAGCCAAACCTGGAGTAAATACCATCAAACTTTGAAACCATGATTCTAAATCCTAAGAAGTCACGCCAATTGAATAGAATGAAGCTAAGAACATTATCAACTTATCTCTAAAATTTCAACACTAGAAACCATAAAGTAGAGAAAGGTGGAGCATGCATTTCACACGGAAATGGTATCACATACTAGTGAACACAACTTCCTTATCACAACAATCCAGAGCACCAAATCCCAAATCTAGCATCTCTAAATACTTATTAACAACATAGCGATCCCATATGAATAGATGTACAATATATGATATGAAGAGAAAATCTCTTAGTAGAACTACGCAAGAAACTCAATATCAACTAATTGGTGGGTGGCCATCCTAAGAGTCATTCTACAAAAGAGCATGCTCTCCCTTATGAATAATCCAGAAAAGACTACTCTTGATAAGGGTAGCCCCTCTTTTAATAGTATTCCAAATCAAGAAGCCCTTACTATTTAATTATATTCACTAATTGAAGAAAATAGATAATACCACACATCAAGGAGGAAGAATGCAGAAGACAAATGTTTCCCCCTAATTTTTCCTATAAGATGCAAATAGTGTTAAAGTATCTTTCTATAATCTAAGGGAAAAATGGATCTAGAGAGAAATCAAATATAATGTGAGACCAAAATATAAACTTGAAAAATGAAATAGTGTCTCTTCCTCCAACCTGTTCTCCAACTTCCTCAATCTTGGCCCTTGATATCTTTAGATCATATTTGGACCGTTGATTCTTGCCATCTCAACTTTGGCCTTGGAATTCCTATAAATACCCCTCATTTTGGAGCAATAAGGATCCCTTGCATTCATAGCTTTAGCATCATTACTATAGGCAATTTTAATTTCAATCATCTAGTAATTAGCATTTTGGATTAATCATAGTATTGCATTTCATATCATTTGCATAATCAATCATGATCAAGTAATTACTCAACTCTTGAGTTGCCACTTTGGAGGTCATTGCTGCATTGAGAGCCAATCAATCCAACACCTTCAAGGTCCTCAAGAATAGAGGAAAATGGGACATTTCAAGGAAGGCTTATGGTTTGTATTTTTAATCTAATTTTCAATTAAGCTTTTCATTTATGTTTTATTGTCTCATTATATGTGTATGCCTTCTTATATAACACATTTTTAGCATCACATTAATTGGCACCCACTGTGGGGCCTAGCTCCTTTGATCTTTAACTAGTTTGCTTGCAGGAAATTTCATTGACAGGTTGATTAGCTCTTTCAGTGGGCAGATTAGCTCTCTTGGGCTCCCAAATTGCGTTCTTGGTCTCTATTGTAGCATCCCGACATCTCAAATGGCATTTATGGGAGACTTATCAACTCTGTTTTTATGTTTTTCTCTGTTTTAGCATTTTTAGTCTATACCTTAGCATTTTTGGTATGTTCTGTAGCGTTTCTGGTATATTTGACAGCATTTTCAGTCTGTTTAATAGCATTTCTGGTGTGTAGAGTAGTGTTTCTGGTGTACAGAGTAGATTTTGGGTCCATTTGGCAGCATTCTTGGCACATATGATGGCGTTCTTGGTCAATTTGATGGTGTTTTTAGTTTTATTAATTTTTTAAATGTTGTATGTTGCATTCCTTATTTTTTCTTCTGGACTGTCATTTTCCTTAACCTAATTTGTAGATTATTGGTTTTGCAGGTACTTATTTCACTGTGAAAGACCAGAGTCATAAACTATTTCGTCGTCAAAGAATGCACTATAAAATACTAACTTTGTTTGCAGCCATGAGATTTTGCACTCATTTTTGTTAAATTAGGCACATAGACTAATTACAATAGAAATGAACAAATGTGTCTTATGTGTTTTGATGATAGGCGAGTATTCTCTCACCTTTCTTAGGTGATCAGAAAGCTAGACTCATATTTTCCTTTCAATAGTGCATATCTTTAGTGGGCCCGCCCTCTCAAGGAGCCTATAAGGCCAAAGCCATAAAGTCTGGTGAGAGGGGAATGACCCAAGTGGGAATGGCTAACGCCAAGTACTCCAACCCACTATAAAATAAACGTGATTTGATGAAAATTGAGTCAACAATAGTGCTCAGGAATAGCTCTCATCTGTACCTTTGAGTATATCAAACCTTTGTTTTCAAGGCTAGGAGACCTTTTAATTGAGTTTATACCCCGGCGCATTGAACCGATCCCTTACTAGTTCCAATTAAAATTAGAAGCTACTTGGTTTACCTCCGAACATTATTAAATTCTTAGTGCATGGAGGGGGAAGAATCTCTCCTTAAGATACTCACCATATGTCCCTCTTGAGCATATGTGTGAAATCATCTTTTGAGACCTTATTGCTAGGCTCATAATGGGATTCCACTAGCTCTCACAAAGGCAAAAACACGGGCGCCCTTTAGGGGGTGACAAGGCTGTGTGAGCTGACAGGGTACCAAGTGTGGGCTAAGAACTAATAATGAAGCCAATCTCCTTAGGATAGACTAAATGATGTGTTTTCAATTGTTCAAAACCCGTTAAAACTTGGGCTTTCTTTAAAGCTTCTTGAACATACACTTTATGTGTCCTTTGAAACAAAAATACAATCTAATTTCTATGTTTGTAAGTCAAGTCAAGATATCATTTATTGAAATACAACAAAAATTGCAAACTCAAACTTCAAATTGTCAAATTTACAAGTTTCACAGCAGATTAGCTCTTTTGGTCCAAACAGTAGCACTTACGGTCCAAACAGTCCCATTTACGATCCAAACAGCCACACTTTCAGTCCAAACAGTAGCTCTTTGGGTTAAAACAGTCGCACTTTCAATCCAAACATTAGCTCTTTTGGTCCAAACAATTGCACTTTCAGTCCAAACATTATCTCTTTTGGTCCAAACAGTTACACTTTCAGTCCAAACATTAGCTCTTTCGGTCCAAATAGTTGTACTTTCAGTCCAAACATTATCTCTTTTGGTCCTAATAGTCACACTTTCAATCCAAACGGTAGCTCTGTTGGTCCAAATAGTGGCACTTTCAATCCAAACAGTAGCTTTTTCATTCCAAATAGTAGCTCTCTCAGTCCAAACTGTAGCTCTTTCAGTCCAAATAATAGCTCTCACGGTCCAAATAGTAGCTCTCATGGTCCAAATAACAGCTCTCTTGGTATGAATGTTAGAATTCTCATATTTCAACATAACTCTTGGGGTCAAAATAACCATTGTCTAAGTTCTAACATCACTAGTTTAAGCTTCAAGGTTCTTGGTCTAAACGTCAGCTCTCTTGGTCTAAATATCGGCACTCTTGGTCTAAACGTCAGCTCTTCTGGTCTAAATGTCAGCTCTCTTGGTCTAAACGCCAGCTCTTCTGGTCTAAATGTCAGCTCTCTTGGTCTAAACAACAACTATTTTGGGCTGAATGTCAAATTGCTCATGTTTCAACACTAGATGTCGTAGTTTGCACTTGCTAGGTCTAAATTTCATCTATCTGAGTCTGAAAATGAAAAAGTTGGGTCAAAACAACAATCTCCTAAGTTCAAACACCCAATTTGTTGAGTCTAAATATCATTGTTTTGAACTTTAGAGTCGATGCACTACAAAATAACATTTTTGGTATTTTCCTCAACGTTCCTGGTCATTTTGTCAGCATTTTTGGTCAGTTTGTCAGTGTTTCTAGTCATTTTGTTAGCATTTTTGGTTAGTTTATCAACATTTTTGGTCAGTATATCAGCGTTTCTGGTCAGTATAGCAGCATTTTTGGTTAGTATAGTAGTGTTCTCGATAAGTTTAGCAGCGTTTCTAGTCATTTTGTTAGTGTTTCTGGTAAACTACACTAAAATTAGAAAACAAAAACAACCCATTTCTGGTTAGTATAACAACTTTTTTGGTTAGTATAGCAGCGTTTCTGGTCAGTATAGCAATGTTCTCGGTCAATTTGTCAATGTTTTTGGTCAACTTGTCCACATTTTTGGTCCATATAGTAACATTTCTGGTCAGTTTAGCAACGTTTCTGGTTCGTATAGCAGCGTTTTTGGTCATTTTGTCAGTGTTTCTGGTAAACTACACCAAACTCAGAAAACAAAAACAACCCATTTCTCAAACAGCCAAACATAGAGACTAGGTCAACTTCTCGAGTTGCTTGATCAGGTTATCTTTTATCAAAATAGATTCAAAGATAGATGCACTAAGGTTCTCAAGTATTCATCTCCAACAATTTTAAGATCTAACATCTCAAAGTGCAACATCACACCTTATTTGATAAACTGATCACTCAAAACATAGTTTCTCATCAGGATCTATCATCCTCTATCATGAAACTACAACATTTGATCAGGATAACCTTGTCCCACATCGTAGGATATATCATTCCTATTGGACTTGGTTTTATCAAAATCATCAACATTGCACTCCAAACTAAGATAAAAAAACTTACAAACCTACATTGGCAGTTGGTCATTTATTGAAAAACCTTTAAGGCAATCGAGTCCTTGCACAATATTCAACACATGTATATGCCTATTTTAACTAGAGCGTAGAGAAATAAGATCGCTGAAATGGAAATTGAAACATTCGAAATAGCTAAAGATCATAGAAACATGGAGTACCAAAGCAAAGTACAAGAAGACATAACAGGTCAACATATCAGAGAAATCAAAAGCCAACTATGTCAAAACCTCACAAGGATTCAAGTACATCTCCAAACAAAGGTGGCTTTTTTATGCAACTCTTGCAAAGATCCCTAAGTGATTTTGATGAGAAAGATCACAATCGCACACTTATGTCTAGCAATGGATTATTCCCCCATAAGAAAATTGACTCTCCAAAGGCATCTATTCCTACATCTGTTGAAATCTTGCAAGAACCTTCCATAGCATCCTCACCAAAGAATACACCCAAAGATGAAGTTCCCCAAGGGATAACCATGATTTCTGTCAAACCTATTTTAGAGGATCATATTCAAAGCCCATCTCCTTCATATCCAAGCATTGATTCCTTGCAACATCCCCATAACACTCACTTTCAAATTGAAGTCCTCATGCATAGAACGCTCGTTAAATGTGTCCTAATAGATGGGAGAGCTGGCTTAAACATTTGCTCATTGAGTCTTGTTTGTGCTCTAGGTTATTCAGAAGATGCAGTTGATCCCCAGAAAAATATCACATTCAAAGTATATGATGAAATACCACCAACAGAGATGACAAGTGTCTCTCCCTCCAACCTCTTCTCCAACTTCCTTAATCTTGGCCCTTGATATCTTCAGATCAGATTTGGACCATTGATTCCTACCACCTCAGCTTTGGCCTTGGAATTTCTATAAATACCCCTCATTTTGGAGCAATAAGGATCCCTTGCATTCATAGCTTTAGCATCATTACTATAGGCAATTTTCATTTCAATCATCTAGTAATTAGCATTTTGGATTAATCATAGTATTGCATTTCATATCATTTGCATAATCAATCATGATCAAGTAGCTACTCAACTCTTGAGTTGCCACTTTGGAGGTCATTGCTCCGCTAAGAGCCAATCAATCCAACACCTTCAAGGTCCTCAAGAATAGAGGAAATTGGGACATTTTAAGGAAGGCTTATGGTTTGCATTTTTAATCTAGTTTTCAATTAAGCTTTTCATTTATGTTTTATTGTCTCATTATATGTGTATGCCTTCTTATATACCACATTTTTAGCATCACAGTGAGTATCTGGTATTCTAACAATACCGGATTCCACTAAAGACTCCATTATATTAATCTTTTCTAGGTACTTATTCCTCCCCACTTTTTAAATTTTATCAACAAACCCTTTCTTTAGTCTCTTCTGATGGATTCCTAAGAGGGGAAAAGCCTTCCTATTACCATCTTCCTTAGTCCTAGTGCCAAGAGTAACATCTTTCATCCCCTCGGTGTGTATTTTTTAGAGGAAGATCACCCAAAGTTTCAAAAGCCATAACTACCACTATATCCCCTCATTACTTCCAAACATTAGCCTTGGTCCAACTTGGATCTAGTAAAATAGAAAATCCATCCTTTAAACCTCAAAAGAGTCCATCTTTGAAATAAAACCTAGTGGACTATGACTCCTTGAACAAAATATTTATATATCTTGACCCCCAATAATTTGATCATGCTCCATTGAGTCAAATTCTTCAAAGTTTTCAATAATATTTAATCTACTTCCAAAATCCTCTCTATCTTTGTTTATTTATTGACAAGATGATGCCTTGTCTTATGTCAAGATTTCATAGAAATAAATTTGTTTGAGTTATATTTGTAGCATCCTAAAATTGCATCCCTTAACAATTTTGACCACATTTGGGTTCCTACCTTAGCATTTGCGCCCCTAGGCTTGACTAGGACCCGATTCTGGTCGTACCATGAAAATATGGCTTTATTTTGACCTCACACATCAACTAGGAACCTTGTCTCAGCCCTAAAATGGGGTAGGATCATGATGCCATGCCTTGGTCCTCCCTATTTGGGCCCCTCTTTAAACCCTCTTTTCCTTTTCAAAATTGAGCGGGAAAACTAGCTTCATGTCGACTCATGTTGGAAAATTAGTAAGTTTTTTCGATGGGAAAGTATAAAAGGAGGCTTTCCCCTCTCATTTGATAATACACAAGCATCGATTCAAGCATTCAAACAATTGAGAAATTAATCAGTCTTCCTTCAAGCCTTGGAGAAGCAACAAAGTCAAGATTCAAGCATTGAAGTGGATATTCACATCCCATTTTGTCAAAGACTTAATGAAACCCTAATCCTGTGTGGAGAGAAACCAAACTTCACAAGGAGGTATATCAATTGATTTTCAATCACTATTTAGCATCTACCTTAAAAGGAGAATCTTCAATTATAACAATTCAATCATCTTTTATCTCTATTTCATTGTTAATTCCAAAATCAAGGTTTGACTTAGGCAAGCCCCTATTCCTAACCTATTTCCCTTTTTTTCCATGTGTTGGAAACATTTTGGGAGCTCTTTTGGGGATCGGATCTAAATTTTCTTATATTTCTCAAATCCAGGTGCATGCCTCAGTCCAACAACTATAGCTATCTATTTTTGTGTTTTACCCATCATTTTTGGCACTTTACCCTAATTTCAGCAATGCAACTTACAAAAGAGGGAAAACAAATTCACACCTTGAATCCAATTAGTATTTTCAGTCCTTATCCTTTTTGGTTTGTGACTAAGTCTATTGGATTCAAACCCTCTTTTGAATGTAATAGGTCTCTAAGCAAAAAATAGCGGTTTTCATCCTTGAGGTGGAAACCCTAATTTTTCACCCATTACATTTTGGTGAACCCGACTCCTTACACCTTTAATTATGATTTATGTTCTCATATCTGAGTGTTTATGCAATTTAAAATTCAAGTTTTCATTTACAAGTTTGATTTCCAAGTGAATTTTAAAAATTTAGAGGTTAATTTCAAAACCCTAATTTTTAAATTTAAAATTGAACTTGTGGGTTGTTTAAATTTTGGATTAATTATTTCAGAGATGATTGTTAATATTAGTTCAAATTGAAAATTATAATCTTATATACAATTTCAAATTAATTTTAAAAATTAAGAGGCTATTTTCACAAAACCCTAATTTTTAAATTTAAATTTACTAGTGGATTGCATGCTCTTTACGAATTTATCTTTTCCAAATTGCAAATCAATTTGCTTAATTAATTGGACAATCATTTTTACAAAATTTTGCATTGTTTTATTATTTCAAGTTTTAAATTTCCAAATTCCCTCCTTTGTGGATGAGTTTTACTACTATTAGTCCAACATATAATATCCCTGTGAGAAGAAGTTGTAGAATTAAGACTTCTCAAGGTTTAATTACCGAGGAGATGGAGCCTTATTTGGATAACTTGTTCCATGAGGATGTTGGTGGTTCTTCAAATGCTACAAATGACCCTGTTTATCCTCATTCTTTTCTTAATACTGATGATGTGGATGAATCACTAACTAGGATTTTTCATTGACAAATTGGTGAAGATTGACAATGGATGAGTCAACAATACTTGGAAAATGAGGCTTTACCATTGATTGAAGGAATAAAAATAATGGTTCAAAGTGATAAACTTGGTGTTGATGTGTTGCGTGGTATTTCCCGTATTGTTGACACTAATATTATTCCTATGAAGAGTTGTACCAAAGTCCTTGGTTATACACAACCTCCTAGTCAAGTTGATCATTCCATTCCTATGACTACTCCTATGGATAGTGTTCCCACTTTTACATCTAACATCATGGCTACCTCTACACAAAATGTCATACCTACACATGTTAGTCAAGGGGGAAACTCCTCTAATCATAATTCCTTCATCCCTCATCCTGTGAGTCTTCCATTTGTTGCATAGTCATCTCCCATACCTACCTATCATAGTGTCCAACCTCCTTTTTCTCAAGCTCCTCCTTCATACAACAAAGTTACTCCTTCTCAATCCAACATGTCCAATTTCAACCCATCCACTGAGGCTACCATCAATATTATATCCCAAACAATGTCTTCCTTACAACAACAAATAGCTTCCATGAAACAATAAAAGTATAATATGCCCACATTTGATGTAGCGTGCCCATTATCCAATGGCATCGTTCATTTTGTACCTCCTAAACATGTGAAAGTCCCTCAATTGGAGATTTATAATGGAAAAGGTGATCCTTTAACTCATGTTAAAACATTTCAGACTTTGCGTAGTGACTTTGCTCATGACCAAAGACTATTGGCCAAATTGTTTACTACAACACTTAGGTATAAAGCTTTGCAATGGTATTGTTCTTTTCCTCCTTATTTTATTACTTATTTTCAACAATTGGCTAATGCTTTCATTCAACAATTTCACAATAATATTGGTCCTAAGAGTACGTTGACTGATTTGATGCATTATAAGCAAGGTGCTAAAGAAAAAGTGATTGATTTTAGTGGTAGATATAAAAATTTGTATTCACAAATTACTTTTCCTATGCTTGATCAAGATATTCAAAGGATTTTGATTTCTAATTTGCGAAAAACCATTAGAGATAAACTTATCTCTTTTGAGTTTACTTCCTTTACACAATTGTGTGCAGTACTTCACAATTATCACCTTACCATGAGTTAATTGGAACAATCCTCTTCAATGGCTTTGACTGAGAAAAGTGAAAGTGCTCAACAACCTTTTCTGAAGTCCAAACCTAATAAGGGATCCATCAAGTTCAATGACAACGACAACACTCAAGTAGCAACCACAACAACAGGTGTGCTTCCTTTGTCCAAATACTTTAGAAAAGAATTTACTCCTCTTAATGAATCTTTGTATAGTATTATGATGCAACTGTTACAAAGGAATGTGCTGAAGCTTCCTCCTATTAAACCAATTGATCCATCAAAGACCTCCTCACCCTACTTTGATTCCAAATCATTTTGCCAATATTATTGTCAACCTAATCATGACACTGAAAAGTGTTATTCCTTAAAGAGTAAGATTTAATACTTGATTGATAACAATACCATATTTGTGACTGGTGTGAATGATAAAGGAAACAAATTTGTAGCTCCTCCAAATCAAAATATTCAAATTTTCTCTAATCCCTTAAGTTCTCATTCCACTAATGTGATTGAGACTGATCATCTTGCCTTCTCTCCTAATGATCTTGGCCTTGAGTCTAATAATGTGGTGCACCTTATTGATAAAATTGGACATCATAAGGACTTATGCATTACATTTGATTCTAGTGAGACTATTGAAGCACCTGATGACCCATTATATATCATTGTGAGAATCAAACACATACCCTCATGATGGGTGCTCATTGATCTTGCTTGTATGGTTAATGTGATAACGAAAGAATTTATTTATACATTATGATTACATCAAGTAACATATGATAAATTTGATGTGTTGATTAATATATTTTATGGTTTCTCTTGTCTCACTATTGGATCTATTACTCTTCCGATTGAGGTTGGTACTAAATGTTTAGATGTTAATTTTGATATTATTCCTATATCAAAATAATTTTGTGTGAATTTGGGACATCCTTGGCTCTCTTCCATGAAAGTGATCCCTTCTACTATTCATAAGTGCTTGAAATTCCCTCTTGATGACAAGATCATAGCTGTTAATCATAGCATGTAACAACCCACGATTAGGAAAAGAGATGTTAATATTGATTATTTTTGTTCTAAATAATTCCAACATCTTAAGCCTCAAAGTGATGCTTTGTTTAAATTTTATCAAAGATGGAAGAATGACATGATTTTATCTTTGAGTAAACCTAGAAATCCAACACTTAGTCTTCCTCTTAGCGATGACCATAATCCTTCTCCTAAAGATAATCTCCCTCTTTCTCCTAAGGATAAACCTATTCTTCCTCCTAAGGATAAGTATATTATTCCTCCTAAGGATATACCTATTCCTCTTCCTCATGATGGACCTAGTCTCCTTCGTACACCTTATATTCCTCCTTTATATGATGTGGTTCTGCCTCATAAATCTTACAAAGGAAAGGGCTTGACATATCCTATTGTTCAACCTAAAAGACCTTCTCCTATGAATCCTTCCTTAAAAGAAGAAAATAAGTCCATTCCTGTTGAACCTAAACCTTCAGAACCTTCAACTAAAACTAAACGAAACTGGTGTGCGAGAGAATACCAACGAAGAAATCATGGTAGAGCTCATGAACTTGCTTCTCAAACCATTTCTCTCTAAAGACACCAATTGTTGACATAATAACATTTTCTCAACCTTCTCCTAACCAAGAGGTTCAACCTAAATCTCCAAGACATAAAATGATTAAGAAAAATGATAGTTCAAATTCTATTCCTATTAGATCTCCTATTTTTATTAATCTTGATGATGAAATAGATGAGAATGTTGTTCATGATAAAAATGTTGATGCTAATAATTTAAATGATGAATATGAATATGTTGATGTTGACAATTATTTATGTAAACAATTTTAAAAGAATTAATCCTAGCTCCTAGTAATAGACAAAGTGAATCATCATTAGAGAATGGTCCTTGTTTGGAACTTGTGATAGCTTTATCTACCATGCTCGAAGTGGCTCCTCTTGCATGTTGTCAACCTTCCCAAAACAATGATGATCAAGATTGGGAGGCGGATAATTTGTATCATTATCTTCATTTGTGCTATAGATTCTCTCTCTCTCCTCTCTTGCTTGTTTGTGACCTTCTTCTATTTGTCTCTCAATTCTTCTATTTGTTGTCCATAATGTTGTCTACTTGAGGACAATGCAAAGCGTTCAGATCTATTTTGGTCTCTCCCATGTTGACTTCAAAGATACATGTGCCCTTCTTCCATGGTTGTTTTGCTTTCTTTGAGGGATAAGGACAATTCTTTGCAAATATATATACATGATATACATTATTTATCATAAAAAGCATACTGACCCCAAGGTTAACTAAAATCACCCAGTGTTTTTTGTCTTGTCATCATTATCCTTTGATTTTCCCTTTCTTGGGGGCATATTATTGTGATAATGTGCTTGTCTTTTTGGGTATATCCTACCTTAAATTAATTGCTCCCGATGAGGCATACACAATCACTTTAACATGGGGTCATACAATCCGCTCAATGATCTTACTTTTGCATATCTTAATACTTAAGTTACTTAGCGAACTTAGTCTTTTGCTTCGTATTATTGGTATTTTTCTTTTTTCATGACTCATAGTAAGATAACCTTACTAGTTTGTAGTCATGGTTCTCTCTTTCTATCTCTCCTTGATGCCCCTTTCATCTTGTCATCAAAGTTGTAAGATCCTAAAGTCCACTGGGGGCTTGGTGTATCTTGCCTCCTTGATGATTTGGTGAATTGTTTTCAATGTGAACCCTTGTACTTTACCGAGAGTATTATTTAATTCACACTCCCACTAAAGTGGGGGAGAAATGTAGCATCCTAAAATTGCATCCCTTTATAGTTTTGATCATGTTTGGGTCCTTAACTTAGCATTTGTGCCTCTAGGCCTGATTAAGACTTGATTTTTCTCGCACCATGCAAATATGGCTTTTTTTTTACCTCACACATGAACTAGGAACCTTTTCCCAACCCTAAAATGGGGTAGGAATAGGTTGCCACACCTTGGTCCTCCCTATTTGGCCCCTTCTTCAAACCCTCTTTTCCTTTTCAAATTTGACTAGGAAAACTAGCCTCGTGTTGGCTCATGTCAAAAAATTAGTAAGTTTTTTGATGGGCAAGTATAAAAGGAAGCTTCCCCCTCTCATTTGATAATACACACACACAATACACAAGAATCCATTCAAGTAATTGAGCAAGTAATCATTCTTCCTTCAAGCCTTGGAGTAGCGACAAAGTCAAGATTTCATCCTATTTTTTCAAATACTTCATGAAACCCTAATCTCGTGTGGAGACAAACAAAACTTCACAAGGAGATATATCATTTTGTTTTCAATAATTATTCAATGTCTCCCTCAAAAGGAGAATCTTCAATTATAACAATTCAACTATCTTTTATCTGTATTTCATGGTTAATTCTAAAACTAGGGTTTGACTTAGCAAGCCTTTATTCCCAACCTATTTCCCTTTCTTTTTGTGTGCAGGAAACAACTACAGAGCTATGATCTTCAGGTTAGGCATTATTTACAGAGATGAATCAATCTCCCTTTAGTCTGTGAAAGGTTAAAAGGACTAGGGATAATTTATCCATGGTCTTGACATTTTAGGAGCTCCTTCGGGGATTAGATCCAAATCTGCTTATATTGCTCAGATTTAGATGCATGCCTCAATCTGACGACTATAGCTTGTTGTTTTTGTCTTTTTACCTTCATTTTTAGTACTTTACCCTAATTTCAACAATTCAACTTACAAAAGAGGGCAAACAAATTCACACCTTGAATCCAATTAGTATTTTTAGTCCTTATCCTTGTTGGTTTGTGATTAAGTCTATTGGATTCAAACCCTCTTTTTGAATGTAATAGGTATCTAAGAAAAAATTATTAGTTTTAATCCTTCTTGTGGTGGAAACCCTAATTATTCACTAATTACAATATCCATCATTGTATACTAGGGCTTTACCCATAGCTTTAGAATTAGTTGCATGCAACCCAGAAGGTGGTTGTTGAATCTTAGCTCACAACTTAGGGAAATTTACTTGTAGGTGTCCATACTCATGGCAAGTATGATAAACAAATAATAATGCTTCATAGTCAGCCTATTGGATCCAACTCATGCTTCTAAATATAATTTCTAGATATTCATGCAAAGGGTTATTTAAATTAATTTCCACATATATATGAGCATAAGTGGTTACTCAAAAATCAAGGGTTGCCAAGACATACCTAAGGGCTTCCCTTAAATTGTAATAATAGAATACAAGGTGTCATGGTGTAAAAATCCATTAGAAGTTGAGGGAGCCTAATCTAAATAATAATCCATGATGGAAGCTATTCCAAAAGACTAAATCCCAAATTCCATGATTCAAGACAAAAATTTCCCTTCTTGACTGTGAAAATAAGGGTTGTGTTCAAAGACCATATTTTGATCAACTAATCAAGAAAACACCACAAAGAAGAAACCATTTACTCCCAGGATAATTTTCGCATCTCCTTTTGAGAACTAGTTCTTAAGGGCCCAAGTCTCCAAAAAAGGTAGAGAGATGTGAAATCCCATGAATTTATAGATAAGTGCATGCTTTACAAGATATAAAATGCCATCAACAACAACAACTTGATTGATCACTACCACTAGCTGATCCTTACTTCTTTCCAAACATCCATTGGTTTTTTAGCATAGCCCTTGAGATTGATTATTCTTGGAACCCTTAGTAAAATTTAATAAAAGATTCACCACATCAACCTACCTAGATGATGAAGAACCTCCATTGGGAATATGTTTTTTAAAAGAAAAACATGGGTCCCTTGGACCCGTAGAAGACAAGAAGCATCCAATCACATGCCAAATTTCAAATAAAACCTCAAAAAGAAACATAAATCCCTAAAATATACAATAAAAATAAAATTGTATTCTTCTAAAGGAAAAAAATTACTTACTTTCATCCCTTTAGAGGCCTATCCCCTTGCATAGTAGCAGAAGGAAGGATATCATCCACATCTTCTTTCATGCCCTCACATAGTGGACCCTCCAAGATTGTAACCTCTTGTAGCAACTCCTCCATTATCATTAGGTGATCTAAAGAGAGGACATTCATAAACATGAGAAAATATTATTCTTAAAGCAAAAAGAACTTAATAGGAGTTTTTCTTTTACTTTTTATTTATTTATTTATTTTCATTTGTTGTTTTTTGATTTTGTGTTATTATTTCTCTAAATTTTTGCTCACCAGTTTGAACACCTAGTGGGAAACCTTGGTGTTTTTCTAATCTTAGTTTCATAGTATTTTAGCTTGATTTGATAGGTTTTACATGTAGTGTTTAACTTGATATTTTGTAGGTTACATGCATGTTAGTGAAATTGGTACAAAATGGACCTTTTTAAATGGATGAGAACATACAAATCCATATTAAATTTATTTAAGTTTTGAAAATCCATGACAAAAGAAAACAAAATCTTGGGGAGGTTGTATTACAACTATACAAGTGTAAAATATAAGTAAAATAATATTTTTTATTTATTTCTTTAGAATATAAAATAAAATAAAAACTGAAAAAGAAAGGTGGGATATGCATGATACCTTATAATTTACATATTATAGTGTAGAACCTAGAGCCTATGACCTTAATTCTTTGGTGGTAAAATTTATGTCCCCCTTATAAACTCCTATTAATGGTCACCTCAAC
Organism: Cryptomeria japonica; assembly: GCF_030272615.1. Lineage (NCBI taxonomy): Eukaryota > Viridiplantae > Streptophyta > Pinopsida > Cupressales > Cupressaceae > Cryptomeria > Cryptomeria japonica. The sequence continues at coordinate 477,338,659 of NC_081412.1, forward strand.
TTTTTTTCCCACCTAACTATCACTCTATATGCACTTGACACCCAATATTCACCCTTTTATCCATCACTAAGCATTGCACCACTAACATGCTACCATCTCACTTTTTTGACACCAAATTGCCACCCAATCTCCACTGCAACACCATCTCTTTGCACCCACCCTATTTCCCTTTCATCACTTGATTTCCATGCTCATTTTTCAACTACTAACCAACCAATTGCCAAGGTCTTTGTCTCTTGTCTATTTCACTTTTTTATACATGGAGATGATTTTTTAGCAATCGTAAAATAACAATTATTTTAAGGTAGTTGCTAGAGTTTGATGTTCTTCATAAAGATAAAAAAATTCTTTTAAGACATTTTTTCCAAAAATCAACTTTTTTCCTTAGGTTTTTTTTTGTGTGGTTATAGTTCTTAGAGTTGTAATGATGTATAAATTTTAAAAGAGAACTCAAATTTGAGATTTTTTTTCTTTCTAACATTAACATTTTTTTAGCTCTACGCATTGGTGTAGGTGATTTGTTATTGTCTAATAAGCATTTATGTGATTAGAATCTCTTTTATAATATTGTAGGAGCTTTGTTGTTGCTAATTATTTTTTTGTGCAACCATTATCATATGGAAAATAATTAGTTTTGAAAATACTAATATGTGCATGTAGGATCATGGGTTGATTAAATTTCAATCAAGATTTGAATATTTTTATTTATAGTACTTGTTTGTATGTTTGTGTCAGTGATTATACTGTGTTTTTGATTAAGTAAAAACAGGTTTTAAGGGACCTGAAACCCATTTACATTCGAAATATATTCAGAAAAGAAACAAAACACAACAACTACAAAAGGCCAGCAAAAAAACCAACAACAGAGAAAAGGACAACAAGAGGCCAGGAAGAAATTGACCCCAAGCCCAGCATAACAAGAAATTTAAAAACTCTTCATGGTTTCTTCTTCATTCTACACCAAGAGCATCATTGCCTTGGCCACTTCCCTCAAGTTGGTGTTTTCCTGAGCAATCTGACTCTCTTTCATTTTTGTGTCCTTCTCAGCCATAGTCTGCCTAGTTCTACGCCTAGGGGTCTGGTGGGTTAGGCTAGAAGTAGGAGCATCTTCAATAATTACTAGGTTCTTCTCCTGGTTTTTCTTTTCCAGATGATTCACCAGTGCATTCATATTCTGGGAGGAGACTTTAAGAACCTAGAGGCTGTGGTTCATAAGGCTTTTCAAGGCTTTCTCATTTTGGGCTATCCAGGCGTTGACATTTTCCTTGTCCTCCTCCACTTGTTCCTTCATGATTTTAATGACATCCTCCAAATGTTTTAGGTCACCTTTTATCATATCTTTCTCCAGCCAATCTTCCATTTCCATTTCCTCCTCCGCTTCACTATTTTCTGTCTCCTTGTTCTGTTTCCTAGAGTCAGACATCTTAATCAGCTTGTTGATCTTAACTTCTAGCTCCCTTTCTTTACCCTACATGCTAGTGATGTTTTCAACCACCCACTTCTGAAAATTGAAGAATTCAAGGGTGCAGTTGTGGGCGGTGTCCAGAATGGTATCCGAAGAGTCCTTGCTCTGTTTAGTCTCCTTCACATTAGGGTTTTCACCTTCCAAGCCCTTAGGGTTGGGGTGACGATTCTCAGAATTTCTCCCTTCCTCTCCTTCCCCATAATTCTCCTCCTTGTTAAGCTCCATTTCAGAATCAGTTTCCTTATCCTTTCCCTCTTCTTCATCAAATTGCACATCCTTTTCATCCTGCTCAGTTTCAACATTCCTTTTTTTATGGGTAGGGGTGTTGGGCTCCCCAGTCAAATCAGAGTCTATGCATTTCTCAGATATTTGAGCATTGATGATTAAAGGATCATCCTTGGTAGCCCTAGCCTTATCCTTAATATGTTCATAAATAAGCACAATGAGTCCCTAGTGCGCTAGAGGATAGGAGCTGGGCTTTTTAGCATGGTCGGCCAGGCTCTCATTTAGAGAGGAGGCTAAACAGAAGGGAAAAGATATTTTAGCCCCATGGTGGAAGTGGTTCAGGATAGCGAAATGATAGTTGTAAATTTTCGTAAATCTGCCATTCGTAGTCAAATATTCCATTAAAGCCCTAAGAACTTTTTGCCAGAAAGGTTTTACTTGTTGGGGGGTGTAGTATGATATGTTGTCCTTCTTCGCTAGGTTTCCCTTCTCATCCTCCGTCTTTGGGAAAATTTTGAAGGCCTCAGTGGCATACTTTCTATCCCTGTAGAATTTTGTCCCCTCCATCTTGAGTCCTGTGACCTCTGTGATCAAATTTTCATCGATTTGCCAAATTTCCCCAAACAGGGTAGCCCTATTATTGCTCCAGCTTTTAGTGAAACTGTGAGACACAGAGTTTGTACTACCATGGAGCTTCTCCATATAATCAGTGAAACCTTGTCTGTGGAGCCTTCTCCACACCTTTCTTTCACTCTTCCAGTTCTCACAATCTGAAGGCTCATTCCTGTTTAGGTTGCCTCCCATTCTTCTTTCTAGGTAAAGATATCCTCTGCTGCAAATCTCAATCCACATATAAAGCTTTGAATTTCTAGTTTCCCCTTGTAAAGACTCTTTCGCAGTTTTGAGATTGCTACTCATGTTCATATAAACCCAACTATTATTACTATTATCTTTCGTACACATATAATCTTGGTTATGATGCTGAGAAACACTCATCATCTGGCAGTTCATCCGCCCCCAAAATCTGTCATTGGTACTAGTTCCCCAGAAATCAATCATGATATTAGCTTGATCCATTGAGGCGATCAAAGTATAATTGCTCCTTAATCTCTCGTTTGATGTGATTTTCCCCTATGTATTTGACGTCCTTCTCCAATTTGACCCCTTCATTGGCAAGGATATCCGCTACCTTATTACCCTCTTTAAGGGTGTGGGTTATAATAATGCTAACATAGTTATTTAGAATATCTTTAGCATTTTTAATAATATTGGCAATATTCCAGGAAACAAAACTAATACCTTTAAGGGCTTGTATTATATTTAAAGAGTCCCCTTTGAGCCAAATTTTTTTAAATTTGAATTCCTAAGCTAACTGGAGGCTCTTTAGCATGGCCAGAGCTTCAGCCACATGCTTATTTTGGGTTCCAAAAGGGGAAGCAAAAGCAGCAATGCAAATTCCTTGAGCATTTCTAATAACTCCACCTCCACAAGCCTTTCTAGGGTTCCCTTTAGCCACCCCATCAAAATTAACCTTTATCCAATCATAATCAGGAAACCTCCATACAATGTTATCTCTCTTCTTCTTATTGTTTGATCTGTAGACCTTATGTATTAGGTTCCATTCAGTAAGGATGTCTTTTTCCATATCATTCATATCAATAATAGCCCATTGCTGATTATTCTTTGGTCTACACACTTTGTCCCAGGAAATCAAAGGTATTCTCTTTTTTTCTTCCACTCCTGACCATAAGAATCTCTTCTGGATTCTTTCCATAGCTTTAGCAAATTTAGCCAGAATACCAAACAAGCTGAGGGCATAAACAGGGAAATTTTGAAGGGTAGCTTGGAGGAGCTGCATTTTCCCAGCCTAAGATAACATTGAGCCTTTCCATCCTACAAGTCTCTTATTAATTTTATCAATGATCATATTCCAGAAGGAATTTGGGGGTGCCAACCCTAAAGGAAGACCCAGATAGGTGGAAGGGAGCATTTCCACTTTGCACCCAATAATGTTAGCAATTTTCTATTGTCTTATGATCAGAGTATTGAGGAAGTACATAGCCGATTTGTCCCAATTAACTTGCTGACCAGTTGCCAAAGCATAGGAGTTGAGAGTTGTTTTGAAGGCATCAACCTCCTTGACTGAAGAATATCCCATGAGGATAGTGTCATACTGTGTTTTGAAGGCATCAACCTCCTTGACATTATACTGTGTTGTTCTCCCCTCGCACTATTAAATTATTTTAGTCTTCGGACCAAAATTTTTCATTAAGGTATTTCAAAATGTTAATAATTCATGTCATATTTTGAACTTGTTAAATCATCAAAATAGCCTTGTCTAAAAAGCTCACATGCACGAAAAGGGATGTAATTTCCTTCTGAAATATTCAAATGTTACTAAGTTAGATTTAAGGATTGAGTTAGCCGTTTAGTGTTAGTTTTTATTTGATCTTGTTGAATAGGTTGACCTCATTGAAGACATGAAGATAATCTTACTATTTTTGTGCATGACATGTTTCAAAATCAAGGAGAGGATGCATGACAAGTTTCAAAAAGAGGAAAAGGTTTAAGAGATTCTAACACATTATTTCCACATGTTAAAATGTATCATAAATATATTTTTTATGTGTGTTGCACTTTACACCTCATCAAACTTCCATAGATGTGAAATATCCATATCAAGGCATGACTACTAGTAAGAGAGGTGATTGGAATCCTATCCAAAGTCTTATTCTCATTTAAGTTGTGTTACATAATGGATGGCTAGGTGTTTTTAGGGGTGTGAAGATTTATTATAGTGTAAAAGAGTTTTTAAATATTAAAAAAAATTCAAACAATGAAACCTTTTCCAAACCCTAAAGTCCATCAAATCCCTAGGGAGTTTACATGGAATTATTGTCTATAACATTATCTAAAAGGTATTCTAAGAAAAAATTGTGAGGACTAGTGAAGAGTAGATCTATATTATCGCCCGAAGATCAATACAATCATGTTCCTATTCCCAACATGTTTTACTAGAAAATATAAAGAATTTGTCAAACCCTAATGTTTTCTAAAATCTTGGGGAATCTTAGTGTGAACCTTGTGAGAAAAAGGAGAAAAAAATTATGAGGGTTGGTGAAGACATTGTAAAGTGTAGACCTATAGAAGATCAAGTATAAGTTGTGATAGGATATATGAAGGATTATTCTAGCATGATAGGCTTGAGAAGGGAAGTGATTTATGAATAGGTCTATGTTATCATTAATAAGTTTCAAATAATATTCAAATGTTTCAAAAAATATAAATAAGAAATCAAAGTCATGGATACAAGAGAACATGGTCAAGAGGTCTATACACTATAAGAAGTCTCATAGACCTTATATAAGTCTAATAAAATAAAATAATATCATTTGTATACTATATGATGATAGTGAGTAGATCCTTAGCCTCTTTGAGAGATAATGTAATGTTTTCAATACCATACAAATAGATATCAAAATAGAGAGGATGGAAAATACAACAAAGAGAAGGGATTTATGGAAGAATGAATCAAGATAATTTCATCAAACACTTAGGTTTTATAATAGGTCTACATAAATAGTGTATAATTTATTCAAGTTATAGAGCCGTGAAACCTTGGAAGATATCATAGATTAAGAAGTATGGAAACCCTACACTATCATTAAATATTACAAGGTCTATATGAGCCTAAAAATATATTAGGAAGGGTAAAGCAAAGATTTATATGGAAGATACAGGTTGTGAAGGTCTAATAAAAATTAGCCTAGTGGCAAGAGTCCTTACAAGTTCATATGGTAGTGAGTAGTGTTTGATGGATAGGTCTCATGTAGAGGTGATAAAGAGTAAGTAGATGTTCCTTGAAGAGATTGGTTATTTTCAACCATGAAACAAAATGCAAGGATTTTTATGATTTTTTTTTAAACTATGTCGGGTAAACTTTTTAATGTGATCAGTGACATTGGCATGAAACACCCTCTAGCTCCACGTGAAACACTTTTGACCTGGAGATTTGAACTAGTGAGGCCACAAATGGGGGACCTCATCCCCACATTTCACTTGATCAAACCCGCGAGCTCAATGTCCCAACAAAAGCACAAGGCATGTGAGCCCAATGGCCTAACAGGGATTTGAACCTTGGTGGCTGCTTCACCAATGAAGTGTTTTAACTGTGACACTACACGTCCCAAGACAAGGATTTTTATGATTATTGAATACTAGTCTTTAGAATATTATTAAGGACCTACAAAGTATTAAGAAGAATACACAGATTATGGGTAAGAGTGAGTCATCAAAATGACTATATTAGAATAGTCAAACAATAAAAAATCATTCACAAAGATCTTATGAAGATATTTCTAATTTTTTAAGAGCTTAAACTATCCATTCAAATGATTTTTCAAACTCAACTTAGCCTACAAAAGGTTTGGAATTAATTATACTATTACCATCATGAGAGGATTATTATAGTCACTATAAGGTCAAGCAAGATGGATGGATTTTGATGTTGTCATAAAGGAAATACCATACATATAAAGTAAAAATAGATATTCAATAGCATCACAAAGAATATAAATAGTGGTGTTTCCAAAGATCAAGGTATGAATAAAGTAAAGTCTCTAAAGGACCCCTCTTGCAGCAAGTTATCTGTATCAAAGTTAAATTTTGTAAAGATGTAAAATACTATCAAATAGTACATGGCTATCCAAACATTGAACTCATAAAAAACTCTATGCAAGGAGTATGTACACTCATCGAGAGTACTGTAAATTTTTGAATATGTTCAAAGGAACTTACCATGAATCCAATGAAAAGACACTTCCAACATTGCAAAGGATACAAGGGTTTGTATATCTTATGAAGTATATTACAGATCTTGAATAAAAGATTACCCTACTAGTCATTCTATAACAATGTTATCATGTATTTTGATATCATTAAGATAGGAACATCTAGAACAATAGTAGGGATTCATCAAAGAATCACTATAAACTATGTGAAGACCTTGCAGAGGTGGTAAAAATTGTAAAGTTCATTGATAGGTATGTTAAGAATTGTTTGTTAATCCTACGAGGATCCGGTTAATACTGAGAGGGGGGGTGAATCAGTATTGATACCAATTTACAATATTAAGCCAAAATCAAACTTATATCAGATCTAAAATAATTTATCAAATATCTCAAATTCTTTTATCAGATCTACCTACTTCTTTACCAGATTTGCTAACACATTAATCAAATCATTTATGACATCTATCAATTATTTCACCACTTAAGCAATAATATAAATTTGATCATTTACCAACTCATTATCCTCATCTATCAGATCAAACACTTTCTATACCAACTCTTATCAGTACTGGTAACTTTTGATAAACCTCTAATAAAGCATCATAACCGGTGTACTCAGAAATAGTGCATGAAATGTAACATAATCAAGAACATCACATGAAAAGCATTCCATACATGAACACCATAATTTTTTACATGGAAACCCAAATAGGGATCAACCACGGTGGGATTTGGTACCCACAAATATTTGTACTCTTTTGAAGTATGTCCTGTTAGGAACTTAGCCCTTTTAGGAGCTTACAATACGCCCTGATAGGAGCAGACCCTGTTAGGAGTCACCCAGTTAAGGGATTTCCCTAGGAGCTCAGTTAGGAGCTTGATGATCTGTTAGGATCAACCTTGTGAGAGGATTTACCACTCTTTTGAGAGCTTCCCTATTAGGGGACTTAAATGTTCAAGGCCTGTAAGGACTTACCCGGTTAAGGGATTTAACCTGCTGCAACTGTTAGGGAACAACAATGAAAAAGTGATCTATTACTTGCACTTCTCAGCTTGTTGAATCAGATATGCTCAAAACTCTGCAACTCTCAAGCAGATCTCACACTACTCTTGGAAAACTCAACACATTCTATTAAGACCACTGACACAATAAACATCAACTGTGTCATCCTAAATAGCCATCTCAACTAGGTTGTCTACTAAACCCTAATTATATCATGAAATTACAATACAAATCATAAGATATCATCTCAAATCAATATACGGATCATTACATCAAATTAGAATGCAATATCAACCGTTGGTTGATCGAAACCCATCACGAAAATCCGATCTGTATCAAAGTCAAAACCTCAAAACACTCAACTAAGCATTTCGTTGTTTCCCAAGAAATTATTCCTGGAATCGTGCCAAAACAAAAATCAAACATTTCATGTGGGTTGTGTCATGTTACCACCTTCATGTAGACTCATCGTCGATCACCGCCATAACAAAAATTATTACCAGTTTGATGATTTCTTCACCGGTCCTTAAACCATACCTTAGCCAAACTTCATCAAAAATTTGAAACAAACCTTTCAGTAGTCAGCACAAGTTCTGGTTCCAATCAGATACTCCTTTCCATGATACAATCTCACATTCCAAACCGCAAATCACCAGTCATCATCGATCACCCAATTCAACCAAAACATTTCTGCTTTACTGGTTAAAGTCCTAATTCACAATCTTTTGTTCTTTGTCGATAAGCCTTTTCTTTCGATAAACCAAATCACTTAGATAATAAAACAAAACATTTGGAACATCAATAATCATCATTTGACATCAGTTGCCATCAATAACAACATGAATAACTGATCAAGTCATCTAATCACAAAATCTCAATCTTTTCATCACAAATAGTCTTCTATCCTCTACCAGTGTAGTGATCGGTCTTTAACTGCATCACCTGTATCATCTCATTTTGCATCAGTTATGCTAAATTCCAACATTGTCTAGATAGCCTGCAATGTTGAAGGGATTAAGAAGCAGTCACCGACTAGGAGGGACCTCAAAGAGATCAATCCAGACCGGTCAGCAAGAGTAAACACAATGGAAACATAGGGACATGATGGAGGCAATGCATAACAGATTGAATTATATAATTAAAACTAATTACAACCAACTGGTAACAACCAGGTTAGAGAAACCGGCTCACAGGACTACTAAAACATGCTCAAAATACAGAACAGGTCACAACCGGGACCTCAAATCTTAAGATCTATCTTCTATGCTTAGTCTAACTTCTTGATTACATTCTAATGCTCTATTACAATGATTTATATGATCCAAAGGGATTTGGTTGGCCCAAAAAGAATCTAGTCAGCCCAAAAAGGATCAAAACCCGAAGAACAAGACCTAACGTGCAAAACCAACAAGGTCGGCCTCCGCCAAAGAAATTCCTCTAGAAAATCCAAAGGATGAAGTGTAGATCATCAGACAAGGTCATCCACATGCTAAGAAACATCGAAATCAATGCACAAGGCTCTTTAAGCTATGGAAGGGATCTAGTAGATCACTAATGCAAATAGGTCTAGGCAACTAGTAACAAAAAACTGTCTCAGAAACTAGTAGTGATAACTTGCCATAAAATTATCCAAATGCTCCATGGTTTTGGAATAAGGAATATGATCAAGTCTTCAGGAAAAATCCAACTCCACAAGTTCCAGTGCGCCAATTCTAGGACACGCAGAAAGAAATGTTGAAACTGCAAACAGAAAGAAAAACAAAAAGGAAATATTTTTTGTTGATGCAAGATTGCTATGAACCGAGGATTCTCCTGAATCAGACATTCGGGGTTGTTGAGAAAGTAAGTCTCTCACTTTATTGGGGTTAGAGGAAAACCAAGGTGTTCTATCTGTGCCTAAGAAATCCAAGATAAATCTTCAACTGGTTTGTCCTTCTACTTCACAAGATACTCCTTATAATGATTGCTCTGGGTACTATGCCCAGTCCTACTATCCAAAATGTCTTCAATCTGATCTAGTTCCTTCTAGGGAAACTATTTCTCCAAGTTTGCAATACTATCCTCACTGAATTTTGGTTCATGATACTAATGAAGATCTACAATGTTAAACATAGGTGAAATACTTAGACTATCCGGTAACTCCACTTCATATGCATTCCCAGAACTGAATTTTCTCAAGATCCTGCAAGGTCCAAAATTTCTCATCTGCAACTTGTTATAAGTTCCAACCGGGAATCTTTCTTTTCTCAGATACAGCATCACTTCATCGCCAACATAAAATTCCTTATGCCTCCTCTTCTCATCTACCTTCTCCTTATACTTGTTGTTCACATCCTCCAAATGTTTCTTAACTTGAATATGTATGCAAATTCTTCTGCTTTTGAACTTCTCTAGTCTTCACTGCTAATATCTCTTAATTCTGATACACCTCTAGGATGTACTCCATTAACAATCTCAAAAGGTGTTTTTCTGGTACTCCTGTTTACTAAATTATTGTAGGCAAACTCTTCTTATGCAAGAATCAAATCCCAACTTCCAGTTTTATCTCCAACTAAACATCTCATCAAATTTCCCAAGCTCTAGCTAACTACTTCTATTTTTCCATCAGTTTGTGGATGAAAAGTAGAACTGAACTTCAAATCTATCTTCATCTTCTTCCAAAGTGTTCTAAAAAAATAGCCAACAAACTTAGTGTCTCTGTCTGAAACTATGCTCTTAGGTAATCCATGCAATCTCACTACTTCCTTGAAAAATAGGTCTGCTATATGCAGTGCATCTGATGTCTTCTTACAATGTATGAAATGAGCCATCTTAGAGAATCTATCCACTACCACAAATATAGAATCATTCCCTCTTTGTGTTTTAGGCAATCCAAGTATGAAATACATGCTTATATCCTCCCAAGGTCTTATCGATATTGTCAAAGGTTTATACAATCCCACATTCTAATTACTACCCTTTGCAACTTGACAAACTCTACAATTTTGCACATATTTCCTAACATCCTTATGAATCTGGGGCCAAAAGTAATGCTCACTCACCAATGCTATTGTTTTGTCAATACTAAAATGTCTGGCTAATCCTCCATTGTGTTTTTCCTTTATCGGATTCTCCCTCATAGAAATCTTAGGTATGTAGAACTGAACTCCTCTAAATAAAATCCCATCCCGAATGAAGTAATCCAACCACTTTCTTATATCTACCATAACTGGTTCTCTACATGCTCTCTAAGGTTCTACAAAATCAGGGTCATCATCATACAAGGTCTTCAATTCCTCAAATCCTAATACTGTCACTCTCATATTTGTCAGCAAATTCCTTCTCCTACTCAATGCATCAACAACTTTGTTAGATTTCCCACTTCTATGCTTCAACACAAAGGTCTAACTTTGCAAAAATTCCACCCATCTCATATGTCTCTGATTCAACTTACTCTGGCTATTCAAAGATTGCAAGGTTTGATGATCCATATACAACACAAACTCCTTAGGCAACAGGTTATGTCTCCACTTCTTCAAGGCTTGAACTATGGCATAAAATTCTTGATCATACACTGAATATCTCCTCCAAGCATCATTCAATTTCTCACTGAAATAAGCTACTACTCCTATTGTTGTTCCACTTGTATCACAATCCACTTAAAATACTTTATTTAAATCCAGTAAAGCCAACATAGGCTTCTTAGTCACTTTCCGTTTCAACAGTTCAAAACTCTTGTTTGCTTCGGTGGTCCACTAGAATTCCTTCCAATATCCCCTCATGGTATCAGTCATAGGGATACAAATTCAACTAAAATTTCTGATGAACTTCCGGTAGAAAATAGCCAATCCATGAAATGATCTTACCTCTCCAATGCTTTCCGATGTAGACCACTCAACAATTGCTTTTACTTTCTCAAGGTCCATCTTCAAACCATCCTCAAATATCACAAATCCCAAATAGACTAATTCATCTTTCATGAAAGTACACTTCTTAAGATTTATCAACAAATTTTCTTCCCTCAACCTCTGCAAAACCTTTCTCAAATACAACAAATGCTCCTCTTGTGTCTTACTGAAAATCAAAATGTCATCCAAATATACAATAACAAACTTACCCAATAATTTCTTGAATACCTCATTCATCAGCCTCATGAAAGTACTCAGAGCATTAGTTAACCCAAAAGGCATCACCAATATACAGTCCTTCATTTGCCTTGAATGTTATCTTTCACTCATCTCCTTCTCTGATCCTAATTTGATGATATCCACTCTTCAAGTCTATCTTTGTAATGTATTTGGCTTCACTAAAATAGTTCATTATGTCATCCATCCTAGGCAAAGGAAACCGGTATTTCACTGTGATCTTGTTTATTGCTCTGGAATTGGTACACATTCTCCACTCTCCATTCTTCTTAGGTGCTAATATTGTTGGTACTACATAAGGGCTCAAACTTTCTCTGATCAAACCATTTTTCAACAACTCCTGCACTTGTCTATTCAGCTCTTCATTCTTTGTCGGTGTCATCCGGTGTGCAACTTTGTTAGGCAAACTAGCTCCAGGAACCAGGTCCATGCAATGACTGATACTTCTCACAGGTGGCAATCCATCGGGCACATTATCTAAAATGATGTCTTCATATTCTATCAGCAAATATTTTATCTCTTCTGATTCTTCTTCTTCTTCATGATCTGGATTTTCAGTCTTCTTAGGAACTAAGGAAAAACACACACACTCTCATGTCTCAATCCATCTAGGAATTTCCTTCCATCCACCAAACAGATTCTAGCATTCGTACAAACTTCACTCTTCAAAGGTTCCTCCAAGGGCAACAAGGTTTTCTTCATCCCATTGGCCACAATAGTGTATGTGCTCTTCCTCACATCATGTATTTCCTGTCTATCAAACTGCCAAGCTCTACCCAACAAAAGATGGCAAATACCCATAGGAATAATATCACACAAGAATTCATCATGATAATTCCCAATTTTCAATTTCACTAAACATTGCTCACTTGCAAACAACTTATGTTCATCCTGAATCCATGCTATCTGATAAGGCTTAGGGTTCTTCAATCATTCCAAGTTCAATTTATTCACCATCTCTTCTAAAACAAGATTATCTAAACTACCACTATCAATAACAACTTTACAACATTTACCGAATACCTTACATCTGGTCTTGAACAAATTATTTCTCTGCAAGGGCTCTTCATCTCTCCCGGTATGACATAAAGCTCTCATCATCAAGAGTTCTCCATCTTCCAGTTTATTATATGATCTGGTGGGGTTTTCTTCCAACACTGCTGCTCTTTCGGCATTCTCTATCTTCTTACACTCAAAAGCATGATGTCCTTCTCCTCTACACTTATAGAAAGTTCCTCTAAACACTCTCCTATCTTGTCTTCCAAAATTCTCATTCTAGTAGCCATCCGGTTCTCTCCTCCGGTAGAAATTTTTATCATATTTCTGGTATGAATTACCTTCTTTATTCACTTCTTTGTCCTTATTTTGATCTGTATAGGTTCCTCTACCTCTAGCATATCCTCTTCCTCCTTGAAATCTTCCTCCGAAAAACCTTCCACCTCTGCCTGTCTGCCTCTGCTCATGTCTTTTGTTTAGCTTCTCTTCTGCCTTCAGGGCATACTTTTAATCCTCTTCAACACTCTGTAATTTGATCAAACTGAGTTCATCTTGTATAGACACCCACAATCCATTCAAATATCTTGCAACTTGTTCAACTTCATCATCACCATGTCCTCATCTGATATTCAACTTGTAAAATGCTTCGGTGTATTCCTTCACACTAGATTCGTTCTGTCTAAAATTCTACAACTTCTGGAATAGATTTACTTGATAATCAACTGGCATAAATTTTGATTTCAACTTAGCAACCATTTGATCCCATGTCGATCTTTTTTTTACCTCTTCTCTATCTATCAACCTACAAATGCTCCCACCAACGAGATGAATGACCTTTCAATCTGGTACGGGCATATTTCACCTTCCTTTCTTCTGCAGTGTTTTCAAAATCAAAATATTTCTCCATCTCCGAGATCCAATCCATCAATTCATCTGAATCTAAATTTCCATCATATTCCAGTGGGGTAAAATGAGGTTTAGTATTCACCCTACTCAAAACCCTCAAAAACCTTTCCTCATCTGAATCATCTGGCAGTGGGTTTACTTGTTCTGTTGGGGCTTCTTCTCCTTCATCTTCACTTACATCTTCAATGTGTTAGCCTCTTCTCTGGGTTGTCTCCATGGCTTCCAACCAGGCTACTATTCCTTGCAACATTTCCATCACAACAGGGTTTGCATTCCTACACACTCCACCATTCCTAGTTCCTCTTTGCGCCATCTTTATGCCCATCCTTTGTAGCTGTAGGTTGGATCCACAGTCCACCACCCTACAACAAAATTCTCAGGACAACACAATCTCTAGAATGAAAGCTCGCTCTGATACCACTTGAAGTAGTCAGCGGCTATAAGGGACCTCAAAGAGATCAATCCAGATCGGTCAGCAAGAGTAAACACAATGAAAACATAGGGACATGATGGAGGAAATGGAGAACAGATTAAATTATATAATGAAAACTGATTACAACCAACCAGTAACAACTAGGTTATAGAAACCAGCTCACATGTTTGCTAAAACATGCTCAAAATACAGAACAGGTCGCAACCGGGACCTCAAATCTTAAGTTCTATCTTCTATGCTTAGTCTAATTTATTGATTACACTCTAATGCTCTATTACAATGATTTATTTATATGATCCAAGGGGATCCAGTCGACCCAAAAGGGATCAAAACCCGAAGAATAAGACCTAACGTGCAAAACCAACAAGGTCGGCCTCCGCCAAAAAAATTCCTCCAGAAAATCCAAAGGATAAAGTGTAGATCACAGGAAAAGGTCAGCCACATGCTAAGGAACATTGGAATCAACACACAGGGCTCCGCAAGCTATGGAAGGGATCCAGTAGATCACCAACGCAAATAGGTCCAGGCAACCGGTAACAAAAAATTGTCTTAGAAACCGGTAGCGATAACTTGTAGAAAAATTATCCAAATGCTCCATGGTTTGGGAATAAGGAAGATGATCAAGTCTTCAAGAAAAATCCAACTCTACAGGTTTCGGTGAGCCAAATCCAAGACACATAGAAATAAATGCTAAAACTACAAATAGAAAGCAAAAGAGACAGGAAATATTTTTGGTTGATGCAAGAATGCTATGAACTAGGGATGCTCCTGCATCAGATAATCATTAGCTCAAAGAAACATGTAGATCAACATATCTTCAAAGTAATTAAAGCCACCTAACAAGCATGCGATAAGGATAATTGAAGCTCATGAGTAGACTTTAAGATATAGATTGCACTTCATAATGTAGAAGGATACTTTTGTCACAACTAGTCAATATTGTTGCAAGGATATAGGAGGTATGCCTTATTTTCATGCAAGAAAAAATGGTGTGAATTAGTAACAAATTTTATATTTTTAAGGAAGATGAAAATTAAGAAGAATTTTACATGCAACCATCTTGGAATATTTAGGTTAAAACAAGGATAATTCATCATCAACGCTTTTTTCAGCACCCAAGAGGTTGGACACATAGCATCCAGAAGTTAGAACATTTATTTTTCTATCAAGGGACATCACTTAGATGCTCCCAATAGTTTTTACTTTCTAGATATTATTTTTAAGGGATATAATATAAATCTCTAATTTTTCAAGGAATGGAACTATTCTAAGAACTTATAACACTTGTGTATTTCATTTTGATCAATAAAATAGTTTTTTGTCCTTAATTATATCTTTTTGTGGTGTGAATTGTTGAAAAGTTTAAAAAATTATGTTGTGAAATGTTAGTTTCCTTGTAATTTCATGTCATATTTTAACCTATACAAAATTTTAGGGTATTGTACAGTACTAATCAATCAATAAATATCATATTAAACATGGTTAACTGATTTAAGAGTTAATCAAATGTCATTTGGTGCATCACGACAAGTTGTTTCCAGTAATCTTCTCTACCATTTTCATTAGTAAAAAATAAGTGGGATTAGGTTAGCTTCAATTATCCAAAGTATAATTTAAGTGGGGAACCAACCCTTCATTTGGAGTTTTGACTTCAAATAGAAAATCCCCACACCTTGAAATGATCCCAATGCTATCTCTAAACTATTGAATAAGGTTCAACAAGGTTGCATGTTCATGTGAAAACACACACCTTAGATTGATCTTGAGGATAAAAACTAGATTCTCACCTATGTAAGAAAAGGATAGTTTGTGTATCCTCTCCTCTTATGCTTCATGTGATGTTGAGGATTGAAAGTAGTCATTATTTTTTCTTTCTTTTTATGGGTTCTAGATACTTATATTTTATTTGTTGGAAATATGAGTTTGTATCGTTGACATTGATGTCAAACTTGGTTGTCCAGATGGATTCTAGTTTAGATATGTTCATTTTTTTGTTTAGTGTTACAGTTGTGTTTGTTGTTGTAGTTTGAGTTTGATATTTTGGTGTTGGTTGTGGCTATTTGATTTTGGTTTGCAGAATTTAGTTGTTTATGTTCTCTAGCAGTAAAGGTGTCTATTAGAATAGTTCAAAAAGTCTTCAGTGGCCTTCGGATATGCTAAAGTTTATGTTGTTGTTTTTTGGACATGATTATGTGGCTTGTACAATATTCTCAGGTTGTTTCTCTAGTGGTGTTTTTGTTCCACAAGAGAGCTATGTTGTTTTGTGTTTGGAATATTCAGTTTTCTTTTGGTTTGGTGTGTCCATATAGATTATCTCGATTGGATCTTCTTTTTTGTATCGGATATGCATTGGAGGATGAGTTAGAATGTTGTTATGGGTCTCACCATTGTGTGTGGAGATCTGCGTGACATAATTTGCATTGGAAGATGTCTTTTAGTTGACTGATTAATGAGTTCTATCGTTACATTTGATGGTGACTTAAAAGGATATGTTAGCGTGTGTGGATCATTGGATTCATCTTGGAAGGATGTGTTATGATGTATATAGGTCCCCTCTTTTTCCTAGAGTGGACTACCTTGAGTATTTTTGGTATGGGTGGCTTATTTTATGCAATATTATTTATTTCGATTGTGGCCAACCCTCAGTTAGGTTTTTAGTGATCTATCTTATATTTAAGAGGTGTGATTATATGAGTTGAGAAAAAAAATGGGTTTGAATTGATGAGAAGCGTATGTGAATTATATGCAAGCATATTTGAAAGTGTAGATGTGAGAAAGATATTTAAGAGCATTGAAGGTGATATATTCTACGAGATGGTGCATTGAGTCAATGATATTGGTCAAAGATGTTTGCTATGATGTTGATCATGTTAGGACTATAGAAGAATTTCTTCTCATTTTGTTACATGTATGTTGTTGGCTTGATGATGATGTTTTTGATGTAATAGGTTGATTGATGACTTGTTTTGTGTTGTCATTGATGGCAACCATATTTTGTCAGTCATCTAAGTCACTTATTCCAACTGGTAAAGCTTAACCGGTAGTAGAAGCAGTTAAATAGTGAACCAGTGAAGAAGTACAATGTTATGATCAAGGGACCGGTATGGGAAATCAGTAAAGATTCAAGTGTTGCGGTTTGGAGTGAATGTGTATGACAATGACAGGAGTCTATGTCTAGAACCACATCAACAGATTCAAAGTTTGGAGTGAGTTATGATGTATTGTACAATCAATCAGGAAGAACAGTTAACCGGTAGATATAATGTTTTATTTTTGTTTGTGGCTGACATAAGTAAAGCTTGTAAAGCAAGATTGACCAGATACATTGAACCTAGGAAATTGTTCCAAGGTTGTTTGTCAACTTAGTAGAGTTGTTTATAAATTGATGAATATTAAGTGATGATGTATTAGATGAAGGATCTAGATTGAAGATTTGATTGTGCGATGGAAGGTGAAGATTTGTATTGATGTTTAGTCGGTGTTAGTTGCAGAACTGAACTGGATCTTATCAGGCATAAAGGTGCTATATGCAGATCAACTACTTGTTGTTTCCTAACAGTTGTAGCAGTCTAAATCCCTTAACTGGGTAGGTCCTAACATGCCTGAATGTGTAAATCCCTTAACTAGGTAGCTCATTAATTTGGGTTTAAATCCTCCAGCGAGGTTGCTCCTAATAGGGCAAATCTCCTAACAGAGCTCATATTGTAAATCCCTTGACTGGGTGACTCCTAAGAGGGTCTACTCCTAACCGTGCATCATTGTCGTATGACCTTATTCAGTGTGATCATTGTACTACATTTAGTGGATCTTATGGGTACTAATTCCCATAATGGTTTTTCCCATTTTGGTTTCCACGTGAAAAACATTGTGTTATGTGGTGCATACTTAATTGGGTATTAGCTTATGTGGTTATTTTTCTTGCATGCTTGTTAAGTTTCAAATTGATTAAGTGGTGATCAGATTTGTGTTGTTGTTTTTTCTTGCACGGATTCACCCCCCCTCTTAGTGCCTTATAAGTTTATCAATTGGTATCAGAGCTTGATTCCCTTATGGCTTAATCGCTTGGGAAGGATCCCTAAGGCTATCATGGGGGAATGAATGAGTTATAGAGAGTTGTCTCACTAACTTGCAGAATCTGAAGAAGCCCTAGGTGAATTGAGGGTTAATTATAAAGCTTCATTGGCAAAGAGGGGAGAACTAGCTAAAAATTTGTATGAAATTGGTGAAAAAAGTTCATCTGAAGAAGCTAACATTGATGCTTTGGTGAATGAAGTGGAAAAGTTAAATGATGATAAGTTAAGTCTGCAGAGAGAACTTGAAGCCCTAACTATTAGGATGAGTCAAGAGCTGGAAGCCAGAAGGACTACTAAAGACAAGATCAGAGAGAAGGATCATGAAATCTCTAATCTGAATCAAGAGATTGGTACTCTGCATGCACATCTTCATGAGGAAAAAGAAGAAAACGAAGAAGTAAAGGTTGATCTAGACATGGCAATGTCTCTTAGAGAAAGTCTGAAGAAGAAGAATCAAGATCTTACAAAGTATCTTGTTGATGCTAATGAGATACTTTCTAAATTTAAGAAAAGCTCTACTATGTTTGATGAGAAGATTTAGTCACAAAGGAAGAGAGGAGAGACACAAGGCTTAGGATACATAACCTTTGAGAAAGGTGAGTCTTCTAGTACCAAGAACACCGATAAGAAATCCTACAAACCAATATGCTTCAATTGTCACAAGGTAGGTCATACTGCTAATGTTTGTAGAAGCATATCTAGTTCTTTTGATCGTTATAGACCTAATGCTTATGAGGGTCATAAACCTAGAAATTTTGATTGCTATTATTACACTTGCAACAAATATGGGCATAGAGTTGTTGAGTGTAGGTTTGGAACAAACATTTAGAGACCTTACATGAATCAAAGACCTAATGGTGAATGGCAAGGATCTTGCAATAACCGGAGAAACCCTACTTGGCAAAAAACTTATGTGAACCAGTCTAGTCCTTATGAGATGGAGTATAGATAGAATGTGACTTGTTCAATTTGTCACAACTTTGGACATGTTGCTTTGAACTGTTAAAGAAGAACTGGTAAAGGCAATGTTCGACCCTGGAGAGCATCTGGAATGGCTTGTTTTCATTGTCATCAATCGGGACACATTGCTGAGTTTTTCAAAGCAAGAATGAACCAACCGGTTAATACGTCTACTGACTAGAAAGGAAAGAAGAAGGTTGTGATAAACTTATAAGGCATTGAGAGGGGGGGTGAATCAGTGCAAGAAAAACATTAACACAAAATTGATCACCACTTTAAATAACTTAAAGCTTAATAAACATAAAAGAAACATCACCACATAAGCTAACACCCAATATATCATGCTCCACATAACACAAATATTTATACGTGGAAACCCAAAAGGGAAAAGCCATGGTGGGAGTTAATACGCACAAGATTCACCATCTGTAGAATAGAAATCTTTGACCAGTTAAGGTCACACAAACATGCCTTGTTAGGAGCAGGTTAGGAGTCACCCGGTTAAGGGATTTACCTCAGCCTTGTTAAAAGCTTTTGCCTATTAGGAGAAACCTCGCAAGAGGATTTTGACTCAAGTTAATGAGCTACCTTGTTAGGGGATTTACAATTTCAGGCCTGTTAGGACCTACCCGATTAGAGGATTTGACTGCTGCAACTGTCAGGAAAATAAATAGTAAAATGATCTGCATATAGCACCTTTGTGCTTGATAAGATCCACTTCAGTTCCACTCAATACATCAACAACACATCAATACAGAGCTTCATAATTTACCGCACAATCAAACTCTAAATATTCTCTTATGATCTCGTTCACCATCTCATAACTCATCACACTTTTTATAAACATCAACTTAGTCAGCTAACAACCTTGGAATAATTTCCTAGGTTCAATGAATCTAGTAAATCTTGCACTACATGCTTTACTTATGTCGGCCACCAATATAACAACTCGAAAATAAAACATTATGTGTATCGGTTTACCGATCTTAGTGACTTTGTTCTACTGGTTAGTTGTTCTTCATGATTACTGCTTTGTACAAAATAACTTGCCCATCCTATTGAATCTGTTGTTATGGTATGAAACATAGCTACCTCATATAATCCCCAACACTCCTACAAAACCGCATCACCTAACTCTTCATTGATCTCTCATACTGGTTGCTTTGAATACAACTTTGTTCCTATTTACCAGTTGAAGTCCTATTTATTGATAAACTGTCTCCTCTACCGGTTATGCTTTACCAGTTGGCCTAAAAGACTTATATGACTATCAAAACATAGTTGCCATCAATGACAACATAAAACAATTCATCATTCAACTTATTACATCAAAACATCATCATCAAGCCAAAAATCCCCCCTTTGGCATTGACGGCAACACTTAGGAAAATTTTGGTCTAAGTGTGCAATACAAAAATTGACTCAACTCATGACACATACTCTCCCTTAGCAATTACAACATTTTACAACTACAATTCAAAATTTTAACTTCACTACTACTCCCCCTTTAACAACAATGACAAAGGTAAGCGAATACATAAAAGATAAATGCAGTATACATCAAAATTTGCATTATCATATATAGATATAAAAGTTCAAATGTTTTACTCTTAGAAAATGCATCTCCAAAATGAGATTTTAACTACTTCAAATCATTGTGCCAAGTTTCCAAAAGAGTGTTGGTTATCTCAACATGTGTTCTTATCTGGAAAGCCAGCTCCTCGATGGCATAAATTGTACTCATCGCAGGTGTAGCTAGAATAGCTTCAATTTCCTTGTAGCCTCTCTACAAGATTTCAACCTTAGGAATCAAAAGTGTTTGTAGCTCCTGCAGTGACTTAGTCCTTTTGACCTGTTCATTCTCATAAGCTTTTAGCTTATGTTGAAGTTCAACAACCGATCTACCATAAGTTATAGCATAATCATTTAGGTGGGCTAAATGATTCACTTAGAACTTCAAGTTCCTTTTCAGCTTCATGTTTCCTTTTCATCAAATCATCACAAAATAATGAAAACTTAGCAACAGTGGATAGGATTTTACCTTCGATTTCAATTGCATCTTTAATATGATCTTTATTAACCATCAGAGCAACTTTGTCTTTATCAATATCATTCATCAACTGCTCTATTCCTTTCTCCTTAAATTCCCTTTCCACATTCAAATATGCTACATCTTTAAAAAATTTCATCTATTCACCAACATCAACAACCAATTGACCTAACTTATCAATTGGAGTAGACAGTCTATTAGTGTTTGTCTCTAGTAATAGACTAGACAAAATCTCAACTGCACATTGTATAGTTTGAGCTTCCTTTTGTTGTTCCTTCATTCTTTTCTTCTTAGCTCTAGATTGTATGGCAGTTGCAATCTCCATTAGTTCTATAGAACTCAATACATCCATATTTATGGTTCCTTGTATACTTAATGCAGAATTGTCCTCATCATCATCAATTTTCTGATTAGAAGTAGGTGATAAAGGTATCACTTTAGGTGCCAGTCTCACTAATTTCAATTCTTCCTCTTCTTTCTTTTCTTTTGTCTTCTCCTCTTCCTTCTCCTTATCCTTCACCGGTGGTGTTTGTGTATCAACTATTTGAGTGATTATTGGTGGCTCTTTCTCAGTCTACTTTTCTTTTGTTCTCTTCAGATCTTGTTCTTTTTGTTCAGTCATCTGAACACCTTCATCATGTATATCCTCAGTGTGATCTTTTTTTTTCCTCCTCAGTACTAGTTACCTTAACTTCTTTATCATCATATGAAATTATAACTATTTCAGTTTGTACATTTACTAGTTTTGTCTTTTCTTCTTCATCTACTAATTGGTTTCCCATAACAATCTCATCAGGTGTAAAATCACTGATATCAACATTGTCTGGAATATCTTTTGCCTTAAACTTCTCTGGTTGCTCTTCTTCCTCATTAGGTATCAAACCTAGTAACTTCTTCAATATCTACTCAATTTCCATAAGAACTGATTGGGTCTCACCAATTAACAGTCTTGTCAACTTTTTCTTAGATCTAAAAGATGATTTAGCCTTTGCAATAATTTCATCGATCTCCTCCTTTGTGGCTTCAAGTTGCAAGTTTTTAAGAATAAATTCAATAAATTCTATATCTTGTTTTATGGCTGGCTTCCATCTAGCATCAAGCTTATCATACAAATAATTTGAAATCTACCCTTGTAATTCAATTAGGGCTTTACTATATTTATTCATCATAAAAACAACTGCATCCTCTATCTTCCTTTGTTCATCCTCACTAAACTTATCCAAACCCTTAAGAACACCATATTTCTTAATACTTATTAACAACTTTTCAAAAGATGTAGGTTTAGTTACTAGTTTCTTGATGAATTTGACAGTAGATGCTCCTACAACCTTTGACTTTTTTCCACTAGCTCTTAGAGCTTTCTTCTCACCTTTTGATTCAGTTTCTTCTTCATGATCAGCTATCGGTTTCTTTGCTTTCTCCTTTTTCCTCTTGCCTTTAGTTACCGGTGCTTCAGGTGTAGGGGGCTCGATGACTTTACCTTTTCTCATGAATTGTATCTTGGAAGGTTTCTCCTTGTTTTCCTCTGCAGGTTTCTCTTTCTTAACCTTTGCACTTCTTGTCTTCATACCGATGTTGGTACCGGTTGGGGCATTAGATGCTCCTGCTTGTTTAGTTTCATATTTTTCTCTAGCCTTTGTTATTGCCTCCTTAGT
Source organism: Cryptomeria japonica (assembly GCF_030272615.1). Classification (NCBI taxonomy): domain Eukaryota; kingdom Viridiplantae; phylum Streptophyta; class Pinopsida; order Cupressales; family Cupressaceae; genus Cryptomeria; species Cryptomeria japonica. The sequence continues at coordinate 477,361,339 of NC_081412.1, forward strand.
AAATCCTTGTTGCTCAGCAAACTGCTCAACTTCCTTTCTCACTTTCTTAGCAATTACCAGTTTGCTTAACTCAGAGTGCACTAGTAAAGATTTCTCTTTATAGGTTCCAAACCTCTCAAGAGTAGTATCTACTGGTTGTGCTAGAAAATGTTCTGCATATGCAACCAAAAGATCTTCTTCAACATCGTAGCCCATAGGCATCACCCAAGTTGTCTTAGGATCAATTGCCTCCATTTGACATGTGTCTGTGTCAACCAAAAATAGATGGTATCCTCATATCTATTGACAACCTGTGCCAGTATCCTCTCTCTTGCATGCATCTTTTTCTGAAAAACTTTGAAATAACCCCAAGAAATCTTACCAAAATCATTATCCAACATCCTGATGTTGTTCTTCATCTGTAACAATGTCGGTGTCTCCTTAGACCACTGAACATGATCGATACCAAGAAAGAAATCCTGAAAAATAGAAGAACAATCCAACAATCACTTGTCCAAATTTAAACTTCAGTATTTTGTCTTTCTTGATGGATTCAAGATTGAGCACCAACTGACTTCTCAATGCCTCAGACAAATCATAATCAACATTTTCTTTGATCATCCAATAAGCAGTATGGATGGCTGCAACAAAGATGTTGTTCATCTTGCTAGAATGATATACCTGGTATCCTATGACCATTGAAGCAAATTTTACTACGGGATCATCAATCTCATTAACAATCATAGCTCTTCCATCCCATCGTGACCTAGTCAACTCGGCAACATCATTCTTAAGAACTGATCTCAATACTGGAACTTCACCGGTCGAACACAATCCAATTATTTCATGAATTGCTTATTTGGTGATCTTATGTGGTCGATCAAGCCACATAAACTGGTCATGCACACGACTCAAAAAATATCTCACAAGATCATATTCAAAATCATTAATAGAATTTAATGCTTGGTGAAAACCATTATTGGTAACACGCTTAAACTGTTCCTTCAACAATCTATTCTTATCACATAACAATCTATACTGATCGAATATAACAAAAATTCCAAGATCTTCCAACTTACAATGAATGTATGATCCAATATCCTCTACATGTAAAACTCCATATGGGACTCCAGATAGGGCTTAGGTGGGATCAGTTTCAATGAGTTTAAAAGGGCACCTCTTAAACTTTGGATGAGGCCTGACTGTAACATCTACTAGATGTGGTGCATCCATCTTCAGAGATTCACACTTAGAAACAGATAACAGGATTTGTCAGATAAATACCTTTCAACTCTTCCACAACTAGGATTTCAACACTGAGAATGCACTTTCACTGATTATCGATCATAGATCACTCCAAATCTTATGTTAATCTAATCAAATGTTTCTCACACAATCTCTTCTCTTCTATTTTTTCTCTTCAAGTGTTGTCAAGAATGAAAAGTGACAAATGATATTCAAAAAGTCCTTTTATTTGCTCAATAGCTATCGCATTAAATTTTATTCTCAGTTGTATAAACACATAAATCCTAAAACACCATTCAATATACTACCGGTTCTCATATCACATCAAATCTATTGGTTTGATCATAAAATCACTTCATAATATCATAATGCATCAAGATAAACAGATTTATCTTACCACACACCATATAGGGGGGTCCAGAAATGGATCTATCATTAAGCTCCCCCTGAGCCTTTTAATAGCTTAGTTTGTCAGTCATGAGTTCTCCACACTAGGTGAAGAATTAGGATCTTTCAATGGTTTCTCATCACTCTTCTTTTTCCATATCTTGTCCATCTCTGCTCTGGTCTCTTCCACATCAACTTTCTTCTTCCCTTTCTAGTCAACAAATCGAGTTATTGGTTGACTCATTTTAGCTCTGCAAAACTTTGCAAGGTGTCCTGGTTGGTGACAATGAAAACATGTCATACCAGATGCTCTCTAGGGTCCAGCATTGCCTCTATCGGTCCTTCTTCTATAATTCATAGCTACATGACCGTAGTTATGACAGATTGTGCAAATCACATTCACTCTTTTTCATCTCATAGGGACTAGACCGATTAGCATAAGGTCTCTGCCAATTTGCATTTCTTTGGTCATTAAAATTTCTTTGCCAACCTCAACCAAATCTCTGATTCATGTGGGGTGTCGGATTATTTGCTCCTTACCCACATTCAACATCTCTATGCCCATACATGTTGCAAGTGTAACAATATCCATTAAAGGTTCTAGGTTTGTATCTTTGATAGGCATTAGGTCTATAACCATCAAAAGAATTAGATATACAAACATTAGCAGTATGTCCTAGCTTATGACAATTAAAGCATACTGGTTTGTAGGGTTTCTTACTGATGGATTTCTAGATCTTAGGTGCAAATTTACCTTCTTCAATGTTGTCCTTTATACCGGAAGGCTCACCTTTCTCAAAAGTAGTGTAACCCAAGCCTTATGTCTCACCTTTCATCCTCTATGATTGAATCTGTTCATCAAGCATATTAGAACTTTTGTTAAACTTCGCAAGTGTTTCATTAGCATCTGCAAGTTCCTTTGTAATATCTTCATTATTTTTCATCATGCTTTCTCTTAGATACATTGCCATGTCTAGATCAGCCTTTGTTTCTTCTTTTTCTTCTTGTTCCTCATGAAGATGAGCATATAGGGTTCCAACCTCCTGGTTCAGCTTAAAGATCTCATGTTCTTTTTCTCTGATCTTATCTTCACTTGTCCTCCTTTCTTCAAGCTCTTGACTCATCCTGATGGTTAGGGCTTCCAACACTCTCCTCAGGTTTGCCTTCTCATCATTTAGTTTTTCAACTTCAGCAGCCAATGCATCCATGTTTGCTTCATCAGAAGAACTATTTTTCAGTAAAATCCATCAATTGTTCTACAAGCTCTCTTCTCTTAGCAAGTGAGGCTTTATACTTACCTTTTAATGTATCTAGGGCTTCTTCAGATTCTGCAAGTTGGTTAGACAACTCTCTATAACTCATATCCCCCATTATAGCCTTAGGGATCTTTCCCAAGATTTTAAGCCTTAAGGGAAGTAGGCTTTGATACCAATTGATAAACTTATAAGGCACTGAGAGGGGAGGGTGAATCAGTGCAAGCAAAAACAATAACACAAATTTGATCACCACTTTAAATAACTTAAATCTTAATAAATGTAAAAGAAATATCACCACATAAGATAACACCCAATATATCATGCTCCACATAACACAAAGATTTATACGTGGAAACCCAAAAGGGAAAAACCACATTGGGAGTTAATACCCACAAGATTCACTATCTGCAGAATAGAAATATTTGACCGGTTAAGGTCATACAAACATGCCCTATTAGGAGTCACCTGGTTAAGGGATTTACCTCAGCCCAGTTAAAAGCTTTTCCCTATTAGGAGAAACCTCTCAAGAGGATTTAGAATCAAGTTAATGAGCTACCCTCTTAGGGGATTTACAATTTTAGGCCTGTTAGGACCTACCCGGTTAGGGGATTTGACTGTTGCAACTATTAGGAAAAATAAGTAAAATGATTTGCATATAACACCTTTGTGCTTGATAAGATCTGCTGCAATTCCACTCAATACATCAACAACACATTAATACAGAGCTTCACAATTTACCGCACAATCAAACTCTCAATATTCACCTATGATCTCATTCACCATCTCATAACTCATCACACTTTTTATAAACATCAACTTAGTTGGCTAACACCCTTGGAACAATTTCCTAGGTTCAATGAATCTAGTCAATCTTGTACTACATGCTTTACTTATGTCGGCCACTGACATAACAACTCAAAAATACAACTTTATGTGTACCAGTTTACCAATCTTAGTCACTTTGTTCTACCGATTAGTTATTCTTCATGATTGACTGTTGTTTACAACATAACTCACTCATCCTGTTGAATCTATCGATGCAGTATAAAACATAGCTACCTGATACAATCTCCAACACTCCTGCAAAACCACATCACCTAACTCTTCATTGAGCGCTCATACTGGTTGCTTTGAATACAACTTTGTTCCTGTTTACTGGTTGAAGTCCTATTTATTGATAAATTGTCTCCTCTACTGGTTATGCTTTACCGATTGGCCTAAAAGACTTAGATGACTATTAAAACATAGTTGCCATCAATGTCAACATAAAAAAGTCATCATTCAACTTATTACATCAAAACATCATCATCAAGCCAACATGTTGATGTGGAGGAAACTAGAGAAGAGATGAACAAGATCTGGAGAAAGAAGAGCGATGAGAAGCCATCAGAAGAGTCTCATTCTTCACCTAGTGTGGAGAAACCCTTCACTGGTTAACTAAGTTATCTATAAATCTTAGGGGGAGCTTATTGTCAGATCTATTTCCAGACCCCCTATATGATGTACGGTAAGTTAAATCTACATACTTTGATGCATTAAGATGATGAGAAGTGAGTTTTTGATCAAACCAGTAGGTTTGATGTGATATGAGAACCGGTGATGAGTATTACAGTTGAACGGTGATTAGGGTAAGATCAACTGGGTATAGAATTTAATGAAACTTGTAAAAGGTAAATAAAAGGAAGTTTTTCAGTCTTATTTGTTACCTTGTATATTGGAGAACACTTGGAGAGTGATAAAGAATGAGAAAGAACTAGTGTTTACTACATTGACAAATATTGACAATGAAATGAAGAGATTTGTGGAGAAGTGAATCAGTGAAGTGCATTCAAACCGGAAAGTGCAGAAACCCTAGCTACGGAGGTGGTGAAAGCTATTTATCTAGAATCTAAGTCTGTGTTTGATATCTTACATTGGATACACCACATTTTGTAGAAGTTACTGAAAGGTCAGGAATAAAATTAAAGAAGTGATTGCTGAGGCTAGAGAAATGTTTGAAGCGAAGAAGGTTGTTGAATCCTCTAGTGCCCCAACCAGTACCAGTACTAGTAGACAAATAAGAAGCATAGTTGCAAAGGAGAAACTTTCTAAGATTCAATTCAAAAGAAAGGGGAAAGAAGTCAACCCCCTACACCTAAAGAATCGGTAGCCACCGATAAGAGGAAGAAGGAGCAAGCAAAGAGAACTGCAAATGAAGAGGAAATAGAATCTGAAGGTGAGAAGAAATAACTTAGAGCCATTGGAAAGAAGTCTAAGGTTGTTGGAGATTCTATTAGTGAAATCAGTTAAGAAATCGGTAACTAAACTTACTCTCTTTGAAGATGTATTGTATCACATTAAGAAGTATGGTATTATGGTTGATGTAAAGAAACTTTATGATAAATATGGTGAAGATGAACAAAGACAAATTGAAGATGCAGTCGTTTTGTCAATGAATAAGTTTAGTAAAGCCCTGATTGAGTTGCAAGGGATAATTTCAAACTATTTGTATAATAAATTAGAAGCAAGATGGTAGGCATCAATAAAACAAGATAGGAAAATAACTAAATTTGTTCTTGTAAGTTTACAACCAAAAGCCTCAAAGGAGGAGTTGCAAAATATTCTTTTAAATTCAAAATCATGTTTCAGATCAAAGAGAAGGCTTACAAGATTACTTGTTGGAGAATCCCAGTCAGTTCAAGTTGAGACTAAGGAAATTTTGAAGAAATTTTTAAGACTTATTCCTGAAGAAGAGGAACTAGAGAGATTAAAGGGATAAGATATCCCTAACAATGTGAATCTTGACGATATTATACCAGATGAGATTATTTTTTATACAAGCAATAGGAAAGATCCAATCATTATTCTTGATGAAGAGAATGTATTACCGGGAGATATACCAATCGGTACAGGTGAAGAGTGTAAAGAAGCAAAAAAGAAAGATGAAGAAATGACAGGTCAACTGCTGAATGAGCAAACAAAAAAATGTACAGTCTACTGAGCAACTAGACAAGACTGAAACTAAAGAGCCACCAGTGAACACACAAATAGATGATGTAAAGAGAATTGCACCACTGGTAAAGGATAATGAAAAGGAAAAGGAGATGACTGAAGAGAAAGAAGATAAGAAGAAGGAAGAAGAAAAGGTAAAATCAGGGGTACATGAGCAAAAAGTGACACCCCGGTCACTCTCATCTAAGAAAATTGTTGATGAAGATGAGGAGGATGAAACTGTAAGAATACAAGGACTGATCAACATGGATATGCTAAGTCCAACTGAGCTAATCGAGATTGCACCTGCCATGCAATCTAGAGAACAAAAGAAAATAATGAAGGCTCAAAGAAAAGAAGCACAGACTATTTAAAGTGTTGTTGAAATTTTGTCCAGTATATTACCAGAGACTGATATAGACAATCTTCCTACACTGATTGACAAACTGAAGAAAGTTGTCACAGTAGCAGGTGAGGAGATGAAGAGATTGGAAGAAGTTGCAATCAAGAACACTGAGAAGGAATATGAGAAGAGAAGGATTGCAATTTTGTCCAAGGAAATTGACAGAAATAGGGTTGGTCTTAGTGATAATATGGAATAGATAAAACATTTACTAAAGACTGGAGGTAAAGTATTGTCTACAATTTGTAACTTTTCATTATTTCTTGATGATATAGAGAAGAAGATCAAGGCAGATCAATAGGCAATAAAGGTTATGAGTGAATCATTTGATCCCCTAAATGATTTAGCTACAATTTTTGGTCATTCTATGGTAAGTGTACAACATAAGTTGAAGACATATGAGGCAAAAAAGGACTGCAACTCTATAGGAGTTATAGACACATATTGTTCCCAAGTTACAAATTTTGCAGAGATGATATAAGGAAACATAGGCAATTTTGCTGACACCAGAGATGAGAACTCTAGATGCCATGGAAGATTTTGCACAACAAATCCATACACACATTAGGATCATATCCACACTTTTGGAAACATGGGATATAGACTTACAGGCTTTGAAGACTAATTTTGATGACATTTTCTCAAAATGTAATATGTAAATTGTTGAACTCTTATACATTTTCACTAATAACTACAAATTTTGGTCTGTTGTATTTATTTTTCACATGTATTTTCTTACCTTTGTCATTGTTGTCAAAGGGGGAGTAGTAGTATGAAAATTTTGTAAAGGGTAGTAGTATACAACATGTAATTGCTAAGGGGAAGTTTTGAGTCATTAATTTTTGTAATGTGACACTTAGACAAAAAAAATTCCTAAGTGTTGCCATCAATGCCAAAGGGGGAGATTGTTGGCTTGATGATGATGTTTTTGATGTTGATGACTTGTTTTGTGTCGCCATTGATGGAAACCATGTTTTGTTAGTCATCTAAGTCACTTAGTCCAATTGGTAAAGCTTAACCGGTAGTAGAAGTAGTTAAACAGTGAACCGGTAAACAAGTACAGTGTTATGATCAAGCGATTGGTATGGGAAATCAGTGAAGAGTCAAGTGTTGCAGTTTGAAGTGAATATTTATGACAATGACAGGAGTCTATGTCTAGAACCACATCGACAGATTCAAAGTTTGGACCGAGTTATGATGTATTGTACAGTCAATCAGGAAGAATAGTTAACTGGTAGAGAAGACTCACTTAAATCAATAAAACCGGTAGATATAATGTTTTATTTTTGTTTGTTGTCGACATAAGTAAATCTTGTTAAGAAAGATTGACTAGATACATTGAACCTAGGAAATTGGTCCAAGGTTGTTTGTCAACTTAGCAGAGCTATTTATAAAAGGATGAATATTGTGTGATGATGTATCAGATGCAGGATCTAGATTGAAGATTTGATTGTGCGGTGGAAGGTGAAGCTTTGTATTGATGTTTAGTCGGTGTTGGTTGCAGAACTGAAGTGGATCTTATTAGCCATAGAGGTGCTATATGCAGATCAACTGCTTGTTGTTTCCTAACAGTTGCAACAATCTAAATCCCTTAACCGGGTAGGTCCTAACATGCTTGAATGTGTAAATCCCTTAACCGGGCAGCTCATTAATTTGGGATTAAATCCTCTAGCGAGGTTGCTCCTAACAAGGCAAAGCTCCTAACAGATCTCATATTGTAAATCCCTTAACTGGGTGACTCCTAACAGGGTCTGCTCCTAACCGAGCATCATTGTTGTATGACCTTAATTGGTCTGATCCTTATACTGCAGTTAGTGGATCTTGTGGGTACTAATTCCCATCATGGTTTTTCCCATTTGGGTTTCCACATGAAAAATATTGTGTTATGTGGTGCATACTTTATTGGGTGTTATCTTATGTGGTTATTTTTCTTGCATGCTTGTTAAGTTTCAAATTGATTAAAGTGGTGATCAGATTTGTGTTCTTGTTTTTTCTTGCACTGATCCACCCCCCCTCTCAGTGCCTTATAATTTTATCATATGCTTTGATTCTTAGCCATCAAATTTTACTTTCTAATGAGGAGGTTTATTTTTTGCTTTGTCAAGCTAAACAATGGGTCCACATTTATCCTTATATAGCCTTGTGACTTTTGCTAGGGTCCCTTATTTATTCCTAAGTAGTCATGACCCCTTAACCCATGATTTAAGCTGCACGTGGTAATTTTGATTCTTTAAGTCATCTCACCTCACTTTTTTGCAAGTTATTTATGTTCATTATTTTGAAACTTGCGCTCATGTGGGCTATGTTCTGGGTAGGCCCTAGTTGCTCATGTACCCTCGCGCCTAAATGATCTTGGATTAAAGTTGTTGGGAGGACTTGCGGGTGTTTTTTTAAAAAGTCCTCGCATTCCCATAGATTTATTCCCATGAGCATGATGTCCCTCGCAGATATGCGAACTGCAAGCTAGAAGATTTGGATGGGTCCCACCTTCCTATGATGTGTTCATGGTGATCAAATTAGAGATTGTGGATCCATGGGATATGCAATGGCATAAAGTTCTAATGAGTTTGCTCCAATTTCGTGACCCCGCATATTTATGTGTTGGCATCAAAGATGACTAGTGGATCCACGGGTATCAACGAAGGCAGCAGGTGCATGCCTCGTGTTTCTCTGTGGTTGTTTCGTAAAGACTAAGGAAGGATGTGGATATGTGGGGAGGGTCTTATGACTTTTCAAAGTCATACATGGAATATCGAATGCATATCAAATGTTTGTGTGGAATTCAGAGTTGTTCTAGTCATTTGATCAAAGTTGTCTCAATAGCATCAACAGTCGAAATTCGAAGTTGTAAATTTGGCACCCGGTAGGTAGATGTTGAAGTTTCTATGATCTCAATTTGATGGCATGATTCCTCTATTTTCAAACAACCACCATATAGAAAAATAGGCATGAAGAATAAATGTCTCGTCGGAAGCAAGCCTTGATTGAAGAGATGTGAATTTGGCAGGAAAAGACAAATAGAATCATGGCAAGACTTCTTGTTCAGGATAAGGTTGAGGAAGCTAAATGAAAGGCCTTTTTTGTTACATGCATAGGGATTTTAAAATGATAGCGAGATGATCTGCATGTGTACAAGTCTTATGGAGTTTATAGTTGGAAAGTTGAAGAAGGATTCCAAGGCAAAAGGCGCAAGCAATAGTTTGCATGTTAGATGATTGCAGGGTTATTTTTGGAATAATTCCCCTATATAACCAATACATCAGTTTGTTGACAGAAAGAGACTATGAATTTTATTTTCTGGATGAATCTGGTAGCCATTCCAAAAATGAAGCAGTAGAGTTATGCATTTATTATGTGTTTATTCTATGACACTAGTTGGAGAGAATGCCATTAAGCTATTAGATAATCACGTCGATCTTGAAAAGGATGACCTTGAAAGGCCTTTTCAGTCGTAAAGAGCCTTTCAAGTATTTTCCATTAGTTCCCCTACACCACTAAAAGATTTAGAGGGAGTGGAAGAGTGATGGTAAAAAGAAGTTGAGGGAGGTGGATGGTTCATATGCAGCTTTGGTATAATGTTGCAAGCACATAGAAGCTACATCCCCTTCTTAGTTCACAAACTTTACCTATAAGCTCCTCTTTCCACTTTCATTGCTACCAGTCCAAGGCGATGAGCTCCTCCTCTAGTTTTAAGGATGCTCAATTTTTCATCTTGTAGGGCATGTCTTCGAAGAACTTGAGCTTCATAGTGGGATGGGGTGGTGGAATTCATGCCTCCATTTCGAAGCATCTGCAACACGATGGTGGCATGGCTTAGAGGTGGTTAAGCTGCAACATAATGGTTTTTGGATGCATTCTCCTTTTTTGTTGTTATGTAAAAGTTTATTTTTCTGTTATAGGCTGGGTGATGAGTCATAAAGAATTGGCCAGATGTAAACAGCTGGTAGCTTGTGCATTCCTTGTGATTATAAAAGGAATATCGTGGTTGTTAATTGGGGTTCTGAAATTTTTATTTTCTGGGGATCAAGTAGTTGTAGTCCAATGTTGCTTAGGGTTTAGGAGTTTACTTACAGGGAAAATATGGATTCAATGATGTAAAAGATCAATTAGTAATGGAAGAAGTTCTTTCATAATTGTATTTTTTTGTCTCCTTATTCATTTACTAATTTCATTTAAGATAATGCATTAAGGATGTATTAGTTTACAAATTGATATATTTATATTAGTGCATAGTTATGCTCATTGGTTTCTCTCAAGGAGGGAATTAAATTTCAAATGCAAACTATGGTGACTTTGGCAAATGTATACAAGATTGGTAAGAATGGGAGATTGTAGTGGTCAAATGGGATCGTGTTAATGTCAAGCATTAACACTAAAGATTCCCTAATTCAATTTACCTTTTCATAATGGGATTTTATTTTCTATAAATGAGTATGACTTTGTCCCCTCAGATTGGCACTGGTTACATTTATCCCTAGGAAGAACTTCAAATAAGCTTTGTTTAGTTATGTTTTCTTTGTTTCTCTATTTTCCCTCTTAGATGCATAGGGGATTTATTTTAGATGCATGCTAGATATTTCCTTGTATCTTTCAGAATTGCATATGAGCTTTTCCTTGGTTGGGTATTGAAATGTTATGGGATTAAGGATGAGTGTATGTTGAAATACAAGCATAATCCCCCAAAGCACCCAAGGGAAATCTACCAATTAATATATTTGTATGTCTGCAAGGGTTTCAAGGTTTGCCTTGACACACTTGATAAAGTAGGAATACCCTCTTGATTTTGGTAGAGCTCAAAGTGAAGAAGGCTTTCTCAAGGCCTTTTTCATGGTGGGATTTCTTGTCCTTAAGGAAAGGGTTACAATAAAATATGCTAATAGGTCACTTGAAAAAAATGTGATAGGAACTAAGTCGATGTTTTGAAACAAGCTAAATGAACAAGTCACTAGGAACAAAGTGAGACTGGTATGTAAAGGTTATTCACAAGTTGAAGGTATTGATTTGAGGAAACTTTTTCTCTGATAGCTAGGATGAAAGCTATAAGAATGTTTCTTGTTTTTTCTGCTTATAAGAATTTCAAGGTATATCAAATGGATGTTAAGTCAACTTTTCTAAATGGAGAACTTGAGGAAGAAGTTTGGATCTATGATTGGAGGACTATTATATTTAACTACCTCTAGATCGGATATCATGTAGGCTATTTGTTTGGTTTCTATATTTCAAGCTAATCCAAAGAAGTCACACGAGCAAGTTGTAAAGAGAATTGTTAGGTATTTGAAAGGAACTTCAGATTTTGGTATTTGTTATAAGAATGGAGATTTTGTGCTGAAAGAATACACAAATGTTGATTGGGCTGGTAGTATTGATGACAAGAAAAGTATTAGTGGTGATGCATTTTTCTTGGGAGACAAGTTGGTTTCTTGGTTAAGTAAGAAGTAGGATTCAGTATCACTATCTACTACAAAAGCAGAATACATTATAGTAGCATCTTCCTATAATCAATTTATTTAGATGAAAAAGACTCTTAAAGATATCATAGTAGTGTATGATGAAGCTATTCCTATTATGTGTGATAATACCATTGATATAAACATTTCAAATAATTTGGTACTACATTGAATAACTAAACATATCTCAATCTGATATCATTTCCTAAGGGAGAAGGTAGCAGAAAAAGAAGTTAGATTAGAGTATATTTTTACAAAAGAACAAGTTTTAGAGATTTTCACTAAGGCATTGGTGAATAATACCTTTGAGTATCTTAGGCAAAAACTAGGGGTTATTGCCCCTCCTTTTTCAAAATATATTCATACTAGCAGTTCATCTTTCCAAGGGGAGATTCAAAACTTTTCTTTTATCTCCTGGATTGATGGTGTTGCTTCTCTTAGGGGGAGCAATGGAGCATGTGTTGGATGATTAGCATATTGTGTTTTTCCCTTTGTCTTTGATGTCAAAGAGGGAGAGAACTTGTTGATAGGAGGAGAGATGATTTGATGTCTTTAAGTGTTGTCATCAATGATAATGGGGGAGATTGTTGGAAATATGAGCCTGTATGGTTGTCATTGATGTCAAACTTGGCTTTCCAGATGCATTTTGGTCTAGATATGTTACTATTTTTGTTTAGTGTTGCAGCTAATCTTGGTTTTGCAGTTTGAGTGATATTTTGGTGTTGGTTGTGGCTATTTGGTTTTAATTTGTGGAATTTGGTTGTTTCTGTTCTCTGGCAATAAGGGTGTTTGTTAGACTTGTCTGAAAAGTCTTTGGTGGCATTCAGATATGCTAAAGTTTATGTTGCGGTTTTGTGGAAATTATTATGTGGCTTGTATAGTATTCTCAGGTTGTTTCTTTGGTGATTTTCCTATTCTGCAAGAGAGCTATGTTAATTTGGTCTTGGAATATTCAACTATGTTTTGGTTCAATGTGTCTGGATAAATTATCTTGATTAGATCATGTTATTTGGACTAGTTATGCATTGTAGGATGAGTTAAAACTTTGTTATGGTTCTCACCATTATGTGTGGAGATATCTATGGTATAATTTGCATCACAAGATGTCTTTTGGCTGATTGATTAATGAGTTCTCTTGCCTATCTACACATTAAATTTTATGGTGACTTAGGAGGATGTGTTATCATGTGTGGACCATTGTATTCATCTTGGAAGGATGTCTTATGATGTATTTAAGTTCCATCTTTCTCCTAGAGTGGACCGCCTTGAGTATTTTTATTTCAGGTGGCTTATTTTATGTACTATTATTTATTTCAATTGTGGACTACCCTTAGTTAGGTTTTTGATGATCTCTTATATTTAAGAAGTGTGGTTGTATGGGTTGAGAAAAAATAATGTGTGTGAATCAATGAGAAGTGTATGTGAATGATATGAAAGCATATTTAAAAGTGCAAATGTGCGAAAGACAATGAAGAGCTTTAAAGGTGATATATCGTATGACAGAGTGCATTTAGATAGTGATAGTGGTCCAAGATGTTTGCCATGATGTTGGTCGCTTGATACTGGTGTTCAAGAATAATTTTGTGTTCAAGAGATCCTTCTCATATCATTTTTTATATTTCTTCCTTTAGCAACATTTTGTATCTTTCCCTCAAGTAGTGTGCCTCATTTGTGCAAATCTATGTATCTTTCCCTAAGATAGTGTGCCTTAGCTTTGCAAATCCATCAAGTGTTTTTTCTCCTTGGAAGTAAGCCTAAAACATTGTAATCATTTCTATTCATATTATGAGTTTTATTCTCACCATGGTTTTTCCCTATCTAGGTTTTCCACATAAATTCGGTGTTCATGTGTTAATGGTTGAGCGTTTTTAATATTATTGTTGAATGGTTAGATGTTGTTTGTAATTTATTTGTTTTGAAGTTCTGTACTGATTCCCCCCCCTCTCATTCTTGTTGTGGATTCAAAATTATCATAAAGCATTCATCCAAACCACATGTTTCAATAAGCTACATAAATTTGATGTAGGAGATATCTTTTTTAGACGACTGGTTACATGTTTAAAGAACAATGTGAGGTGAGATGGTTTCATCCATATTACCTAGGTGTAATGCCCCATAAAATAACCCCTAAGGATATAAGCTATAAAAACATAAGTAAACATGAAATAGTTTTTTTTTTAACAATCAATATAAACTTACACAACTTGCAGAAGTGCATTATCCCAAACCTCAAACATACATCATATCATAGTGAAAAAAAGAACAAGAAGAAGACATGGACTCTAAAATGTATTACAAGCATAGAGGAAGACTAAATACACCATAGGAAATTTTGATAAATTGTTTCAACTCACACAAGACTCTTCAAGAAGTTACAAGAATCCACTCAAAAAACTAGGCCTTCTCTTCAGTCTTAGGTGTTTGATTGGCTTCTTACAAACACCAACACAAAAATTAATGCCATCAACACCACTTAAAATCATTTATAACATATTCAAGTCAATCCATAGGTTCCCCAGACATTCCAAGCCCTAAAGGACATCTTCAATGTACCAAAACTACCCATTTGGGGCCCCAGAAATCCTATTTGATAACTACATTGGACTATGGTGCTCACATGAGACTAGGGAACCCTATCACAACACATTCATTCCAAAAGAAAACTAGTGCACCACACTAGATTTATCTAGGTATACTACTATTCTTTGGGTGCAATATTGTCCAATCTAGGTGCTAGTGTCCCTAATAACCAATAGCCACACTATCATTCTTTCGATGTGCACTTGTCTTGTCCAATGAGAAAACCAAAGACATGGCACATTCACCTAGACATAATGGCTATATTGGAGTAGAATAAAGGTACTAGAAACACCTAAGGAACATGAAAACATCAAAAGGTGATGCAGAAGCACCGGTCTAGTTCTTACCAGTTGGGCAGTTTTCAGTGGCATTGCTTGAGATCGTGACATTTCTTCATGTGTGAGTGTTTAGTATTGTGGCTTTGGGTTTATTCCCTTGTGTTTTTTGTCTTTGTCGTGTTCAAGTTTCATAGCATTTGGCTTTGTTTGTAGTGAGATGTGGATTCCAGTATTGGCCCGGTTGATATGTTCTTACCGGTTAGTCTGGCAGTATGTTGAGCAAAGATGATTTTGGGTTGCAATTGATCTTCGTGACTTGCAGATCATTGGAGATGTTTCTGTGGGCCTTGGTCGGTATTTTTGGAGGTCCGTGCATCATTTTATGCTTTGGATTTGATCTTAGTGATTTGAGCCGACATGTTACCGTTGCACATTTCATCACATTTCATGAACCGATTGGTCTTTGGGCAGACTTGACTAAGTTGTAATTATTTGTGGGTGGTATATATGGAGGTTTTCAAATCATTTGGACAGATGAAATTTGAAAGATCGATGATAGAGTTTTGAAAATCGAGCGAAGATGTACATCTAGTGAGATTCTGATTCAGTAGGACTAAGGCCGGAAGGCTAAGGTCCAGGTTAGGGTAGAACCGGTAGACTGACTCGATTCATATGTTCTTACTAGTTTGTCTGGCAGTATGTTGAGCGAAGATGATTTCGGGTTGCGGTTGATCTTCATGACTTGTGGATCATTGGAGATGTTTCTGTGGGCCTTGGCCGGTATTTCCGAAGGTTCGTGCATCGTTTTATCCTTTGGAGTTGTTCTTAGTGATTTGAGTCGACATGTTACCATTGCACGTTTCATAAATCGGTTGGTCTTTGGGCTGACTTGGTTAAGTTGTAATTATTTGTGGGCGATATATATATGGAGGTTTGTGAATCATTTGGACAAATGAAAGTTGGAAGATTGAGGATAGAGTTTTGGAGATTGAGCGAAGATGTAGATCTGACAAGATTCTGATCCGGTAGGACTGAGGTCGGAAGGCTGAGGTCCGGGTCAGGGTAGAACCGGTAAACTATTCCTGGAAGCTAATTTGTTATGAGGATAATCTGCGGATCTTGTAATTATGTTGTAAGCATCATTTGTATCCTGGACCGTGATCCAGGATGTGGCATGTGTAATTCTTTAGATTGTAATAAGATTTATTCAAGTTATTCACCGATTATGTGTTATGTGTTGTTACCGGTTATTCTTTCTGTTGTTTCTGGCATCTTGTTAGCGGTTACAAGTATGTTTTGCATGATTTATGTGTTAAGTTGCAAGGTTGGTTGTCCTTTGTTGGATCTCCCTACCTTGACTGCATCAAATGGTATTAGAGCTGGTTTGTGAACCTATTGTTGGACAAAGTGTTGTTTGTGCACCGATTGGTTGGAGAGAAGATTGAGGCAACTTGTGGACTTGTTCAGATCTCTGAATGTGAGGCAGAGCAAGGTTTGTAGGTAGACCTTTGATCCTAGAGCTTGAGCTTGAGGCAATTAGTTGGTGGAGACTTGAGTAGATCATCGATCAAGGTAGGCTGTAGTTTGGACCCGTAGATCGTCGTGGAGAGGCAACTGGAAGTTGTAGTGAGATCATCAAAAACCCCTGAGGTAGTTGCAAGTACCTACTAACAAATCCTTGAACTAGATCAAGTGATGGGACTCACTTTTCAATTAACCCCAAGAGTCTGATGCAGGAGCACTGGTCTAGTTCTTACCGGTTGGCCAGTTTTCAGTGGCATTGCTTGAGATTGTGGTATTTATTCATGTGTGAGTGTTTAGCATTGTGGCTTTGGGTTTATTCCCTTGTGTTCATGGTATTTGTCATGTTCGAGTTTCATAGCATTTGGCTTTGTTTCTAGTGAGATGTGGATTTTGGTATTGGCTCGGTTGATATGTTCTTACTAGTTAGTCTGGTAGTATGTTGAGCGAAGATGATTCTAGGTTGCAGTTGATCTCCATGACTTGCGAATCATTAGAGATGTTTCTGTGGGCCTTGGCCACTATTTTCGGAGGTCCACGCATCATTTTATTCTTCAGAGTTGTTCTTAGTGATTTGAGCCGACATGTTACCGTTGCATGTTTCATGAACCGGTTGGTCTTTGGGCCGACTTGATTAAGTTGTAATTATTTGTGGGCGGTATATATGGAGGTTTGTGAATCATTTGGATAGACGAAAGTTGGAAGATTGAGGATAGAGTTTTGGAGATAGAGCAAAGATGTAGATACGATGATATTTTGATCTGGTAGGACTGAGGTCGGAAGGCTGAGGTCCGGGTTAGGGTAGAACCGGTAGATTGGCCCAGTTGATATGTTTTTACCGATTAGTCTGGTAATATGTTGAGCAAAGATGATTTTGGGTTGCGGTTGATCTCCGTGACTTGCAGATCATTGGAGATGTTTCTATGGGCCTTGGCCGATATTTTTGGAGGTCTACGCATTGTTATATGCTTTGGAGTTGTTCTTAGTTATTTAAGCCAACATGTTACCATTGCACGTTTCATGAACCGGTTGGTCTTTGGGCCAACTTGATTAAGCTATAATTATTTGTGGGCGGTATATATATGGAGGTTTGTGAATCATTTGGACAGACGAAAGTTGGAAGATCGAGGATTGAGTTTTGGAGATCAAGCGAAGATGTAGATTCAATGATATTATGAACCAATAGGACTGAGGCCGGAAAGCTGAGGTCTGGGTTAGGGTAGAACTGGTAGACTATTACTGAAAGCCAATTTGATATGAGGATGATCTGCGAATCTTTTAATTATGTTGTAAGCATCATTTGTATCCTAGACTGTGATCTAGCATGTGTCATGTGTAATTCTTCAGATTATAATAAGATTTATTCAATTTATTCACTGGTTATGTGTTTTGTGTTGTTACCGGTTGTTCTTTCTGGCATCTTGTTACTGGTTACTAATATGTTTTGCATGGTTTATGTGTTAAGCTGCAAGATTGGGATGTCCTTCATTAGATCTCCCTGCCTTGACTGCATCAAAAGGACTATGGGACAAATTATGTATACAACTCCACTAGACATTAGGTGTTGGAAATATGAGTTTTAATGGTTGTCTAGATAGATTATTGTCTGGATATGTTCCTATTTTTGTTTAGTGTTGCAGTTGTGTTTTCTTTTGCAATTTGAGTTTGATATTTTGGTTTTGGTAGTGGCTATTTGGTTTTGGTTTGTAGACGTTGATTGTTTCTATTCTTTGGCAGTAAGGGTGTTTGTCGGACTAGTCTAGAAAGGCTTTGGTGGCCTCTGAATATGCCGAAGTTTATGTTGTGGTTTTGTGGGCATGGTTTTGTGGCTTGTACAATATTCTCAGGTTGTTTCTCTAGTGGTGTTTTTATTCCCCAAGAGTGCTATGTTTATTTTTGTTTGGAATATTCAGTTGTGTTTTGGTTCAGTGTGTCCAAATAGATTATCTTGATTAGATCATGTTTTAGTTTGTAGAAGTTGGTTGTTTATGTTCTGTGGTAGTAAGGTTGTTTGTCAGACAGGTCCAAAAAGTCTTTGATGACCTTTGGATATGCTAAAGTTTATGTTGTGAATTTTTAGACATGATTATGTGGCTCATACAATATTCTCAAGTTATTTATCTAGTTGTGTTTTTGTTCCACAAGTGTAATGCCCCGTCAGGAAACCCCAAAGGGATTAAACTAAAACACTTGAAAAGAGTGTAATAATTTTTAAAAAAAAACTTAATAAACTAAATAATGCATTAAGATAAACATTACATTTAATTTGCACAAACGGAAGACTTAAGTTAAACTCCTAAAGGGTTTCCCAACATGGTTTACATAATCGAACTAAACACTGCTTAAGGTTAATTAATCCACTTAAGATAATTTAATCATAAAGACTCAATTACGCTATACAATGATTGTTTCATTCAATTTCATATGATATTATTACCATTCCTATGTTTCAATTCATGATGATACTTTCCATTACATTACATTAGTGATTCTAATAAAAGATATACATTTAACCATCCAATTCTCATCAATACATTTCTTGTACATTTCAAGATTGAAATAATATTGCATTGCACTTAACCACTAAGTCTCATAAGAACACATAATGTTTACATTAAAATTACATATTTCCATGAAGGCATACGTAACAAATAATACAACTAACCCTATAAGGCCCAATATTTACAAAGATGATCCAAGAAGACAAATAGGATCAACTAGAAATATGAGATACTTGAATCCAAAAGAGCAACTGGAACACCTATGAAGCCAACTCTCGCAAGAAGGAACAAACATGCCCGATGGAAAGTGGCACTACCACTCAACCATGTGGCTCAAAAAGAACCACACCACTATGCTAGGAGATAGAAATAAGACCCACTAGAAAACTACAAGGTATGCACACATGGTCTAAACATGACATCGGGAATCTCACATAAAGCATATACTCACAAACATGACTCCACAACAAAACTCCAGGTGATATCAACAAGGCTACAACTAGTAACCATAAGGGAAGAGTGTCATCACATAGCTTGGAATGGTTATCCCGATAGGCCTCCATAGGCCCCCGTCCCCATCTTGGGTTATCCTGGTAGCCTCTCTCGAACCCTCGAGCCCATCCAAGTCTCATGCAGACCCAAATAATCCTTTCCTGAGGACAAGGTTGTTGGTTTGCCATTCCAGGCCTTCCCACTGCATATTGAGTCTGTACTAGCACTCAACCATGAGTGGGGTACAATTATCTTAATTAATGTTTTAGCTACCCAAACCCCTAATATATTGTTAGGTTATCACTTACTTATCCAACTTTCGAGGGGTTATCCTGCTAACCTCTTTGGGCGCGGCCCCCACTCGAAAGCCACTATTCCTTATGACACTACACAAATTTCCCAAAAGAACTCCAAGGCAAAAGTACCAAAACCAATTTACAAAAAGGAGTTCAAAACAACTGAGAAACACTTGGTCATACAAGCCCTTTCATAAAAGTTTAACCAATTTGCAAAACACAGTCTACTCATGAGACATGACCAAAGAAAAAGGCAATACGAAAAAGTCTAAATCTATTTATACTAAAGGACTTACAATATATCTTAAACACAAAAAACAATCAGAAAAGAACCAACACCATTGTTTATTACAAAATAAATATTTATTTTCTCTCCTTCTAATATACAATTGACCAAGTTTTCTAAATTTCTAAGTTTCAAAATAAAAATTTATTAACAATAATCTCACAAATTCAGTTAAAATATTCAATCAATATTTTCTATATCCATTTAGAATTTCAAAATCATCTTAATCACATTTGAACCATATACAAAAGTGTGTGTGTATATATATATATATATATATATATATATATATATATATATATTATAAATCTGATATTTTTTCATAAACTAGGAATCTCAATTTTCCTTATTTTTCCAAAATAATGTATATATATATTAATAATTTAATTAATAATAATAAAAATAGTAAAAAAAATCTTTTTTTTTTTAACTGAAACCAATGGGGAAGGGGGCGTAGGGACCATGTGTGGTCTACCCCACAGCCCGTGATCCCCTCACAGACTGTGGGGGAGGGCCACGCTGTGACTACCCATAGTCGTGGCACCCCATGACATGTGGGGAAGCTCCCCACGGGGATACCTTCCCCCCCCCCTTCCCAAACAAACAATATAATTTAATTTTTTATTTATATTTTTTTATCTAATCTTTAAAAAAAAATAGATTAGCTAAAAATATAAAACATGCCCATAATAAATCAATTTATAGAGGAAATTTTAACAGCCCCTCCTTTTTTTTAATAAAATTTTAATAGTATAACAATAAAAGTATAAATTAAAATTTATTTCCCCCTTCTCTGTGATGAAAACACAAAGAAGTAAAACAATTTACCAGACAAAAAAAATTCAAAAACTAATAAACAACAAACCACCAAATTCCAAGCAAACAAGTTCTTCCCAAAGGCTAGCCCCGACATAATTTTTTTGGAAATTTAACAACTCTCAACCAAGATTTAAACAATCATTCATTTCCTGAGACTCAACTAGGAAAATTTAAAACAAACCAAACAAGAAATTCTCATTTACACAAACAAAATTTCAAACCCCCCCCCTTTTTTTTTCTTTCTTCAAAATTCTACAATAACTTACCCTTACTAAACATAGCACACAACAAACAAAAATTTCTTCAATTACTCTAAAATTCTAAAACAAAGGTGTGAAACTCCAACCTATAAATGCTTTCCTGGAAGAAGTTTGGAGATAAGAGCAAGCCTTCTACAAACAAAAACCCCTTCAACAGAGGAAACTAGATTTTTGAAACAAACAAATCCTCCAGCCAAAACCACCTCAAAAACAGGGAGTCAAGAAATTTTTCCAAAATGCCCTCATGCATAATCTGGAACTATTTTCCAAATATAAAGGATTTTTCTCCACAAACATATTTTTTAGGTCAAATTCATTTTTAATAAAAAATTGAAAAATCTATTTCTTTTCTTTTCAAACTACACATTTGCATTTACCTATTTTTTTAATTTGAATTCATTTTTCCTCACATACTAAAAAAACAATTTAAACATTAAAAATACATAAAGGTAAAAATGACTTTATCCTTTTTTTTTTAAACAAATGAAAAAAAAACATAATATAATTTCATTAATAAATCAACAATCAATCTTAACTAACCAATTAAAATAATTGTAGACACCTAAAACTATCCATATCTAATTAAATAAATATCTTTATTTATTTAATTACTTTAACCTAATTCTTCTATTAATTAAATGAATCTTTATTTATTTAATTAATTCATTTATCCTCTTCTAGCATTATTTCTCATTTAAATAAATACATTTATTTATTTAAATTGCCCTTTTCCCAAATTAAATAAATACTTATTTATTTAATTGATCCCACTTCTTCTATTAATTAATTAAATCTTTATTTATTTAATTAATTCATTAACCTTTTCTACCCATGACACATGTCATTCATCTCTTAATTCATACACTACCTACCCTCTCATTATTTTCTTATTTCTTCTACCTACCCTCTAATCTTAGCCAACCATTTATCTTTTACACCTCTTAATCTTATCCCTCCATTTCTTATAGTGTCTTCTATATAAGGAGATGCTTTCTTCATTATCAACCCTGATGAGTTGACTTCCC
Organism: Cryptomeria japonica; assembly: GCF_030272615.1. Classification (NCBI taxonomy): domain Eukaryota; kingdom Viridiplantae; phylum Streptophyta; class Pinopsida; order Cupressales; family Cupressaceae; genus Cryptomeria; species Cryptomeria japonica. Next base: position 477,383,084 of record NC_081412.1, read on the forward strand.
AACTACGCTTTTGAACTTTCATATGCGATCAAGCCTACTTGCAACCACATTTCCGTTCTTTGTTGAGCTCTTGTGCACATATAAAATCTGAGAGAAAATATATCAAGCAAGATCAATGGAGATAGGAAGAATGGAGATCCAAACCCTATTGGACATGTGATGGTATAATCTTTGTGATTTCATTTGATTTGCATTGTCTTAGGTAATCTTCATATGTTATGGTAGATCTTTGTTATTGTTAGGCTAGGGTTTTGTGGTTGAATCTATTTAGTCTTTCAATATTGTTGTTATCCATTTTCACCGTATACAAACGTGCCTAAACAACGCAGACGCGCTCGCATTTGACATAGACGCCTTTTCTTGCACAGACGCACCTGGCACAAACACAGACGCGCCTAGCTAACCTAGACTCACCTGGCACCAGCACAGACGCGCCTCGACATTTTTTTACCTTGTTTGACATATTCTAGAATGCATTTATTGCGCTACCTAGCATGCATTAATGACAACATTTATTGCAACAAAGTACAAGAAGGTTTTGTGGTACTTACCGGCTCTCCTGCATCTGCTGGCCTCTGAAATCGGCGAATGCGATCGAATCTGTGAACCAATGCCATCGATGCTGACTGTTGCTGCTCTATTCTCTCTCTGCACTCTGATCTCTTGTATGTGTGGATGACAATGAGGATGTATTCCCCTCGTGGTCTATTTTATAGACTGTCCTAGCCCTATCCCTAGCCCTAGTTTCCCGAGTCAGTCTTCATTATTCCATGACTCTGTCACTCTAACCTATCCAATCAGTCCATTCTAGCCTTTCTTTCTTATCGAGAGATTGTCTGTGATCTTTTCAAACATTTTCATCCAATCTCTCGAGGGGGCATATCATTCCCATCTTGGGGCAACTTTGTATCAGGTCATCTTATCTTCTTTGAAACAACGCGACAAGCTGCATTGTCTCAAAGAGGGGCAAAATGTAGACAGCTAAAATTGTCCATATCTAATTAAATAAATATCTTTATTTTTTTAATACGTTAGCCTAATTCTTCTATTAATTAAATGAATCTTTATTTATTTAATTAATTCATTTATCCTCTTCTAGCCTTATTTCTCATTTAAATAAATACATTTATTTATTTAAATTACCCTTTTCCTAAATTAAATAAATACTTATTTATTTAATTGATCCCACTTTTTCTATTAATTAATTAAATCTTTATTTATTTAATTAATTCATTAATCTTTTCTACCCATGACACATGGCATTCATCTCTTAATTCATACACTACCTACCCTCTCATTATTTTCTTATTTCCTCTACCTACCCTCTAATCTTAGCTGACCATTTATCTTTTACACCTCTTAATCTTATCCCTCCATTTCTTATAGTGTCTTCTATATAAGGAGATGATTTCTTCATTATCAACCCTAATGAGTTGACTTCCCAACTATGCTTTTGAACTTTCATATGCGATCAAGCCTACTTGCAACCACATTTCCGTTCTTTGTTGAGCTCTTGTGCACATATAAAATCTAAGAGAAAATATATCAAGCATGATCAATGGAGATAGGAAGAATGGAGATCCAAACCCTATTGGACATGTGATGGTATAATCTTTGTGATTTCATTTGATTTGCATTGTCTTAGGTAATCTTCATATGTTATGGTGGATCTTTGTTGTTGTTAGGCTAGGGTTTTGTGGTTGAATCTATTTAGTCTTTCAATATTGTTGTTATCCATTTTCACCGTATACACTAATCATTAAAAAGGAAATAATGTGTAAACAACATTCACTGAATCTCAAATCAAAGCATAAACCAGCATAGCATAATATCTTAATAAAACATCACCACATAATGTATCCACAAATATCCACTAAAAAAGTCAACCATGGTCAAAATAAGTATCTAAAAAGTCTGATCGAGGGAGGGGTACTACAACAAGAGAGCTATGTTGATTTGTGTTTAGAATATTTAGTTATGTTCTGGTTTAGTGTGTCCATATAGATTGTCTTGATTGGATCATTTTTTATGTTTAGAATATGCATTGGAGGATGAGTTAGAATGTTTTTATGGGTCTCAGCATTGTGTGTGGAGATCCATGTGGCATAATTTTCATCAAAATATGTCTTTATCGTTACATTTAATGGTGATTTAGGAGGATGTGTTAGCATGTGAGAATCATTGGATTCATCTTGGAAGGATTTTTTATGATGTATTTAGGTCCCCGCTTTCTCTTAGAGTGAATTGCCTTGAGTATTTTTGGTTTGGGTGGCTTATTTTATGCAATATTGTTTATTCTAATTGTAGTCAACCCTCAGTTAGGTTTTTGATGATCTATCTTATATTTAATAACTGTGGTTGTATGAGTTGAGAAAAAGAAATGTGTTTTTATTGATGAGAAGCGTATTCAAATGATATGCAAGCATATTTGAAAGTGAAAATGTGCGAAAGACAGTGATGAGATTTGAAGGTGATATATTCTATGAGAGTGCATTGAGACAACAATAGTGGTCAAAGATGTTTTCCATGATGTTGGCCACTTGATACCGATGTTCAAGAGATCTTTTCCATATGATCAATTATGTTATTTCTTCTATTGTTGAGTGATAGTGGGTCCTTTAGCAGCATTTTGTATCTTGCCATGAACTAGTGTGCATCAGTTGTGCAAGTCTATGTATCTTTCCCTAAGGTATTGTGCCTTAGCTTTTCAATTCCATCAGATGTTGTTGCTCCTTGCTAGTGAGTCTAAAATATTGTAATAATTTCTATTCATATTGTGAGTTTGATTCCAATAATGGTTTTTCCTTGTCTGGGTTTTCCATGTAAATCTATTGTTCATGTGTTAATGATTGATACGTTTTCAGTACTATTGTTGAATGGTTAGATGTTATTTATAAATAAAAAATTTGAAGCTTTAGATCGATTCTTCCCCCCTCTCAATCCTGTCATGGGTTCAACACTAGGCACCACCAACTTGCAAAGGAGAGGATGGGGAAGGAGATATCCATCTCACTAGTACCCTAAACTCCTTCCCTAATCTCAATTACATAAAAAACAAAAATTACAATACTTACACTCTTTTACAAGATTTTACAAGAAAGAAGCTTTTGGAGATCTCGAACAGGTTTGGAATGATACTGAATGACTCAAAACACCACAAGGTGACATTACAACATCATGAGGGGACTACAACACCCTCCAAGATGACTCATGACACCATGAATTTTATTTTAAAACCCAAGGGAATATTACCATACGCATAACTATAATGCAACATTACAAATAAAAGAAAGAACACATTTAATGTCCAACTCATACTCGAAACCAACACCGACACACACAAAAATACACTAATCTACTCATTATCATATAATTTCAATTTCTTTCATCAGGAAGGTCCAATATACATCATTAAATTTATTAGGATTTAAATATCCTTAAGTTTGCATTTACAAAAATTGAAAAGGACTATAAAACATAAGCGAGAGAGAGAGAGAGAGAGAGAGAGAGAGAGAGAAGTAGAATGATCACAATACTAGATCTAATTCCATGATCTCTATTTCCTAATTATGGTTATACATTCTACTTGACCGTGTGGATGTCCACCTCATCATACTAATGGATATAGTCACATGGCCCAAACACTCATGCAATGAATACAACTAGGAATATGTAGGCTTACACACACCATACACAAAGTATACACATAATACATGATCATAAAATGAAACACTGAATAAAGAGATACTGCCAAGACAAAGATGCTAATATAACAAGGGGTTGGATATTAGATATTACGAGAGGAGAGTGTGATTACGTAGGTTAAAGGAATGGCTCATACATAATTGGTTTGTCCTCTCATTAAGATGAGGAGACTCGATCTTAATAGATCTACACCCCATGAATGGATAGGTCTTCCCAAGTCATTCTTAGACTATAAAATCTCTTAAGGCATGTAAGTTTAATCAAATTATCTTTATTAGTTTATTACCCATGTTTTAGTTTGGTTTTCACTGAATTACTCTCTCTTGAAAAGGTTATCCTAGTGGCCACTTTGTGCCTTAGCCCACATTGAGAGCCACCCCCACAAAAAAACTCTAACATTTACATCCCGGACTCATCTGATTCTCCATGAATGAGGAATCAAAACAAAAAATAACAATGCAATGTCACATTTTACTACTCCTCACATCTTACATACAATTACTCAATCTTCAATTTCAACATGGTATGGGATCCAAAATGATCCAATTTTGAAATTTCATGCATAGTTTCTATCATTTTACATTACAATTTAACATCAAATATAAAAAATTCTACTTTTTCCTCCTTTCCAAACTTTCCCCAAAAATCCATGGAATAACATTTTTTACCATGAAAATAACTTGAAGAACAACAATTTTTCAAATTTTAAGTCTCAAAATTCTAAATATACCCTTTTGTTTTTTATGCACCCAACACCTAATTTTCATAATAACATAATAAATTCATCCATTCAATTAAAATTTTGGCATTGGTAATATTTCTACATACCATTTTTATAAAAAAATCTTCTCAAATCTAAAGATTGAATCATTAAAATGAAATGCTTTGTAAAGGACATAGAATATATTGAAATGGGGGTAAATTGGTCAATGCAAAAACTTTAGTGTTAATCCAACTTATCAATAGCAATGGTTCTAGATCATACATTATTGTTAAAACAAAAAATAAAATGATAAGCACAACCACACAAGCAAACAACAGATATAAGTGAAAATCCATAGAGCAAAGACCATGGTGAGAATAGCTACTTGTATCTATTGTCTAAATCCAGCCTCACAAATAATAGATCACTTACAACATGAAGTAGGAACCAAATTATTGGAGACACCAATCCCTAAATACATTTGTAGGCACCAATCTATAGGAGACACCAATCCCCTAATCTAAGATTTGAACAACATCTCAGGATCTGAGACACCAATCACACCAAAATACAAAAGATATGAATTGTGGACCTTCAAGGCTGAATATTTAGCTTCTCTATGATATGAACACCATTAAAACTGATTCACACAATACATACGATCTTCTAATAAAAATACATACTAATTGGGATGCTACTCACATTGCATCACCCACATACTCACAAATCAACCTCTAATTTTTATCTTGCATTAATGGACACACTAGGAATAATCCTAGATCAACTATATATATGAGTTACAATTATATTAATTACATTCACATGTCAACCAAAAGTATAATTACATATTCGCAAGTCATCCACAACAAATTTCTTAACCAAATGTGTAATAGGCCTATTCTATAAGCCCACACATTACTCCAAAAGAAATATCATGCTATGGGTTACCCATTGTAGCTTAATCTGGTCCATGGTCATCCATATGCTATCTCCAATGAACACATGTTACAAGACTCTAGTGCATCAAATAGGAAGATCAACTCAGTCTTTCAGCATGCACAATGACTACTTCGTCACTTCAAAATTTATATCCACAAAATATCAACTCCAAAAACTTTGAAAACTGATACATCATGATAAAATTTACTTTGATTCCAAACTACATGGCATAGCACTTAATTGTGGCAAAATTCAAAGCATAACAATTTTCCAATACATTGTTTGAGGAATAGGCCTCAAAACATTCTGCAAACCCTTTCCAGATCAGCTCAAACAATAGTAATAGATACAAGATGATACAATAAAAATTCTGCAATGATATCATCAACATGATATGTCATAGTCCTTTTGAATCCTTCTGAAACTCAAATGCATAAACATAGCTATGACAGTAATTGTACTCTTCCAGATACCTTGACATCAATGATAGAGCTGACCAACAAATTTGACATCAGTGACAACCTTTTTCCAACACTTTAAACAAGGAAAATATGTTAATGCTAATCTAATCCATTTGCAATCATTCAAATGCCAAAAGAAAGAAGAAACAATATGCACCAAAATGTAAAGTAGAATATCTTAAAATAATCAAATGAATTCTTAAATCCATGAAGCTAGAAGATCTTGGTCACAATCCTAATCTAATCCAACAATACCCACAAAAATTCTCCCATAATTTCCTTCCCAAATTTTCATTTGAAAATCCAAGGATAGGAGGGTTTTCAAGCACTCAACATTTGAAAATGGACTAAGCATTGAAATTAGTTCCCCTTATAAAAATAACTCATTAACTTTTTACTTTTTAAAAAATAATAAAATAATAATAAAAAACATATTTCTAGTTCCCCCATTTCACCCATATGCGCCAATTATGTGATGCACATTAAAACAACTATATATAAGACACATTTAGCTTTCCAAATATTAAATTACCAATAAAATCATGAAAATCCATTTTCATATTAATTGATGACAAATGCAATTAAACATATATGCAGACACTCTTTACTAGTTGACAAGGGGATAATAGGGTTTTATAGACATTACCAACTATAGGTGTTGGGGTTTTCACTGGTAAAAACATGGAAAACAATAGTCAATTTAAGTGTGATGAGTATTCTCTAGGGTAAAAATTGACCAATGTGATATCTCCTAACAATCAGTGTCAAGCTACACTTAGACTTGTGTAGCCAAGTAAAGTCAATACTTACTACCTGCATCACTCAAAAAAAATCAAGGGTACCTATGCACATATATATAGATGAAGCACATATAAATTCCCTAATCGAGGTCAAAATAATACAATAAATCATTCATAGAATCATACATGTATAATCAGCTGAAATAGTAACATCATAATAAACATGCTATCATAATACTATAACTATCTCATAAGATGCACCTCGTGAATGTCAATACAAATGAATGGTGGCATGCACAATCCAATATATTCATATATGGTATATATAATGGATCAAATTAATGATGATAAAATTCAAACATGAGAAGCTTTACATCCCCCCTCTAGGGATAGGCTTACTTCTAGAAACGTCCAAAAAGATAGGGATACAGATCTCTCAACTGCATCACATCCTCCCAAGTAGTTGAAGTTTCATCTTTTGCATCTCATTAGGCCCTTGTTATATGTCTTGTACAATGTTCATGAGATCTAAATAAATTTTCTTGTCCTCCTTAACCTACAAACCACCCCAATCAAGAACATGTGTCACATCAAGAATATACTATCTAAGAAATGGCACATAGAACACATCATGGATGTTTGATATGCTAGGTAGAAAGGAAAGGAAATAGGAAATAGGACCAATTCTTTCAAGGATAGCAAAAGGTCAAAAAAATATGGCACCAACTTAGATCCTTTCTCATAATAGATGTGGCTCTTAAGTAGGCAAACTCTCAAGAACACATGATCGCCCACTGAGAAGTTTCAATCAAAACTATGGGAATCAAAATACTTCTTATTTTGGTAGTATGTTGTAGCCAGATGCTCTCTAATAATAACTACCTACTAATCCATATCCTTGGCATCTTAGGGCCCAATACAACTTGATCCTCCAAACAATCTCGACTCAATAGGGTATGGCATGGTTGACCAAGAATTAAAAAGGGGACATGCTCAAAGAAATATGGTACCCATTATTATAGGAAAGCTCTACCAAATATAAATAGTCCTCCCACCTTGACTATTGATCCTTGACATACATGCAAATAATATCCTCAAGAACCCGATTAACTCTATCTATCTATCTATCTATCCATCAATCTTAGGGTGGTATGAAAATGTGAAATTAAGCTAGACACATAAATCATGCTGCAAGGAGGTCCACAACATGGATTTGAACGCTAGGTCTCAATCTAAGATGATCCTAGAAGGAACTCCATGCAAGTGCACATTGTCCTCCATAAACACATGTATTATAGATGCAACAGTATGCAAAGACCTCATGGGGGAGAAGTGAACCACCTTTGACAAATTGTCGACCACAACCATTAAAGCATCATGATGATGATGAGAACATATAGATATTCCAATAATGAAGTCAAGTAATATTTTATCCCATTTCCACTCAGGAATGGCATGTAGTTACAAGAAACCTATTAGATGTTGATGTTTGACCTTCACCCTTGACAATCTAGGTATCTAGACACAAAATCGACACCATTACACCTCATCCCTTCTCAATAATACAACTATATAAGGTCAACATGCATCTTCTTGACACCGATATGTGCTCAATAAGGAGTATGATGTGCCTTAGACAAAATCAAGGATTTAAGATCACCAAAAACTAAAACATAGATACAACCAAGATGTCACAAAAGTCCATATAAATCCAAAGAGCAACCTAAAAATATTCCATCAAGGGCTCTCATAGACTCAATCTCCACTCTCCCCTCTTGATACAAAGTATCACTAACAAGTGCCTCAAAGATACAACTCCACAAATCTACACCAAGGGTCATAACTGAAATATCACTCCTCCTCCTACTCAAGGAATCTATGAAAACACTCTCCCTTCCTTTGAAATAGTGATCACCAAAGTCATACTCACATAGAAAATCCATCCAACAATGCTATTGGACATTTAGATTCAATTGAGTAAAGATGTATTGTAAGCTATAATGATCAATATAAAGCTCACTTTGATGTTACAAGAGAAAAACATCTCCAACAAACAAGCATGTGGACAATTGCCACTAATTCCATGTTATTAGTGGGATATTTTAGCTCATGATCCTTGAGCTTACAATAATCATAGAAATCACTTGTCCCTCTTTCATGAGAAATACCCCCAAACCCTCTAGTGATGCATTAGTGCAAACATCAAAATCTCATGTAAGATCTCGCACTACCAAGATAGGTGCACTAGTGAAATTATCCATAAGAGCCTAAAACATTGCCTCAAATTACTCTAGCCAAACAAAATTATTCCATTTCCTCTAAAGATAAGTGATAGGATGAACCAACCTAGAAATGTCTCTAACAAAATAATAGTAATATCTGGCCAAACCCATGAAACTATGAACCTCAAAGACATTCATTGTTGTTGGTCAATCCAAAATAGCCTAAATCCTAGACCTAGATCCACTAAGATACTCTCTTTGGAGATAATATAACCCAAATATCTCATCTCATTCTAAAGAAACTCACACTTGGACAAGTTTCCATAAAGTTGATGGTCACAAAGACACTACAAAATCTGATACAAGTAGACCCCATGCTCCTCCACTCTCCTTGAGTAGATCAAAATGTCATCAAGGAAGACAAGGACAAATTAGTCAAGACCTATGTGAAAAACACTCAATTCAATAGATTCATGAAAATAGATGTATCATTAGTCAACCCAAATGTGACCACCATGAACTTATAGTACCCATAAAGTGTATGAAATATCAATCCTTGGCAAGGTTTATTGGTTCTTTACCATCACCTTATTCGAATACTATTAATCTATGCACAAGAAAGGAGATTTGTCCTTCACAAAAATAGTTGGTGCTCACCAAGGCGAAATAGTAGGACAAATGTGTCCCTTGTCCAACAACTCCTCCAACTACAGCTCCTAAATGGTCATATGATATGGTGGTTGAGAAATTAGCTCTACTCCAAGAATAAGATCAATGTTAAAGTATGTATCCTACTGAGATGACATGCTTGGGATCTCCTTGAGAAACACGTATGCAAAGTTTTGACTAATAGGATGATCATCAAGAGATACTTTCCAATAATCCCCCTCAAAAAGGTCACTCATTGAGAGATAAAATAATTGACAACCCTATTGTATACTCTTCTTAAGCTACTTAGCCAAGATCATCTGAAGGGAGATGGGTCTATGGACACCCACAAGTTCTAATCACTCAGTAAAATAATCCAATCACTTAACTAAATTACCCAATGATCAATACAAGACTAATGAGCCTCCAACCAATCCATACCTAAGATTATCATAAAGGACCCCAAAGGTAGAATGCATAGGTCAACATAGGTGGCGAAGGTGCTCAAATCCAACACACAACCACAAACTAGAGAATCGACAACCACATTATCACTAGTATCCAACTACACCTACTAGCTATCATCCTACCTTGTCCCCACAAGCCCTCAACACTCCAAAGGAAATGGGGGTATAAAAGAATCTAAAGCACTGAAATCAAATAGGATAGATGTATGAATCCCACTCAATAAACTTGATGATGCAACCATGGTCCCTTTATTCTCATTCTAATAGTTATTTATTGCCACAAATACCCTATGAGATCTCTCAACATCCCCCACCTATAGTCTCTATAATATCCTATCTCTAACTACCCCCTTTAGCTGATATTTGGGGATAATGTACATATATGTGACCATTCCAACCAAAAGTGTAACATCCTCTTGTACCAAATCCACATCCTAGTGAAGGTGCATGAGATTGATGAAAACTGGTTATGCTTGAACTATGTTGACCACACTATGTAGGCCAATTGTACTGTGTGCCCTTAGAATGATACTAATGTGGTCTTTGACAACCAAAATACCTAAAACTCACCCACTATAAGGAGCCTAAGAAGATCTCTATCTCTACTAACCTAACCTAGGAGGTTCTATATATTCTCTAGATGAACTTACAACTTGAGGTTGAGAGCCTCAAGTTCATGATCTTGATGGAGGTGCACTCCCAATTTGAACTTATATTGTCTGATCTGCATAACCCTAAGCCAAGTTCTCTTCAATCAATCTTTCCTTCTCTAAAATAACCTCCAAATATTAGGCTTAAACACTTCAATAGAACCACTAATTTGAGCATTCAGACAATGAACAGAGATGTAAAATAAAATGGCCTCGTCATCTACAATGCTTAAATACAACTTAAGCTCAAAAAAGCATTACTCATACTAATCTACTGACATGGCCATATGATGCCAACTAATGGAGCTTTTACTCCTCAATATATCACCAAGTAGAATAAAATCCCCTAAAGATGCATGATAGTGCAATGAGACTTAGTATTTCTATTATAAGGATGCATGTCAAAACATCAATCCAAGTATATTAACCAAGTCTTTACCATAGTACCTTCATATGAGCCCTTAAAAGTGGGTGGATAGGCTCTAAGATGATCTCTCATGTGCCTTGCAAGTATGGTATTCTCATCCACCACTGCTTTGTTTCACCTACAAGTGGGTTTTCGATCTCTCCCATGGTCAAATATCAATCGACGAGATACCTCTTAACAAGGCCCCAATCTAGATATTATCTCCTAAAGGAGATTATAAGTTGAGAACTCTCAATCCCACTATCCTAAACTCCTATCTTACCCTCTACATGATGCACATCTTGATAATCCTCTTGATTAGCCTTTTGTTTATGATTAAGTTGGGCACTTTGTTGAGTACCACAAGCTCCACCTCTACTCTTAGGAGTAATCCTTTACAACACAATGTTGTATGGGTTAGAACAACATGATCAATTTATAAGTCATACTAAGGCATGATTTCATAATGATAAGAATCATAGAATATTGTTGGCAATAATGCACCAAACTGAGGGGGGGGATGAATCAGTTTGCACCAAAAACTTCTACAACTTAAACAATAATTCAGATCTAATAATGAACAGTTAAAACATTAAACAACACCACATCAATAAAACACAAAACACCAAGATTTTTGATGTGGAAAACTTGATTAATGGAAAAACCATGATGGGAACCTACCTACAATGAGATAATACCCTGTTAGGAGTAAGTGAAATATTACAATGGGGAATGCACATGCATTCAGGCATGCTACTTAGAGCTTACTTCTCAAATTACAAAACCTAGAAGGGCTACAACCCTTAGGGAAGGTTCGATACCTTACATGAAGTCACACTAACTTACAAAATCATTTGGATTACATCCAGAGAATCATGAACTAATGGAATAGCATCTCAACATTCTTGAGTACAATTCTGGTTAAGCTCACTGGTTGATCTACCATGCAAAACACCTCTTCACACTTCTGAAGGATCAAGCACATGTTCGCACACTAATCAACCACACAAATTCACATTTACTTGCAGAAACTTCATAGATACCTCTCACAAATGATTACAATGTTTATTTATAAAACTCATCAACCTATCTTTCAAGGCCGGCTCACCACACACTACATATTACAAAAATATAGTCACACACGCTACAATAATGCATGCAGACCAAGACAATGTCAAATAAGACATAGTCTGGACCTAAAAAACCATCACAAATATGAAACACCTCCAATAATTATGTTTCTATCATCCGCAACATGCTACATCACCAAAAACATCACATAACAGGAAGAACATCACTAGACCAAGAAAATCTTCAGTAACATGCACGACAATCAATGCAGACCACCAATACACATATCACACAATCTAGAAACATCCATAAGAAATGTGAATTGCACCACAACAACCACAATATATCGCATTAATAGAATCATCATCATCATTATACTGGATCTCAAGAACATCAACAAAACTGGCTGTCAAACTAAAATATTTGCTTGCGAACCTCACAATCATGAACCACTCGAACTAAGGACATACATCAAAATCCAAAACACATCCCACACATCCACAACCAAAGATATTACAATTCTTGAGCACAACAAATAGATTCACCAAAACTGCCAATACAGAACAAATGAATAACCATCCATAATACCGGATCACACAACTTGATCAAATCATCATGCGGACCTCTAAAACTACAACTGAATCAACTAGAGATAAGTATTTCACAACCCGTTAAACCGCATCATCTCATCTGCAACTCAACCAAATCAACCAATCTAAGTACAACATCGAGACACATATTGACCTCACATATGTTGACATCAATGACAACATATCAACCAATATCTAACAAATACATTATAACAAGCACACACAAAACATATATGCTAGAGCTCCTAGCATATGAACATGGGTTTTGATATCAAATATAATGCCCCAGCAAGGAAACCCCAAGGAATTTAGCTATAAAAAAATAAGTAAAGATGGAATAATTATTTTTGAAAAAATTAAGGTAAACTTACACAACTTGTAGAAGTACCTTAGCCAAAACCTCAAACTTACGACATCATATCGCAATGCGACAAAGAACAAGCAAAATACTTAGACTCAAATACATATAATATGCATAGAGGAAGACTCAATACACCATAGGTAATTTCTGGAAAGTGTGTTTACTCACAAAAGACTCTTCAACAAGATACTAGACTACACTTGACAAACTAGGCCTTATCCTTGGCCTTAGGTGCGACAATTGACTTCCCACAAACACCAACCCATAAATTGATTCCATTGACACCATACAAACTCATCAAAAACACATTTACATCACCTCAAAGGTTCCCTATAATTTCCAATCCCTAATAGGAACCTTTGTGAAATAAAATTACCCCTTCGAGGCCCCATAGAAGGATCTTAGCAAACCACATTGGATTCTTATGGATGCACTAGTGTCCTTTGAGTGTGCTAGTATCCCTGGTAACTAGTATGTGTAATATCATCCAATAGCCACATATCTATCCTAACTAGTGATTTAATCAAAGACACAACATGTTGACTTGGACTAAAGGTACCGAAAACACTCAAGGAACATAAAAATGCCAAAAAATCTACTCAAGAATGAAGTATGCAAACAACTCCCTTGGATACTAGGCACCACTTATGCACAAAAGAAAAATTAGGGAGGAATATATCCACCTCACCAACACCCTAAACTCCTATCCTAAGATCAAACATGCAAAAATCAATAATTAAGACACTTACACACTTTTACAAATCTTTAAAAGATGCTCTAGGAGATCCCAAACGGGCCTAGAAAGACTAAAAACTACTTGAAATACCACAATGAAAAATGAAAACATCATAAGGGGAATACACTACCCTCTAAGATGACTTGTGACACCATTAATTTCATTTTAAAATTCAAAGGAATATTCCTATATGGATAACCATAATGTCTCATTACAATGAAAGGAATAAATGTATAACAACTTGTGCTTGATAACAACACTGACACAGACAAACCTACACCAATCCATTCATTATCATATGATTGTAATGTCCTTCACGAGGAAGTTTCAATATAAATTATACATCATTAAATTTATTAGGATTCAAATATCTTAAGTTTACATTTACAAGAACTAAAAAGAACTTGGAAACGTGAGAGAGAGAAAGAGAGAAGTAGAATGATCTCAATACTAACCCCAATGCCACAAAAAATTTTCCCCAATGGTGCTTATACATGCCACCTAACCATGTAGAATTTGTAGTTCCACCCCACCATTCTCATGGAGATAATCGCATGGCCTAGACATTCATACAATAAATACATATGGGGATAGGTAGGCTTAGACACAAACCATACACAAGGTATACGTGCATTATTAATGATCATAAATTGAAACAAAACATAGAGAGTTACTACCAATACTAGGTTGATACCAAGTAGTAAGCGGCAATGAGAGAAGGAGTAGTAAGTGGCAATGGGGGAATCCAAAATTCAAATTCTCTGCAAGGCGGGAACTCTGGTTCCAATGATGGGAGCGACCAGATTGTAGTTGGTCCCATAGGAGAGAAGGATAAGCCTCTAGACTATCCAGAAGCTGCTGCTATTCAACAGATTGGTGGTACTCTACCAGAGAAGACAATGGGTTACTCTGGGCCCTTGGTGGAAGGGACCAGTGGGGGGCCCATCCCACGTGGCGATTCTGGGGAGAGCGGAAAAGAATCAAGAAAATGGTCCTCCCTCTTTGGAACTAGACCAGTTGGTAAATCCTCTCTTCCTCCTATCAAGAATATATCTGACCCTTTAGGAGGTAAGTTTTCTATCTCTATCCCAGATCTGGTTTTGGATCATAATATAAACAGTATGTCGAACTCCTTGGTAGGCAAATTTATGGGACAACGTCCTAATATTGAAGTTGTTAGGGCCTATGTCAAACAAAAATGGGCCCCTTAAGGGTAATGTTGAAATTTTGGCCTTACCCAAAGGCCTTATGTCCTTTTCTTTCTCTTGCGAAGAAGATAAACGCATGATTCTTTGTGGAAGTCCCTGGTTAGTTGGAAAGATAGCCTTGGTTCTCCGTAAATGGCAACCGAATCTGAATATGAATGACTCTCTCTTGACACAAGTCCCAGTTTGGGTAAAGTTGTCAGGTTTGCCTCTGGAATATTGGGCGGAAAGTATCTTCTCTGGTATTGCAAACTCTTTTGGTGAACTACTTTCTATAGACCCAGTAATAAGTTCAAAAAGGAGACTCACTCATGTTAGATTTTGCATAGGGATAGCCCATGATGCAGATATGTCAGAATAGATAGATTTAGTTTCCAAGCTGGGAACATGGAAGAAACATATTGAATATGAATCTATTCCCTTTGCCTTCTTCCATTGTAAAAAAGTAAGGCATTGGGCAAAGTCTTGTCCCATCAAACCCAAGGCAAAATGCAGGCAGCCCAAGCCCCATTCTGAGAACCAAAGGGTACCAGAAAAAATGGTATGGCAAGTTAAAACTCATAAAGTAAAGAAGAAAACTCAAATTGTTTTAATCCCTTGGGGGAGAAGAAGGACGTTCCCTTAGTCTCTATCTCCAGTCCTTCAACCCAGGAAGCTCTGAGGAATGTCGTTGCCAACTTTCTAATTTCTTCTCAATCAAGGGAGCAGAAAGATCAAACTGAATACCCAAATGATATAGTTGAAGTGGTGGCTAATACTTGTGAAGGAAATGAACTGCAAGAGGACAGTGATCAACCAGAGGAAGGAGAAATCCCTGCCTCCCAAGAAGAAAAGACTGATTCCTCTATGCTCATGCCTAGTCTTGAAATTCAAGAAGCCCAAAAATTGAACCTCTCGGAATCAGATTGGAGGTCAAAATCATCTAATAGTGACTTAAATGATTCAAATGCTTCCAGAGCCCCTAACTGGGGAAACGAAGAAGAAATTTCCAAAATCCTAAGCAACCCGGTAGCGGCTCCTGAGATAGATGCTGAGTGGAAAAATACCAAAGCAAAGGAATAAGAAAGGAACTACTCCCTCGACTTCTCTTCTAAGGAAATCTAGAAGAATATCTCAAGTGGATGTTGGGTATACCTCTTTCTCCCCAGGTCGTCCCTCTAATCACACAGTCAGAATCAAGGAGGCCAACAAGAATATTGCAAATGGAACCTAGAAGACTCATAAGGAGTTAGGTATTGCTAAGTAACTATGAAGATTATATCTTGGAATATTAGGGGACTTAATAACCCCCATAAGCATGACATTATCAGGAACATGATAAGGGATAGTAAACTTGATATATTTATAATTCAGGAAACCAAAATGAGTAAAGAAAAATTCAAATCATTGAAGTTTTTCAAAAATGGAAATGTCAGTGGCAGCATTTCTGAAGGTGCTTCAGGAGGTATAGCTACCATTTGGAATCTTAATTCTGTTAAAGGCCATGTTATCATTCAGGACAATAATTTCTCTTGTATTAAATTTGAGCACCTAAAAGATGGTACTTCATGGTTTCTCACCAACATTTATGCTCCCAACACCTTGAAGGCTAGAAATTCCTTCTGGAAAAAACCTATTCAAGCTAGGGACAACTTCAGGAATCTTAGCTGGCTAGTTATGGGAGACTTCAATACTCCTTTGAGAGAAGAGGAAAAATATGGAGGAAGCCCCCCTTAGCTGGAAAGCAGGTTGGCCCTTATGGATTTCATTAACTCTCAGGCCCTCAATGACTTGGAAATTCAAGGATGTAATTATACTTGGACTAACAGGAGAACTGGTACTGATCTTATCCAAGTCTGTCTTGATAGGACCCTCAACTCTGATGATTGGTTTAGTCAATATTACTGTTCTCTGTCAGCCCACATTTGGGTTGGTTCAGATCATTTTCCCATCACCTTCACTATTGACTCCATCAACAGAAGGAGAAACTTCCCCTTCAAATTTGAAAAAATGTGGACCCTCCACCCAGACATCAAAAGTAATATCCAGAAGTGGTGGAACATTCAAGTTGAGGGAACTACCATGTATAGAGTTGTTAAGAAGCTTAAGAGTGTTAAGGACAACATAAGAATCTGGAATAAATCTAGCTTTGGGAACATTTTTGAGGCTCAAAGTAAAGCCCAGGAAGACCTCAAAGAAATACAAACTCAAATCCAGAAAGATGGTTTCAGAACTGTGTCCATAGCTGATGAAAATGAACCTCTCAAAAAATATCATGATATCATTGCCAAAGAGGAATCCTTTTGGAAGCAGAGATCAAGATGCATCTGGCTTAAGGAAGGAGATAGGAACACAAGATTCTTCCACATGTCGACTATCAAGCATAAAGAAGGTAACAGGGTAACCAAACTCATGATGGATAAAGGGGAGATTAGTAAGGAGGAGGAAATTAGAAAGGAAGCTAAAAGGTTTTTCTCAGAATTGCTAATGAGGGATAACAGATTGGATGTTGAAGCTCAACCTTCTCTTCTTCTTAACATCCCATGTCTCATTGATGAACATAAGAATGCCTCCCTTTCTTCCATTCCCTCTAATCAGGAAATCAAAAATGTTGTCTTCTCCTTTGATGGTAACAAAGCGTCCAGTCTGGATGGTTTTCCAATGTTCTTTTTTCAAGATTTCTAGGACATTGTAGGGAAAGATGTTACCAATGGAGTCAAGGAATTTTTTGGGGCTATGAAAATTTTGAAAGAAATCAACAGCACTTTTCTGGCCCTCATTCCCAAATCTCAAGGCACTGACTCAATGGACAAATTTAGACCTATCAGTCTTTGCAACTCCTTTTATAAGATTATCTCTAAGGTTCTTACGTCCAGATTGCTTTTTGTCCTTCCCGCTCTCATTAACCACCAGCAAAATGGTTTTGTCCCTGGTCATCAAATTCTTGACTCTATTATTACTATCCATGAGAAAATCCACTCTCTTGTTAAAGCTAAGAAGCAGGGTCTCATCCGTAAGTTGGATCTCTCCAAAGCCTATGACAGGGTTGACTGGTCTTTCCTCTTGAAGGTTCTAATGTCTTTTGGTTTCTCCCCCAGAGTTTTGGTTCTAATCGCCCAACTTATCACCTCTGCTTCTTATGTTGTTATTATCAAAGGTTCACCTTCTCCCTTTTTCCAAGCCTCTAGAGGTCTTAGGCAAGGGGATCCTATTTTCCCCATCCTCTTCATTATTATGGTAGAATGTTTTGGAAGGAGTATGGAAAAATTGGTTTTGCAAGTCTCCTTTAAGGGTCTCCACCCCTCCTGAGTGGATCTTATTTGTTCTCACTAGCAATTTGTTGATGATACTATTATCATGGGGGAATCTACTATTTTTGAAGCTAAAACTTTGAAGAGTACTCTTTGCAAGTTTGCCTCTGCTTCGGGTCAGCTAATCAATTGGAATAAAAGTGAAGTTTTTTTCATCAATACCCCGGAAAGAAGACAACAGAGAATCAACAGAATCCTGGAGTGTAGGATTGCTGATCTTCCTGCAAATTATCTTGGTCTCCCCATGGGCATAGCTCCTCCTGACTCCTTCTGGAGTTCTCTTGTGGACAAATTCTAGAAAAAGTTAGCTGGATGGAAAGGAGCCCTCCTAAGTCAGGCTAGAAAGCTCCAACTTTTAAAAGGTTCTCTTCTAAGTATCCCAATATATGCTCTTAGCCTTTTCAAAATTCTAGTTAATTATGTTGATGCTATCGAGAAAATCCAAAGAAGATTCCTTTGGTCTGGGGTTGAGGACAAGAAAAGAATGTCCTTGGTGGCTTGGGACCAAGTTTGCAAACCGAAGAGCCATGGTTGTCTGGGCCTGAGAAGGATTTGAACCTTGAATGAAGCTCTTCTATCCAAGCAACCCTGGAGAATGTTTCATCTTGATATTGAATGGTGTAAAATTTGGCAAAGTAAGTACTCTCTTCAGTCCTCTTCCCTTTCTTCTTTTATCAATTAGGATATTAGTATTAAAGGTTCCCACATATGGAATTATGCCTCTAAATCTAAAGAAAGTATAGCTAAAGGTGTGATTTGGAAAGTTGTAAATGGAAGGAAAGTCAAATTCTGGGAGGATCCTTGGCTTTTTGAGAAGCCTTTGATAGAATTCAATGAATGGGCCCCTTATGCTTCCACTTGTGTAAGATCTTTTGGCTCCTTAGTTGCTGAATACTAGACTGGTAATGAATGGCAGAATATTGAAAGCATCCACCCAAGCCTCTCTAAGCTCAAGATCCATTTGTCTGCGGCTTGGTTGAACAAAGAGGTTGACTCCCTAATCTGGAAACATGATCCAAAAGGTGTCCTTACTGTTTCTTCTATGTATCATGTTTTGTCCCCTGATCCTTTAAGTAATCCCTTCTGGTCTAAAGTCTAGATTAGAGGCCTAACCCCCAAGATCAATTTCTTCTTCTGGACAATTCTCCATAATAAAATCTTGACCCTTGATAACTTGAAATGCAAAGGCTTTTCTATCCCTAATAGATGTGTTCTACGCCTCTAGGAAGAAGAGTTTGTGGACCACCTTGCCATTCACTACCCCTTCTCAGCCTCAATATGGGAAAAATTTCTTAATAGTTTTAGCATTGCTTGGGTGTTTCCCAACACCATCATTGATCTGTTTTCCTCCTGGAACATAAAATGGACTAATTCTTTTTTGAGATCTTTGTGGCAGCTCTCGCTTCCTCACATCCTATGGGAGCTATGGAAAGAAAGAAATAATCGAATCTTTAGGGATATTTCCCTCAATCAGGACATTGTGTTCCAAAAAATCCAATGGGTGATTTAGAAAAATATAGGGATCATTGAGGGTCCTTGTTTTTTGAACAATACAATGGAAGCAAATATTTTGAGGGTGTGGAATATGAAGGCTACTAACAGTCCAAACTTCACTCATAACAAAAGGCTTGAAGTTAAATGGCAAACCCCCCCTCATGGCTGGTTCAAAGTCAATTTTGATGGTGCTGCTAAAGGTAACCTAGGTCCTTCAGGTTGTGGAGCTATTCTAAGAGATGACAAAGGAATGTGTAAGGAGATGGTTGTTGTCCCTTTTGGAACTCAAACTAATCATAAAGCCGAAGCGATGGCTGCTCTCCAAGGTATCCTCCTAGCAAATAAATGGAATTGTTCCCACCTATGGATTGAAGGGGACTCAAACAATATTATAAATTGTCTTAAGGGGGTCTCAAAACCTTCATGGTCGATCAACAATATCATCATATCTACTAGAGACATAATTAGCACCTTTGAAAAAAGCTACATATCCCACATATACTGGGAGGCCAACGGCTTGACTGACTGGGCAGCCACTAAGACGGTTAACAAGGAAGCAATTACCACGTGGATGGGAGAACAAGGACTCCCTGAAGATGTCAGGCAAATCATTTGCTATGATCGCTATAAAAGTACTCCTAAGATACTTGATGGACAGGATAAATATGAAAAGAACTGACTTGAGTACTTCGAGTCATTATAATAATGAGAGACTCATTTATTATATTACCGATGCCATAAGTTCCCACTCTTTCTGGGTAACTTTGATAGCTTTGAAAAACTCATCGGCTAATCTTCTCTACAAGGTTCAAAATTTGGTGTTGAGCAGCGACAACATGGGTGGTAACAGGAGGCGATATGAACCAAGTAGTTGTAAAGAATGGAAATAGAAGGAGGAGGTTTGGGACATTCTACAGAAGGGTGGCTTCTCGAAATTCATGGAGAGACTCCATGGTCATGACGGTATGATCACCAATTTTTTCTGCAAAAACTGGAAAAAGAGCATGCTGAAAATGGGAGACCAAACTCTAGAAATCGATGAAGATTTAATTGCTCAAGCTATGGGCCTCACAAGAGAAGGGTGCAACTTCTACAAAGATAGGAAAGTCAGTAGGGAAGCTATCGAAAGATACCCGATCATCGAGAAAGAGAAGAAACGACTGGTAAAGTTGAGCAAAACCTACTACCTGCCTAGGGCTTTTGCCAAACCCTGGCGGGAAGTCCTCTTTGTTTTAATGTGGTACATCACTCTAGATGGTAAGTTCACCAAAGTTTATGGTTATCACTTTGTTCTATTGAATCACTTTAGGCACAATGATAAGGTTAACTTCCCTTATTTTCTACTCTATTCGATGAATGTGTCTCTCAAGGCCTACAAAGAGAACCCATGGGGTGATACGGCCATGCACCAAGGCCTTATGGTTCTAATCTATGACCACCTTATGGCCAACCAAATTTCTCGGATGCAGCCCCCTGCGGATTCTAAGGATGAGGGATCTGACCCTTCCTTCTCTGAGGAAGAGGATTCTAAAAGTGACCCTTCGACTGATACTGAGGACAGCATGGATGTCTTGGACTATCAAAGTGGGAAGAAGAGGAAACACATCAAAGCCAGACCTTCATCCTCTAAAGGCAAAAAGCCTAAAGGCAGTCCCCTGATTAGTATTCCTTCGGAAGAAGCGACTTCGGATGACTTAGGGGAGGATCACCCTCAAGGGCGGCTAAAGAAGAAGTCTAAATCTCACGCCTAGGCAAGGAAAAAGCACAAGAAGAAAGAGGAGATTGTTAAGGAACCGGAAGCCCACAAGTAGGTTAAGGCCTTGGAAGATGATCAGAATTTGGAAAAGGAGACCATGGAAGAGGTTCTTAGGGCTATTGACACAACCATCCAACACACTCCTAAAGAGGATAAGACAACCCTTGTAAAAGTTGACCCCCCCTCTAACCCTCCCCCCGAGGGTTTGCATGGTTTCATGGAAACTATGGAGTGGCTCATCAATGGTTACAAGAAAGTTGTGGACAAAAATAAAAAACTTTGTAACAGAATCTTGATCCTGGAAACCATTAATATAGGGGAAGGGAAAACCATGACCAACTTCATAGAGGACCTGAAAAGTACCATTGCCAAAGCTGAAGACATAAGAGATGCTTTCAACCCCAAGTTCGAAAAAATTGAGAAGGATTTGCTAGAAAGAAAGAATCTTGCTGACATTAACGACCACACCCTCACGGAAACTATTGGCAAAATTGGTAAAATTGAGGAGTGCCTTCTTAGCATCTTGAAGATTTCAGCCAACAACACCAACACTCTCATCAGTAAGTTGGACGATGAAAAGGAAATCCTGGACATTGACCTAGAAACGGGAGGAACAGGGGAAGTTCAAGGCCCCAGAACCTGCACCAAAGGCAAAAAGAAGGATAAAAAACCCAATAAGGATCTAGAAGACCTTAAAGCTATTGGGGCTTCTTACGATGAGCTGGTGACAAAGGTGGAGGACTTGTTGAAGAAAATTTCTATGTAGCGCCTTCTCAGTTTATTAGTTGTTGTTAGTTTTGTTGTCCTTTCTGTTCACTAGTTTTTTCACCAATCTTTTTGTATGCGGCTCTTAAGCTCTGTTCCTTTTGGTGTCCTTTCTTAAAACTTATGTTAAAGGTTTTAGGTCCTGAAAAACCTATTTTTTTAATTAATCAGAACAAGGGTTTGAATATTAGTGATCATGAGAGGGGAGTATCATTGTGTAGCGCAAAGGAATGGCTCACATATAACTAAGTGATCCTCTCATCAAGATGGGTAGAATCGATGTTACCAAATCAATTCCCCACAAATAGATAGGTATTCCCAAGTATTCCTTATGAAATATGAGAATTCAAGGAATGCAAGGGGCATTCAATTATCTTGATTATTTTATAACCCATGTTATAGTTTAGTTTTCCCTGAATTACTCTCACTTTCCAATAGGCTATTATTGTCATTTTATGACCTTATTAATTCCCATTAATAAACATTGATCTCAAAAATCATAAGTTGGCCTTTCCCTTAGCCATCTACGAAAAGCTTGACTCAAAAAGGTCAAAAAACTACCAAGTTAAGCCAAGTCAGAG
Organism: Cryptomeria japonica; assembly: GCF_030272615.1. NCBI lineage: Eukaryota > Viridiplantae > Streptophyta > Pinopsida > Cupressales > Cupressaceae > Cryptomeria > Cryptomeria japonica. The sequence goes on from NC_081412.1 coordinate 477,405,874, forward strand.
TTTTGGTCAAATTTCTAGCCTTCATAAAAAATCTAGCTAGTTCTTAAAAACCCTCCAAACTTTGACCTTTGTCCTTCTATCAACCTTTTCTTCAAAATTCAACAACGTTTCAAGCCTTGTCAAGAATTTTATCAAATTTTGAACCTATTTCGAAAACCTAATTGGTTCCCAAAACTGGTTCTTGAATTGGGTTGGTTTTCTGAAAAAACCTTCTTTTTAAGTCACATTCCTCTTGTCTTTTAGCCTTTTACTTAGTTTTAGAACCTTCATTGAGCTACGAATTGGTTCTTTGAAATAGTTCGAGTTTCAACAGGTTCTTCGAACTTATTAGAATCTTGTCCCTTAAGCTCCAAATTTATTCTCTCCTTTCCATCAACCCTTGTTTAATTTTCCAAATCCTTCAAATCTTTTCTTCAAAGTTTCTAAATTAGAGTTCAACTTCATTTTGGTGATGGGAAATGGTTTCAATTCCTCAATTGGAATCCAAACTGGTTCTCACAACCAGTTCAAATTTTAGAAAATTGCCCAACAAGACTTCAAATGGTGTCATTTATTTCAAGTGAAGAGTCTTTCATAGGAGGAGAGGCAATTTTGGTTTTGGGGGGAGGTTTTAAAACCTCTCCCAAAACCTGACATGGTTTGTCATGATGGTTCAAATATCAACCACCCAATTTTTCATGTCAACACTTCTTTGAAGGAGATCCACGTGGCACCCCTATGCAAGTTTTCATGTTTAGAAGATGGGGCCCACCCACTTAAGCATCAAGGTGCACTTTGGTGACAAGTGCCATCCTTGATGTGTTGGTGATTTCTCTTGGTCTATTGAATTACAATTGAGGACTTTTTTTGGCCAAGATTTAAAAATTTTGTAGCTTGAATAAGGATGGTTTTTAATGTAAAGCGACCCACTTTTGGGCTTGATAATATTCACGACATCATTATTTTTTTCCCCATACCCTATAGATGAAAACTTGATTGCACCATGCCCATTTATGGTTTTAGGCATCCTTTTTCTAACAAGGAGATGGATTTGATCTCAAAGGAAAATTTTTATGGGTATTTTTCCCATTCCCAGCTATTTTTGTGTTAACCTCAGCCCATCTCATGTGCTTATAGGACCAAATTTTCACATCTAAACCAAACCTTCAATATAATTTGTCTTTATGTTATTCTTGTTGCTTAACCTAGTTAGGTTGTAGCTCAAACTCATATGGTAAAAACTGAGTTAAGCCTAATCTATAAAGGCAAAATTTGTAACCCTTTCAAAGGGTTCTTCTCCCTTCTTTTCTCTTATAGAGACTTAGGTTTCACAACTATAAATTTTTCTTTCCTAGATATTAATAAAAGTTATCATTTTACATTTTTCTCATTTTGATCTCCTATGCAAATTATTTTTCCTCTATGTATGAACACACGCTTTATGTTTTGTATATATTTTTGTGTTGTGTTAACTAGGTTTGCAAGTGTTGATTGTGAATATCTCTTTGCTATAACATCTTCTCACACTCTAACCTCCATACATACCTCTAGAAACTAGTAAGATAGAAAAATATGTAAGTTCCTTGATCATTTTTATTCATGTGTTGTGTAGTCTCTTGCAAAGAGAAGCAGATCCTTATCCCAGTGTATTGCCTCTTTTTTATTTTTGAATTTCCTTCTACTTTTTTCTCTGAATGCTATTAGAATAGGTGTAGAATTAGAGTTTAAAGTGTTGAATTGGTTCAACAATTACACCTATACCAAAAAGGAATTCATCCTCCTTCGAAGATTCAACCCCATTGTGCAAGGTTTCACACTTTGGGGTTGTTTCCATATTTCACGAGGCTAACGAGTTGATAGATCAGTAGCGGTGCAAAATTTTGTGACAACTATTTTTGACACACCTGATGTGGCTATTCTTTCATGATTCTTTTATAGAATATTCATTGGTCGAGCAATTCTAGCCCAAGCCACAAGTCATACCACTATTTTTGGCATGCATAGTGGGACTATGACAAGTTCTTCATCATGTTGAAGAGTGGTATGTTCTTCAATGTACTTAACCTTAGGAGGTATATTCAAGCACCTGCCAATTTTGTAGTTCAGCAAATTTGGTGATCCTTTTAGTATGTGTCCAATTCTATAATTAGAGCAGGTTGTTTGCTCATTCTTAATGAATCATTTGAAGTTTTCTATTTCCTTCGATGCCTTCATCATAGAAAAATACTACGAGAAAAAAATATGCTTCTTTACATGAAAATGCAAATTTCTTGCCCTCTCATCAACAATACCCAACTAGGAATGTTCCTAGTTTCATCCCATGCAGCCTTGCTACATGTGGGTATTAATGTATTGCTAATTTTTTCCACCCACCCACCTTTGCCCAACCTTCTTGGCAACCAACATACACTTATCAACAACCCCAAGAGACCTATTTTTCTCTCAATTTATGTATTCACCCTCCTAGCCAGCATCAAAAGATGAGAAGATTGGAAGGCCTTAGTCAAGGAAATAATGTTAAGCTTCAAAGAGAAATTGAGGGCCATCAACCTAGATCAAGAGAGTCAACAATGGTGAGGTCAACCTACTTATCAATTTCAATTCTAGTAATATCAAGAGGAGGCCTAAAAATGAAAACATGAGTAGTTTCCTGCAAAGAAAATAATTGTTGCTAGGGAAGGATAAAATAGATAGCTAGTAGCTATAGAGAGGTAGCCCATGCAAGAAGAAAAACCAGCCCCTAAGTGCCCAAATTTGAAATCCCAATCTTTAGGAAGGTAAATCCCTCTAAATCCTCTAACGAGCCTCCCAAATTTGGCATTTCAAGTTTCAAAGGGCCTCAACCTAATATGCAAACTCATCAGACCCCTTTTCAAAAAAAACATTTGCTAAGCTCTCTAGCTCTAATGTTATCTCACTCTTCAAGGGTTGACCTATTGTGTGAAAAGCTATTTTTTCTAATTATAAAATGGAGGATGTGCCTATGCCAACATTGAATGGGATCTTACGTAATAAGCATGTAGGTTTTAAAAAAACTTGGTGAGCATCTTGAGCATGTGCATGAATTCGAGATGGGGCATAAGGAAGATCATGAGGATAGCCTTGTCCTTGAGGATGAAGGAATCGATGGGCACGAGGTTATTCCTCAGCCTTTATATGAAGTCACAATAGAGCTTGTGTTCCAAGAGGAGGATCTTGCCACTTCTTAAAACATTCATGGGCTTTTGTGAAGTAAGGAGTCCATTCTTGTCATGTAGGTGATTCCCATCACAAAGGGAAGTGAGGAGATCAATGAAGAAGAGATATTTTGGGATGAGTTAAAAGTTTTTAGTTCATCCATTGACATCAAGCCGTCATCTCTTGATCTAGAAGTTAAGAAAAATAAACATGAGGATATCCATCTACCATCTGATATATCATCAAAACTAGCCCCTACTAGCCAACAAAATATTCTAGTTGTTGAGAACAACAATGATTTCAATGTTCATCACTTGAACTTAGAACTTTCAAGAGGATGCCCCACCAGTCATCTAGCTTAGATCTATGAGTCACCCTTGGTCATGCTTACCTTAGAGTATGAATTTGAGCATCAAGAGGAGCAGGTTTAGGTTTCCCATTCACCTCAGAAGGACAAGATTATAACATAGGTGAGATTCTTTGTTCTCAATGTTCGAGAAGCATTCCAATAGCCTGTTGGATGATTGTCATTATTTCTCTTCTTCCTATATGTCAAAAAGAATCAAGAGCATCAAAAGCTAGCTAGGAAAGGCAGTTATTTTAATCAACCAGTTAGTGGTTTTGTTTAAGTATTTTCCTTGTTGGTTAGTTTAGGCTATTTTAAGTTAGTTTACGTTAGAGTAGTTTATTTCCTCCAAGTGTAGGTTCGCACATTCTTCCCCTTTTGTGTTTTGAGATAGGCTTATTTTGAGGAGTTCCCTTTAACTTTGTGCCCAATGGACTAACAAGGCTTCTAGGTCCTATGTTCAACAACAAAATATCCAATAGAAGTTATCAAAGTTGTTGTCATTTTATGACCCCATCAATTCTCATTGATAAAAACCGATCTGAGAAATCATTAGTGGTCCTTTTCTCTTAGCCATTTTTGAAAAACTCAACTCAAAAAGGTCAAAAAATCACCAAGTTAAGCTAGGCTAGAGTTTTGGCTAAATTTCTAATCTTTATTAGAAATCTAACCAATTCTCAAATCCCCTCCAAAATATGCCATTTGTCCTTCTATCGACCTTTTCTTCAAATTTTGGTTAATTTTTAAGCCTTGTCGATAAATTTATCGGTTTTCAAACTTATTTCAAAAACCTAATTGTTTCTCAAAATTGATTCTTGTTTTGGGTTGGTTTTCCAAAAAATCCTTCTTTTGAAGTTGTTTTCTTCTTGTCTTTTTGTCTTTTACTTAGTTTTAGAACCTTCTTCAAGTTGAAAATTGGTTCTTGGTACTAGTTCGAGTTATGACGGTTTCTTCAAACAGGTTAGAATATCACCCCTTTATCTTCAAAGTTGTTCTCTCCTTTGCGTCAACCCTAGCTAAATTTTCCAAAGCCTTCAATTATTTTATTCAAAATTTCTAAATTGGAAGTAAAATTCATTTTGGCAATTGGACATGCTTTTAGAACCTCAACCAAAATCCAAACTGGTTCTCACAACCAGTTAAAATTTTGACAAATTACTTGACAAGGCTTCAAATTGTGTTGTTTCTTTTGAGTGAAGAGTTTTTCACAAGAGGAGAGACTATTTTAGTTTTGGGAGGATACTTCAAAGCCTCTCCTTAAACTTAATATGGTTTCTAATTATGGTTCAAATGTTGACAACACAAGTTTTCTTGCTAGCACTTCTTTGAAGGAGATCCATGTGGTGCCCCCATGTGAGTTCACATGTACAAAATATGGGGCTCACCCACTTAAGTGTGAAGGTGCACTTTGATGACATGTGTAATCCTTGACATGTTGGTGATTTCTCTCAAGGTCCTTCGAATTTCAATTCGAGACTTCTTTTGGCCAAGATTTAAATTTTTTACAGCTTGTCTAAGGATAATTTTTAATGCAAACCAATCCATTTTGGGGCTCATTAATATTTACGACGTCATTATTTTTGGTCCTATATGTAGACGTAATCACACCATGCTCATTTTTTGTTGCAAATATGTATCCCTTTTTTGACAAGGAGATGAATCAATCTCATAGGCCAATTTTTATGGGTATTTTGGCATTTCCTAGTTGTTCTCATATTAACTTCAACCCATCCCATGAGCTTTCAGGACCAAATTTTCATGTCCAAATTAGATCTTCAATCTAATTTATCTTCAAATTGTTCTTATTGTTTACCTTGATTGGGTTGTAGAACAAACTCATATGGTAAAATCTAAGTTACACTTGATCTATAAAGGCAAAATTTGTAACCTTTTGAAAGTATTCTTCTCCCTTCATTTCTCTTGTAGAGACTCAGGTTCTTCAACTATAAATTTTTTACTTGCCTCCATATTAATGAAAGCTACCATTTTACCTTTTTCTCATTTTGATGTCCTATGCAAATTATTTTCCTTCTATGTCTAAATGCACCCTTTCTATTTTGTTTATGTTTGTATGTTGTGTTAACTAGGTTTGCAGTTTTTGATTGTGAATATCTCTTTCCTTCAACATCTTTTCACACTCTAATCTGCATACATACCTCTAGAAACTAGTAAGATGGAAAATTGTGTAATTCCTTGATTATTTTCATTCATGTGTTGTGCAGTCACGTGCAAGGAAAGACATATCCTTATCCTAGTGTATCAACTATTTTCATTTTTTAATTTCCTTCTCCCTTTTTCTTTGCAAGCTATTATAATAGGTGTAGAAGTAGAGTTCAAATTTTTGTGTTGGTGCTACACTTGCACCCTTAAACTATAATCACAAACTCCATATGCAAACATATTAAAGAATAAAATACATATCCATGAACTCCCACTACATGGGTAATACACATCTAAAAATGATCAAGACATATAAATTATACCAATATAATCACATAGGTGTAAATAAAATCATATAGTACCAAGGAATATCCATGATGATATGCAAAACATGTAAATAAAACTCTCACCCTAAGTCCCTAAACCTCTCCCATGTTCTCCACACATAACAAAGGAACTACATAAAGTAACCTCCATATTGTCACCTAGAAACCAAGTGAAAACACTTGACCACAAACCTAGAAATCACCATAGCTCCAATCAAACCTCAAATCTAATGTAATATGGAACCAAACATCCAGGAAGATAACCAAGACCAAAGAGAGAAACTACAAATCATAATCATGTAGGATGACCTTCTACATACACCACTAAATGAAAATATGTGTCAAGTATGATATCCTCCATAAAACCTCCAAGAGAATAGCATAAACAACACCCAACCTATTCAATCTCATAGATCAAACATAACATATGTATCATGTAATCAAAATGTATGTAATTTTATCAAACCAAAAAGATCAAACTCAAAGTAAACATTTTCATAGAAAAAAATCAATCCAATGAACCATATCCCAAAATACTTATAATGATATCAAAATACCAAATTATATGAACAAGGAGATAACCATGCTATTTATCCATCAAATTAATCCTTCATAACTAACCATTATCCATATCTATGAAAGATAAAGCTTAAAACATAACTCATCTAAAACAAGAATGGTAAAGTACCTTTCCAGATGACAAATTGTTGAGTAGACAAAGAGTGGGGAATGAGAATGTTCCTCTAGGATATCCAAATCATAATGAACTATCAAAGAACAATATCCTTGTAGATCTATTTTAAACTCACATCCAACCAAGGTGTAGGCTCCTTGGAATTTATATTGATGCCACTAACCATTTGAACACAAGTTTCTAATCACAAGAGAAATCCAAGCCCCACCTATTTCTACATGTAACCATGGGCACCTATAACCAATCAATCCATGCCAAACTCCAAATGCAACATAATATCATCATGAAATAATCAAGAAAATAATTATGTACTCAATATAAAGAGAATTAAACAAGATCAATATCAAATCTCCAACTACATAATCAAGAACATAAACATAACAACATGATATAACCATCTCCTCCCAGGAGATAACCTTCTCCATATGAAACATATCAAACACCTATATCATGCCAAAACTCTAATGTGCACAAACAAGAGTATACCTGACATAATATCAATTATCTTATCAAACAAGGGCAACATGTGAAATGAAAAAGAATAAACAACACCTAAACCAAAGAATCCAAGAGTCCTCCAAGGCTCCAAGATGTCAACATCTACAAATAACATGAAGATAACTATCTCCAGATAGTGAACGTGCAAATGTGGAAGACCCTTTTGCAACAATAAGATCTAATAGCTCCTCCAAACATCTACAACATTAAAGAAGATCATCGACCATCAAATGGTTAATCCACACTACTGCCAACTACTCCCACTAAATTATGATACTAATATACACATGACATCATGATAACCATCTTCTATATAAATATCATCCAATTTCACACAAACAACTAAAATGTCAATTTACACCAAGTGAAACCAAGATCTCCAAGCCAAGAAGATACGATTGTCAAACATCACTATCACAAGCTCCCACTGAAGTGTATAACCCTATCCATGACATAAAATAAAAATATCTTAATTTAGAATCAACCAAATCCACGATCCTTAAACAAGAAGATACACCACTAACAAATAATCAGGAATCAGTCTACCATCAATCCATCACTGTCAAAATCTCCTACTAAAAAGTGTAACTAATCTATGATGACAAAGTGATAAACCACCATGCTACAATATCTAAAATCAATATCCAAGTACTATAAAGAACATCCATCCTCTCATATCAAATCAAACAAACGAATTTACAAATGACCATAGACAAGGCCAACTAACAAAGTTTGCATTAATGTTGAATCAACCTAGTGGATATAGACACTCTATATTTGAGTCATCCCACTATAATAAATAGGTTGCACATACCTACAAATCACATAACTCATAGATCCAAATTTTTAAACATGCAAGCTCATCATCACATTAGCAACTTGCAAGCTAACAAAACAAATAGAATAATCATATAGACCACATGACTCAGACACCAAATAAACCTTAGATATGTTTTTCCAAACATGTCCACATCCAAGTACCATAATAAAGGAACCAATAAAGGATCTAGGAGATAAGAAACAACCTCCTAACATCAAACCAAAGCACCACCAAACCACCACAAAGGTAAATATGTTGTACCCATGCAAAAGTATACATGCATAACCAATACAAAAGTTGTACTTACTCTCAATTATCACCCATATGAGACTCCAAGTCTTAAACCATGTCTAAGTGTGTCCTAAAAATCAAAGACAACTTGTGTACCTATCACCATCAAAGTTCAACTCTAAAAACACTTGTAAACCTATACTAGGATGCGCCAAATTTAAAAATTAGCTATTCCATCATGAATAACACATGAAAACATATAATCCGTAAAGGTTTCACCTCTTGACTCATCCAGATGCTCACATAATCACACGTCAAATCTTAGGTTCCTACAAGTGTTCAAACAAATACTTAGCTCTCTTTACTCTAGAAATGAAAAATCCATTAGAACCACTATGTAGTACACTACACATGTTCTCCAATGCTCGAAATAAAAAACCTAATTACGTATGCAAAATTTATTCTTAAAACTATGAAAATAAAATATCTAGACTTTAGGCCCCCAAAACTAATCAAAATAGTAAAAATCAAGGAACCAAACCTATACCACTACATAATGCTTGTAGAGATCTTTTTGTCTACTGTTGGAATTCAAAAACAAGACACACTATGAAATTCATATCCATTTGAAAAAAATCACCAATTTGGCTATATGGTGCAATAGGTTAGTGGCTCACTGGTGGCCCTTGGATGGCTTGCTAGTGGTAGGGTCATCCCAAGTGACACACCAATGACATTCCACATATAATGAGACCTGATACTATTCAAAAAATAGTTTAATTTTCAATAAGAATTAGGAGGGTTTTATAAAAAATTTGGCAGACATAATTTAAATAATTAATTTTCATTTTTAAATGGGTAGTTAAGGTATTTACCATTAGTTGGGGTTACCCACTGAATCAGGGCCTACTGTCAGTAATTAGGTTCAAAAACCCCGTGGTGGTAGGACTGTCGTGGCCAACAACCTTGTCATTGCATCATTGTCAAAACCTATAGTACATAGGTACAATAGGTGTGGGGTTTGCAGAACCACCCCGCCCCCCATCCCACTATAATATATTTATTTTAAAATAGACAATTTAATTGCCCATAGAAAGTTTTAGTTCTTGTGCATGGTTATTTTTAATATACTTTTTATTTGTCTTTAGTTCAAGCTATATGACTTGAGTTGGGCGCAATTTTTTTCCTATTTTCAAATTCAAATAAATAGGTTAACTTTTATGTCAATCTTCATCTCTCATCTCTCCTAGATCTAATAGTGAGGTCTGTTTTGGTCTAAAGGTCATTTGTAAAATCTTCCCATCAAAACCCTCATGCTGAATATCCAAAATAAACACCTTTTGTCAACAAAGATTCATAAACCTAGATCTACTAAAAAATGACCACAAAATTGTAACCCCAAAGCCATAAATCTTTAATGAAAAACCTTCACAAACCCTCATATATTTTCATGTCTTCATTATTTCATGCAATACATGGATTCAAACTTAGCCAAGATTTATCAAACAAAGGGTTATGCAACTTGTGTTGGTTGTAAAATTAGGGTTTCACTAATTAAGACAATAAACCACTAATCTTACTAAGGGACCAAAACATTAAAAGAGGGGTAAATTCAATCGATCTAGTCACAATTCAATTAAGAAAAGTGTTGAAATTCTGCTTAGATTTACTTGTTTGTTTGCCACACTCTTTAAGTTGAAATTGGATTTCAATTGTATGATGTAGGATGAAACAATGGGTAATTGGAGTGAAACAATAATAATAGACCATCAGATAAGACCACAAACTGAGATCTGGGTAGGAGAAAAGGACCAGAACCCGTTCTTAAAATTTTGGGCTAAATTGTTGAGATCGGGATGGTGGGTTTCCACGGTCCTTTAACTCTGAGATAGGAAAGTGGGATCTTTTCTAGATTAGGGAGGAGCATTGGATCCACTGTTGAAATCTCAGCCAAAATTATTGAGACTAGGATGGTATCTTGCCCTGGTCCTCCACTTTTCACTGTATCAAAATCTAAACCTATTTGTTGTCGTCAACTCTAACTTTCTCTGATTATAGCTCCCTATTCAATTCCTTACATATAGAAAGAGAGAAATAAGGTTGTGGAAATTTTTTTGCTTTAGGTAAAACCCTAGTTTAGGAATTAACCTTGAATTGAATAATGTAAATATTGAATCAATTGCTAGGAGATATACCTTAGATCTGTAATGGCTGATAAGAAGATTGATGCTGCAATGCTCTTTAGATGTGATCACAAATGTTGGATATAATAACACGACAAAGGTATGAACATGGATGACCTAATCAAACACACATGCTTGCATGAAAAATGATGTAACTTTGCTCCATAATGCTTGAAGGATATGGTGGGATAAAAAGTATTGCCTTGATTGCTTGAGAATGCTTGATAATGGACTTGCAAATGCTATGGATGGATAGTGGACATCAAAATAAATTGGTAGGATGTCTTTGTATAGGGTTCCCTAGGTAAATTACCGATTAGGTTGACTGTCAATAATCATATTGATGCACAGGGACCAAGATCCACCGAGGAGGGGGAAAGCCCACCCATGTTTAAAATGGCTCCTGATTAAGGAGCAAGGTGCCATGGTGCCATAGTCTAGATAGGGATGCCACAACACCCTTGTCCTCCAAAACTAGGTTAGGAAGCCATGAAACACATCGGACATAGCCTTAGGATGGGGTCCACTTAGCCATGTATGCAAGTAACATCAAGTTTAGAGTAAAAGGGGCCAAAACAGGCCAAGGGGCAATGGAGATAGGACACGTTAAGTTAGGAGCACAAATATGAGGTGTAAATTCTACTAGTTACAATTTATGACACTACATGTATCCCCCACCTAACAAGAGTATGATACTATGCAATACTTGCAGAAAAGTAAAAAGATGAGGAAAAGAGAGAGAGGAGCAACTAGGAGCGAGATCACAAGGAGATAAGACATCAATAATTTTGAGGAACAATCCCCCAATCTTAGGATCTTAACTCACACAATCACATGCGAGGACACACAAAACAAAATAGAGATAAAAAAGGAAAACAAAGACAAAAGACATACAACACAAGGGGTTAGTACTAAAAAAAATCCTTCAAGTCAACTAGTTGAAGAGAGCTTAATAGTCAAATGTCTTAGCCACTAAAATCATTCTCAGAATGCTATTACAAGAACACAAGTGGTCATATGAAAAGAGCAAGAGCATCCATCAAGTGGTGAACTATGATCCAACAAGTAGAAAAGCTATGAGCTCATGGGAAGGAAAAAGAAGAGAACATGGATGCCCTAGGCTAGCAAGTTGTGTTATTCTAGGTGATCCATGAGAAGACAATCAAGAGAGACTATGGAATCTACATGCTAGCCAGTTCTATTATGCTAGGTGATCTACAAGAACATGAATACCCACAAGATAGCAAGTTGTGTTATGTTGTGTGATTCATGTAGAGAAGGAGACTCGAAATAGTCTAGCAAGTTGTGTTAGGCTAGTTCCACTCATCTTGAAAATGCCACACAAGGAGGATTGAACGGTCTAGCAAGTTGTGTTATGCTTGTCAACCTACCTTAAATAAGTTGAAGAAGGAAGAGCTAAAAGGTCTAGCAAGTTGTGTTATGACAGCCAACTCACCTTGTTGCATATGTCATCATTTGGTTTTAGGAATTAAGCATCTCGTCAAAGAGTTAGGTATATTTTTGAGCATGCGACAACTTGTTTAAGACCTACAATTTAAAAACAAATATGTCTAGTTTCGAGAACATCTCAATTAAGAGTTAGGTCTGGTTTCGAGAATGTACTCTTGTATAATACAATATAAGGACCACGTCTGGTTTCAGAAATGAAGCATCTTGTCTAAGAATTAGGTCTAGTTTTGAGCATGCAGCAACCCATATAAGACATGTAGAATTAAAATTATGGTACAAAGAGGGTGTGATGTATGTCCCACACTTAATATGTCAACATAGTGGTATGTTAATGTCTTAAGGGAGCTAGAAACAAGGATATATGCCTTCATCACCAAAGAGATATCCTTTAGGCAACAATGTACATAAATCCAAGATAAAGAGGCATGACTATTATAAGAAAGGAAAATATTTAAAAGAGATATCTTGCAACAAGTGTAAAGGGATTCATACCTTCCTCCTATTGCTTGGTAAAGGGATTCTTGATGAAGGATAACACACTTTTGACCCAAACTGAGGGGTTTATTTATAATAGACATACATCGTCAAGTGAAGAATAGGTTGTAGTCAAGGATACACACCTCTTGCATAAGAGAGAATCCTTGAGAAAACAAACAACTTCACACAAGGAATAACATTGTGTCATAAGTAAACACCATTCATTATAGGAAAAGTGGATCCTTAGAAAGGATAGGAGATAGGAGATAGAACCAATGCCCCCCGAGCATAGGGATAAAGAGAAGGATTACACTCCCTCCAAAGAGATATTATACATAAAAGATGTACTATTTCAAGCAAATAATGGGTCCTAACCAAGGAACAAACATGTACTCACATGAAGAACAATTTAATGCGAAAAAAGATCAAATTATGAAAAATACAACTCAAGAGAAGAGGCAGTCTTCAAAAAGGAGATAGAGAAAAGTGAATATACAATCCTTGTCCCCCAAGCAAGGAGACAAGGAAGGATTATTTTGTTATCCAAGGATGATTGGAATTAAAGATGCATCACCACACATGACAAAGAGCCCCAAATAAAGTAAAACTACTAATGTCATAAGGTGTGGAGAAACATAATAAGGTGAATGAAGTGCTAAGGTACTACCTCTTCACCAAGAAAAATTGCAAGATCAATTGTAAGAGCTATGCAAGCTCAATCATATTGGTCTTGAATTAATTCTTTAAAATCTTTACAATTTCCAAGAGAATGAGAACATAAACAATGAAAAAGACAATACTCATCGCCTTCTTTGTTCTTGTTATTATATTTTATGAAAGGAAATACCACATGTGTATCATACTTCAACCTCCAAAAGATTTGTGTAGCTAATTTTTCTTGATTACAATTTACAACACTACACAACTGCAACTATGGCTTTGAGACCAAATGAAAGGAAACTTGTAGCCATTTAATGACAATTTCCACATAACCCACAAGAGAATTCTATACAAACAAGTACTCAGAATCTATATACAAAATAATAGACAACATACCATCAAAATATGATACAAGATATACCCTTAGAAAACCCTCATAGAGGGGAAAAACCATCCTCCAAAAGCATCCATGCTCTATTTATTATTCAATAATAAGAATTATAATACAGATCTTCAAAGCCTCCATGAAACCTCTGAAACATCAAGCATCTTCAACGCATCCTCCTTGTGTCCAAGCATGAATTTGAACATCCCATGTCACGCTTCACATATGAACTCTTCAGAAGAATACTCAAAACCTCAACTATCCAACCTTAGACAACTACCCTTGTGTTTTCTTTATAGAAACAAGCTCACACAAAACCACCAAGTGGTATTACATAAAACCATGAGATTGCAAAACCATTGATCTCACATTTAATATTAGATACTTTATTAAATAGCTTTCACTAACTCTAAATAAATACATTTTACAACTTGCATTCAAGATATATCCCAATGTTACATACAACACGTAACGTAGCCAGAAGAATTTTACATCATACACATAATAATAAATTAAAAATTATAAACATTATGCAAGGTGGATGTAACACCTAATTTTCACAAATTATAGTCTAGTGTCCTACCATAGTAGGATCTAGGAACTCAATCCCCTTATAAACCTCACCTCTATCTTAGATACCATATCTATGTTCTTTGCACTATGAAAATATTAACACTATTGAGTGTTAAATCCATATTCCTCACCAAATATTTTTATGGACTAATTTTTAATTAACATAAGCATTGGATCCCTCACTTACTCATCCAAAGCAAGCTCCTAAAATTCATAAAAAATGATAAAAACTAATAAGAAGTTACTTCAATTTTAATAAGAAGTTAGCAATGAATAGCTATTCTAAAATTATTTAATAAATTAATGAGCCTAAAGGTACAAAATAAATAAATTTCCCACAATAAAATGGTCTATGAATGGTTTATGAAATACATGTATCAAATACAACATCAAAATCAATTAGATAATCAAACCAAATAGTAAACTAGAGTATTGCCAAAATCAAGTGATCCCTTAGTTCCACATGAACTAGAGGCCCACTCTCCTATAGTCCTTTCCCCTTCTAGAATTGGGTACTAGGTCTTCTTAAACCTAGGATACTACAACAAGAAAAAGGTTGGAATTAATATTCAATTACTTAATTGTGTATAATCAGCCATAAAACAAAATCATGCAGTGTAATTTATATAGCAATACATATTGTTAGATGATTATCAACGGAGACAAGTGTCTCACCATGTCAAGGTGAGCTAATAAAGGAGGAATACTTAAGACAGTGCATAAATAAAATGAGGTCAACTTGAGTATAAAAATTGCAAGTAGAAAATACCTAAATTAAATTCATAACTTTTATGTAAAATGTAGTACACACCTTAAAGTGACATAATAGGATTATTCTAAGGAATATCTTATGCTTTGGTGACCATCGTAGTTCACCTTCTATTTCATTAGTATGGTATTACATTAGCCCACATTGGATCCATTTATACAAACCAATACCTTATAACCAAAATGTTTGTCAAAAATATAATTGGAGATGACTTGGAACATTGTAGCCAACCTTTTCCCCATGTCATCATCAAATTTAAATGGTTCAACACCTTCTTCAAATAATTCCAATCTAGTATCCTACCTTTGTAGTATCCATGATCCCTACACTAAGAAAATATTAACACTATTGAGCATCAATCCATATTCCTCACCAAATATGTTTATGGACTAATCTATTAGTAACATATACATTGAATCCCTCACTTAATCATCCATAAAAAGCTCCTAAAATTCATGTAAATTGCTAAAAACTAAAAAGAGGTTACTTCAATTTTAATAATAAGTTGGTATTGAATAGTTAGTTCAAAATTATTTAATAAATAAACAAGAGTTCAAAAGTACTAAATATATAAATTTCTCACCATGAAATGGTATACGAATAGTTTATCGAATACATCACCAAATCAATTAGATCATCATCACCAAATAATAAACTAGAGAAGTACCAAAATCAAGTGATCCATTAGTTCCACACAAACTAGAGGCTCTCCCCTATAGTCCTTTTTTTATGTAGGAGCATTGAGGGGTTTAAGAGAAATCTTGCATCGACCAAAAATATTTATTTAATCTGGTCAAGTTAGAAATTTTTAATAAGGGCTAAATGCAAGCTACTATAGGTCTCCATGTACCTATGAAAGTGTCCAAAAAGACATAAGGGGTTAAAATTATTTAATATTTGTGGCCTATGTGTAAAGACAACTGTAATTTTATAAAATGAACACATTTTTCTATCATTTCTAATGTAAAATCAAGAAAATCCCCATCCTGGCATGTAAATGAGGAAGGGAAAGAGCCATGTATTCACTTGTATTGATGGGTGTAAATAAGAATGGGAAAAGACACCTCTTTAGGTGCTCACTTTGGAAAAGTGAAGAGGTGCCATCTTAAGCACCCTCCTAGGGAAGTTGAAGAGTCAGTATTGGTTGTGTTGCATTTATTGTTTGCTATGTGTTGTTCTCCAAGAGAGAGCATGGAATTCCCAAGAGGCAAAAGAATGTTATAAAAGTGATGTTTGGGCTAGTGATGAAGCATATAGAGTTGAGTGGATCATTCAGAGTGGAGTTGATCATTTAGAGGGAGTGATCATTCAAAGTTGAGAAGAATTCTCCTTCATTTGGGAATTGAGTAGTAGTCCTAGCTTGTAGGATTGGTATAGCCCATGAGGCTAAGCATTCTAATTTTTTAATATTTGTGTTTCATTGTATTGAAGTAATAGAAAATTAGTTATTTCTATTCTTGCAATTTCTATGCAATTTTCTTTGTTATGCTATGCATGAATCTTGGGTGGAGCAACTCTCATTTAGTATAACAAAACATGTGTTTGGGGTATGTTAAGGGAGTCCCCTACATTAAGTGATCCCTTAGTTCCACATGAACTAGAGGCTCGCTCTCGTATAGTCCTTTTCCCTTCTAAAATTATGTACTAGGGCCTGCTAAATGTATGATATTACAACAAGAAAAAGCTTGGAAGTAATATTCAATTACTTAATTGTATATAATCAAATATATAAAATAAAATAAAAAATGCAATGTAATCTATATAGCAATACATATTGTTAAATGATCCTCAATGGAGACAAGTGCCTCAACATGTCTAGGTGAACTAATGAAGGTGGAATACATAAGATCGTGCATAAATAAAATGAATTCAACTTGACTATAAAAAATGCAAGTAGAAAAGACTTAAATTGAATTATCTCTTTTATGTTAAATGGAGTACACCTAGAAAGTGGCAAATTTGGGCAAATCCTGTGTGACTACCAAATAAATTTCCTACATACATTTTAAAGTTCATTGAACTATAAAATTGTATAAATTTGTAATCAACATGCAAATTGTATGAACTTTAATGCATAATCCACAGTGATGGACAATGACTTTTCAATTTCCAAATCATTTTCTAGTCATTCTTGATTTTTTTTATATGAGTCATCTCCAACCATTCATCACAAAACATCTACATCAATTTTCCAACTAAATGTGATTGTTTTATATATTTTATTTTTTCATATTTATTTTAATACTTTTCTCTAAATAATTCATTTTCCAAGTATTAAATCCTAGAACAATTTAATTGCAAACTCCAATTGAGCATTTGACTAATAGTCTTTGTATTGAACATTCCTTATGTGTTATCTTCTCTTGCTAGTAAGAATGCTTCACTTCCATGTGGACATTGACATGGTCACAACCATGGTGCTCTTTCTAGACTGGGCTCTCATGACTCACATCTTCTCTCAACATAGGCATCATGGCTAGTATCCCCCACCACATGACTAGTTATTTGCTTCACAGTGTGGTCATGGCTCCCCAATTGATATGATAGTCAAAAGCTCCCTTGACAAGACCTAGTATATCTCACATTCACATAACTCCTATGGATAAGGAAGAAGAAAAAAATAGAGAAGATACCATCACAAATTAAGTGCCTAATCCTTATTGTCAAAATCTAACAGATGGATCATAGCCTCCCTAATTGACATGATAGTCAAAAGCTCCCTTGACTAGATCTGAGTACATCTCACAGTCACATGACTTCTATGGATAAGAAAGAAGGAAAAATAGAGAAGATGCCATCACAAATTAAGAACCCAACCTCAATTGTCAAAATCCAATAGATGTGACAACCCTGATCATGACTTGCCTCCTCCTCCTATTAAAATTCTTTGAAATCCATGATAATATGACTACTTTTTCTTTCATTTTTCAACTTTTATATAGACTTTTAAAAAACAAAATTCCTTTCCACCATATAATTTTATATAAAAACATACTATTCATTATTATTAAATGATTTTATTGTTAAATCAACTAATATACCACCATAATGCCAAGAAGAATATGTGGTGCACCTTATTTTCCAATACAATTTGAAATTATTTTTATAGCTTCCCAAGGATCTAAGCATTAGATGAAGGTAAGTGAAGGTTTGACATTGGGATTGGCAGTGTTTAATTAATGAAGAAACAGATGGGTGGCACGCTGTCCAATCGTGTTGATTACAGTTGATTACAGCAATCATTTGTAGTCTATTACTAGCAACTAATGTTATCAATATTCCTGGTTTTGGCAGCACTCCATTTGCAGAAAACATGTATTTTAGTATAAAATAGACAGAAGATCTGTAGTCAAAGGCGGTGCAGATATGGGCGTGGAAATTGAGTGCCGGGCAGGTGAGGTCATGTGGACTTTTTTCTGCCTTACATTACACAGGAGGGCCCCTTTCTGCAACTACTATGGCCCTTTTTGTTTCATTTTCTTTCTTTCTGACACTTTTAGTTTTTTTTCTTCATTCTTCCCTCCTGTTTTCAGTAACAGTTTTTAATGGGATTTGTTTCAAATATGAGAAATGGGTCAGTTCGTTATCAAAATAAATAATAAAATATTAACAACCCAAATTTGATAAATTGTTTTTGATTTGATAAATTGAAATATATAGCAAAAGATCAATAATAGAAAAATTGGAATGATAACTCGTTCTTTATGATAGTTTCTAAAATCCACAAAAGATAAAGGATTGTCGCAAAATTTTCAGTAGTTAAATCTTCACGATCTGCATTGTCATTGCTGTAAAGCTACAAAAAATTAGGCAAAAAAACACTGTGATTTGCAGATCTGGAAGTTTTCTTACAGTGCCATTTTGTGTGGAGATTAGCCGCTAGCAAAAAAAATTGAATGATAATTTGTTTTGTTGAACTATCTTTGTAGAAAATTCAAAATTGTATCATTGGTATGAATAGTAGAAGATCAACAATACAGAAGTTTGAATGAGAACTTGTCAACGTGACAAACTTCCTGATTGAAATATAGAGCCAAAGATCAACAATGCAAAAATTTGAATGAGAACTGTTTTGTAAAATTACCTCTGATCTCATAAATGTGAAAAACTTCATGATTGAAATAAAGGGCCGAAGCTATTTTGGCTCCAAAACAGACCTTTTTGTACAACGTGATAGCGACCTGTTAGTCAATCGCAGCCGTTTATTGCAAAATCGACGGTGCAAAACGCTAGTCAATCCGTACTGCTGTTTTGGAGCCAGAATAGACGAGTCTGAAATAAAGAGACAAAGATCAACAATACAAGAAATTTATCTAGCGAGTTTGTTGATTGACAAACTACTTTTGACATAAACATAAAAAAATCATCATTACAATAAATAGCAAATTATCAACCATACAAAAAATTTAAATGAGTGAGTTTGTCGCCTGTTAAATTATCTTTGGCCTCATAAACATGAAAAACTTCATCATTGAAATAAACAACAAAAGATCAACAATACAAAAAATTAAATGGTTGAGTTTGTTGTCCTTAAACTATCTCTAACCTTATAAAGAATGCAAAAAACTTAAATGACAAAAGAAACAATAAAAAAGACTTAAATGAATAGGGGAGAGGACCCACTAGTTGAGCACCCTAACTACACACTTCTCAAAATCCTACATGAAAATTTCAAATCACTCCCAATTTTTTACATCAGCTTACTTGGCAAGTCCCCTACTTATAAATAAGATTTCAGGGCCACATCATCAAACATGATGCCACATCAACATGCGTTTTGCCAAGGTGTCAAAAAAAACTCAAAAAAAGTGAGAATGATACTTATGCACTAAGTCATGTTTTATTGGTGCACTAATGTGGCATCACATGATTTGTTGATTTTTAGATCTAAGGAATACATTTCATTCATTTATGGGTTGTAGTCACCATCAACACTAACAACTTTAAATTCACAACTAGCGGTGCAATATTATCGCCATCAACACTAACAATTTTAAACTCACAACTAGTAATGCAATATTGTCGAAAATATTAGACATTAAATCAACAAGTACTAGAACTATCAGAACGTACTCAACTAATAGACCCACTCCCTAATTTTCAACCTTCTAAATGTGAAAAAACTTCATCATCAAAATAAATAACAAAATATCAACAATAAAAAATCTTGAATGATTAAATTCCTTTTTTTGTTAAACTACCTTTAACCTGATAAAGAATAAAATATCAACAATTATTAAAACTGAATAATTAAATTCACTATCTATTAAAGAGAAACTTTTACCTTATTCTATTCTTTCTTATTTATTGCTCATGTTCTTTTGCAGCTTTCTTTCCCATCTCCCTCCTATTAACACTTAAAAAACCCACCAATAAATATTTCATACCGACAAAAGCCAAGGATTGTGCGTTACTCAAACAATAAATAATTCCTTAAAAAAAACATAAATCCAAACTCCAAGACAAAAAAAACAACACACAACCCCTTTTTCTTTTTAGCTAGTGAAATGAATTGTACAAATGTTTACATTATTTTTTCTCCCCAATTCAGAAAAAGGTAAGGAATATTTATTTAAATTTTTAAAATTTTTTTTTTGGGTTAAAGGAACCTTCCATTCCATGTTGGGTATATTAAATTCAGTATTGTTATGCAAGAAAAATGTGCCATATCATGTGACTTACACCTCCAAATACTTATATTATATAATTCATATAGTCAAAAATTTATGCCAATTAATTAAAAAGTTTGATCATTTTGTTGTAAAGCACAAAGAATCAATAAATAAGTATAATTAATAATGCAATTTGATTGTCCTTTTCTCAAGTAAATCAACTTTACTTAAGCACCATTTGATTCAATGGTCCCTCTATTTTGTTTTGTTTTATTAATTAACAAAACTTTAGATCCAACATTGATCTCTTCACTATATTTTAATAGTTGACCTTTTAATAATTTAGTATGAAATATGGAATGGTATGAATTTGATATATTACCATATCCAACAAAGCTTTAATTACTTTATTCTTGCCAAATGCATTTTTAATAAGTCATTCATTTGTGCCATCTAGCGTATATTCGGTGTCAAGCTTAAAGATTAATTTATGTATAAATTTTTGGCTTCCAAGAGATGCTAAAAAGTTGGACACCCATGCCATGTGAAGTTTAATATTTAATTTAGCATATATTCATGCATGTATTTATATGTAAAACTCAATGCATCACTTTATATGAGGAAAATAGAATCTAAGAGACATGCATAGAGATAAACAATGGTGTAGGATGAGGTCACTGGGCCCATTTTTTAATTATTTTCATTCACCAGTAAGATCATAAATAGTCTAAGTTCATTCCATTCTTTCACATGCTTTTCCCATCCATAAGTTGAATAGAAATTATAAACTTTAATTTTAACATTTGATTTTTTAAAATTTTATTATTTTAAGATTTTTTTCGATATGAAGAGAATCAGAAGTTAGGTGCTCAAATAATTAGGTGAATTTCACTCCTTAATTTATTGATTAATTAGGTGAATGGATAAATCATTCTTATCATTTCAATAAGATAATGAGCCACAAAGGATTCCAATTTAAACACTCAATATCAATTGATTAGTCTAATCCCAAAATGACTATTTTAAAATATTTTTTTGTAACCCCCTAGGGACTTATGCGACTGAAGCTATTCTGACTCCAAAACAGACCTTTCGTACAACATGTTAGTGACAGGTTAGTCAATCGCAACCATTTATTGCAAAATCGACGGTGTAAACCGCATGACTAACACGAGTGTTAGTTAATCCGTACTGTCGTTTTGGAGCCAGAATAGGCGTGTCCTATCCTCTTGAAAATCAATATAATAAATCAATGAATCATAACATAGAGGTATATTAGACCAATCCTTTAATAACAAGTGAGTAATAGTAAGACAAACATAAGTAATTATGAAAATGAATAAATATCCTACAGAGACAAACAATTTAGAGGATGAGGTCATTAAGCCATTTTAAAATTATTTTTATTCACTAGTAAGATTGTAGATACCCTTTCATTCCACTCTTTCACATGGTTTTCCCATCTATACGTAGGATATAAATTATAAACTTTTAATTTTAACATTTGAATTTTTTATGTTTAGTTTTGATATTTTATATTTTTTTGATATGAAGGGAATCAAAAGTTAGGTGCTTAGCTAATTAGGTGAATTTCAGCCTTAATTTATTGATTAATTAGGTGAATGGATAAATCATTCTTGTCATTTCAATGGGATAATGGGTCACAAAAGATTCAAATTTAAACACTCAATATCAATTGATTAGTCTAATCTCAAAGTTACTATTTTAAAATATTGTTTTTTTTAACCCCCCTACTTATGCTCTCAAAAATCAATATAATAAATCAATGAATCATAACATAGAAGTATATTAGACCAATCCTTTAGTAACAAGTGAGTAACCTTAAGACAAACATAAGTAATGGCAATCACATCAACAATATCATTTACAATAAATTAATTTCTAAGATTTTGAATAAATATCACAAATTTTGATTTTACATCTATTGATGTTGATATTAAATAATCTTGTATTATTAAATATACGAAGATTCCATAATCAATTATAATAAATTTGAATGTTTATGCAACATAAATGTGTAAGAATTTTTGTCTCAATATTTTTAGAATAGATTTGAATATTTTATTATTTAAAACTTTCAATTGATTTTAATTTATAAATAAAAGGATAATTTTTGCTAACTAATTTTACTATATGATTCATATGAGCTAGTTTTCAATTTTGTAATCATTATTATTCTTAAAGATCACCATCTTATAAGTAGGGAGATGTCCAATTTTTGGATTGTTTTAAAAAAATTGTTTAATTTTTTTTTTCTTTCTTTCAAATCCATCTTTAAGGAACTTAATAAAGAACATAATGTTGATTTTCCTAAAGATGGATTCCTAAGAAAAGTATAAATAACAAATTTAATCTTAAAGTTACAAATAATGAATTATTTTTGGATTTGTTTAATTTTATTACATGTAAAATTTGCATACTTTATTTTACTTTACTTTACTACCACCCCTTTCATCTAAGACTTGTCGATACATTGGTCTCCAACAACTTGGATAAGGATGGGCTATATTGCAATACTTATGAGAGATACATCATCAACATTCTTTCTATTATATCAATATATTGCTCACCATAACTCTCAAATTCTTTCTTTGACATTTATTTTCCCAGTGGTGTAGGGTGCTCTATCCACCATTGGTTTACCCAACACTATCAACTGGGCTAATAATGTATAATAAATTCTATATTAGATAAAGGTGGGCTAGATTGTAGTGCTTTAGGAGAGATGTTTCATCAAAATTTCTTTCATTGTTTCAACATATTTGTCATCCTAACTACCAAATTCTTCCTTTGAGCTTTATTTTCCTTTCTATCTGTATGTAGCTAAGTTGTCATCTACTTAGTTGAGGGTGTTTAAAACCATCATTATTTTAATCAACGTCATAAAAGAGGGCAGTAACTTATAAATGTATGGTTTAAATATAAATAGAACGTCAAGGGAATTATGTTTTAAAATAAATTTATGATTTAAATATTTAATATTTAATACTTCATTGAGGAGCTTTTGAAATTTGAAGGTTTTAGTTATTGTCATTACATAGAAATAAAGAAATCAATGGTTCTCAAACTTAATCAATTATACTATATTATATTATAAAATTATATTTTATTTCTAATTTATTTATAAAGGAACTACCATTTTAAATTTATATTTAATAATTCCTAGGAGTAATTTTTTACCCCTATATTAAGAATAGGATAGTAATTTCAAAGGAAAATTTGTTGAAGGACATGAGAATTCCCTATTTGAAATGGATTCTCTCCTTAGGAACTATTATACATTATACCAAAGATTAAGCCTAAATAAATACTAGAAAAAGTTTAATTTATGTTTTAAATATGAAGATTGAAAGGTGCATGTAGATGAGAAGAGTCCATAAAAATAAAAATGAAAAATATATTTTGTACAATAAAAATTAATTGGCATCTAAATAATAATATTCATGAATGTGGATGATATTTAAGGATTTAATAGTGAAGTTGAGTTATCATTAAAAAATGATTATAGACTCGTCATTGAACAAGTATGCAATGGGTTTTCTAAAGAAATAGTCCTTTCTAATTATTTTGATTATGGTGTTTCAAAAATAATATTAAAAAATAATCTCAAAGAGAATATCAAAGATGAATGCATGAATACAAGCATATAACTAAATAGAATGTCAAAAATTATAAATAGATGTGCCATGATCAAGTACATAAAAGCTAAAACAGAAGCACCATATATTTTAAGAAAATTATAACTATGAAATAACTCTCAAATAATTAAAATAAAGTAATTCTTGAATATTAATGAAATAAGTTTAAAAAATAGAGTGAATAAAATAACTCAGGATTATTATATCTTTCACATTTTTAGGTAGATATATTTAGGATATGGAAAACATATAATATAATACTAGCATATATTTTTTTAGAAAAATCTACATCTTGATACATATTTTACTTTTTTTTTTTTAAACTAGATATGCTAATTTGTATTTTATGTTATTATTTATTATTCATACATTATTGAATATTTCTATTTATGTTTTAAATTATTGTATAATATGAATCGCCTTGATTATTGTATAAAATAATCTTTATAATAATTCTTAATTATTGCATACAATAATCATAATTAAGATAATCATTATAATCATTCTTTTATTACTTACAATCACATATCTAAAATCTAGTATTAGATCAAAACTCAAATATCTCAAAAATCACTAATACAAAATCTCAATAACTATAATTATATATTAACTCAAATATCTTTCCTTTTTTATTAACTTTTTATATTGGATACTTAATTAATGATTTTTTTTTTATAAATATTATTATGTTTGTTTAGTGATTTGACCATTGTATATTTATATATTTTATGATTTATTAAACTTATTTGTTTTAATAAACCGTTATATGTGTATATTGTTAGAGTTGATGGTAAATCTCACAAATCATAGGAATTACTTGCAACCCAAAAATATATCATGTGAAGAGAGAAAAAAGCATGATTGTAGTATTAAAATTTAAGAAATAAATTGATCCAAAAAAATATATGATATCAAATGAATAATGGATTATTAAAATATATAACAATTCATTCTTAAAAAATAGAAATAAACCCACTATGAAATCCTAGGTGAGAATTAGATTAGATCATGACAAGTATCATCATCTTATGCTATGAGACAAGATGACCTAACTATAAAAAAATACACATAAGTTTATCTTAAGTATAATAAAGTAAAAAAAGATATAATTAATTAATTAATTAAGTGAATTGCCTATTTGCTCTACCACCCCAACTTAGGGAGAAGTTAAAAATCTAATGATGAATGAATGGATGAGTCTTGACTACGAGATCTAAGGAGATACCTATATACAAACAGAAAAATCTCTCATAATTGGTTGAAAAAAATCTCATGGAAAAAAACTCATTGCCAAAAGAGAGAGAAAAAAATTAATGCATAGTAGTGAAAGAAGGAAAGGAGGACTTGATTTGACCCCCATGGATCACTTTTGTCACATAAGTACAATTAGTGTACCCCAATAGGAAAGATATGATGAGGATATTAATCCCTATCATAAAGTAGTAGTTCTTATGCCAATGATGAAATGTTGAAGAATGAACACAATCTATTTCCTACAAACAATATTTCTCGCCTTAGGAAGAAACATATGTAATAGTGATTGGAGAAGTCATTCCCATAAGTTGAATAAATAAGGGATCCAAATCTAAATCCCAATTGTGTATTTTTTATGGAGAAATAGTACTTATATAAATTTGTTTAGGTTAATAAATATATAAAGTAATTCTTTAATTAGTTAATCTAGATAAATAAGTTGAGATTAGAAATAATATAAACGTTGAATTGAGTGAGGAGATTATATGAATTTAATTGTAATATTTAGTTGGATTTTGGAGATGGAAAATGATCTTGAAGATATAGATAATTGATTTGTTAGACATTGAATTAAACTCTAAAATGGTGGACCTAATATGGCATGTGTAACTTAATCTATATCCACAAAAATGAACTAGCTAAATTTGATTAATTGAAGCCTCTTTCTCAATCTTTTATGTCTAAAATCTAAGTAAGACTTAATAGTATTTATGAACATTTTGGGGAATCTATTGAATCACAAGGGTCATGTTTCCCTTAGTCATACCCCTAGTGAAACAAATCTATAACTCTTAACAAAAGAGACAACACACAAGCGCAAAATACTATCTAGGATGATGCCACAAACAAACAATGCATAATACATTCTCTTTCAATCTTTTTGACCCAAATGTTCATATGACATTCTAGCTATCCTAGATGATTTGAAAAATGATTAAATAAATGTCTCTAAATTTAACAACATAACATGTGTTAGTGTGAATTAGGTTATTACCTATCTAGTTATTAAGGCGAACCTATTCAAATGTTAAGTTTACTTAGGCACCAAGTTAGTTGTCCTTATAGCTTAGGCGACATTCTAGAAGTTAGTTATAATGGGGCCATGTTTAGCTCATTTATTTTTAATTTCCTAAGCATTTAATACTTGCATCATGCATTTAATGTTTGTATCAAGGGTAGTTATCATCCTACCTCATCACCTTGCCTTTATAAGCAAGGTCTCTCATTGTACATTGTATGTCCATTATCATATTCAATCAATCTTGCATTGTTGAAGCAATCTTTCTTGTTATTCTCACTTGTGGGCGTTTTTAAGGTCTTTCAAGGATCCTAGAGGCGTTGTGGAGTCACCTATTTACTCCAACAACACTTACATCAACACAAGCATATATTAGGATTATAGAGATTAATACTTGTATCTAGGAATGAGCCATAATCTGATCATTTGTGATTTTGTGAGCTTATGAGTTATTTGAATTTTTTTCAATAAATCAAATATATATCCATTATATTAATTATTTGAATTATTTATTAATTTAGGTTATAATGATTTTTTTTATGTTTTAAATTATCACATCATATATATAATTAAATATTATGAACAATTTAAATACATAATTTTGTTTTATTTTAGCATTATTTTTTGTTGGGGGGTTTTATATCAAGCTTATCTAATAGTAGAACACAAACCCTAGATTGAAACCCCCTTGGTTAAGAGTCAAGTCTATTGAGGGGGATCTATTCTGTCATAACCACAAGGATCTTGGTCTCATCCCTTATGACGTTGAAGCCTTGCACTTAACAAAACTTGATTCTCAATAGACTCAAAAATCAATCAACTTCAAGCAAATAATTTTTTTTTTATCTTCTTCAACCATTTCTATTTTTTAAGATTTAATTTTATTCACAAGATCGTTTTAGCTATTTTAGGGACAGACTGAAACCTCTTTAACTAAAAGCCAAAAAATGAGAACTATTCATTCACCACAAATAAAATCCCAACCAATATAAACATGCTCTAAATCTTCTTAAAATTCATTTGCAGGGTCAATTGATATATAGATATATAACTATTTGGGCTTGTTTGTGGAAGGCGATGAATGTGAGACTAAAACTGAACTTCGCTGCTTTCCGCACTGAGTTATTCAAACCAAGCATGCAATCAGAAACTTGCAGACAGAAAAATCAATCGAAAAGGGAACGAATTGCATTCGAAATTCAGTTCAGTCCAATTCAAATGTATATTACAGGCAATGATCATTCCACATTTGTTTGATTTTAAATTATTAAGTTAAATTAAAATGAAATGAAATACCTCCAATCATGCGGGGATAGCTCAGTTGGGAGAGCGTCAGACTGAAGATCTGAAGGTCGCGTGTTCGATCCACGCTCACCGCATATAATATTTTTCATCGGATTCAGTGCAATATTTTGGGTGGTAAAATAAATCAAACAATGTTTTGATTTTCTAGCATTTGCACCTTTCTGGTGCAAGGTTACGTCAGTTAACATGATAAGAGGTATATATCTTTTATTGTCTTTATAATATTGGAAAGATTTGTAATCATTATTATAAATTTGAAGAAATTGTAGTCAATGATTCCCTCTATTTGTATGAAATGAATGTGGAAAGAGTTTTTTGTTTCATTTCTTTGTTCCTACACATTGAAATAGTAAGATAGTGGACTTCTTATGTTAATGGTACATGGTATAGAAAAGGAAAAGTCTATTCTAAACAAAGAAATCATAGGTGATAAAATATACTATGGGTATCATGGAAAAATCATTGAATTTTTGGTGTTGAGGTTTTTTATTTGAAAAAAAAAAGTGATTAATTTACTTTACCAATTCTAGCTAACAAAGATAAACAATTTCCTAATAATCAAAATTGTTGAGGATTTTTCTCAACAAAAGATCAAAATTATGGATTTAGGATTGGATTTGAAAGTGCATAGTTCAATTCTATGTATACAAGATTGAACCTAGCGAAAACACATATTATTTTCTAAATTATCGAAGATTCATTGTGTTAAATAAGAAATAAAGTTCAAAATTAGATTAAAAAACAAACTTACAACAAAATTTATCCACATCACAAACAAAACAAAATATGTCAACATGTCCAAAATATATCTATATAATACGTTTTAACTCAATGCATTAATTTAAACTAATCTACTTTTTTGACTTCATTTACCCTTAAATATATTTAAATCCATTTAAACATACTTACTTACTTTACTTATATATATATACACACACACACACACACCTAAAAATGGTCTGAAGATGATTAATTAAATACACGGTTATTTAATTAATCCCCCTTTTGAATTAATTGAATTCACAAGTAATTTGATTAATTTCCCTATTCATCTACTTGTAAATAAATCTAAATGATTTTATTTATATAGTTCATTTCAATAATCCCCTTTGATTAATTAATCTAAATTAATTAATCCTCCCCCCATTTTAATCAATTCTTCTAATTCCTAATTAATATTAACAAATTCTTAATTTTTTGAGATTAATTATCTTTTTCTAACATTTGAATATCTAAATTCAAATATGAGCACTTGGCTCCTAACTTCTACCCACCTAACCTAATCACCCCCTAACCTAACCCATTCTATCTAATCTGGGGTTTAACTAACCCTATCCTATCTTGCACATCCTAACCTCTTTTATCCTAACCTCTTATGGGTTGGATATTCTCCCCTTGAGACACATGGCACTTTTGCCACATGTTTCCTCCCTTAGACACTTGCCCTCTCAAGAGCAAGGTTCCTTGACACTTGTCACCACAGGGATGACAAGTGTCCCTTCCTCCAATCTCTTCTCCAACTTCCTCAATCTTGGCCCTTGATATCTTCAGATTGAATCTGGACCATTGATTCCTACCACCTCAGCTTTGGCCTTGGAATTCCTAAAAATACCCCTCATTTTGGAGCAATAAAGGGCCCTTGCATCCTAGATTTTAGCATAATTATTATAGGCATTTTTATCTCAATCATCTAGCATAATTAGCATTTTAGATAAATCATGCATAACAATCATGCTTTTTATATCATTTGCATAATCATGAAGTAGCTACTCAACTCTTGAGTTGCCACTTTGGAGGTCATTGCTCCGTTGAGAGCCAACAATCCAACACCTTCAAGGTCCTCAAGAATAGAGAAAAATGAGACATCTCAAGGAAGGCTTAGGGTTTGGTTTCATTTTGTAGTTTTAAATCTGCTTTCCATTTATGTTAAATGTTGTCACATTATATGTGTATGCTTGCTTTCATTGAACCACATTTTTAGCATCATATATATAACATAGAATCCATTCATTATACTCAGTATTGTCGTAGTTGAAAGCTAAAAGTACGTTGGCATTGATTCCTTATGCTCGATGTTCCTTTATATGGTGAAAATTTTGATATTGTAGCCAAAACTGAGAGAAACCACACTTCGGTATATTTTTATTTAAAGGTATAAATATAGAAGCACTAATAGTTAAAATATTATACCACTTTCTTATTTTGATCCCATTTTCCATTCAAACTAAGTGCACTTTGACCAACAAAACATGATAGTAGATTCACAAATTTAACCACGTGGGATGTGTTTGTGCAAAGGTGCACATGAGCAACCAAAGTCTAGTTAGACGTGCTCACAAATTGAAGTAGCAACTATAAGAGAGTATTGTTGGCTCACCTCATTTTCTATTCTACTTCATTTGATTCTAAAACAATTATGTTGTGTTGTTAAATGAAGGCACTAGGTTCTGTGGTTTTAGCAAGGCGATTATTTGGTTTCAATGATATGATGATTTTATTAAATGCTCTCCAAATTTCTATGAAATGTAATTTCTTGAAAAATATATATTTGGGGAGATGGAAGAAACTTTGAATTGGGATCAAATATACAACATATCCTCATAAGGACTGCATAAGTGCATTGTGCACTGACACATGAAGGTCAACAATGTGATGTTGGATTCAAATTGCCAAATTGTAGAATGTGAAAGAAGAGGGCATACCACTACAATAGCAAGAATAATTGGGTGCATAGAACAACAGAGGCTATAACAACATGACACAATTCTAGAATGGTAAAATGGGTTTGGGACTTTTATAGGATTCCTTATTTGGCCCAATGTTGTAGATAAATAAAAAATATATTAGAGAGTACCATTTTATATTAGTAATTTAAATTACAATATCTTATGTATATAATAGTATTTTTAGTGCATACGATTTTGAAATACAATATTGACATTAGGTTGATGATTTATCTTAAATCAGAATTAAGTTGACAATATTCAAGAGGAATTGCTGCATAGCTTACATGATATCAAACTTTAACTTTTTGCAACTAACATGAAATTCTTGCAAACTAAATGATAAATTGCTTTGCCCCAAATTTAATTATCAAATGCTAGATTAGCACTTAATATGTCACATTTATGCAAAATCTTAAGATAAGTCACTTGCCATGATTTCAATGAATATTATTTTTTAAGAATTTGTATCTGACCAAAGCAATTTTTAAAAATCTTTTCTAATATCCAGCTTGATGAAAGCTAGCTTCTCTAAGCAATCATTGCTTCTTTACTATCTACTCTACTTTTCTCTAATCTTTAAATTTTTTATGATAATGTCTAGATAAGGAGAACTATGCAATTAAAAGGTATTTCATCGAGCTCAGGATAACCTTTATACAATAATGAAAGAAGATATATAGGGATGCTCTGAAACCAATGATTGAACCAATTTCTTCACCAAAAAAAAATGAAAATATACATTCTAGTAAAATATAGATGAAGTATATGAAGACTAAGCATGAGCCAATCTCTACGCAATACAGTGTAAAATTACATATCATGAGGTATATATAAAAGTTGAACAAGCCTAACACAAGATGAAAAAAATAAAATATGAAGAACACAAACTGGCTATATGAAAATTGCATATAGATTAAGTATAAAGATCACGCACAAGAAAAATATGAAAATTGCATACCACATAAAATATAGATCGAGCCTATTTTTTTTCTCAGTAAAGAGATGGTAGGAAAATAATTTTAGAAAAGCATATGTACTTGGATCTACACAAAATAATGAAAAAATGAAGAACACAACACACATTAAAATAAAGCTTGAACCAATATGCACACAAAATAATGAGATGAAAATGCATAATAAGAAATAAATAAACATAGACCCAAATTTATTGACAAAACACCATGGAATTTACAAAATTTATTGACAAAATGTCATGAAATTTATTGACAAAATGTCTAGGAAATACACATTAGGAACAAATACAGATTCTTGAAAATACGGATTGGCCAATTTTCACTCTTGTGAGAAACTCTTTAGACACATTATTTAAATTATCAATCATGTGAACTACATAAATTTCACTTAGCAGTTGTAGAATCATGTGGCTTCCAATGAATCAAGCACCTGTTGAGACCCCTCTTTTGAGTAACCATTCGTATTCATCTTACAAAGAAATCAAAATTCTCACAAATTCGAAAAGATATATTATCACTAACATTCTTGATAAATACAATTTTAGTGATGCAAATATCATAATCATGACCACTTAAGAAGTTTTTCATCATCTCTTTTTTTCATTCACAAGTTATAATTACTTTAGATTTTAATATTTAAAAAAAAAAATTCAAAAGTGCGTTCAAAATTAGATCAATTAAATAGTTCAAACATGTAAATTGATCAACATCAAAATCATTTCAAAATATATCATTTAAAAAAAAAAAATTTAATATATTTTTATTTCCTTTCAACTATTAGTTTATTTGAATTTTCAACAATAAGACATGATTTTTTATTTGCAAACTTAACAAGACTCTTACATCCTTCAAAAGATCCTCACTTTTATTTAACAACCACTTACTATTATTATTGATTTTGCCTAATGGTGCTTTAGAGTGAAGGAATTGTGGACTGTTATTATGATGATCTCAGCTGAGAGTCTAACAATGGACTATTAAGTCCAAGCTAAATTCACTACAATCATATCATCACCTATTGGATAAAAAATTTCTTTGCCCTGAGCAGCCCATGCTTGCTTTGACCATAAATGGTTAGCTTGCTACAGGTAAATTTTTTGATAAATCTGACTAGTAAATGGGCATGTGTAATTTTGTTCAAATCCATAGTTAAAATTAAGGTCTGATATATTATGTATCTACTTATAAATAGAATGTAATGAATTGAGATTTGTGTGTGCTCCAATTTGCAATGTTCTATTCTGATTTTGTAATTTTGTTTTCTTGTGACATGTTTTGAGTGAAAACCTCACACTATATAGCCTATCGGCTAATAATTTTATATTGTTTTTAAAAATATATTTGTTTG
Organism: Cryptomeria japonica; assembly: GCF_030272615.1. NCBI lineage: Eukaryota > Viridiplantae > Streptophyta > Pinopsida > Cupressales > Cupressaceae > Cryptomeria > Cryptomeria japonica. The sequence goes on from NC_081412.1 coordinate 477,438,518, forward strand.
GTGATGTTAAGAAATGTCTTTTAGTTTCGGAAGCATATCGAATTAGCAAGGGTTCCTATTGATAACTAATTTTAATTTAAAAGTTAAGTATTGATTTACTCAAGTAGATTTTTTCTTGATAATCTAATCAATAAGATAGATATTATAATTTTAAATTGAAATAATTGAATAAAATTTGAAATTGTTAATTTAAATGTAAAAAATTAGTGAAACAATTTTTTGCAGAGGTTTTTATTAGTGAGTCATTTTAAGAAGAATGTAAGAATGCTATTCAAATTCACCCACTTGAGGGTTTCTTAAATTAAATTTTACAAGTGTCCTTCAAGATGGTTTCTTTAATGTTGTGTGATGATTCAAGACTCTCATGACAATTTTTCTAAGGGATGTTATTTCTTCTTGCGACTTCAACAACAATGTAGAATGGCATTTTATTGTGCAAAACCTTTTTATGATTGTTTTATTGGAGCATAAAAAGTTGATTGTTGAAGGTGAATCTTAGGTGCTTATTAATGATTTAAAATGTGGTTTCAACCCAAAGTTTCAATCTTTCCAATCTCCTAGACAAAGTCAAGATGTTTTATGATGAGTTTGATTAGCTTTCTCTTTTGTGCTACTTTCAAAGTAATTTAGCAACTAAGTTATTAGCCAACACTGATATTGAGTAACAACTCTTTTTAGTTCTAACTAGAGATTGAGTGGAAACTTGGTTGGGTTTAGAGAAATTTATATCAAAGGCAGCCATCTCCTTTAGCTTTTATTTCCCAAGTTCTTGTTTTGGAGTATGGTTTTGTGCTCATCCCTTAGTTTTTATGTGAAGATTATATTCCAAAATGACTTTTCTCCTCCTTGTCTCTAGTGGGCAACTAGGGTTATTCAAGAATGTTGAATAGCTCTAATTTGTACAATTCCCTTCAATGGTTGGCTTCTAGTTTGTCTTATGCATTGCTTGATGTCTCTTTGACCCTTATGTGGGTTCTCTTGGGATTCTTCCTTTGTTTCTTGTTTTTTCTTATTTGTTTTTGGTTTCTACTTTTTTGAGTTTTCATGGATAAGGGTGTCCTTACACCTCTCTATGTTTATCAACAAATAATTTTCATGTAGAGTAATAAAATGCTTCTTAAAATTATTTATTTATGTGTGATATAATGACAAATCAAACAATAAACACATTTAGACAAATAGAGCTTGTATTGATAAATAATAAAGTAAATGCGATGCTAGAGTGTGGTAATCTTTTTTTGGTGAAGTGGTCGTGTAGTGCATTCAACGATTAGATTTAAGAATTAGACTTGAATTCTATTGTAGACTCTATCACTTATGTAACTTATACCCCTCATTTTGTGGATTAGGAAAATCTATCTAATTAAGAGCGTTATTTTAATTTTGAAGAATATTTTATAAATTAAATTGGATTGAGAGATAATAAATAATTAATTACATTTGGAGATTGGGTATTAAATTATATGAGTGGAGGCGTGGTGTTAAAAATAATTGGATTCTATTAAGGCATATCAATTTATATAAACTAGTTTGTATAATATAGATAAATAAATAAAATCACTTTTATAAATTATGATTGAAATGCTAGAAAAATTGGGGGAAAGTCAATTAAGTGTAATAAAAACATACATTTATTGCTAAAGACGTTCATACATAAGAAACATATGGTCAATTATTTCAATAAATACAAGTACTTTAGTACAAAAGAAGTCAAAGGAAATTAATAAAAATTAATTGAGAAATGAAACAAGTAGGAAATTCCAAATCAAGCTTTATAATGGAATTGCTAGAAAATTAATGAGATATTGGTTGAAAGTATAACTACATATATTCCTTTTAGTAAATATTAGCACATGGGGTTGGAAATATTGAGAACTATTGATTTATTATGCAATCTTCACTTTTGGAGACAAACAAACAAAAATATTAAAATAAAAAATTGAGTGGAGTCAAAGGTAAGACTTTGTGAGCATGCACATGGGAATTAAAACAAAAATTAAAGGTTTTATAAATTAGATCAAATAAAAGGAGACTAAATTTCCACCTTCATCAATATACTTATTATATCATGTTGTATCATTCATTATACATTGTTGGTATTGGGAGTATAAATAAAAGTTGCATAAATAATTCACCTCTTTAAATTAAGAGTCAAGGGTTGGTTTACATAATTAGATTTTTTCTTCATAACCTAATTAACTAGATAAATACTTACAATTTTAAATTAAAGTAATCAAATAAATTTAAAATTTTTAATTTAAATACAAAGCGTTATTATTAAAATTCTATTTTAATAGTTCATTTTGATGCAATAAGAATACTATTTAAAGTTACCCTCTCAAAGGATTCTTCAATTGAACTTTACTAGTGCCTCTCATAGTAATCTTGGCTCAATTGTTGTATGGTAACTCAATACTCTAAGGGTAGTTTTTTCAAGGGAGCTTCTTTCTTCTTGGAACTTAATTTTAACAATGAAATAAAGTATCATGTTGTGAAGTACTTTCTATAGTTGCTTCAATAGAGTGCAAAAATTGGATTGTTCCACTAGAACGTGCATGAATTTTGTCATCAACTTGATGGCACAATTTCCATATATAAGCTATTCCTATTATAACAGGTTGTTCAAATACCTTTCTCGTTCTTCCATCAATTAATCTATTTTTTCTGGGATGATGAGGTTCAAATACCCATGGATTAGCTGTTTTCTCGCTAGCTTTATAAAGCTCAGAGAAGACTAGTTTTCTAGAAGCTTCTCGCTCGTACCTTTCGTCAAAAGGTGCTAGTCTATAATATTTGTTCATTAGTTTTCCTGCTAAACCAAGCAAACATTCAAAGATTTGTCCTACATTCATTCATGAAGGTACCCCTAATGTATTTAATACCATGTCCACTAGTGTTCATTATTGGTTTAAAATATAGTGTCAACCCAAATTTGAATATTTTCAATCTCTTGGTCTAAATCAAAATGCTTCGTGACAAGTTTGATTGACAAGTTTGATTGGCTTTCACTCTTACTCTACTTTTAGGAGTAATTTATCATTTGGCTTTTTTAGCCAACTTGATATTAAGTACAACAACCCTTTGAACTCTAACTAGTGATCAAGTGGAAAACTTAGTTGGGTCTAGAAAAATTAATAACAAAGAAATATCCTCCTTCAAAATTTATTTCTCACTCATGTCTTGGAGTATGAATTTGTTATTATCCCTTAGTTTTAATTGATGATTATTTTGTAGAATGAGTTTTCTCTTCCTTGTGCAAGTTGTCCATCTTTTTTGGCTTTCACTCTTACTCTACTTTTAGGAGTAATTTATCATTTGGCTTTTTTAGCCAACTTGATATTAAGTACAACAACCCTTTGAACTCTAACTAGTGATCAAGTGGAAAACTTAGTTGGGTCTAGAAAAATTAATAACAAAGAAATATCCTCCTTCAAAATTTATTTCTCACTCATGTCTTGGAGTATGAATTTGTTATTATCCCTTAGTTTTAATTGATGATTATTTTGTAGAATGAGTTTTCTCTTCCTTGTGCAAGTTGTCCATCTTTTTTGGCTTTCACTCTTACTCTACTTTTAGGAGTAATTTATCATTTGGCTTTTTTAGCCAACTTGATATTAAGTACAACAACCCTTTGAACTCTAACTAGTGATCAAGTGGAAAACTTAGTTGGGTCTAGAAAAATTAATAACAAAGAAATATCCTCCTTCAAAATTTATTTCTCACTCATGTCTTGGAGTATGAATTTGTTATTATCCCTTAGTTTTAATTGATGATTATTTTGTAGAATGAGTTTTCTCTTCCTTGTGCAAGTTGTCCATCTTTTTTGGCTTTCACTCTTACTCTACTTTTAGGAGTAATTTATCATTTGGCTTTTTTAGCCAACTTGATATTAAGTACAACAACCCTTTGAACTCTAACTAGTGATCAAGTGGAAAACTTAGTTGGGTCTAGAAAAATTAATAACAAAGAAATATCCTCCTTCAAAATTTATTTCTCACTCATGTCTTGGAGTATGAATTTGTTATTATCCCTTAGTTTTAATTGATGATTATTTTGTAGAATGAGTTTTCTCTTCCTTGTGCAAGTTGTCCATCTTTTTTGGCTTTCACTCTTACTCTACTTTTAGGAGTAATTTATCATTTGGCTTTTTTAGCCAACTTGATATTAAGTACAACAACCCTTTGAACTCTAACTAGTGATCAAGTGGAAAACTTAGTTGGGTCTAGAAAAATTAATAACAAAGAAATATCCTCCTTCAAAATTTATTTCTCACTCATGTCTTGGAGTATGAATTTGTTATTATCCCTTAGTTTTAATTGATGATTATTTTGTAGAATGAGTTTTCTCTTCCTTGTGCAAGTTGTCCATCTTTTTTGGCTTTCACTCTTACTCTACTTTTAGGAGTAATTTATCATTTGGCTTTTTTAGCCAACTTGATATTAAGTACAACAACCCTTTGAACTCTAACTAGTGATCAAGTGGAAAACTTAGTTGGGTCTAGAAAAATTAATAACAAAGAAATATCCTCCTTCAAAATTTATTTCTCACTCATGTCTTGGAGTATGAATTTGTTATTATCCCTTAGTTTTAATTGATGATTATTTTGTAGAATGAGTTTTCTCTTCCTTGTGCAAGTTGTCCATCTTTTTTGGCTTTCACTCTTACTCTACTTTTAGGAGTAATTTATCATTTGGCTTTTTTAGCCAACTTGATATTAAGTACAACAACCCTTTGAACTCTAACTAGTGATCAAGTGGAAAACTTAGTTGGGTCTAGAAAAATTAATAACAAAGAAATATCCTCCTTCAAAATTTATTTCTCACTCATGTCTTGGAGTATGAATTTGTTATTATCCCTTAGTTTTAATTGATGATTATTTTGTAGAATGAGTTTTCTCTTCCTTGTGCAAGTTGTCCATCTTTTTTGGCTTTCACTCTTACTCTACTTTTAGGAGTAATTTATCATTTGGCTTTTTTAGCCAACTTGATATTAAGTACAACAACCCTTTGAACTCTAACTAGTGATCAAGTGGAAAACTTAGTTGGGTCTAGAAAAATTAATAACAAAGAAATATCCTCCTTCAAAATTTATTTCTCACTCATGTCTTGGAGTATGAATTTGTTATTATCCCTTAGTTTTAATTGATGATTATTTTGTAGAATGAGTTTTCTCTTCCTTGTGCAAGTTGTCCATCTTTTTTGATTTGGTGTGTAACTATCATTATTGGGAGTTGTAAATGTTCCCTTTGGTTTTATATTTGTTCCTGTGTTTGTTGATTGGTTGTGTGGCTTTCATCAATTTATTCTTGGATTGTCGTATCAAATGGTTGTGTGTTATTTTTTGGTTGTTGGAATTACAATTGTACATGGATCTTTGGTGTTTATTTATCAAGATAGGGCCCCTCTATTGCACAGTAAGGTGTCAAATTATTGCCTTGATCAACTTTGCCTAAATATAGTCAAATATATTTAGGAGATAATAGTTAGGTAAAAAATGGTTAGTTGTGCTTATGTGAATCTACTTCTTATGCTTATTCACAACATGCCCCATTTTTCCCTAGTAAAATGAAGATTGGTGGATTTAGTTTTTGAAAATGATTATCTTTGAGAGAAGAGTTTGAGACATAGAAGATCTTAGATTGACAAGCAGTTAAAGTTTCAAAAAAATTTAAGGAGTTGCATGTCTTTAGCTCTCTTTTTCCAATTGTAGGTTTTATACCTCATTTTACATTACCATAAAAATCTAATGAAAAAACACCCAAAATCCCCACAAAGTTATAACACTTCAAAATCCTTGAATTGTAGAAACTTAACCCCTATTTTTGAGATGCATTTTTAAAAAAAATTGTCAAGTGATAAAATGACGTCAAATCCTCACAACAGGAAATTTGAACCATAACTCCACACATCCTTTCCCAATTTGTATTTGCGTACATGTAGCACTGACCATCATTGGCAATGAAAAGAAATAAAAAACAAAGGTTAAATCAAATTAATTAACCATTTTGAATAGTAATTTCTTTCTGTTGGAGAGCTCAAAAGTGAATTTGGAATCAAATATATTGTGATTGGAAAACTATTTTGAACAAATAGTAGTTGAAGTTATACCCATCTTGCAGGTATGCACCATACACAATTTTTAATAATATTGGGATGTTATCTATTTTAGTGATATTTCTCTGCAAAATTCATGAGTGTATGGAATGTGTATGTGTATAATGGTTTATATTTTGTTTGAACAAATGTGCTAAATCAGTTAGGGTTTACCCTATTTATGTTGTAATTGCATAAAACCTAGATTTTCAAGAGTTCGAAACAAGTTTGGGTTTGTTTAAGTGTTTGTAGGTCTCTCAAAGAAGATAACTAATAGGTTGAGGGTGTTCTAGATCTAGTAGTACCAAATATATATGCTAAGCATTTAAATATTATTTTTGTTTGGTTTTCCCTAGCTAATGTGCTCTTAATGTGATTTTCCATCTCTCTTTGGAAATGGATTTCTTAGTGTCCATGATAATGTTTGGTTGTGTTTGTCACAAATCCTTCCTCATAGGTATGTTACTCTATTTTTCTTTATGAGATCGCAAAGATTATTTTCTTGTTGTTTTTTATATTAAAAGAAGCAAAACTAGGGTGCTGACCCTTTCAACAAAACAACCCAAATGTGACTTAATAAAGCCATTAATAACACATTAACAACCCAATCATTAAAATCAGAAACAATTTATAGAGCAATAAACCAATAGTAATAAGACTATACTTTTCTTTCTAAGACTGCAAGATTCTTTTCTTAGTGTTGTTTAGTCATTTGAAGTCCAATTTGACATATTTTTGTCAAAATATCAAAGTACTTGCTTAATCATAGGAATCTAGCATCAAATTTTCTATTGCATAAAGTTTTCCTCTTTTTCTTAACTGTGGGATTTCTCCTTCAATTTTTTGATGTCCTAAATTCTCTCAAAATTCTGCAAGAGAAAACAACTATCAAAACCCATAAAATGATTTTCAAAACACTCAAGGAAAATAATTATGGAATTTTAAGTTTTGTTTTTTTAAGTAATAATTAATGATATTAGATCCCCACAATTGAGGATTCCCCCAAAACCCTAAATGTTTAAAAATAATTTCTTTAGGGTAAGCAAAATTTTGTGGACCCAAAAGAGATTTCATTTAATGAAAATGATTAATTGTGAGAATTTACTTAATAATCATATATTTATAGTAAGCAAAAAAATCTAGGGTATTCATAGGTACTTATTTGTCTTGTTAGGATCATTGAAAAAGGTGCAAAGAAACAAAGAACCTAAAATAAGTAAGTGTTCAAATTAGGGATCACTGAGAGAGGGGGTTGAATCGGTGATCTACCGGTTAGTAGATTTTCAAACTTAAATTTTAACCACTAGAAGCTAACACTTAAAACTAAAATGCAAAAACATGAAACAAACAACCACAAGATCATAACACTAGTATTTTTACGTGGAAACCCAAATGGGAAAAACCATGGTGGGATTTTTGTTAGGATAACCGGTGAACAACTGAGAGGGGGGGGGGTGAATAAATTGTTAACAGATTATATCAATTAATCCACTTAATAACCTTTAACCGGATCACATAAACATTAAGTACTGGAATAGCAGAAATAGTTACCGGCAAACAATACAACTTAACAATAAAACAGATAATCAACACAATGCAACCATACCACATAACACCATGATTTGTATGTGGAAAACCCAAAAAGGGAAAAACCATGGTGGGAAGGCTACCCGCAATCAGATGATACTTCTACAAAAAGTATGTGATACAATGAGGGGCCTACACAGGCAGGAAGGCACATTGCCTAGAGCGTACTGCTCATTACAAAAGAGTCTCACTGACTATAGAGAGGTTATAACCACCTCAAGATAAATGGACAACAATCCAGAATAATGAACTGCCAGAGATAGCATCTATCATGCCTGATTATAGTCCTGATTAAGCTCAATACCAGAGGCCTTTGACCTCTTCCTTAATCCCAATTTGGTCACCTATGATCGACCAAATCTCCTTCGCATATGATATTACATTTCACGACCATGAACCATAATCTAGAATGAGATCTTACATCAATTTATACCAACCTTAAGGCCTAAACCAATTAGGTCGGCCACGTAAAAGATATTATAATAAGATCATTACATACATCCATATTACAAGGATGTGCCATGTCGGCTTAAGACCAAAACAACAATAACCAATCCATAAATCATCCTGGTAACGTGTAGAGAACACGTTAACATGATACCGGTCCATAACCTAGATAGGCACCAGACCTAATATGGGTCCACCACGCCAAAGAAATGTCTTCAATCAGTTGAGGCATAATCAAAGAACATCTTCAGCATCCTAAAATCTATCTAGAAGTCGCACCAACACCACTTATGTATCCTGCCAAGATTTCTCATTGAAAGCTCTGTCGGTTAAACTATAAACCCATGTCGGGTAAGGGTTTACAAGAGTGTATGATAGCATGTGATTACCAAGTCAATACCAACTAACCAAAACATGTTCCAGAAGCATATAACACATAAAACATAACATACTTCATTGATCCAAACATGCTGAAAGTGTCCAATAGATAGTCCCTTCTGTCGGTAACACTGGATCTTCTACCGGTAACCAAAACCTATCTGTCGGTAACCAACCATAATAGCTAGTGTTGACATCAATGAGAAAACATCAATGCAACACATAATCAATTCATCCATAATGCCAACAATCTCCCCCTTTAGCATTGATGGCAACACTAGATGTAAAAACCATCTAAGTACCAATAAATGTTAAACAAGTCTCCCCCTGTGGAAGATAACCAACAATCTCCTGAATATTAATAACTCTCCCTTGTGAATAATGTCTTTGTAAAGTTCTGAAATTATTTTTCACATTACTATCTCTCCCCCTTTGACATCAATGCCATAAATCTGACAAAAATATCAAAGCAAGAATATAAACCTCTGAATCTCAAATCTAACTACTTCCCTGAGTAGTATCACCACTCATCAATGCTAGAATGAATAATATCTATGATAATGCATGTCGGACTGATGACAAACTGCATCAATCAAGTCTCTTTTGGAGGGACAAAAACCCCTAACCTGTCTCTCAAATACTCAAATGATTCCTTAGACAACGATTTGGTGAATATATTTGCAATTTGCTCTTTAGTGTTCACATAAACCAATTTGACTTCCTTTTCTTCTACCCTGTCCTTCAGAAAGTTATACTTTATTGATATATGCTTAGTTTTAGAGTGAAATACTAGATTCTTAGACATGTCAATAGCTACAGAGTTATCACAGTAGATAACTACCAGTTCAATACAATTTACCTTGATATTCTTCAACATTTGCTTCATCCACAAGACTTGAGTGCAATTTGTATATGGTGAAAATGGATAACAATAATAACGATATTGAAAGGCTAAATGAATTCAACCACAAAACCCTAGCCTAACAACAACAAAGATCCACCATAACATATGAAGATTACCTAAGACAATGCAAATCAAATGAAATCACAAAGATTATACCATCACATGTCCAATAGGGTTTTGATCTCCATTCTTCCTATCTCCATTGATCTTGCTTGATATATTTGCTCTCAGATTTTATGTGTGCACAAGAGCTCAACAAAGAATGGAAATGTGGTTGCAAGTAGGATCGCATATGCCAAGTAGTCAATTGATCAAGTAGTTAGGATAGAATGCATAGATTGATTAGAATCCTTGATTAGGGTTGATAATGAAGGAAGCATCTCCTTATATAGAAGACACTATATGAAATGGAGGGATAAGATTGAGAGGTGTTAAAGGAGGTCGGCTATGATTAGAAGGTAGGTAGAGGAAATAATAAAATAATGAAAGGGGTAGGTGGTGTATGAATTAAGAGATGAATGACATGTGTCATGGGTAGAAAAGGTTAATGAATTAATTAAATAAATAAAGATTTATTTAATTAATAGAAGAAGTGGGATAATTAAATAAATAAAATATTTATTTAATTTAGGAAAAGGATAATTTAAATAAATAAATGTATTTATTTAAATGAGAAATAAGGCTAGAAGAGGATAAATGAATTAATTAAATAAATAAGGATTTCTTTAATTAATAGAAGAATTAGGCTAAAGTAATTAACTAAATAAAGATATTTATTTAATTAGACATGACAATTTTAGGTGTCTACATTTTGCCCCTCTTTGAGAGAATGCAGCTTGTCACGTTGTTTCAAAGAAGATAATATGAACTGATACAAAGTTGCCCCAAGATGGGAATGATATGCCCCCTCGAGAGATTGGATGAAAATGTCTGAAAAGATTGCAGACAATCTCTCGATAAGAAAGAGAGGCTAGAATGGACTAACTAGATAAAGTGACAAAGTCACGGGATAATGAAGACTGACTCGGGAAATGAGGGCTAGGGCTAGGGTAGTCTATAAGATAGACCACGAGGGAAATACATCCTCATTGTCATCTACACCTCCAAGAGATTAGAGTACAAAGAGAGAAAAGAGCAACAACAGTCAGCAACGATGGCTTTGGTTCACAGATTCGACCGCGTTCGCCGATTCAAGAGGCCAGCAGAGGTAGGAGAGCCAGTAAGTACCACAAAACCTCCTTGTAGTTTGATGCATTTATTGTTGTCATTAATGCATGCTAGGTAATGTAATAAATGTGCGTTTATGTCATGAAAGCACGTTTGTGTCCAAAAATGTGAATTTTTGTCTTCTAGGTCAAATCGGCAGTTCTGTGATGAACATACACTGTCGTTTGGATAAGCTGCTGAGAGGATACACTCAAGCAAGTCCTCTAGGGAAGACTAGGATAGATCAAGGCACTTTGTGATGAACAGTGAGTACCAAGATAGAGTACTTTGTGATGAACAGGGAGTACTAAAATATGAGCAGCAGTTTGTGATGAACAGGGAGTGCAAATGTGAGAAGCACTTTGTGATGAACAGGGAGTGCAAATGTGAGCAGCACTTTGTGATGAATAGGGAGTTCAAATGTGAGTAGCACTTTGTGATGAACAGGGAGTGCCAAACACGTAGTACTTTGTGATGAACAGGGAGTACCACTAGGGTAGAAGCAACACTTTGTGATGAACAGTGAGTGTCACTAGGGTAGATAGCAATATGCATTTGGATAAAAAGTAGCATTTTGTGATGAACAGTAAATGCCACGATGACTGACATGATTGATTTGCTTGACTGCATGAGTATTTGCCTATGTTGGAGTCACGGGAGAGATTCCCATCGACTCAAAGATTGCGACGTGAGCTAACAGCCGAGGAGTGAGCTGCGATCAAGGCTATGGGATTGAGACATGTGTTGTATGTGCCTGAGTTTCAGGTGAACATGGGACTGTTGACTGCACTGGCGGAGAGATGGCACTCCGAGACATTTACATTTCATTTGCCGATGGGTGAGATGACAGTCACCCTAGAGGATGTATACAGGATTATGCGGATACCGATTGATGGGGAGCTGATTCCGTACGATCGAGACGGAGACAGGGATGCCCTTAGATGAGTGTTCCAGGATCCGGCATTGGAGATGAGGTTGGGACATGTGGCATGGGATACCATGACATGGATAGGATTAGCACTACCAACAGTGTTGGCAAGAGTTATCAGTGGGTTCCTCTGTCCGGATAGAGTGACACGAGGGTTGGCTGCGGGATTGGAGAGGAGGAGGATGAGACAACTAGGCTCAGGAGACAGAGGGGACAAGAGAGATGATCTTGGGGCGGGTCCTTCTAGGGCTCAGACTCCATCGAGGCCAGCCAGCTCTGAGGGAGGGAGTTCATCATAGCCTTAGAGGGCTCCCTATGTATCAGTATTGTACCATTTTTGTATGATGATGTAGACACCTGCGAGTGATTTTGTAGCCATATGACTTTGACATCATTGTATCATGACACTTTATGATTATATATATGAGATGATTCATTTTTGCGGCAGCTATATGCATGCGTACCTATGTGATGAGATGTTCGTATGTGATGCTTATGATATGGATTCAAATATGTATATGATGCAATGCAATATTTTTTTATTTATTTTTTGTTCTTTTATGTTTTATATGTGTATGCATGATGCAAATGTGAATGTATGTAATGCAGATGAATATGATAATGCAAATGTAATTGTGCTAACAGGTGTTGTGTGCAGGATGTGATGCAGTTGTGATATCTATATGTATGTATGAAATGCTTATATGTGGTAATGCAGGTGCAACTACATGAAATGCAAATGTTTTTGGTGTGTCATTATACTCAGTCATGTGATAGCAGGCTACGCGGAATCAAGAAGGATGATGGAAGTCAATCAAGAAAGGGGGATGGAAGATAGAAGATATGAAAGTGAAAGAGCTTCTTGTGCGTTATCATCATTGAGCTTTATTATGGCATGTAGGTTATGAAAATCGAGGCATATGTTCAACCCAGAAAGTCATTGTACTTGTTTGCATGGAGATAAGACAGTCACAAACAAGGAATGCCCCAGTTCACACTAGACTCACAGTGTCCTCATATCCTTGGACAAGTCATAGCATTACTAAGAGACAATCCACAGACAACAAATACAAATAGGTGACGATACCTCATCCTCGCCTTTCTAGTCAAAGACATCCTGGAGATAGAATCTCTAGTCAAAGACATCCCGGAAAAGCTAAAAGACATGTCACCAAAAAAAGATGAAATCAAAAGAAAACCAAGACTCGACACCAACATCCACTGTAGTCCTCAAGTTTAGTGTCTCTTGTCACTTGTATAAGTCTTATTTGATTGTGGTCACAATGTTTATTTTCACAGAAAGGATAGATAGCATTGAACCATATGTTGTCTGAGTCTGTTGAAAGATTTGATTTGTTGAAGCCCATTGTTGCTACTGTGTCTCATCTGAAACTGATTGAATCCATGAAACTGATACTTTATTATGGAGAAGACGGAAGTTTATTGTGGATCTGTGATGCAAATGTTGCTTTATTGCAGATTGTGCGTGGATAGACTGAAGGAAGCTGGAAGAAATTGTACTCCTTGAAACATGTGATGCTCTCAGTTCCACACCCATCACTAGACGTAAGATTTGCCTTAGCCACAAATAGGAGCTGATTTATTATGGATGGAAAGGGAGGTGAAAAGGGAGGTTTATTATGAATGGCGAACCAATCTTGGGTAGATCAATAACAAGCCATGATGGGAATGGGTAAGTTTATTATGAACGAATAGGTTGTGAGTGTGTGCAAAGTGAAGGATGAAATGGAATCCTGAAGAAGGGAGGAGCAATGTCTCTATGCATGGCGCTGGTGACCCAGTTTTCACCATGGTACTTGCCCAGGGCGCCACCGAAGTGGTTTTCACCATTGGACGAAATTATTTCTCTTTACTTTTTTCGATTTTTCAATGTTTTTTGTGTCACAAGGCGCCTGTTTACCAGGTTTTCACCAAGTAACGATTTTTTTGTTTTATGAATTTTTTTTGTATTTTTGAATTTTTTGATTTTTTTTTGTATTTTTGAAATTTTTGATTTTTTTGTATTTTTGAAATTTTTGATTTTTTTGTATTTTTTGAATTAGGATATTTCAAAGAGCTATGTGTAGAACCTGCAAAGGTGCATGTTGTTGATAGGATCCTCCAAAGGTTCACCTTCTGTAGTTGAGAGTTGATATGCACCAGATCCATATGCTGCTGTAATAATGTAGGGACCAAGCCAGTTTGGTTCGAACTTGCCCTTCTTCTCTCTATCTTGTTGATTTTTGGGATTTTCTCTGAGAACCAAGTCACCTACCTCAAATGTGTGAGGTTTTACCTTGTGATTTTAGTTGCATTGTTCCTTGACTGAATGATGTGTAGCTTGATTGAATGTCTTCCTTAATGAAGGAACTGAGATAGAATTACCAGTGTGTGGACTACATAGGCCCGTATGCGTGTCACCTGAAGAAGTTTGGGCATCCCTGATAACAAAGTCCTTCAAGGAAGCTCCATTAAAGGTCCATGATGTATCACCAGAAGGCAAAGGATGTGTAGAACAAGTAGATGAGTGATGAAGGCTTATGATTGCGAAAAGAAGTGAAAGTAGGATAACATGATGGAGACTTAGGATCAACAAGTAATCTTTTTGACTTGCAATTGTAGAATTTTTGCCCCCAGTTATTTTGATATTAGGGGAGATCAACTCTTGTTCTTTTTGCTTCATAGGAGTTTTATCCTTGACCTTGATTTTTGCAGAGTCCAATAGCTTTTGATTTTGATTTGGACTAAAGGACTTTTCTTTAGTTTTGACTTTTAGATTTTTCTTTTCAAAGCTTGATTTTTCATCCCCAATGAGTAAGGGCTTTTGTAATTCTTGTTGATCCAAGTCTGGAAGTGGAGTGGAAATGGAATGAGTGGATGAAATGGTAAAGCTATGTGAGTTCTCAAGAGTATGCTCAATAGATTCTTTGCTGGAACTACTCTTAGGACTATTGATATCAAGAGTTGCTTGCACCACTAGAGGAGATTTGCATTCATACTTAGTAGCCACAACACTAGGTGGTTCACACCCAATTCCTTGGCATTGCAAATTGTTTGTAGGTTGTTCCTGTTGACTGAATACCTTAGGAGATAGTGGGAGTTGATCAACATGAAAGATATACTCACCACATCCCACGTCTTTAAACTTGAAATTTTCTTTGATCTTTGCTTGTTTGGATGTAGAAGCTTTCAAGGATTCTGGTTCCACATATGCCGATGAAGGAATAGCCTCTCGATTGGCTGGAATTGTTATTTCTGATCTAGGTCATAGATTGTTGCAATATATGAATGGATTTGGGTCAGCTTTGACAGTCACTTCAACTCCATTGTGTGGAAACTTGATACATCGATGATATGTAGATGGTACTGCGTTCATCTCATGAATCCATGGACGTCCTAGCAATATATTATATGTTAGATCGAGATCAAGGACTTGACAAACCACATCCTTTGTAACTGGCCCAACTCTGAGAGGTAAGGTGACTATGCCTTTGGATGAACGCTCTTCATCATCATATGCCTTGATGGTAATTTTGTTTGTAGAATTCACAGCTTTGTCAAAATATCCCAATTGTTTAATAGTGTTCAATGTACAAATGTTTAGACCTGCTCCTCCATCTATCAGGACTCGTTTGATTCTATGTTTATGTATGAAGGCTTCAATGTGTAAAGGTGCATTATGTGGCTGACTTACGGAGGTGTCATCTGCTTCTGTGAATGTAAGGGAGTGTGGAATGGAAAGGTATCCCACCATGGCTTGAAACTGGTCCACGTTTAGATCAGTAGGAACGACAGTTTCTCTCAAGATTTTGTCAAGAATGGATTTATGTGCGGGGGATATGCGTCAGAGCTCAAGAATGGAGATGAGCACAGGTGTCTTTCCTAATTGTTCTACAAGGTCATACTCAAGTTTGGTTGATGAGGAAGTGGTGTTCTTGGCTGGAGCACTTTGTAAAGTGATTTTACCTCGATGGGTTGTGACATGACATTCAGAGGTAGGTTCGGAAGAAGATCCAACACCTTTTAGGACAATCCTGGGTAGAATTCTCAAGGTTTTTGTCCTTGATGATAATGGTAGAGATGTAATTGTCCATCGAAATGTGATTGATAGTTGAATCATAGTTATAGGTTGCTTTGGTATAGTTGGTTTGGTCATCTGTGGCTTTAGCTTTTCCCTTGTCATGCTTTGGGAATGGTTCCTTAAACATTTCATGTTCTTGATTGGATGAGTGTCCCTCAATCTCAATGTCACCTCTATCAATAAGATCTTGTATGATGTTCTTCAGTCGATGACAATTTCCTGTCTTATGACCCTTGCTCTTATGAAATTCACAATATTCATCATCATTCCACCAATTTGGTTTAACCTTTGGTTCATATGGAGGAAAATCTAGAATTGTGATTACTTTGTTTGCCACTAGCTTCTTGAAAACTGACTCAAGTGGTTCTCCCAATGGAGTATACTTCCTTCATGATTTAGAAGTTGTTTGAGTATTCACCTGATTTGATCTAGAAAAAATGAATTTGGGTCGCACTGTATTGGCATCAACAACACCATCATTGATTGTGTTCTTGTTTTTATTCCAAAATCTTGGCTTGTCTTTTCCTTTAAAGTCATCTTTGTTTTCCTTGAATATCTTAATGACTCCTTGTTCAATTAGGACCTTTTCTGTCGCTAAGCCTTTTTCAATGACATCCTTGAAGGTGGACAAACAATCTTTCCTTAAGTCATAACCAATCTCTTTGTTAACATTTTGGGTGAACATTTCTACCATTTGTTTTTGTGGAATTTCACAAGAGCATCTGCTGGCTAGATTCCTCCATCTTTGTAAAAATGATGCAAAAGACTCTCCCTCTTTTTGCTTGCTATTGCACAAAGTAGTGACTGATATGCCTATCTCTATGTTGTAGGAGAAATGTTGAATAAATGCCTCTGCTAAGTCACCCCATGACTTAATACCAAGTGGAAGTTGGGAGAACCATTCCATAGCTTGATCACCTAGGCTTTGTGGGAATAATCTCATCAAATATGTCTCTTCTCCTACTATCTCAATGCAAGCTGTGAAAAACTGTCTTATGTGTGCCTTAGGATCCCCTTTTCCTCTATACTTATCAAATTTAGGCGTCACAAAGTGTGTAAGAAATGGAGGCATTGGAATGCTCTTGTCAAATGGACAATGACATATGTCTCTCATTGTGTATGTTGGCTTCGGTGTATTTATGTCTTCCATTTTCTTTTGTAAGTCCCTGATTTGTTGCTCCAAATTGATCTTAGGTGGAGATCGACTTCTTGGACCATACCCCATGCTTGAGGCACTAATAGGAGGAGGAGCATGTTACATATATGGATGATATTGATCATACACATGTTCATATGGAGGAGGTCTATAATGATGTTGCGTATATGGACCACTTGGTATAGATTCATGTTGAGGAACGCCATATCTATTTTGTCCCTGTATACCATACTCTACAGGCATGTCATGCTCTAATGTGTTGCCCCCAAATTTGACACGGGGTTTCTTTGTGTCCAAAATTTGAGCATGCCCTTGAATATCCAATTGCTTTGGTGGTTGATCCTTAGCATTGGTATGTGATTGAGCATATCTTTCTGCATAAGACTTCCATAATGGTCTGCAAAGGTGAGTATCATATGCTTGACCATGTGTATGTGGGACCTCTGGTTTTTGAAACAAAGATGATGGTGATTCAGGCACCATATGTGGTCCTTTATTGCCTCCACTATTAGGTCTCCTTTGATCCATGTTGGAGTGAGGTTGTTGCAAAGGTTGATTTTCCATTATTTGAGAGATGTCAAAATCATGAGGTATCTTGGCTCCACTTTGTGCCATCATTTGTAAGAAGTATTGTCTATCCCTCCTCATTATTTCCTCAACCAATCGATTGAAACGGGGATCCATAATGGATTCTTCCTCATCTACTGAATGTACTGAAAAGTTGTCCATATCATCATTGTGTGTATCATTGTTGTTTTTAGTGTCCATGTTCTCAACATTTGGAATGTTTCTATAGGCATCCATGTCAGGTAATGTAGTATGATCAGAATTGAAAAAGACATCATTGTCATACTCATAAGAACTCATGTTTGCGAACTCTTGAGCCTCTTTAGCTTCTCTCCTAGATTTTTGAAGATGGGTTTCAACCATGAACTAGGTATTGACCGAGATGTGTGAGACTAGATGAAAATGGAAAAAGTATGGAAGACCAAGAGTTGGATGGAATGTAAATGAATCTGAAGTGTACTTGCAATGTCCAAAGTGTAAGACCAAGTATGTATGTAGTAGAGTAGGTGTGACTTCCAAAGAGAGGATAGTTTCTCTTGATGAGGTAAGTTGACCTTGACTCTAAGTAAGACCAAATGAGACCCAAAGGTGATAGACCTTGATGAGGGACAACTTAGCAAAATGTTGTTGTATATAGTGTGCTGACAAAGTATAGTGAGGACAAGCAAGTGACCTTTTGACTCAAGTTTAGACAAATGTAAATTTAATGCAAGATGTAAAACAATGATGGACTTTGTGAGACCCAAAGACAAGTTGAATGCTAGATGTAAAGCAATGATGGACTTTGTGAGACCCAAAGACAAGTTGAATGCTAGATGAAAACCTGGAGAAACAACCTAGGAAGCTCAAGAATTCTGAAACTGATTGCTCTTGTTTGCTGGATTGTAAAATTTTTCCAATTTGTGAAGTTGTTGGTTGTGACCAAATCTGAATGTTTGACTATTTTTCATGACAAGAGGACACAATGTTGATGAGGACTCAATGTTTGCAAGTGTTTAGACTCAAAATGACTCCAAGAAAAGTGTGTTGTTTGATGTAAAAATGTTTTGCATACACTTGAAGACACAAAAGACACAATGTTTTGCTATTTGGTCTTGAATGTTTTGAATGTTTAAAATAAGTCAAGCACAATTCTTATGGCTGGCCAAGACAATAGTTGTTGATCCCACATGAGGTTTTACCCTCGAGGCTACGCTATTCAGAGCGGATACTTAGATGCTTGACCTCACTGGCTCCACCCTCGGCACTCACTTCTCGGGTTAGCCAAGCATCAGTCCCCACGAAAACTCCCCGTGGCGAACTTTGTATCTCTACTAAGAACCGTATGTGTGTGGGCCGCTACCAAAGGTCCGACCTCCTGCCTCAACAACTAGAAGGATTTTGGCTTCTAAAACAAAAAGGTGCTAGTAAGGGCATCCGCTTATGTGGCCATACATGCAGCACTTTCAACTCTGTAAATACAAAAGGCTCCCAGCCGGTAGGGGTTACGCCCTACAACTGATCAAATAAATTTGATCAAACGAGTTTATGGGGAGACATAGTGTTGGTATGAACTAATCAGCACACGTTATCCATAGTTTTCACCATGAATACAGTTGTTTATAGTGGTTCGGAAGAGGTGGGTTTTCCTCGCTACCACTTGGGTCGTTCTCTTCTCACTAGTAGTCCTAATGACCACACGAGAAGACAGACCCTCTAAAGATTAAACAAAAAGAGCCTATTGCTCAAGACACAAAAGACAATGATTCAATTTTAGTGCACCAATTGAAGTGTTTGCTAGTCTATGAAAACAAGGCACACAATAAAAATCCAAAAACCCTTGCCAAGGACCTGCAACAAAGATTTATTAGTAGTTTGGATTGTTCCAAATACCACCTGTAAAATTTCAAGATATTTCTAGAAATGTAAGAAAATCCAAAAAATTTGCTAATTTGCTCCAAAAATTAATTTTTTATGAAAAATCATAAAAAATTCATATAAAATGCAAAATCGATCCAAAAAATATGAAATTTTTACTGAAGAGTCCTGATGGTCTTCCAAACTTGCATAAAATTTTTTTTGTATCAAATCCAAGTAGTTTGTGAGATATGAGTAAAATAATGCAAAACCCTAATTTTCAAAGATCTAATTTTTGAGGAATGATTTTGCATCAAATTTAAAATAAAAAAGAACAGATACTATGTATAATTATGAGATATTTCCAAAAAAGTAAGAAAATCGAAAAAATTCGCTAATTTGCTCTCAAAATTAATTTTTTATGAAAAATCATAAAAAATTCATATAAAATGCAAAATCGATCGAAAAAATCTGAAATTTTTACTGAATATTTCTGATACTTTTCCTGACCTACACAAAAAATTTAATGTCAAACTTCAAAGCCATTTGTGAGATCTGATCAAAATAAGGAAAAAACCTAATTTTTAAAGATCCAATTTTTAGGGAAATATTTTGCATCAAAATTAAAATCACAAAGAATAGATCCTATGTATAATTATGAGATATTTCCAAAAATTTAATAAAATCCAAAAAAGTCTCTCATTTTCTCTCAAAATTAATTTTTTTTGAAAAATCATAAAAAATTCATAGAAAATGAAAATGTGCTCAAAAAATTCTGAATTTTGGATTGAGAGCTCCTGATACTTTTTTCAACCTGCCAAAAACATTGGGTGCAAAATTTCTTAGCCGTTTGTGAGATATGATCAAATCTCTCCAAGATCTTGATTTTGTGTCCAAAACCCTAGCTGCACAAGGTTATTCTCCAAATTGTTTTACAAAATAGCAATATAGGGTTAGAAAAATCTGCAAAAAACACAGATCTAAGAAAAATCCATGTCCCACGGGGCATGCCAAAATGTATATGGTGAAAATGGATAACAATAATAACGATATTGAAAGGCTAAATGAATTCAACCGCAAAACCCTAGCCTAACAACAACAAAGATCCACCATAACATATGAAGATTACCTAAGACAATGCAAATCAAATGAAATCACAAAGATTATAACATCACATGTCCAATAGGGTTTTGATCTCCATTCTTCCTATCTCCATTGATCTTGCTTGATATATTCGCTCTCAGATTTTATGTGTGCACAAGAGCTCAACAAAGAACGGAAATGTGGTTGCAAGTAGGATCACATATGCCAAGTAGTCAATTGATCAAGTAGTTAGGATAAAATGTATAGATTGATTAAAATCCTTGATTAGGGTTGATAATGAAGGAAGCATCTCCTTATATAGAAGACACTATATGAAATGGAGGGATAAGATTGAGAGGTGTTAAAGGAGGTCGGCTATGATTAGAGGGTAGGTAGAGGAAATAATAAAATAATGAAAGGGGTAGGTAGTGTATGAATTAAGAGATGAATGACATGTGTCATGGGTAGAAAAGGTTAATGAATTAATTAAATAAATAAAGATTTATTTAATTAATAGAAGAAGTGGGATAATTAAATAAATAAAATATTTATTTAATTTAGGAAAAGGATAATTTAAATAAATAAATGTATTTATTTAAATGAGAAATAAGGCTAGAAGAGGATAAATGAATTAATTAAATAAATAAGGATTTCTTTAATTAATAGAAGAATTAGGCTAAAGTAATTAAATAAATAAAGATATTTATTTAATTAGACATGACAATTTTAGGTGTCTACACAATTAGTTGCTGCTGCAACATATTTAGCTTCTGTAGTAGATAAAGCAATGCATGACTATTTTTTGCTGATCCATGAAACCAATTTATTTCCAAGAAAGAAAGCTCCACCAGAAGTGCTCTTCCTGTCATCAGTATCTCCCACCCAATCTGAATTAGTATATGCACATAAAGTGAAATCATCATCTCTAGAATACCATAAGCCATATTCTGTTGTTCCTTGCAAATACCGCAATATCCTCGTTACTGCACATTCATGATTTTCTTTAGGTTTACTTTCATATCTTGAAACAATACTCACTGCATTCATAATATTTGGTCTAGTTTGAGTCAAATATAGAAAGCCACCAATCATAGACTTATACCTTGTCGGATTTACCGCTGTAGATGTATCCTTGATAGATAATTTATCACTTGTCACCATAGGAGTACTTACCAGTTTGGAATTATCCGTACCAAACTTCTTCAACAATTCCCTTAGATACTTAGTTTGATAGATAAAAATGCCTTTGTCAGTTTGAGTAATCTGCAAACCTAAGAAAAATATCATCTCACCAATCATGGACATTTCAAATTCATTTTTTATATCATTAGAAAATTCCATGCACAATTTATCTTCTCCTCCAAAACTGATATCATCAACAAATACTTCAATAATCAAAATATCATCATCAGTGATCTTATAATATAAATTACTATCAGCACTGCCTTTAGTAAAACCAAGCTTCAAAAGATATTTATCCAACCTTGCATACCAAGCTCTAGGAGCTTGTTTCAATCCATATAAAGCTCTCTTCAATCTGCAAACCATATCTTTATCATCTGTCAGTGAAAATCCATCAGGTTTCTCAATGTATACTTCTTCCTCAAGTTTACCATTCAAAAATGCACATTTAACATCCATTTGATAAACCTTATAGTTCTTATAAGCTGCATAGGCAAGAAATAGTCTAACAGCTTCAATTCTAGCTATAGGTGCAAATGTCTCACCATAATCAATTCCTTCCATTTGAGAATATCCTTTACAAACCAATCTAGCCTTGTTCCTTACAACTTGACCATCCTCATTCAGTTTATTCCTAAAAATACATTTAGTTCCAATAACATTCTTATTTTTATGTCGAGGAACTAAAGTCCAAGTCTCATTCTTCTCTATTTGATCTAATTCATCTTCCATATCCTTTAACCAATGTTTATCTTTACAAGCTTCAATACTTGATGCTAGTTTAATTTAAGAAATAAGACATACCTCTTCATTTTCCAATCTTCTTCTTATCATAACTCCCTTGTTCCTATCTCCAATGATTTGATCTTCATAATGATTTAATCTTACATACCTTGGTGTCTTCTGAACTTCAGTTTCAGTGCTCTGATCATCAGTCACAGTTGAATTTTCTGATTGTGTCGGTGTAACTGTCTCAATTTCATGTACCGGTTGAGGCATTGTCGGTTCAGTTATGATCATTTCCACTGTTGGTTCCTTGTCATATGATATAGATTGATT
Organism: Cryptomeria japonica; assembly: GCF_030272615.1. Taxonomy (NCBI): domain Eukaryota; kingdom Viridiplantae; phylum Streptophyta; class Pinopsida; order Cupressales; family Cupressaceae; genus Cryptomeria; species Cryptomeria japonica. The sequence goes on from NC_081412.1 coordinate 477,461,024, forward strand.
TCTATATTGCTCATCCACTTTCACATTAATGCTCTCCACAATTTTCTGCACCTTTTTTTATAACATCTATATGCTTAGATTTGAATTGAATATCCAAGAAATATCCCTTCATCACATCTAGGATCAAACTTCCCAATTGAATCATCCCTTTTGATATATCATTTACTTCCAAAAATTCTGAAATATTTATTAGTAGGTGTATGTCCAAACCATAATTCATAAGGGGTCTTACCGGTTTCACCTTTGTTGTGACCTCTGTTGAATGTGTAGATTGTTGTACTCAATGCTTCTCTCCAATAGATGTGAGGCAATTTGGATTCCATCATCATAGATCTTGTTGCATCCAAAATGATTATGTTCTTTCTTTCCACTACTCCATTCTGCTGAGGAGTCCAAGGTCCAGATAATTGTCTCCTAATTCCATTTGTCTCACAATAACTATTAAATTCATGAGAAGTCACTAATACATTTGGCCTAAAATTCTGACGGAGAAGGTATATTGTGATCAAATTTGATTTTTTTTTGAAAAAATGCCCAATTTCATTAGAATTCCGACGATAATGCAACATTTGGTTTCGATAGAGAAGGAATTGGGAATGAAATTTGGGTTTTTTTAGAAAAAGTGCCTGCGTTCGTCAAAATTTTGACGACCACGTGCATTACTTAAAAGGAAAAAGAAAAGACCAAGTCATTTCATAAATCCCACCTCTTTACAAAATCCTGCCTCTCATTCGTCCCACCTCTGTAGCGAACCTGGGTTTAATCATGGCGGGGAAGATCATTGGTGTGAAACCAACCGATTCTGCAGCTCAGGCTAGAAGTGGATGGAGTATCGGTTATGTGATTCGGTTCTGCAGCTCAGGTTGGAAGTGGTGAGGGAGTATGATTTGGTGGAAGTGGCGAGGGAGTATGATTCGGTGGAAGTGGAGGCAGACACTCACTATCGAATCTCCATCCATCTTCGTTGGCTTCAACCACAACTATTCGCGTAAGCGTCCCTTCCCGGTTGAGCGAACGAGTACCTACCTAAAGGCCCTCCCAAGGTATCTTAGTTTGTGTTGTCTCGGGGCATATTAGGGGATCACAATGGGGATCACAATAGGGAACATGTAGGTAGGGGCCATCCCCCGATGAGCACAAAGGAGGGAGGCAGACATAGTTCCCCGTGGGTTTAATCCCTACAGGATGTAGGAATGTTTTAATCGCTGGAAGAAAAAGGTAGAGTATAATCAGCAAATTCATTGTTATACATATTCAAATATTAGAGAGATGACCAGCAAATTCATTGTTATACATATTCAAATATTAGAGAGATGACCAACAAATTCACTGTTATAATTAGCAAATTCATTGTTATACATATTCAAATATTAGAGAGATACAATACAGTTAGCCTGAAACATATTAACACTACTTTCCATATTTAAAATATATCCTAATTAAGGGGAGGGATGACCTAAACCTACGTGATCGAGTACCATTATGTAAAATATATCCTAATTATGGATGCTGGTATATATGGTAGAGACAAAAAATCCCTCCTGTAGAACCATGAGAGCAATGTGTAGTGATCGAGTGCTTTTTTTGTCGGTGTTTTGGAGGGGAGCATAAGTGTACTGCTAGGAAGGTGGTATAAAATGAAAGCTGAGAGGTATAAGGTTATGAGGTGTGGGTTAGAATAAGATAGGGAGGTAAGTGATGAAGGATGTAATGGTGAAAGAGTAAGTTAGGATATGTTAGGGGTTTGGATGGTAGGAAAGTGAATGGGGGAGATAAGAGGATGTGAAGGATTGAATGGGGTTAGGTAGGTGAAGTAAAAGTAAGTGTGTATGAGGTCAAGGTGTAGGATAGGATGTAGGAAAGTGGAGGAGGTTAAGATAGGGGATATGAAAGGTAGATGGAAGGTAATAATGATAGGAAGTGAGGTAAAGGTTATGAGGTGTGGGTTAGAAAATAGGGTGTAGGAAATGGAAGGAAGGGTCATATCACTTTGAGAGTTTTCACCAAGATGAGTAGCCCAAGTATGGACCTCAAATCTTACAAGCCATGAGGATCCACTTGTAGTAGAGGAGCATATACTTGCATCTTGGGAGCTTATTATGAGTTCGCCTTGAATTTAGGAAATACATATAGAGGAGATAGAATATTGATCAATACACATTACCTAGCCTCATCATGCATAAATACAAGAGGTATAGACTATAGCAAGCACATATCATGAGCCAAAGGATCATATTCGAGAGTTGCTTCATCTCCAATCCTCTACATTTTTAAGATCCACATATGGGGTTGAGGATAAGTCTTGTTTACTAATTAGCTTGGACTTATGCTTTGGGTTGCATCTATATGTGAGCAACCTAAAGGCATAATTTTCAATGCAATTTTTGAGAGGACTTGCTTCCACCTTGTGGTACTGGGAGGACAAAATGCACCAACTCACATTGGAAACCCTCTCCAGATACCATTTTGGAGTGCTTCAAAGTGTGTTCTATTTCAAAATATTTTTGACAAAGATTCATAGATGAGTTTCACAATTTACATAATAAGGTTTCATAGTGGCTCAACATGAGAGTTAGTTTTTGGAGTTCTTGTAGTTTATAGATTGCATTCAAGACAAGTTACTTGTCAATTATTTCATTAGGGGTGGAAAGCCCAAAATTTTAGTTTTCCTACACATGGCCAATCCGAATGACTTTAGGGTTGCTATGGCAAAGTCTCTTATGGAAAAGGAGGTACATGGGAGGACATAAGAGGCATGAGAGAAGTTTGTAACCTTGATGAAGGAACTTAAGTGTCCATAGGCATCCCCATCCTTCAAAGGATAATTTAGACTTACTATATGATTTACAAAGAAAAACCCAATAGTATCAATATTAGGGACAAAGGTCTACATATCGAAAAGACAAATACCACACTTACTGTGTCATCAACTAAAAATAATTTACTTACATATTCAAAGAGTTCAATAATGGAGAAACATCCATGCGGTGCTCTACATATGTCCTCGAAGGTTCAAGAAATACTTATCCTCTATTGGTCCAAACTTTAAATCACTTTCCATGCATGAAAATAATTGCAACCATACACAATTTCCCACCCAATAGATTCTCTCAAACTAGTTTACTATCTTAACATAGGGTCAAGGAAAAGTGGCCAAAATAGGAATCCAAGTGTCTTAAAAGCCTTCAAGACCATAGTGGTGAGGATTGAATTTATTTCTTTAGTGGTATCTTTCTCTAGAATAATGTTGGGGATTCTATTAGGACCTTTTCCTAATTAAAAAAAATATATAAAGATTACATCCCTAAATATTGCATTCATAATAGAATAAATTTCTACAATATTGAGACTAAATTCATAATAGATTTATAGTGATGAATAAAGAAATATTTAAGATTCTAAAAAATTTGATGTTTTCTTTCTCCCAACCATCATTGGATATTGGGTGATCTTTGAGGCATTATGTCAAACAATTCATGTGCCTTATCTAAGCTTACACATTTTGCATGCATGTGTACCTAGGTAGTTGCACTAGAACATCTATACTCACTAATCACATTTGGTTGGAAGTTTCTAAATCCATTTCAAACACATTTTGTGCATATCCTGCAATCATAGCATTCCATTAGATCGCGTTTCTTTGATGCATCTCACCAAACAATTCATGCACTTTCATGTCTATACTTCCACATTTTCCAAACATGTCAAATAGAGCATTTCCAACCGTAAGCATCTGATATTAATTGCCCTTACCTTCTGCTTTGATGGAAGCCCATATTCTGTTCCAAAGCTCCCATTTTGGAATAGGTAGAGAGTACGTTGGCAAATAAAACTAATCGAAATGGAAATCTATTTGTTGCATTTACTGCATTGTGAGGATGCTCATGTATTTCATCGACAACATAAAGCATGAAAGGACATGAGAATATCTCCTCGGGGAGGTATTCTATGACAGCTGTGAGGTAGATGAGAGTTTCTTATGTCATTTGCTTTGTTCTATGCAGTCAAACTCGGGAACACTGTTTGAATTCAAAAGCTAACGGTGATTGTCTTTTTAATGGAAATGGACGGGAAGGGACGTCAAGGGAAGGAATGGGCCCATAGCACACCTAAGCAGTCAAAGCTTAGTGTGTGTTGTTTAAGGCTGCCCCCTTAATACATCATAATTGATTGGCTCTTCACTCCTAAGACCTTCAAAAGTCTTTAATGGCTTCATTGAGTCCTTTGGTCTTCCAAATGCACCTGCACCAACTTGAATTCTCCTTCAATGCTTGATTGCCTATTCACTTGGAATTGAATTGATTTTATAATTAAGAGATCACTTGAATTGTAGGTAGACCCCTTCAAATGACAGGGTAGGCTTCCTTTTATACCTAATATATGTCTTGAAAGCATTTTATCTTGATGGCTTTAAATTAAATTACTTTCTCTTCTATCTAGTATTGGTGGAGTAGAGGTTGCATTGCATCGTCCTAGGATACATATTTCTGCAGATACAACACAAGTTAAATGTATCCCAAGTCGATGCAAAACAACCTTTTCTCTAGAGATCACCAGAAAATAGAGAAAGAACTTTAATTTAATGCCATCAGGATAAAAGTCTTTAATCAAGATAGATAAATGGTATGCAACTGGATCTATTTGGAATGCATTACCCAAACAACACAATCGATCAGTCACCTCTGAAAAGAAAGTGGTATGATGAAATATTTAGGCATAAAATAGATGAAATGCACTCCATTCTACTGCTGCACAATATTTTGGTCGATGATATTTTTAAAATAGTAAAGGAAGGTGTATGGAACAACCAAATTCTTATCATTATAAACAATGAATATTTTAAGATCCTTTTATGATATGTAAGTTGAGAATATTTTATGAAAGGTCCCTAAATGAATACACTTTAAACTGATTTTAATATACCTTGAAGTGTGCAATATGGAAGGTTTGTATTCTTAATCTCTTGCCCATTTCTTAATTTAAAAGATGATATCTTTATTAAATATCTCCTCTATTAAATATCTTTATTAACTTGATTTCTCCTTCAATTCTTGATGAATGCTTGATTGCATGTTCACTTGGAATTGAATTGATTTTATAATTAAGAGATCACTTGAATTGTAGGTAAACCCCTTCAAATGACAAGGTAGGCTTCCTTTTATACATAATATATGTCTTGAAAGCATTTTATCCTGATGACTTTAAATTAAAGTACTTTCTCTTCTATCTGGTAGTGGTGGAGCAAAGGTTGCATTGCATCATCCTAGGATACATATTTCCGCAAATACAACACAAGTTAAATGTATCCCAGGTCGATACAAAACAACCTCTGCTCTAGAGATCACCAAAAAACAGAGAAAGAACTTTAATTTAATGCCATTAGGATAAAAGTCTTTAATCAAGACAGATAAAATTTGAGTTTGATTGTCATCATTTACTTTGCCAAATTCTTCACACGTAACTCCTGAATCAATTTCCTACTCACAAGAATTTTATTATGTCTCAAATATAGGGAAACAAAAGGCTTCAAATAGAAAACTTGTACATGCAACTAAATCCATTGACTAATCAGAAGAACAAAATTAAGAAACAGTTTGATCATCTGAGAGATGTTGTAGACTTGCAACTCACCAGCTACTTAGTTTTTGTGGGTAAGAATTTTTTTTGTTTTGGTTATGGTTGTGGTGTTTATAGGAAGACATTTACAAATTTATATCTATTTTCACTATTTAATGGTTTATGGGTTTGTAATGGTAATTTAATGTTCTTTCATATTTTTGTATATATTCTTTATAATAGCCTATTATATTGATTTGTTCTATTATGCATAATGGTGTGGGTGAGACGGCTTTGTCATCGGTGCATGAAAGCATTGAACGAGTTATACTTTTAAAAATTACATGAAACATTTTTAATTTATTCGATTCAGTGTTATTTGCAAAAAATGATTATCAATGATGTTTCCTTTCTCCAAGAATTGTCTAGAATCTTTCCGTCAGATAATATGTAACATCGAATGACTAAATCTTTTCATTACAAATGCTTATTTTATTTAATTATTATCTGAGCATGAATTAAAATTTATATCTGTATGGAAGCAGAACATACAAGCTGAAGAGTCATGTGCAAGAAAATTTCCTAAAAGAAAGCAAGCAGTCATTATCTTGAATGACATGGAAACAAGCTCATCAGCTGCTTAGAAGAGAGCAATTGGAGAATGGCAGAGGAAAGTATTAAAGGGTGATAAATAGATAGAGAGTATGCAATACAAACAAACAATGTCTTGAGTGTCTGATGTGACGTCTCTAATTTATGTCCGGAGGGACTAACTAGTTTTGGAGTTCCTGTGAAACCTATTGGGCCACGCTTGGAGGAAATCAATGTGTTCATGCAAGGAGCACCTTTTTTCTATTATGAGAATGATGCTTTTGCACCGAGGGATTTTTGGAAGTCAATACCCAAAAATTTCTATAGTGTGGAACTAGAGTTAGTGGACTTGAAGTAATTTTCAGCTTTCAGAAGACCAAGAGGTTATGTACACAATCTCCCAATAGAAGGGCAATTTCAAAAATTACCTCTCCCCCCCATGACTATTCAGGAAGCACTTCCTTAGACAAAGGAATATTGGCCTCCATGGGATCAAAGAAAAAAATTGAAGCATAGACTCTAGACGATGTGGTGGTGTCCTTCGTGAAGAACTCTGCACTATAATTGAAAATTCATGAGGGAAACTACAAGATAGTGAAGAGAAATACAATCTTGAAAAGTGGGAAGAATGGATCTTGGTTTGGGTGGGGCCAAGTCAGGTGGCTCCTCTAGAGCTGGACGAGATAGAAATCATATTAGGATTTGAAAAAGATCACACTCGTGGAACTTCGTGTGTGAGTGATCGATTGCGGTGTTTGGGTAATGCATTCCAAATAGATACAGTTGCATTCCAAATGGGTAATGTCTTGATTAAAGACTATTATCTTGATGGCATGCAACTGTATCTATTTGGAATGCATTACCCAAACACCACAATCGATCACTCACACACAAAGTTCCACAAGTGTGATCTTTTTCAAATCCTAATATGATTTCTATCTCGTCAACCTCTTGAGGAGCCACCTGACTTGGCCCCACCCAAACCAAGATCCATTCTTCCCACTTTTCAAGATCGTATTTCTCTTCACTATCTTGCAGTTTCCCTCATGAATTTTTAATTATAGTGTAGAGTTCTTCACGAAGGACACCACCACATCGTCTAGAGTCTATGCTTTATTTTTTTCTTTGATCCCATGGAGGCTAATAGTCCTTTGTTTGAGGAAGTGCTTCCTGAATAGTCATGGGGAGAGGTAATGCTTGAAATTGCCCTTCTATTGGGAGATTGTGTACATAACCTCTTGGTCTTCTGAAAGATGACAATTATACTTCGAGTCTGCCAACTCTAGTTCCACACTATAGAAATTTTTGGATATTGACTTCCAAATATCCTTCAATGCAAAAGCATCATTCTCATAATAGAAAAAAGATGCTCCTTGCATGAACACATTGATTTCCTCCAAAGTGTGGCCCAATAGGTTTCACAGGAACTCCAAAACCAGTTAGATCCTCCGGATATAAATTAGAGACGTCACATCAGACACTCCAGACATTATTTGTTTGTATTGCATACTCTCTATCTATTTATCACCCTTTAACACTTTCCTCTTCTTTTCTCCAATTGCTCTCTTCTAGGCAGCTGATGAGCTTGTTTCCATGTCATTCAAGATAATGCCTGCTTGCTTTCTTTTAGGAAATTTTCTTGCACATGACTCTAAAGCTTGTATGTTTTGCTTCCGTATAGATATAAATTTTAATTCACGCTCAAATAATAATTAAATAAAATAAGCATTTGTAAAGAAAACATTTAGTCATTTGATGTTACATATTATCTGACGGAAAGATCCTAGACAATTCTTGGAGAAAGGAAACATCATTGATAATCATTTTTTGCAAATAACAATGAATCAAATAAATTAAAAATGTTTAATGCAATTTTTAAAAATAGAACTCGTTCAATGCTTTCATTCACCGACGACAAAGCCATTTGACCCACATCATCTCTCACCATCGTAATTCCACCGACAACTAATGGAATGTCTGACAAGGATGTTGTATATCTGATGTCACTACCATGTCAGACGATCATTGAGGAGAAATCATAATATCCATCAGAAATCCATCGTAAATCCGCCGATATAGCCACTGTCGGGGGAGTTCATAACAATGTCGGACGACTGACGCAAATGGCATCGTCGGAAAGCCTGACGATGAGTTTTCAATGGTAAAGTTTGTCGGAAGCCGACGTTTGGTCGTCGCAAATCCAACAATTAGACGTCAGAAATTAGGCCCAAATGTACTAGTGAGTGAACTCACCACCTTGATTTGATCTTAGACATTTGATTTTCAATCCAGATTCTATTTCAACCTTTTCTTTAAAGATCTTGAATTTCTCAAAGGCTTCAGACTTCTCCTTTAGAAAAGTCACCCACATCATTCTAGAATAGTCATCAATAATCAACATGAAATACCTATCACCTTGAAAGATTCTAGTCCTTGTTGGACCACATAAGTCAGTGTGAATCAAATCAAGCACATCATTGGATTTATCATGTATTCTCTTAAAATAAGTTCTAACTTTCTTTCCCAATTGACATCCCTTACATACCAGATTATGAGGCTTCATAATCTTAGGTATATCTCTAACTGCCTTAGTTGAACTGATCTTAACAATACAATCAAAATTAACATGACACAACCTCTTATTCCATAACCAACTCTCATCAATATGAGCAATCAAACATGTCTTATTACCAGTGTTCAAGTGAAAGATATTACCTCCAATCTAGGTACCGGTTGCAATCTCCAAACCAATTTTGTTAATGATTTTGAATTTTATCTTTAAACTGAAGTTGGAATCCCTTGTCCACCAATTGACCAACACTCAAAAGATTATTCTTTAAACCTTCTACATAATAGACATTATCAGTATTATGCTTACCATCCAGATAAATAATACCTCTACCTTTGATCATACATGCTTTGTCATCTCCAAATCTGACTTGACTGCCATTGTATTCTTGCAAGGACAAAAAAATTATTTTATCTCTAGTCATATGATGCAAGCATCCACTATCAATTACCCATTAATCCTTATCTTCAACTTTGGATGCCAGGGCCTTTTCTTCATTCTTGATAGCCAGTTCTGGTTCATCTTTCTTTAAAGCATAGAACACCCATTTCTTTCCATTGCCGGATCCACTAGCAGAGTCTGCTACCAGTTCATCCTCAGAGTCATCACTTACTCCTTCCTCATCTACTATGTAGCATTGTTTACTTTTCTTGAATCTATATCTATTCTGGTTAGGCTTAAATGATTTCTTAACTCTCATTTCAAATGTTTCATTCCTTTCAGGACATCTAGATGCAAAATGATCAATCTTATTACATGCAAAACATTTAAAATGTGCTTTTCCTTCATACTTATAACTTCCTGTCGGTTCTTTACATACTCTTCTAGCAAATAAGGCTTCAAGTTGCTCAAATTCTTCATCTTCTTTCCTCATATCTTCCAATTATTTTGCATATAAGGCTTTCCAATCAATTTTGCGGGTAGATGATGATGCATGAAAAGAAGGTTCAGACTTTATAGCTCCAGAAGGTCTAAATTATTCAAGCTCAAAAGCAGATAATTTCCCAATCAAAATGTCTCTGTTAACTGAAGTGTTTGCCATTGTTCTCAGCTCATTAATTGCAGTTGCCTTCATCTTGTAAGCCAGTGAAAGGGCTCTCAAGACTTTGGAAGCTATTTCATCTTCACTCAAAGATCCTCCACAACATTGAATTCCAATAACAATCTCATTTACTCTTTCCATAAACACAACAATTCTTCATTATCTCCCATCTTCAAGTTTTCATATCTTACCCGGTAACCATCAAGTTTAGCAATTTTGATAGTAGGGTCACCTTCATTCAGAGTTTGAAATTTATCCCACATAACCTTTTCCAATGATTTATTAGTCAATCCCATGATTTGCTGATCATTAAGTGCACACAAGAGGGCTTCTCTAGCTCTGCAATCATTTTCAATATTGTTGTCCAGGTCTGCACGAGCAGGATTGCCATATGTTGGATCATAAGGTGTATATCCTTTCTCAGTGATCTCCCAAATATCCTTGCCAAGATATCTAAGATGAGTCTCCATTTGGATTTTCCATATCCCATAATTTGTTCCATCAAGCTTAGGGATTTCTCTTCTGAAAATAGTTGTCGGTGGATTTGAAGTGTTAGCTATCATATGATCTACCTCAAGCGATTAAGCTTCTGCAAAAGAGGACCAAAGCTTTGATACCAATTGTTAGGATAACTGGTGAACAACTGAGAGGGGGTGAATCAGTTGTTAATAGATTATATCAATTAATCCACTTAATAACCTTTAACCGGATCACATAAACATAAAGTACCAAAATAGAAGAAACATATACCGATAAACAATACAACTTAACAATAAAATAGATAATCAACACAATACAACCATACCACATAAAACCATGATTTGTACGTGGAAAAACCAAAAAAGGAAAAACCATGGTGAGAAGCCTACCCACAGTTAGATGATACTTCTGCAGAAAGTATGTGATACAATGAGGGGCCTGCACATGCAAGAAGGCACACTGCCTAGAGCACATTGCTCATTACAAAAGTGTCTCACTAGCTACAGAGAGGTTATAATCACCTCAAGATAAATGGACAAAAATATAGAATAATGAACTGCCAGAGATAGCATCTACCATGCCTGATTACAGTCTCGGTTAAGCTCAATATTGAAGGCCTTTGACCTCTTCCTTAATCCCAATTCGGTCACCTATGATCGACCAAATTTCTTTCGCATATGATATTACATTTCATGACCACGAACCATAATCTACAATGAGATCTTACATCAATTTGTACCAACCCTAAGGCCTAAACCAATTAGGTAGGCCACCTAAAAAATATTACAATAAGATCATTACATACATCCATATTACAATGATATGTCATGTCGTCTTAAGACCAAACCAACAATAACCAATCCATAAATCATCCCGGTAACATGTAGAGAACACATTAACATGATACCGGTCCATAACCTAGATAGGCACTGGACCTAATCTGGGTCCACCACGCCAAAGCAATGTCTTCAATCAGTTGAGGCACGATCAAAGAACATCTTCAGCATCCTGAAATCCATCTAGAAGCCGCACCAACACCACTTATGCATCTTGCCAAGATTTCTCAGTGAAAGCTCTGCCAATTAAACCTTTAACCCATGCTAGTAAGGGTTTACAAGAGTGTACAATAGCATCTGATTACCAAGTCAATACCAACTAACCAAAATATGCTCCAGAAGCATGTAACACATAAAATCAAACATACTTCATTGATCCAAACATGCTAGAAGTTTCCAACAGATAGTCCCTTCTGTCGGTAACACTAGATCTTCTACCGGTAACCAAAGCCTATCTGTCGGTAACCAACCATAATAGCTAGTGTTGACATCAATGATAAAACATCAATGCAATAGATAATCAATTCATCTATAATGCCAACAATTTGAACCCACAATATTATTCCACTATGGACAGTAGCAAAACAATATTACAAAACGGGAATGCATAGGCATTCAAGCACACTGCCTAGAGCTCACTGCTCAATTATAATAACTTGGAAGGCTACAACCCTCAGGGAAGTCTCATTGACTTACAAGACAATTAAACTGATGAATTACAATGTATGAACTCTGAAATAACACCTAATATGCTTGGATGAGTTCTGGTTAAGTATTGAATACACGAATTGGAGCACCTATGTTGTTCTACTCTATTCTGTCGAGTTCTCTGTCCTAGTCAGCTACATGTTCACTGTTGCATTACTTTGCAATGTGACTAGTTTTGTTGCATGCTCAGCAAAAAATTTTGTTTTGCATGGGTCTTAAGTTCATATGATTTTGTCTTGTCCTGCACTGATAAGAAACATCCCACAAGCATAGTATCTTTTGTTTTGAAAGTTATTCATTACTTCTCTACACATATCTGACTTGTGTCCAAAATTATTGCATATGAAAAAGTGACCAATAAAGGTAGGAACATTATTCATGTTGTTCATTCCTCATCCTACTTCTGCATTGATTCGCTATATGACCAAATTTATTGCAAGTAAAGCATCTACCATTGAATTTATGAGCATTAGCTTGTCTTATCGGAGGATTCTTGCTCTTCTTTTGATCAAGTTTTGTATTGCCTTGTCCAAATCTGGAGGATTCCCCTTTCTCAAATCCAAGTCCTCACATGTCCTTTGCAATTCTCTGACTCTTCAATATCTCATAAAGCCTTGCTGAGCTATCTTTGAATTTGTCTTTGTATTTATTAGCAGTAGCAAGTTCATTTCTTAGTGTAGCAATCTGCCTTTCAAGTTCTTGACCATTATTCCTTGACTAGGTCAACTCAAGCTTCAACTGATCATTCTCATAGGTAAGCCTAAAGCATTCATATGCTCTTTCCTTCAATGATTGTGCCAGATTCTCTTTATTCTTCTTTCGGTCCTTAATCTCCTTAGTTAGCCTCATCACAATGGATTGCATCTCATTCTTCAAAGCAACATTCCCTCTTTAAAGCTTGTTAACTTCATCAACTTTTCCCTAGTATTCCATGATCTGATCTTCTTTCTCCTTTAACTTGTCCATCAATTCTTTCCTCTTGTCTCTAGAAGTGTTCGCTTGATCCTTCAAGTCATTAATGAAATCAGCAACAACATTCAAGTTCTTCTTCAATGTACAAATCTCATTTCTAGCTACATCAAGATCCTCAAGTGCCACACTGAGTTGTCTTTGAAAACCGAAATCCATTGAATCAATCTCCTAGACCTTCCTCAGAGGAACTAGGCTTTGATACCAATTTTTGGAATCAAGGATCACTAAGAGGGGGGGAGTGAATCAATGATCTATTGGTTAGCAAATTTTCAAACTTAACTTTTAACCTCCAGAAGCAAACACTTAAAACTAAAATACAGAAACATGAAACAAACAACCACAAGATCATAACACCGATATTTTTATGTAGAAACCCAAATGGGAAAAACCACAGTGGGATTTGAACCCACAATATTATTCCACTATGGCTAGCAGCAAAACAATATTACAAAATGGGAATGCACAAGCATTCATGCACACTGCCTAGAGCTCATTGCTCAAGTACAATAACCCAGAAGGCTACAACCCTCAAGAAAGTCTCACTGACTTACAATACAATTAAACTAATGAATTACAATATATGAACTCTGAAATAGTATCTACTATGCCTGGATGAGTTCCAGTTAAGTACTAAATGCACTAACTGGAGCACCTCTGTTGTTCTGCTCTGTTCTACCTTGTTCTTTATTTTGGTCAGCTATCGGATCAAGAATGTGCACATGAAACTGCGCCAAAATGGATTATTAATCACCTCTGACTCGCATACAATCACACCATACACCAAAAGGATTATCTATACTAAATTTATATACCGACACCCATAAAATAGGTCATACATCATGTCAGCCTAAAGGTGTAACATGTATTCACATGTTGACAAGACTGGATCCAAAAAGATAAATGTGGATTTCCAAAACAATAGAAAAAATATGTGTCTATGTCAGCCCAATCATCCCAAATACACTTTAATGCACTGTAATCATCAAAAAGCTTCCAAACATAAAAATACTTTGTTCTTCCTGAATTACCGGTTAATCAGCTACCCATTAACACTTGCTTCCGGATAAGAAGAATCACGACTGCCGGATCAAGTCTCCAAGAAGAGTTGCCATCAATGACAACCCTAAACCCTAAATCAAGCATCGAAAATCACCGGATGAGTGTCAATTTCCAACAATCTCCCCCTTTGGCATTGATGGCAACACTCGTGAAAAATGACTAAGTGTTGAGCATTGTACACCAGTTCAAAAGAATTAAGAGAATTTCTAAGGCTCTCCCTTAGAAAAAGAATTCCACTCTCCAATATTATACATTTTTCACCGTTCCTCTCCCCCTTTCACAACAATGCCAAAGATGATGCGTTATAAAAAATAGAGATACTTATAAATACTTGAAGATATCAGCATAAGTAGTCTTCAAAAATCCTAGGTGATTATCCCACCCACTCTTCAAGAATCTAAAACTATGATGAAAGCATTAAATATAGTGGTGTGAATTTCTAACTCTCTCAGATCATATGATACAGGTTAGGCCATCTCCTTCATACAATCCACATTATTACTTAATATTCTGTCCAACCGGGTGGCAAACAGGTTTCGGAGTTCACCAACTTTTCTCAAAATTTTCTCCTTATCCGCTTGAAGGCTTGAGATCTAATCATGTAGGGATATAATCTATCCTTCAACACTTCTGGTCAATGTTGCATTTGGATCAAAAGATAGAGAAATACCAGCAAGCTTACCCTGGTATTTTCTTATCAATATCCACAGTGAACTTAGGCAAGATTAGGTAGGATTTGTAAAAATTTTCGGCTTTTGACAATGTGTCAGAAATAATCTGCAATCTCTTATTTAATCTTACTCTATCATCTTCAATCATCTTCTGGAATGTTTGAATTTTAACATCCTTGAATTTATCCAAAACTTTATGTGAAGCTGTCTTTTTCAAAGAACCAAAACTGGTATTTACATTGTTAATCAATTGTAGAAATTTAATAGAGGGGTTGTTATTTGAATCTATTTGTACATTAGGGGCCACCTTCTGCAAAACATCTATTGACATAAAAATTAGCTTTTTATCCTCTGATTCAGACTTTACCAAATCTTGGCTAGCCTGAGCTTATACAACAGCTGGGAGCATCAATTTTTTAGCAGGAGACATCTTTACAAGATCAACAAAACCATCAAGATTAATAGGAATTTATAGTGGGGTCCCTGTTACTAGAGGAGTGACAATTGTTGGATCAGTTATACCTTTTCCTTTGTCAACCTCAGCAACCTTTCTTCTTATGTCTCAACATCCTTCTTCTCTCCCTTATCCCTTTTATCTATTGCACTGGTGTTGCCACTTGGTGCAGTATCAACTTGTTGGATCTTAGGGGCTGGAGATCTATCCACCACCGGAGGAACATCATCAATCTCAACATCAAGTGGAGTGTTATCCTGGTCTTTTGGAAGATCCTCAGACTAAGTTTCAACCTTCTGACTTTCGGAAACACCTTTCTTATCTACTGACTAAGATGACTTGAATGCATCCTTATACAGAGGATCATTCTGAATTATCTTTCTCTATATCTCCTTTGTTTCTTTCCCCGCTTCCTCCACATTTATGATCATCAATCTATTAATCTTGTTTTTACTTCTAAATTCCTTCTTATTTTCCTCTTCAATGAGTCTCTTGACTTCATCATGAGTAATGCAAGTACAAACATTTACTAGTTCTCTTTCCTTCATCTCTTTGTCAATCTTACTTGGAGTCATTCTTCTTGCATCAATCATATTATACAAATACTTTGGAATGGACTTTTCTAACTCAATCAATGTCTTACTAAATTTGTGTAAATATAGTACATCTGCTTCTTCAACTTTACTCTTATCACCTTCATCAAAGTTCTCAAAATATACTCCAAGATTTTTGAAATTGCCATCAACTATTATTTCATCATCTATTGATAGTGCAGGAATAATTGTGTACTTACCTTGTATGTTACTAGACCCAAGGTCTTTGTCAAGTTGACTTTTGACATGTTTGCCTCTTTTGGATCTTTCGGTAGGAGCAGGATCAAATTTTGCCTTCTTCGATTGTTGAGCTCCACCGGTCTATGGCTTCCTCACCACTCTCACAAATTCTCCTTTCTTCTCCTTTCCCGCTTCCTCCTCGGACTCTATTTATGAGGCTACCAGAGATACAAAAACATAGGTCCTCTTAGGCTTCTCCTTCTTCTTCAACACACCTTTCTCAGATGGGCTAGGTTTTGCAGATTGTGCCACTGGAGCAGGAGCAGACTTAGTCTCTTTTGGTTTGACCTTGGAGGGACCAGATCAACCTTAGGTTTATTGGTTTCCTCTTTGGCCTCTCTCTGCACATGAATTTCCCTTTCTTTCTTCACCGCCTCTCAGGTGAAACTCATATGAATTGCCACCTCCTCAACCACCTTAGTAAATTTTCTTTTCTGAGCTAGGTGTAGTGAATTGCGTGTGCAAACTGAGGTCCTTTTCTTTGAAAGTCCTAAATCTCCCTTCCTTTGGATCCACTAGTTGACTCAGAAGATGTTGGGCATATGCCTCGAGTGTAATAGAGTCAACTTCATACCCCATGGGCATGATCCACACTATTTGAGGTTCCACTGCTTCTATTAGGCACTAATCCTTGTCAACCATGAAGCAAATGGTTTGCTTATACTTTTCAACAACCTCCTTGGGAATCCTCTCTATTCTTTTCATTGTTGTTTGGAAGGTTTTGAAGTATCCCAAGAGGGAAGATATCCTCATGGTTGCATCTCCAACTCCCTATAATCCTTCTTTGATTTTCATAGCTACCAGTCTATCATAGGCCCATTGGACCTTACCTTTTATATCAGGCATCTCATTTAAAAATTACAAATCCAAGCAAATAAGAAGTGTACCATGTTTTAATGTGTTCTTTTTATCCTACTTGATCTTCTTCAAATTTCTTAATAGCTCATTCAGGAGAGCAGTGCACATGTCATACCTTTTATCTTCTTTAACCATCTAGTATTGAAAGTAAATAGTAGTACTGGAGATAGAGTTATACATGTTGGATTGGTAAACCTTGTAACTGACTACCATCAATGCATACTTCACATCATTCTCCAAGATGTTGTTAAGGGTCATTTCTCTACTATCAAATTTGGATCCTATGGTGGCTATGACCATGTCATTTGACACTTTCCTCAGACTAGGTACATCACCGGTTTTAGCTAGGCCTGTCACGACATAGGTCACCTACTTGGTGATTTTGTGTGGCCTATCAATCCATATAAACTCATCATGTACTCGACTAAGAATGTATCGGATCCACTCCACCTCGTCAAACAACGGAAAATGCACAAACTGCAAAAAATCCTTATCTTGAAGTATCTTGTAATCATGTTTGAGATTTCTCAAACCATCAGCCAAATGCTTGTTGTATAGGTCCAACATGTCCACATTTCCAAGCTCTTCAAGGTCATAGTGAATGTAAGCCCTGATATCTTCGTTATGGAGAAAGTCGTAGGGCACAGATGAAAATGCACCTTCTGGAACATCCTCAACTGACTTGAAAGGGTGTTTCTTGAAAATTGGTTGGGCCTTGTCCTTAATCTCAACCACCAATGGTTTAGAAACACCAGAAGTTGAAGCCATTTCAAATGCTAGGGATTGCAAAAATCGAAAGCCTGAATGGATAAATACCTTGCTTCACAACTAGATGCTAAAATTCACTTTGGAGTCACTGTGAAAATCGATTGCTTTGCTCTCTTTCTCTTCTCTATTTGCTTGATCCCATTGTGACAAATTAAACTTCAAAATGCACTTTTATTCTTTCAAAACCTAATTTTCCATTGTAATAAATGCAACAACCAGTTATCATGATTTTTATAAAATCGCATATCAGATCACCAAATCATCTCACAAAATTTTGGATAACATCTGCACTCATGATTCAAGCTTTCTGCAATCTTCTAGAATTGATTGTAGACTATCAAATTGAGGGTTCTTATAATCTGCATGAAAATCTCCCCCTAAGGCATAAAGCCCTAGTTACCAGATGAAGATCCTACACTGAATTCAGGTACAAATCCATCATCTGCTTCAGATTCATCTTTTCTCACCCACATCTTCTCATTATTCTCCTTGATCTCTTCTACTTTCATTTTTCCCTTCTCATCTAATTTTCTCTTGTCTACCATAACACTATTGCAGTACTTTGCAATGTGACCGGTTTTGTTGCATGCTCGGCAAACAACTTTGTTCTGCATGGGTCTTAAGTTCATATGATTTTGTCTTGTCCTACACTGATAAGAGATATGTCCAAACATCCCACAAGCATAGTATCATTTGTTTTGGAAGTTATTCATTACTTCTCTACACATATTTGACTTGTGTCCAAAATTATTGCATATGAAACATTGACCGATAAAGGTAGGAACATTATTCATGTTGTTCGTTCCTCATCCTACTTCTGCATTGATTCGCTATATGATCAAATTTATTGCAAGTAAAGCATCTACCATTGAATTTATGAGCATTAGCTTGTCTTACCGAAGGATTCTTGCTCTTCTTTTGATCAGGTTTTGTATTGCCTTGTCCAAATCTGGAGGATTCCCCTTTCTCAAATCCAAGTCCTCACATGTCCTTTGCAATTCTCTGACTCTTCAATATCTCATAAAGCCTTGCTGAGCTATCTTTGAATTTTTCTTTGTATTTATTAGCAGTAGCAAGTTCATTTCTTAGTGTAGCAATCTGCCTTTCAAGTTCTTGACCATTATTCCTTGATTGGGTCAACTCAAGCTTCAACTGATCATTCTCATAGGTAAGCCTAAAGCATTCATCTTCTCTTTCCTTCAATGATTGTGCCAGATTATCTTCATTCTTCTTTCGGTCCTCAATCTCCTTAGTCAGCTGCATCACAATGGATTGCATCTCATTCTTCAAAGCATCATTCTCTCTTTCAATCTTGTTGACTTCATCAACTTCCCTGGTATTCCATGATCTAATATTCTTTCTCCTTCAGCTTGTCCATCAATTCTTTCCTCTTGTCTCTAGAAGTGTTCGCTTGATCCTTCAATTCATTAATGAAATCATCAGTAGCATTTGGGTTCCTCTTCAAGGCACAAATATCATTTCTAGCTACATCAAGATCCTCAAGTGCCACACTGAGTTGTCTCTGAAAACCAAAATCCATTGAATAAATCTCCTAGACCTTCCTCTAGTGGTTAATATTCCTCGAAGGAACTAGGCTCTGATACCAATTTTGGGAATCGGGGATCATTAAGAGGGGGGGGGGGGATGAATTAGTGATCTACTAGCTAGCAGATTTTCAAACTTAATTTTTAACCATCGGAAGCAATTAAAATTGAAATACAAAAACATGAAACAAGCAACCACGAGATCATAACACCGATATTTTTACATGGAAACCCACATGGGAAAAACCATAGTGGGATTTGAGCCCACAATATTATTCTACTATGGCCAGTAGCAAAACGATATTACAAAATGGGAATGCACATACATACATGCATATGGCCTAGAGTTGACTGCTCAATTACAATAACCCAAAAGGCTACAACCCTCAGGAAAGTCTCATTGACTTACAAGACAATTAAACTGATGAATTGCAATGTATGAACTATGAAATATCATCTACTATGCCTGGATGATTTTCGGTTAAGTACTGAATGCATCGACTGGAGCACCTCTGTTGTTTTGCTTTGTTCTATCCCGTTCTTTGTCTTAGTCAGCTATCGGATTAAGAATGTGCACGTGAAAATGTGCCAAAACAAATTCTTGATCACCTCTCACTCGCATACAATCACACCATACACCAAAAGGATTATCTATACCAAGCTTATATACCGACATCCACAAAATAGGTCATACATCATGTATGCCTAAAGTTGTAACATGTATTCACATGTCAGCTAGACCGGATCCAAAAATATAAATGCAAATCACCAAAACAATAGCAAAAATATGTGTCTATGTCGTCCCAATCATCCCAAAAATGCTTAAATTCACCGCAATCACCGAAAAGCTTTCAAACATAAAAATTCTTTGTTCTTCTTGAATTACCAATTAATCATCTATCGATTAACACTTGCTTCTAGATAAGAAGAATCACGATCACCAGATCAAGTCTCCAAGAAGAGTTGCCATCAATGACAACCCTAAACCATAAATCATGCATCAGAAATCATCGAATGAGTGTCAATTGCCAATAGTAGGTACCTCCAAAAGTTCAAAAGCTCCAAAAGAACCCAAACCTCCTGAGGTCACTAGAATTTATCAAATGAAGTATAAATTTTAGGGAATTAATCCCCCATCTAAGATTATCATAAATTGGGGATTCATAAGAGATACCAATCTAGGCCACATAAACATGGATGGTTTTAAGGAGAGAATGTATGAAAAAAGTCCCACTGACTTGGCTGAGGAAATGGTAGCTAATGGAATAGTTCAAGATTCTAGTTTTCCTTTGTCAATCCAGTGTTTAAATATACAAAAAAATACAATTTCTTCCAAATCAATTCCAACCTAGTGATAACTACTCTACATCTTCCAACATCTCTATTATTTTGTTCGATTGTAACGTAATGTCAACATAAGTTGTTTGAATTTGATTTCAATTTAGGAGTGCTCTATCTAAAATATAATTTTGTAATCCTAGTCATTGGTGTTGAGGATTCCCCATCCTCGATTTGTGTTTAATTTTGCTAGTCTTTCCTTTAAAAAGTAGTGTTATCTAATTAATAAAGTTGGTTTCACAAATTTTTGTAATAGACATTTGAAATTAATATCTCTAAATTGTACTTTTCATTGTGGTTTCAAAGCATTCACATGGTTCCTCGTGATTTTAAGAATAGTTCATTTTTAATTATGTTGAGATGCTCTAATATGTGACAAATTTTGGGTTTAGTTCATGATTGATTTGTTGATTGTAAGTCTTACATGAATGTGCACCTCATCCTTATTTTATGTTTAATTATAAATAAGTTGTTGAATTTGTGTCATATATAGGTAGATTGATACATTTTTTATTTGAAAATCTTTCCTTATAATTTTCCATTAAAGATTACATCATTATTTCATTAGATATGAATATTCTGGTGAAACAAGAACCAATTTATTTATTTCAACATCAAAATGTTCTTGTATGTATCCTTAGAAATATGAAACTTTCCTTTTGTGACCTAATAATTTCTTGTTAAACCTAGACTTTAGTTTAACTAACTAACAAATCATTATAAATTTAGATATCAAAGATATTTATATATTTATTCAAGGGATTTCACTTTTCACTCAAATCCTTCTAAAATCCTTATTTATTTTCTAGTATTTTACCTATTACCCCCTCTAAAATTCTACCAAATGACATCCTGAAGGGAGCACAATGTATTGAGAGGGGGGGTAATCGCTATATATCAATTTCAACTTAATTAAACATTAATTACCATTAACAAATTATTCAAATCTAAACTCCAAATAATCAAAGTGACATTTACTATCCATTCTTTAAAGATAAAGCTATTTTCCAACATATATGCACACATTCAAAAAATGGACACTAGATTTATGTGGAAACTTAGAATGGTTAAAATCATGGTGAGAATAGCTTCTTGGATCTATTGCCCAAATCCAACTTCATAGAAAGAGTCACTCACAATATAAAGTAGAAACCAACCCATTGAATATACCAATCACCTATAACATTTTCTCACACCACCCTACATGAGACAACAATCCCCTACTCCAAGATCTAAGCACCAACTTAATAGGGGAGACACGGATCCCAATCCCATCAAAATACAAAGATGTGAATTGTGGACCTTGAACTGATCAACATTCAAAACACTCTTCCACACAACATATGATCTTTTGATCCAACCACATAATGATTAGAGTGTAACTAACATAGAATCACCTTCAAATTTGCACATCACACATATCAAATAATTACATTGAATCCCATATAACATAGCTTTCCAACTTTCTACGACAAATCCTAACACACTATATGTGTATTACAATTAAAATTACATTCGCATGTTGGCATAAAATAAAGATTATTGAATTTGCAAGTCAGCTAAAAGCATAACCCTTAACTAAACATGTAAAAGGATAGGTTCAATTGCCCACAAACTACTGTAGAAGAAAAACACATTATGTGGCTCCCAATGTATCCTTATCTAATCATCCACATGCTACCTTTGATGAGCACATGTTACAAACCTCTGACACATCAAACCATAACAACTAGTTGATAACTAGCATACTAACCACTCTATCCCTTCAAACGCTCTGAGCACAATAGATAAAATATAGAAACTTTGGAATCTAATAGAGAAAGAGTATACATACTCTCCTTTCAAACCATAGATCAAAAAAATCAAGATAGGTAGAATGCAACTTAGCATAACAATATATCAGTGTAAACACATAGTCTGAGAAACAAAGGTCAACAAATTCCAGATTGTCTTTAACATCGATAATGAATGTAAGATAACATTAAATTCATCCAACAATTAATCTTACAATTGGAAAATGTAATTTTGGAATTCAAATTCTGAAACATAGATATTATACATGTCGATCAACCTCATATTAAGCTCCTCACAATCTTATAACACTTTTGTCACATTCTTGACAACCCTTTGACATCAATGACAACATGCATCCAACAATCTTCCCCTTTTTCATTCATGGAAAACAACAAAATTTTATAAGCACGTCAACACAAACAATTCCTTTTTAGAACTCCCCCTATGTGATCTACAACAATTAAAGCTTTTGGGTATTTGAATAATTTTGAGTTCCATTCTCTCCATTTGACAACAAGGGTAAAGGATAACCATTTACTTAACATTAATTCATTTCTCTAAGACAAAATCCCCCTAAGTCTACACATCATTAGCTCAACTAATCTATGTATTTATGCCAAACCATGTTTTAAAACAGTACTCCACAATACCACCAAGTCTTCTTTAAACTGGGAGTCAACACTCCCTCTCAAATTGAACTTCTTCTTAATTCAAAATTCCTGCAAAAATATTATTAAATTAAAAAAAAAATCATTTTATGGGGTTCACCTTTTTAAAAAGTTAAAAAAGAAATAAAATAAAAAAATCCTAGTTTTGAAAGGGTAACCCTATTAAGCCTCTACCTGCGAGTAATGGTAGGATTAACCCTTTCAGCCACAGTCGACCCTCATGACATTGGAATTGGTGTCGATTAGTAGTTCTTAGCCCTCTTATCCAAGCACAATTAGGTCGGCCTTGGTAGGGGCCCCCCACCCTGTTGGGGCATGTTATGTATAGAATTTTAACAATTGACCCTCCCAAATATAGATGGTTGAGCATGGGAGGAACCACCACTAACCCAACTTAACCAGTTGCAGTCTTTGAATATGCCCATTGGGCATTGAAACCACTGCCAGTTTTTATTGAAATTATTTTGTATAAACAAAATTTAAATCGTCGTCATTAAAATTTATTTTTGAGTTTGTTGGGGGGTCAGGTCACCTACCCCACATATCTATTTTTTAATTTATTTTTAAATCCAAAATTAAATTACAGTTGAAATTCATTTCGAGTCCCTTTCACTCTTATTGTACCTCATATAACAAAATTGGCAATTTTTTTCAAACAAATGTAACTTTCACCCTAATGGTCCCTTTTTTGACTGGAAGGCTAGTCCCAAGAACTAGTTAGTGGTATAGGTTTGGTTCCTTGATTTTTCTACTTGGAATATTTTGGGGGGCCTCCAAATTAGATGTTTTTGTTTTCACAATTTTTTGAGAATAACTTCTACATAGATAATTGCTTTTTTCATTTTGAATAGGCATTAGAGAGAATTTAGAGTGTACAACCTATTAGTGATATTATTTTTTTAGTTTGATGAATATGGATAGTTGTATACTTTTTTGAACACTTATAGGTACCTAAGATTTAGGATGCATGTGAATATCCAAACAATTCAAGAGGCGAAACCTTGAGGGAGTACATGTTTTCATGCGATATATATAATGGTATAGAACATTATCTCATTTGGTGCTTCTTGATATAGGTTGGTAGGTGTTTTTTAAAGTTGGACTTTGATGGTGATATGCGCATGGGTTGTCTTTAGTTTGAGGACATGATTGGACATGGTTCGAGACTTGGATTCTTGTATGTATGAGAGTTGAGTGCAGGTTTGTGTTGATTTTGGTGTCATGGGTATTTAGGTACACTTTTATATTGACAGAACATAATTAGGTTTGTGATGGTTTCGTGATGATTTGGTTTGATTTTAAGAGGTCATTTCTTATCTCCTATATTCTTTTTCTATTCCTTAACCATGGTACTTGGGTGTGGTCATGTTTGGAAAATCATATTAGAGGTTTATTTAGTGTTTAAGTCATTTGGTATATAGAATTATTCTATTTGATATCATAGTTTTCAATTTACTAATGTGATGATGAGTTTGCATGTTTTAGTGTTTGGATCTACGAGTTATATAATTTTAGGTATGCACAACATATTGAGTACAATGGGATGACTTGGATGTGGATTGTCTGTATCCACCAAGTTTGATTCATCTTTGATGTAATTTTTTTTATTTGGCATTGTCTATGATCATTTGTGCATTAGTATGTTTTCTTTGAGATGAAAAGATGAATGATGTTTATAGTACTTGGATATTAAATTTTGGAACTTGTAGCCTAATGGTTTTATCACAATGTCATGATAGCTTGGTTACACCTTTTATTCGGAGCTTTTGATAGTGATGGGTTGGCAGTGTAAGATTGATTCCAAATGGTTTGTTGGTGGTTATATCTTCTTGGCTTGGAGATCTTGGTTTCACATCATGTTACTAGTATTTCAATTGTATGTGAGTAGACCTAGATGGTATTCATTTAGGAGATGGGTATCAGAATGCCATGTGTGATTCAATATCATAGTTCAATGGGAGTTATTGACAATAATGTGCATTCACCATTTGAGGGTCCATGATCTTCGTTAGTGTTTGCAAATGTGTGGAGGATCTCTTATATCCTATTGCTAAAAAAGGGCCTTTCACATTTGTAGGTTCACTATTTGGAAATGGCTATCTTCATGTTGATCAGAGATGTTGACATCTTGGTATGGCATGGCTCCTCATGGAGTCTTTGGTTAAGTTGTCATAAATTGTTCACTGTAAAAAATGATGTTTGGTTTAAGATTATTTTTATTATTATGTCAAGATCCACTCTTGATTGCCAGCTTAGAATTTTTGCATGATACATTTGTTTTGAGACCATGATATGTTCATTTGGAGTATTTGATCTCCTAAGAGGAGATGGTTAGATCATATTGTCATGTTTATGTTTTCAATTTCATGGTTAGATATTTTACATTGATCTTGATTGGATCTCTTTGTATTGAGTACATAATCATTTTCTTGATTACTTCATGATGATGCTATGTTACATTTGGAGATTGGCATGGATTGATTGGTTACAAATGCCCATGGATACATGGAGACTTAGGTGAGGCTTGGATTTCTCTTATGATTAGAGACATTTGTTTTTTATTTAAAAAACAACATTACCTAGGGCGTTAACCCTTAACAAAGTCATAGACTTTTAAAAAGAGGTCACATAGGAACTCACAACACACGTGTCGAAACCCATAAACAACAACCCAATGACTACAGAGGGAAAGAGGCCACCAAATGACAAACAACCCCTAGGCCAACATGGCCAACAAAAAATAAACGGTTCCTTGCCAAAAATAGTAAGAAGACAACACATAGAGTGGGGCAGCCATACAAGGGTTGTAAGAGACTCCCCAAGTCAACTGGAAGAACACAACGACCACCCCCAAACATGAAGTCAAACCCCCTTCAACAAAACCCCTTTTCACCTCAATAGAAAAAGATCCCACCTCAATAGGAGCTGAAAAGGACAAGAAAGATAGACTAGTGAGCCAACCAAGAGTCCATTTGACAATGAGTCTGCCACAGAGAAGAGAAGACCACCAAGAACCAACAACCTCAACCTCGCATCCAGTCTCCACCTCTAAAGGAGACACATCCATCTCCATAGGATTTACAAAGGAAGAAGAAGGGAAATGGTGAAGCCAAACTCTCATCATGGGAAACAAAAAACTCCCCACCTTAAAAGGGGCAAAATAAAAAATAGGGACGAACCCTTGAAAACAAACAACACACCCTTGGCCAATAGGGATAACATGATAACTATCCATAGAAACCATAATGGAGAGTCTCATCAAGGAAACAAAATGCAACCCAATGGTGAAATCAGAAACCACCACTGACCAAATCCAAAAGGCATAACCCCTATCACTATAATCCAAAATAGACACCATAAAAGGAACCATAGTAAAGAAACCCTTGGAGAACAAAACCCCAATTCAAAAGTACCAAGAGCCATCCACACATCCCAACGAGTTCCATGTGGGGCATGCCCCCACCATGGTCCAAAATACCACATGAAGTAAATACTGCAAGGTAGTTTTCAAGGATATTGAAGGCAATGCCTCAAACATCAGCAGGGGTCCAAAGAGGCCACCACAATGCCAACAAGAAACCAAAAACCCTAAGTTGTAAGTACCCACACACAACTCCAAACATCAACAGGAGCCAAGCGACATTCTCAGGAGTTGAGACTGCCACAAAATAAACACCAACCACCTTTGTGACAGACCCACACATAGGAAAACCATCCACCCATGTCGCCATCCAAAGAGTCGAATAACCAAAACAACCAAATCCATCATGAAAAGGAGTTGCATGCAATAATCTGCTTGCAAAAAATAGAGCAAGGCACAACAGAGGGACAAAGGGACCTTTGTCCACAATACTTTGCACCACGCAATAGAAACTCCATCTAGGAGCCCCAACCGCCAAGGAGTGCATTGCGCTAATAGAAACAACATCCATCAAACTCCAGTAGCCAAAACAGAAGCCACTAAGTGAGCCCAAAGACTGGGTCCAACCAAAAGAAAAGCTAGGACGAGGGCCAAAAACCCTCATAAACACACCATGAATGTTGACAACAAAGATGTGAATCCGCTAGGCAACATCAAATGTCATAGGATCTAGTTCAAGAGGAGCCAAGGAATCCTCAACAACAACTTCCACAAGCAAGGCCAACATCAGCAAGCCCATGAATCCATAAACACAACCCCACAGGACAGAACAAGGTCCCGAGAAACTAGAACTCAAAGACCCATTAGCACCCATAATAGTCCACCACGAACACATGTAGGATTCACGAGCACCAATTAGGCTCAACACCACACAAACCAAGCACGCACAGGGGAAAAATTCAGCAAAGACACCCATGGAAATCTACAGAACCAAACTCCACAGGCACACCCATGGGGAACCCTGAGAAAGAGACCAACAGAACCTGCCATTGCAAGAAAATGAGGCCTTCCAAATGCATAACACATAGTGGGAGAGTAACAACCCCCTCTTCAAAGAGAGGACCTGGCCAGGAACAACCATGACATCTCCCCAATAGTCACCAAGAGTAGAGAGGGAGGTCATCCACTCCTGCAATGCCATGTGGGAGCCAAGGATAAGCACCCAAGCCACGAAAACCACACGAACAACCACGACATCATTCAATGCCATGTGGGGACAAAGGGCCTTCGTAAAAGGCACCAGACGACCCTCAAAACCAGTGCCAAGGAACTCAGAGATTCGAAAGGCATGCACAGGGTAGAAAATACCTAGCACCAGATCAAAATGATCTCCATCATCCTCTGCTTTAGTTTCACCACCATTTCCCTCAGTTTGAAAACCTGAGTTTCCCACTCCTCCTCTCTCACTCACCATCTTTCACCTCAAAATTATATTAGAGACATTTTTTGACATGGATAATCTTGATTATATTTCAATAAGAATTCCAAGAATCCTACACCTTGGTTGGATGTCAGTTTAATATGGACCTGTGAGGAGATTGTTCTTGTATGATTCATGATGACTTTGATATCTTGGAGGACCATTCTCATTCCCTAATCTTTTCTACTTGTTAGATTACTAATTAATAGTTATGTCCCATCGTTCCTTTTAGGTGCATTGTGTTTATTTATCTTTCATGGATAGATGGTTAGTTTTAGAAGATTTATTTTGAGGGATGGATAACATATTTATCTCCTTGTGCATTTGAGTTGATAATATGATGTCATTATGAGGATCTTTGGAGATGGTTTATTGGGATGATTTTAATTGTTGGGAATGTCTATTATGATTTTGATTTTCTCGGTTGGAGAGGCTTACATCCATGTTGGCATTAAAATTGATACATATGTTTGTTTGGTTTAAGAGATTGAACAAGTTTTGGGTGTTGTTATGGCTTTTCATTTAGGGTATTTTTGATGAGATCATATTTGACACAATGTTTCTTCTTTGAGGTGTTGTTAGAAGGACATGTTATTGTTTACAATTTTTATCTATTTATTCTATATTTTCTTCCATGAGATTCATAATTATATGATTTGGGAGGATGGTGACATATTGTGAGAATATGTAGCTATTTGGGTTTTGTCTATAGATCATTGTATTTATTATTGGAATTGTAATATTTTTTATTGATTATCATACCTTGATATGAGCATTTATTGGTAAGATTGATATGCCTTGATATTATTTTCAGATTTAACATTACTCATGCAGTAGGAGTTCCTACACATGTATGTTCTTCATTGGTAGGTTTTATAAAAGGAGCTTGATTGCAGTTTATGAGTTGATATGTGATTGGCATGATTTTATTGATGTTGTTTATACCTAGGAGGTATGGATGATTGGATATATTGACTTATGTTGTGGATGTCATTTTTTATCATGTGGTTTTTTTCTTTATGACAGTATCTTGGAGCATTTGATACACATTGGATTTGATGCTTGTGTTCTTGGATTGGTGCATCTTCACATTGTCTTGTTCCTTTTCTTCAATAGATATCATGTTGGATATGAGATTAGTTCTTGCTTGATATGGTGGTCACTTTTGTCTTATTGCAAGTATCTCGATGGAGTACGAGAGCATGTTGGAGATTCATGTGGTTTAGTGTATGCTATAATGATCTAATTATTGATTGACCCTTATGTAATGTATAAAACAAGTGGGGGAATGTTGGGAGAAGGTTTTGTACACTTTACATAATTTTTATAATTTTTTATTTATTATTGCATGTGCAGTACACCTAGGGGGACCTAGATGGATGTGCATCACTCAGAGTTAATATTCTTGGGGCCACTTAATGTGGTGTATGAAACATTGGGATATATATTTAATGTGGGTTTCATATTAGGAAAATTTATTTTAATTTAATATTGGGGAAATATTTAATAAAGTGAAAACTTAGTACCCAATGTAAAATGTATAGTCGATATTTTTGTGAACGCATTCTTTTGAGTCACATTGTTTTACTTTACCACTTGGTTGTATCTATGTGAGCTTGAGTCTATATAACCAAACGCATGTTTAGTGGTTAAGGTTGGCTGGTTGAATGGGTTGTCATTGTTGAGTCTTTCCGAGTACATATGTAAACCATGACATGGGATTTCTAGATTCATGCTTGGAAACATGGAGGATGCATTGAAGGGCTTGATGTTTTAGAATTATCCATTGTAACTCTATAAGTACTTTGTATTGCTTTATCATAGAATAATATATGGAGTATGGATTCTTTTGGAGGTTGTGTTTTTCCCTCATGACAATTTCCCCAAGGTATATCTTGTGTTATCTTGTGTCTTGTCTATTTGATCTTGGCATAATGACCTTATTTTGTAATCTTGTTTGCATGTTTTTCTCTCATGGGTTATGTAGGAAATCAATTAAATGGACTAGGTATTAATGCATTACACATGCATTATTTCCTTACCAAATATATTATCTATCAATTGATGGATAGCTATAAAATTCAAGGTCATGTTCCCTTTATGCACCCCTTACCGTAGAGGCAAAAGCCTTCCATGTGTTACTTTATCTCCCAACTATAAAAGTATGATGTGAGTAACTTCTTGAGCCTAACCAATATTTAATGCAACCCAACAAAGGATAGTTAATGGTCTTAAGCTAGGCTACAGGTTGCTTTATAGGGTATCATTGATATACCAAAATAATAAGTGAGGCATAATTGATGTATATAGAAGTGAAATATGTCAAACAACCTAGAGGAGACGGTAGCCCACCCTTCTCCTTCACTTTGTCAAGGTATAAGGTTCTTAAGGGCTTAATCCAAATGATACATTTTCCTTCCAAGAGGCATGTCTTTCAATTCACCCCACACTATTTATATTGTTCCAAAAATGATAAATTTTAGGTCATCCCATTGGTGATAAAATCTAAGGCAAACCTCTTAAAATTAAACTTAATAAGGAGATATTTTTTAACCTTAAGATCACCCAAAAAAAGTGTGAGAGGAGATCATACATAAAATATCAATTTGGGATTAAAAGATAATTGAGTTAATTAATCTAAATCCAAATGTGAAGGTAAATTTTAATCCATGTTTTTTATGTGAGCAAACAAGAAAAGAAGACAAGGCATATAAAAATGGAAAATGTATTTTTATCAATGGCTTCTACAAATCATCCTATAAAACCACCAAGTTATTCATTTAAGAATGAAATTATTTGACACAAAAGAGAAATTATATTTAACTTGAGGTAGCCATAAAATGAAAAATAAATCAATCTAAAAGAAAAATAAACATCTCTAATAGATTGCTTATGATTTTTTAATATTTTAAATTATGAAAAATTGTGGTAAAAGGAATTTGTAAGAAAAAGTTATGAATTCTTAAGGTTTAAACATAAAAGTACAAAATTCAAATGAGTCTACCTAATTTTTGGTTCTTATTCTAAAAAAATTCCTAGTCCACAATGTAGAACTCCAACCTAGCTCTCAAATACCTATGAAAAATCTAAATATATAATAAGAAACAAAAAACAAATTATGACTATTTGAATGAATAATACTTTTTAGAAAAATTCAAGGAGAATCGATGAGTTTTTAACTCATTGATAGGTTGGCTCCTATCAACCACATGACCTATTTGTGCACTTGGCTTAAGCCTCATCTACCTAGGAAGGACCATGGGTATAATGTCTATAGGGCCAAGGATTAAAGAGGTAAGAGGAGCTCTCGATCATTAGTATGACTTGAAGTTAAACCTTTAGATGGTCATCCCACTTGTGGAGTATATACGATGATGCATATTGTGTACGTATTAAAAGATACATATGACATATATACTAAATCTTATGTGTTGTCTATATAGTTAAAAATATTTATATATAAAATCTTGATAGTATACTAAAAATCTGCTCATATGTTGAATACTACGCATTGTGTATATTTTAAAATTATGTGTAATAGACTGAATCCTATTGATTGTGTATATATTTGATGAATCTAACCAAAACTATAACTATAGATTTAATAATAAGGATTATGCCATATATTTCAACAATAAACTTCAAGCCATGGATTCAAATTGATTAAAGATAGGAATTTGGTAGATCTGAGCCTAATAGACCAAGATCCTAATGAAATTCTAGGCCCTTTTGAATAGGGCTCTTCTTTCCCTTGAGATTGAATTGAATTGGATTATTGAGGATGTTGAAATTAGTGTAAATGTGTAGATATTGAAGAGTTCAGGCATAAACAGTGAGCTACAGTCATTGTACGGAGCTATAAACTTGGATTTGGTCAAAGGAATATGATTCGGAACTGCTCCCCAAAATTTGGCCTAAATTAGCAGGACCATGGTGGTGGTCACCATGGTCCTCCTAACTTTTTGCCATCCAAAAGGGAGCCTGTTCATCTTTTTGTATCCTATCATTTCTTTGAAATGCAACTCTGCACCTGTTCCTACACATAATGAAAAGGGGAAAATGGTTGGGAATAGGGGTTTTCCTAATTCAAACCCTGATTTAGGAATTAACCTTGAATGAAATAATGAAAATACTAAAATAAATACTGGAAAGGCATACCTCAGATCTGCAATTTTTTATGATGATGCTTTGCTTCTTTGAATGTAATCACATATGTTGTATGAAATGGCATGAACATGACAAAACCCTAATCACACACACATTCTTACATATGAATGATGTATTTTTTCTGCACAATGGTTGAGTGATGAATATGCAGCCTTGAAGATCTCTGAAAATGCTTGGTGATGAATACTTCACAGATGCTAGAGTGTTAGGAATTGATTACTTATATTCGATAGAAATTGATAGATTAAATTAGGTTGATCAAATATATTTATATAGAGGTATCTAGGTAATTTAATAATTAGGCCAACCTCTAACGGTCATGCGAAGCCATGGAGATGAATTACCACCAGAGAGATGTGACCCCTGCCCTAATTCAAATTTGAGCCCCATTGAGAGGGACCATGGCACTCCTTCTACACAAGGGACAAAAATGAAGCCTCAAGGATAGAGGTACCCCACTAGGGAATGCATTAATGGGTGTTCATGGCATCAAAACTAGAGAGTAATCACAAAAAAGACCTAGATAGGTGATAAGGATAGGACACACTAAAGTAGGGGCACAAACATGAGGTGTAAATTGGCCTGGTGATAATTTACGATGCTACAACTTTAAATTGTTACAATCTCAAGAATCTTATTTCTCATTAATCAATGGGATATAGTCATTGAGAACCCTAAGGAAACATCTAGCACTAATCATACAATTTTTAACAACCCCTTTTATAATCATGATAAGCGTAAGGCCTCCATTCCAAGCTTGCAGAAAAATAAGGCTAATTATACCAATGATTATCACAAATACACCATCAACCATATTATCCAAGTTGATGAGACCATTTCCACCATAACGGTCAAAGCCAAAACCTCTAATTATGCAGTCACTACTCATTGCTCTAAGGTTATTCTCCAAGGAGCACCATCTAATCCCTTGCCAACAAGAATATACAATATAGTTAACCATCTAAAGAAAAATCCTACACACATATTTATTTTCAAACTCTTGCATATCTCCCCGAGTCATAGAGAAATCATAGACAAAGCCTTGTGTTAGTCCTTGGTACCTAGCGACATTTATGTAAACACCCTTCAAGCCATGGTCAAAAATCTAGTTGCCATACCTCATGTCACTTTCATGCAACAAGATATTACTATGCATAAGCCTTCTCATAATCACCCTCTACACCTTGAAGTGTTTGCCCTGCATAAACACAAATTTAGGAGAGTGTTGATAGATGTGAAATAAATCTAAATATCTATATGTTAAATAAGGTTAAGACATTAGCATGCTATGAGCACAGTGTTTATGCCTCTAAAAATATCAATATCAAAGTTTATGTTGATATAGAACGTCCATCTAAGGGGGTGATCACCTTACCAATAAGACTTGGGCCAATAACAAGAGATAGAATAATTCAAGTCCTAGATCATGAATTGGGTTATAATATTCTCATTATTCGCCTATGGATCCATGCCATACAAGCGATCCCTTCAACATATCATCAATGTGTCAAATTCCCCTATAATGGCGTTAAAAACACTATAACAGGATATCCTAATCCCTTTTAACACTGTAATGACTTGAAATAAAATACAAATAACAAGGTCCCCATAAATTGAGAGGTTCCACTCACCCCACATCTTCAATCTTTGTCACTATGTGGTACATCAACTCCTTCCACATCCATTCTTGATATGAAGCTTCACATTAATGACAAGAGATGCATAGAGTACTCCTACAGGGAGGCCTTCTACGTTGGAAAGTTTCCCATTCACCTAAAACCTTCGAGAAGACCCTGCCAAACCATAAGGATCAACACAAAGGCAAAGCTATAGTACAATACTCACCTTCCTCCTCTTTTATTAGATGGGAAAACTAAATGATGAGTATCTTGAAGAGGAAATTTGCAAATGTTTGTACCAAGATGAAGAAGATATTCCACCAGCCCAACTTCCCTTCAATGCTATAAATACATGGCTATGATGGCACTATCAGCCTTGGAGAACAAACCAAGGATTAATGTAACTTGTCCTTCCAAAAAAGAATCCAAGAAATCAAGGAATGGTATATGGGTAGATTAAACAAGGTTCCATGAGCCAAAGTAAAGTGCCATAAGTATTGGGTAAAATTGAAACTCCATTGCCTCCTTCTGAAGAATTTAGTGTAGCCCCCATGGAAGGATCTTAAGAGGAGAGTGATATTGAGACTGATTCCCATGATTATGAATGGGATTCCCTTTATAGCACTATAACTTATACACTAGATAAACCATATGGCCCTTCAGCCTCCCTGTAAAGACAATATTGCCTATGACGAAAAAGAGATAGACCCTAATTCTATTAGACAAGATCCAGATCACTACATATGTACCCTGGCTTCTAAACCTATCTCTTATTCTGATAGCAATGATGGAATTTTCCTTGTGTACCCCCACCTCATAGATTCGACTCAACAAGATACATCGCGCTTAGATTGGTTTAAAAATGATGAAACAATAGCCGAATTCCTCATAGTTCATCATGGTCTACTGTTAAGAGATTATAAAGCCATCTTTTCTATAGATATTGATAGAGAGGCATATTTTGGAGAAGCTAGTTCATCTCCTAGTCAATAAAATGAGAACATAAATAGCAGGTCTCATAGTGAAAACTGAAAGGCACTCTCCGGTCGAAAAAAAAAAGGAAAAACAAATGACACATGCAATGGTGAAAACCTCTATGAGGCGCTCGTACATGGGAGAACAAATAGCTTACCTATTGATCAAGAGATATCCTGACTACTGATAGAGTGATCTGAAGAAGTTAATCTAGGGGATAGTGAGAATGTCAGAAAGACCCACCTTGTTGAATCTCTACGGTTGGAAGAGAAAGAAAGCTTTATCAAAATTTTCAAAGAGAGACAAGTAAACTTTGCTTGATCCTATGCCAACATTTCTGGTCTAGACCTAAAACTTATTTTGCATCACTTACGACTTCTCTTATGACTTAAACTGTATAAGGAGAAATTGAGAAAAATGCATCCTCAAATAATATTTTTGGTTAAGGTAGAGTTACAAAGTTGCTCGATGTGGGTTTCATTAGACCAATAGACTATTCTAAGTGGATTTAGAATCTAATACCAATGGCCAAACTAGATGGGGGCATCAGAATCTGCACTGATTTTAAATATTTGAACAAAGCCTATCCTACGGATGATTTCCCTCTCCCCAACATTGACATGATTTGAGATCTCACAAAAAGACACAAAGTGCTCTCATTAATGGATGGAATTTTAGGCTATAATCAAATAAGGATAGCCCCTAAGGATCAACACAAAACTTCTTTTACCTATCCATGGGGACTTTATTGTTGGAATGTAATAACTTTTAGACTCCAAAATATTGGCACAACTTATTATAGGGTCGTGACCACCTTGTTTCATGATATGGTACACAATATTATGTGAATGATTTGCTAGCAAAAATATACAACCAGAGAAAACTACCTAGTTATCCTTGCTCAAATTTTTGATAGGTTAGAACAATATAATGTCTAGTTGAATTCGAAGACATTTGTTTTTAGTGTAACATCAAGAAATTTTCTTCAGTTTATAGTATCAAATAGAGGAATCAAGGTAGATCCAACTAAAGTAAAGGTTATTCTTGAGATGCCTCCTCCCTCCAACTTGAAACAACTTAGAAGTTTACAAGGAAAATTGCAGTCTATCAGAAGGTTCATCGGTCAGCTAATAGATAAATGCCAACCTTTTCAACATCTTCTAAAAAAGTGGGTAATATTTAAATGGACAAAACAATGCCAAGAATTCTTCCAAACATTAAAAGACTACTTGCTTACAACACCAATGCTAGTACTATCGACACCTGGAAAGCCTATATTATTATACATCTTTTCTAAAAACTCATCTCTAGGATCCCTCTTGGCACAACATGATGATCAAGGGAGAGAGTGAGCTATCTTTTATATCAGTAGGACATTGGTTGGATATGAATTGAACTTTGCTCAAATTTAATGAGCATGCCTTGTAGTCATTTTTGCATCACAAAATTTGTGACATTACATTATAAGCCATAAACTAAAGCTAATAGCAACCATAGTTCCACTGAAATATCTCCTAAGAAAAGAGGTGCTAACTAACAAGTTGGATAAATAGACCATGTGATCCTCAGTGAATTCAACATCAAATACATGGATAGGAATGCTATTAAAGGGTTAATAATAGTAGATAAATTAGTAGACACTCCGCTTCCAACTCATCACCCTATATTGATTTATTTCCCTGATGAATCGATATTCACTATCATCACCTCAAGATAGAAATTATACTTTTATGGGTCTTATACAAATCATGGAGTGGGGGTAGGAGGCTTTATTGTAACACCATAAGGAGATGCAATCCCAAATTCTTATAGAATCAATTTCCCTTGCACCAAAAACATGGTGGAGTACAAGGCTCTTATACAAGACTTTGAACAACAATGCAATAGAAAATCAAGGACCTACAAGTATACAGAGATTCACAAATATTCACAAAGCAAGTCAATGGTGATTATTTGACCAAGGATGACAATTTGATGCCATATAAGTGCATAGCAGATGAATTCAAGCAATATTTTGACCACATCACCTTTGAGCAAGTTCCCTGTGTCCACAAAAAAGTAGCATATGCTATGATGATAGTAGGATCTCTCTTGGATATGCTGAGAAATGTAACACATTTTGAGTTCTTAGTAGAATAGTTGATGATTCCCACCTACAAGGTTCTCCAATTTGAGTGTGTGTGTAATTGTTAGTCCAAACTCCCCTTGGTAAAAGGACATCTAAGCCTACTTACATGACCAATACCTATCACTTGATATTACCTGTAACCACTGGAATATGTTGATACAACAAGCCTCTCGATATGCTATCATCACAAACACCCTATATCAAAAAAGTCTCAATGGAACTCTTCTCAAATGTTTTGAGTCATAAGAAACACAAAAAGCTTTAAAGGAAGTACACAAAGCTATTTGTGGGGCTCATTCTAGTGGTCTTGCTTTGGTGAAGAAGTTTTTGCATACCAGATATTATTGGCCAACCATGGAGAAAGACACATAAAAGTTTGTTCCGAAGTGTTGGCAATGTTAGATACATGGTGATCTCATTCATGCATCGCCACATGGTCTCCAACCTATAATATCACCATGGCCTTTTTAACGATGGTGAATTGACCTTGTGGGGAAGATCAACCCTACCTCTTCTAATGGACACAAATTTATTCTTACTATTGTAGAATATTTCACTAAGTGGGTGGAAACAATTCCTCTCACTTGTATAACCGACAAACAAATAGCTAAATTTATCCTCAATTATTTTATATGCCAGTATGTAATACTTCAATTCATCATCACAAATAATGGTTTCCCTTTCAAAACCAAGATGCCTACAAACTTTATGACAAGTTCCACATCCAACATCATTTTGCTACATCCTTTTATCCACAAAGTAATGGTCAAGCAGATGCAACCAACAAAATAATCCTTAAAATCCTTAAAAAGGTTGTCAATGATGTTGGTAGTGATTGACATCTATAGTTAAATCTTTCTCTCTGGGCTTATTGAACATGTGTGTGCACCCCCACAAGTGCTACTCCTTATTCCCTTGTATGTATTTGAGGTTATTCTACCCATTAAGGTTGAGTTACCATCTCTCTGAGTTTCACTACAACACTTGATTCTAGAGGAAGACTATTGAGTTGAGAGATTGCAAGAACTAGAGATGCTTGATGAAAAGTGACAAAGTACCTTCAATCACTTACAATCATACCAGAACCACCTAAGGAGAAGCTACAACAAGAGATTAAGAGTGAGATTCTTTGAAATCAAAGACCTAGTCCTAATGGAAAATTAGAAAAGTTTTGTAGAAATGGAAAAACCAAGGAAGTTTGAGTTGAACTAGTTGGGACCTTATATCATTATAGGAGCTTTTGAGAATGGTGCATACCAATTATCAAAATAGAAGGTGAGTCATTACCTAGACCAATCAACAACATGCACCTTAATAAATACTATGCCTAGTGCTTAGAGGATCCTATGTCAAAACCCACAAGGTTTAAAATTACAAAAAAAAAATTGAAAAAAATAGTCACCTTGATGAAAACATAGCAAACTAGCATCTTGTATGACCACCAAAAGAAATTTAAAAAATTTAAAAAATAAAAAGAAATAATCTCCCCTAGATTGAAAACCTAGCAAACAGGCACTTTGGGTAAGTACCATGATGGAAACCTAGCAAACAGGTGCCATGTGTAGAGATGACAACTCCACCATCTATCAACATTTCACCTATAGAAACATGCCCATTTCCTTTCATCATGTTGATAAAGTGATATCCGCCTTGGACTGAGAGGCACTAGCCTTGGTGGTCGAACCTAGTACACCATGTCATTCACTCCTTTTGATTATCACATCATAATCTTGCAGTCCGTACTAGGGGCAAATCCTTAATCATCCAAAAAATGATAAAATGTCCTAAAAAATAAAATAAAAAATCATAAAATTTCCCCTAAAAAATCCAAAAAATCATAAAATGTCCTAAAAAAATCCCAAAAAATCATAAAAAGTCCTTAAAAATTCCCTAAAAATCACAAAACTTGTAAATCAATGCAATAAACTATCCCTTGTAGATTGAATACCTAAGCAAATACTCAGCAAGCATTCAACAAGTCAACAACATACAAACTATTATTAAAGTCTATAATCAATCTGATCACATGTCTTGTTAATCAATCCATTGATCAAACCCTATCAAACATCAACATGTCTTGCACAAGGAAGGGTACACTCGAAACCAAAAAAATTGGTCTTATACAAGGTATTCACTCTCTGAAACCAGACATTCTTATCAATCATCACATCAAGCAATCAAACAATGACACAAGTCAGTATGGTTGTTGGATTTTATCCTAATTAGTCCTATCTTTATCAATTTATGACGGATCATGTTTCTATGCTACTCAAGGATGTCCACAGGTGACTAGAGGAGTCAAGATGGTTTGTGATCCTTTTTCTTTGTATGTTGTTTGTGGTGTGTTTCCATGAAGTTCTGGGGCAGAGGCAACAAGTATCCTATGCAAAACAAAAATGAAAGTCGAGGACAAAAATGCTTGTGACTATCAGACATACCTCGACCCTTAATACAACAACCGTAGAATGGATAAACTCACTCCTTGTCTACTATGTGTTTGATACTACAATGGGATTTCTCTTACACCTTGGTATTTCATACCTTGGTGTACAAAAATCCATTGATATATAATAAGGCTCAATTTTATGATGAAATTGTTGCACTACCTAAAAGCACAAAAATTCATGTCATTCATATCATCTATCATTCAATCCTACTCATCTCATACTACTTAATCCTTTGCACTAATAATTCTTTTGTCAAAACAATGGGTCATGACGAAATAGTACTTTGACATGCAAAAAGAAGTCCATCCTACATTCATGTTAGAATATAAGCATATCATAATAATATCATAACACATATCTACATCCCATTACATTGTAATAAAGGTAAAACATTAAAAGTGATACACCATCCTACACGTATGATTATGTTAGTATGCATATATAAATATATATTAGAAGTCATATAGCATATATGGGAACATGAATGTGAGAATCATTATATAATACATATATAGTACACAAAAATGTTCATATATTTGCATCCATCCATGATAGAAAGCATGTATCATATAGAAACATCATTTTGTCACATAAACCATCATACATCATGCCATTCATTGCATAATAAACATCACTAAGAGAATCATCATGCATATAAGGAAAAAACACATCATAAATATCACCGCTAAAACTGCATCTCATACATATATCTCATAAATATGTGTTAGAGTACAGAATCATGATACAAATAGCCCAAAGGCTCAACCAAGTGTCTATAACAAAAATATCAACCAGTTCTCTCTCTATCCTTAGTATGAGCCCCTCTAGGTTGTCCACTGGAAACATCCTCTAGAGGTCTTGAAGGTGGTGGAGGTGGACCCATCACACCACCACTACTAGTTGTGGCCTAAGACTGTGACCTACTTTGTGATTTTCTTTGGGATATAAACACTCGATAACTAGGAGCTCTCTAACCTACAGAGACCACTGCCTCATAGTATCTCCTCTAGTATGATGTCTCATTATTAGCCTCAAATAACAAATCTACCATCTGATATGCATCAATACCAGCGACAAAATATCTTTGATAGGAATAAATGCATTGTTGTACCCCACTCATC
This sequence comes from Cryptomeria japonica, assembly GCF_030272615.1. NCBI lineage: Eukaryota > Viridiplantae > Streptophyta > Pinopsida > Cupressales > Cupressaceae > Cryptomeria > Cryptomeria japonica. Next base: position 477,501,063 of record NC_081412.1, read on the forward strand.
ACATCATCCCACTCGCAAAAAAATAGATCCCTCTTTGCAACGACCAAGTCCCACTTGATCTGTAACTAGTCTCTCTCAGCAATAATGGGCTCATGCTCCTACATCCATGTCTCTTGATCCTATGCAAATTAGGCTCTATCCTTAGCCCTAGGTCACTATGCTATAGGTAATGCAAATAATAAGTCTTGAACGCGACCCTCAAGATCTTGAATCTGTCCTCTAACAACCTATGGAATTGGGATCAACATGACATCCTCACCAGCTGATACATCCTCTAACATAGGCATATGTATATCTGGCACATTTTCCTCAACCAGATCCCCATTGAAAAGTATCATCCCCACATGTGACACCCTCCTCTCTACAAGCCTCCTCACCCACCATCTCTGCATCATCATCATCATCATCATCAGCCCCCTCATCTAAATTAACATAATCATCTAACTTATTTTAATCATAAGAGTTGGAGGATCTCGATGATGTGTCATCACTATCTTCTGAGGTCTTAATGATCTCTACCTCCATCTCCTCATCTCCCTCCTCTCATATTTCCATCTCCAGGGCACCACCTCCTAGGGCCTATCCTGCATCCACTCCTCCACCCTCATCTTCACCTCCAAACCTAACACCTCTCCCCCTACCTCTCCTCCTCCCTCCATCTCTACCTTTCCCCTAGCTCTCCTCCATCCTTTCCGACTAAAGTAGTCACCGGCAAGGAGGGACCTCAAAGAGACCAGTCCAAACTGATCAACAAGAGTTAACACAACAAAAACACACAAATATGATGAAGACAAATGCAGAATAAATTGTTTTATTGCATGAAAAGTCAATTACATCCAACCGGCATCAACCAGGCTACAACATATTGGCACATAGGCTTGCAGGGACCTAGAATCGAAAGATCTATCTTCTAAGTAGTATCTATCTGATACTCCTTTATCTCCCAACTGATTGTCCCTCATTTCTAAAGAATGATTACAAATATATATATATATATATATCGATCCAAAGGATCAGGTCGACCCAAAAGGATCAAAACCCAAACGAGAAATGAATGAAGTTGGCCTCTGGAAAAATCCCAAAGGATGAAATGTAGAAGGTTGGCCACACATTAAGAAACATCGAGATCGATGTCCAAGGCTTTGCAAGCATCGAAATGGGTTCTGGTAGATCACCAAAATAGGTCTCAGGCAATCGGTAACCATGGAACAATCTGGTAACAAGAAACTGTCAAGGAAACCAATAGCGATATATTGCTGGAAAGTGATCCAAATGAGGTGTGGTTAGAAAGAAATCAGGGTGATTAGGTCTTCAAGAAGAATCCAACTCCACAGGAAGCCGATGTGCCAAAATGAGGACACACAGAAAGGAAAACTGAAATTGCAAACAAAAAATAAATTTTTTTGGGTTGATGCAAGATTGCTATGAACCAAGGATGCTTCTGCATCACCTACCACCCCTATCTCCTCCACCTTCATCTCCACCTACACCTCCATCACCACCTCCATCAGTACCTCCACCATCATCCCGTCCACCACCCTGTTGTCTCATCCTGCGTCCAATCACGCCAACAATAGGTACTGTGGGGTATTTTAGAGGTGTAGGCCAATGTGTTCCCCACCATATGTCATACCTATGGTGTTGTCCTAGGATCAACAATTGTTGAGCCCCAACTCCACTACACAAGACATAGACTGTCAAACTATGTAGAAGCCACCTGCAGACTAATGCATTGTCCCCAGTTTGATACCTCTTGAGTTAACCAAGAAAAATATTCGGTACCCTATGGAATACCCTGCACCTCACCAAACTGCTTGAGAACAAGGTTTGGTAACTATACATCTATAATCCATTGTGAATTGATAATTTAACCTATAAAATATCATTGTTGTTTGTAATAATATAAATGTTGTGAATCATTTGACCAACCCAGACAACCTGTATACGACCGCCATGTGAAATGTTCTAACACATCAATCTCATGCTGCTAGAAAAGTGTGTACCCCATAAACCTCTGATGAACTACACTGGCATACTTATAGGCATATAGTTGCTTATCCTATAACTGCACATGTACCACAGGCCTAAATACAGTTATGTGCTCCCAAGACCAAACCTAGAGGAGCATGATACTACAACTGATCGATTGTGTGCCCAGGTATAAAACTTTATGCATCTAATAATATAGCATCACAATAACACATGGACCCCAAGCATAGACTCTAGTATCATCTATCATCTCAACTAGTACTCTATCTCAACTAGCCAGAAATCCATGATTTTGTTGATCCGAAACCAATGTACCTACAATCAAGCTACATAGGAAAATGTTAAACTGATCATATTCTTACATCATAATGTTCCCTCCAATCTCATATAGAGCTTCAATCCCAAACTTATCCATCTTGCACTCGTACAACTGGCACAATGCAACAATGCTTGAACGTCAATCATATGTGACACTCTCTCCATGAATGGAAATATGAAGAATGCACCATACGTCCTCAAGAGTCAACAATGCCTCGTCAATGTGTAGATGAAATGAATTGGTCTCTGAATGCCATCTCTCCATGAGCGTTGTGATCAATTCCCTATCGGTCGTAACCTCAGGGCATAAAAATAATGCGATAAAGACCAATATGTCGAAATAAATCTCGCTCCTCATCATCAAGTTGATGTCACAAAGCAAGGCCCCTAGAACTATTCTGGTGCACGCCAAGAACATGAAGTATAGCTTGCAAATACATGCCATTATGAGGATAAATCTATTTAGAACCCTAAAAAGTCTAATGTACATGCCTAAAAATCATGCATAATTACAGAAAATGGACAAATTCAATAATTGTGAAATCCATTTCAAACATATGCAAAAATAACAACCAATTGTGAGTCGCAAATAATAATTGTGATGTCCTTTCAACACTTACGAAACCAAATTCAATGAATGTGAACATACAGTTGTATAAATGTGAAAACCAATAGTCAAATGTGAAACTTATAATGATTGCGGTAGTTAATGAACACTTGTGAAAAAAGATTAACAGTTACGAGAAAAATGTAATACACATGCAAAACTGTTAAATTTGACACAATGGACAAAACAATTTCAAATGACAAATTAGGTCAAAATTTGAGAAGGTACAATGAATTACTTACCTTGTTGCCTAAGCCCTTTGGTCTATCGAATGAACAAACCCGCTTGGCCAAGTGTTTGTCACAACACCCACCATCACTCCTCAAATGCACAACTTTTGCTCCAAACTCACTCCAAATTTTATAGATTTCAAGAATGCAAATGAACCCTAAAATTCCTATTTATAGCAAAATTTTCATCCTAATTATGATTTTCACCCTTACAATCATGGTCACATCTAACTTCAACAATCTTGTCGGTTAGTCAAATGAGCTTGAAACTTTACCAAACTATAAATGTGAGATCCTAGTCATATTTTTGTTAAATTGGTCTTCAAATAAAAAAAAATTGACCAATTTCCTAAGGCAACACAATTATACCCTACCATCATCGAGACATATGAGGGCAAGGATTTTCACTTATTCTTTGAAACAATGCTTGGAAATGCATTGTCTCAAAGAGGGCGAAAATATAGACACTAAAAATTGTCCTGTTACTAATATCGCTAATTATTCCCTTATATTAATTAAATAATCTTAATTATTTTATTAATCTAATTTTGTTCCTCTAGATCAATATTCATCTTTTTCATCACAAACTAATTATTATATTTCATTTTTAATTATTTAATCAATTAACTCCTTTCTCTTAATATTAATTAAATAATCCTATTATTTAATTCATCTCGATTATTTATTTTAATTAAATGATCTTTATTATTTAATTAAATTCAATTTCTATTTCCCCATAAATGAATAATTTCTTTAAATTATTTAATTATCTATGTCTTCTCAATTAAATAAATTTTATAAATTTATTTAATTGAATTTTGAATAAAAAATAATTTCTCCTCAAATTCAAATTCAATTAATATTCCATTAATTTCAATTTTATCACATTTTCAAAAACTCAAATTCAATCCAAATGACAACTCATTTCAATTTCCTACATTACATGCCAAAATTCCTAACTGTCACTAGCTTTCAGTTCACGATTCATTCAAATTTTTGAATTAATAAATCAAATCAGTTAACTATCCAATCGATCTTTTAACTCTCAATTAATCTTGTTCAGCTCCCAATCATGACATCTAATAGGTCAATCATCTCCCAATAAATTTAGTTTAATTAAATCATGTAAGTAGTTCACATCATAATTATCTCCTACCGTGTTGTCTCATCAAATCTTGACCATTGATCAATTTTGTCTTCAAATCAATCTTAGCCATTCAATCAAACATTCCAGAGCATATAAATTGAGCATCAATCTCCCTATTTCAACAGCCACAATCTTTGAATTTGTGTTCCCATATTTTGTAGGTATTGTGCAACTCTAAGAGCCACAACCATATTCTGCATCAAGGAGGAGAAGAATAGTAGAAGCAATTTTCTAAGATTTGATAGGGAAATTTCATTAATTTGATTTATTCATTTTCATTGTTGAATTTCTTAGCAGGATTTTATTGTTGTTATAATCAAATTTGTTAATTAGATTAGGTTTTGTGGTTGCCTATTTATCTGATTAACATGGTGATTTTCCCTCATAAACATATGATTTAAATCTATTAAGAGGATCCTTGAACCTATGAGTATGCTTCTAGATACACATTTGAGGTGATCACATGAATACATACCCTCTTGAAATTCATCAAGCACTAGTAAGGTTCTATCAAAAGGGAGATATAGAATCCTCAAAGTGACTTAGATTTTGTGTCATTTGAAGTATATGATTTAAATCCATTAAGAGGATCCTTGAACCTATGAGTATGCTTCTAGATATACATTTTGAGGCAATCACATGAATACATACCTTCTTGCAATTAATCAAGCACTAGTAAGGCTCCATTAAAAGGAGAAATAGAATCCTTAAAGTGACTTAAATTCTTTGTCATTTGAATTATATGATTTAAATCCATTAGGATGATCCTTGGACCTATCAGTATGCTTCTAGATATGCATACATACATATCAACACCTTATGCTAAATCTCAATCCCTTTTCAAGGAACTAATATCATATCTCTAACAATGAACAAGACAAGCACTTGTAGTGTGGTCTATGTGTAACCTCCATAAAATCATGTATACTATTTTAAGTAAAATAATAGGAGGTGAATATAAATAGATACTTTAGAAGCTAATACTAGGGATGGGAACTTGATACTTATTTTAGATGATTTTTTGACTTTTCTCACAAAAAAAGAATGGTAGTGTGGATAAATAATGTGGGAAAGGGTACTACTATTATATTATTATTGGTGAAGTGGTGATGAGTTAGGGCGAGTAATATAAGTGAAATAGGATATATCTTTAACTACTACCAAACTACCTAACACACACTAGCCTACATTATTTACTTCTTCATAAGTGAAAGACTCAAGATCTTAAGCATGTAATCTCAAATTTGGTATCAAGATATATGAAGGCACAGTTGATGGGAACATGACAAGGATGAGTTGTTTAGTGATTTTAATGGAGAGGGTCCTATTATAAATGAGCTATTATTTTGATCATTATTGTCGATCTAGAAAGTAATTAATGTGTAGTAGCAACAATCAGAGTCAATCAAGTAATAACATGGATATAGAGAGTGTTAAAGTATGAAAATAAATTCTTCCTTTATTAAATATATGTTCTTACAAGTCCTATAATTTTAACGAAAAAAATGAGGAGTAAGTTTCCATGGATTTTGAGGAAGGCAATAATGATTTCCATGAATGTGGTCATACTTGTTGCAATATGCAATAGATAATTCAACCAATAGAGGAGATTATTGTGAAACAAAGATGTCCACATTGGAGGAATAAAAATAATTTTAGGTAATAATGGCTATTTCATATGCCTCTATGGTTAATTGAGTTGTGGTGAATGCTATTGAAGATTATACTAATGTAAAAAGACGACTTGATACGCCTTTATGGTTTATTGAGTTGTGGTGAATGTTTTATGAAGATTCTACTAATATTATGGGCATCATCAATGGGAAAGTAGTAGGAAGGGTGGAAAATGGAAGTATCCATGTGGTTCATACTTTTTGAGATATACTTATATCAAATATGATCTACTTTTCTTAATCATTACAAGAATTATATAAATGAATTTCATTATTATAGTGCACATCGACCTTTTATTACTTTAAAGTTGGGAAAGAGTTAACGCGTGTTTATCTTTCGCATAATATAAATTTAATGCAAATTAAAATAAACTCACATTAATACATTTGTTGGATGGAAATTGGCAATAACATAATTATACTTGAAAATAGTCTAGATTATGTAATTAATAGTGTAAATTTGGAAAATCATAAATACAAACTAAGTGATTAAATAAGCCTAAACTAAAATTACAAGTTTGGATAATTTGAATAAGTTGCATGTTTCAAAAGATATTGAAAGTTGTCATAACTTGTAAAAGAACAAATTATACAACAATTCAACAAAAAAAAATAGATTTAACATAAATGGGACTAGTTATTTCAATTAGTATGTCAAATATTTCATAAGAGAGGGGATAACATGTTGAGCAGATTATTATAAGAAATTTTTGAGTTGTACAAGGATAAAATAAAATATTTTGAATTTCTTTCTAATTATATTTAGTAAACAATAAAATATAAAATGATACAATTAATACTTCTAGCTCGAATCTATTCAAATTTTGAATCTTCTAATCCCTACACATGGAGCTCATGGAGGGTGGGGGCCATGCTCTCCCACCTATGGATTCTCCTCTGGATGGTGTTGGGGTGTCCAGTGTGAAGGATTCTATTCCGGACACTACTAAAGTGCCTACAGATGGTCCCACTTTGGAATATTTTGTTTCTCTACTTGTGAACTTTGTTGCCTCCAAACTGGACGATAATGATAGTGTTGATGACTCCAACAAGTTGTAGATGACAAATTCAAAGGTTGTGAATCCATAGGGGGACACACATCTCAATGGATGGAAGAATGTGCTTGTTGGTTAGGTGCATAGTCAAGTGGACATCAATATAATCCCAAATTCTTACAGACTAAGGATGGTCCTACTATTATGTTATAGGATTCAGTGGTGGACTGAGTCATTTCTCCAATGAAAGGCACTCTAGTTGGGAAATTCTTCTCTTTTAGGCCCACTATTGAGATGGTAAGGAGTTGGGTATCCCTAAAATGGAAGTTGAAGGGTAGTGTTATTATTAGTGGCATGCCTAATTCTCTCTTCTTATTCAAATTTACAATAGAGGAGAACTTAGTGGCAACCCTTTCTAGTTGTTGGATCTACAAAAAACACCATCTCTCTCTTTGCAGATGGAAATCTGGTTTTTGATCCTGCAATAGATTTGAGCAAGTCAACCTTGATGTGGGTTCATTTGCTGAGACTCCCGCTTGAGTTTTGGGATGAATTTTTTTCGATGGATTGGCAACATCTTTGGACACTATGTGTCTACTGACAAGGTGACAAGGCTAAGGTCTAGGTTAGTATTTTCTCATTTATGCGTGTATGTTATTGTTAAAAAGAATCTCCCCAATTTTATCTTTGCAATCTAAGTGAGGAAGATGGACTTGGTCAACTTCTTATGAGAATGCCATGGTTTATTGTCAAAAAATTTCTAAGTCGGGACATCTAATCTTTGACTGTAAGCTCCCCCTCCCCCCCCAAAAAAAATCCTCTTAAATAGGAGGAATTTTCTATTGAGTCGAAGGTGGTAGATAATCCTTTGGATGGGGTTGTGAGGGAAGATGTTAGCGAGGGTTATCATTTTACTGAAGGGCTACTCAAAATTATGGAAACCACCAACAAACCTCCCCTTAGGGTGGCCAAAAATGTTGTTCCTACTTGGAGGTTGAGATTCCCCCACTCTTTGTTATTTTTTCTTTGGAGGGTGCATTGGCTAGTGTGGGGGATTAGGGACCCCTCGAGGAAGGGGATATTCCCTCCCTAAATACCCCTCCCACCAGCTTCATTGTTGTTGACGCCCTGGTGACTCTAGGGACATGCAAGTCCAGTGGGAACATAACCTCTTCTCCCTCCCCTATTTCTTCTCCTCTCCCTTCAAATGTGGTACATACCTTCTACTCTCCCAGTGTGTCCTCTAGTGATGGTGCTCAAGTGGGTGAGGATGGGTGGGTGACCTAGAAAAGGAAGATGAGGAAAAAGAAGATTGATGTTGGTTCGGAAGTGAAGTTAGGTCATCCATCACAAAGAATGAATAGACATAAAGAAGTGGCAAAGGAAATCACCAATGGTAGGAAAAAGACACTAGATTCAACAACCAAAATTAAAAAATGAAAATCCTCTCACTGAACATGTGGGGCTTAGCTCCCAAAACTAGTTGGCCCTTAGGGATTGCATTCTTGAAAAAGGAATTGATAATTTTCTCCTTCAAAAAGTTAAGATGATAGATAGCTCTTGTAGTATATTGCTGGGAATATTTGGCATGGTTCTTCTTTTCTTATTAGAAATACGAATGGTGCCTTGAGGGGTGTGGTCACCATGTGATACCCTTTGAAATTGGTGACACTTTTATTTCTTCTTCGTCTATTTTAATTACTATGAAGTTCACTCTCTAATCTAATTCTTGGCATTTGGTTAATGTTTATGTACCCAACACCACGTTGTGTCATATGGTTCTTTGGGATGAATTTTCCAACTTTATATGTCAGGACCTAGATTCCCATTGGATAGTGGTTGGTGACTTCAACTCCCCCTTCTTTCCCTCTGATAAATGTGGAGGCTTGATGGATTACTTGGATAGTATGGCTAACCTTACTAGCTTCATCAATAAAAAAAGGTTGATGGATGTTGACTTGAGGGGGCAGTCGTTCACTTGGTCCAATCATAGGAATGGAGCCACCTTATCTAGGTTTGATTGGATAGAATTCTGGTCTTAACTAATTTGGATATTATATTTAATGTCTCCCTTCATGATCTTCTTTGAATGGTTTCTTACCACAACCCCATTCTCTTGTAATGGTTTAACAGACCTGTCCTAAAATTGCACCCTTTGCAATTTTGACCGCATTTGGGGCCTTCACCTTAGTGTTCTCATCCCCATGCTTGATCGAGACATGTTTATGCCTCTGCTATGCAATAAACATCATATTTTCATCTAGTGCCTTGTTGGGACCCCTTGATCCTATCCCAATTTGGGGTAGGACCAAGGCGTGGCACCTTGGTCCTCACTAGGACCATGACACCACATCATGGTCCTCACTAGGACCATGATATTATAGCGTCCTAAAATTGCACCCTTTGCAATTTTGACCGCATTTGGGGCCTTCACCTTAGTGTTCTCATCCCCATGCTTGATTGAGACATGTTTATGCCTCTGCCATGCAATAAACATCATATTTTCATCTAGTGCCTTGTTGGGACCCCTTGATCCTATCCCAATTTGGGGTAGGACCAAGTCGTGGCACCTTGGTCCTCACTAGGACCATGACACCACATCATGGTCCTCCCTAATTGGGGCCTATTTTGAACCCCTTTCCCTATCCAAAATTTGGGCGAGAAACCTTCCTTCGTGTCGACTTATGTTAGAAAATTAATATGTTTGATGATAGGAAAGTATATAAGGAGGTCTTCCCCTGTCATTTTGGGGGATAATAGAAAAATGGTGAACAAAGAAAGGAGATAGGTGAACATAAGGTGAACTAAATTCAATAAATAAAACATCCAAGAATTGAAGCATTCATCATCAAACATTTCTAGAGGTCTTCAAGGCTGCATATTCTTCATCTATCCATTGTGGAGCAACATTACATTATCCATTTGCAAGCATGTGTGCATGATTATGGTTTTGTCATGTTCATGCCATTTCATACAACATATGTGATTACATTCAAGAAACAAGTATCATCATTAGCCATTGCAGATCCAAGGTATATATTTTTGCTATTTATTTCAATATTTACAATATTTCATTCAAGGTTGATTCCTCAACCAGGATTTGACTTAGGCAAACCCGTATTCCCAACCTTTTTCCCTTTCTTTATGTGTGCATGAAATAGGTGTGCAACTGTACTTCTTAGAATAAGCTTTAGACATAAAGATGATGTTATTGTGAGGATCTGGTTATTACTGAGAGGGAGGGGTGAATCAGTAATAATAATAAACTAAAATATTTTATCAATCTGAAAATACTTCTTAAAAATAGTTCATAACTTGTACCGGTACCTACTCAATCAATCACTTAAAGCAGATTTACCAAACTAATCATTCACATGTTCATCGACATGTAAGCAATATAATGATATCAAATCCACACATAAACAAATCAACCACCATATGAGCACTGGGATTTTTCACATGGAAATCAAAATGGGAAAAACCACGGTGGGAATTGGTACCCACAAAAATTGTACTCTTTTGGAATGCGCCCTATTAAAGGCCTAGCCTGGTTAGGAGCTTTACAATAATTCCCGACTAAGGGCAGACCCCATTAGGAGTCACCCAGTGAAGGGATTTTAACCTCAGCTTTGTTAGGATCTCTACCCTATTAGGAGTAACCTTGCTAAAGGATTTAAACTCAATTTAATGAGCCACCCGGTGAAGGGATTTACAATATCAGACCTCTTAGGACCTAACTGGTTAAGGGATTTTAATATTATTGTAATTGTTAGGCAACAACAAGTAAATGAACTGATCACAATACTCTTTGCTTGCTAGTATAGATCCATTTCAGCTCTAATCTACTTCACACATGCAGACATCTCAATCTAGTTTGACACACTCTCCTTCTCTAATCACCGGCACAAAATATTTTCTCAAACTCAACCTAAATACACTTTTCACCTAGGTCGGTTACATAACCCTAACTAATGATAAATTTACATCATAGATCATATCATATCATTACAAATCATTGCAGATCACTACAACAAATTTCAAGACAATTACAATCGTTGAGTGATCATAACTCATCACCGCACATCGATCTGATAAGTTGTCAAACCCTTATCACATTCTGCTAATAACTTCATCATTTCCCAAGAAATTTGCTCCTTGTACGTGCTCAAACAACATCTTATCACTTCACATAGATTCTGACACATCACCACTAAGATAAGATCATGAAAAGATTCACCGCCAAACCATAAAACTTCACTGATTAAATATCTTGTTACCGATTCTCAAACCCTACACTGAATAAATAGCAGTCAATTACAAACATGACTTATGGTTCTCCAAACATGATGTGGTACCTATCATAGACTCATTATAATTTCATAAGCATACATTCCAAACCACAACATCTAACTCGACACGGATCTCTATTGCAACCATCTCCTTCTCTGATCCTGCTTATCAGTTCACTGTCAACTTAGCAAACATTCCATTACCAGTTAGGCTTAGATAACCTAGATGATATACCAAACATAAACAAACATGGTTTCCATCGATGACAACACAAATAATTGATCATAAAGCATCATATCATAATTATATCATCACCAACAATTCATCAATATATCATCATCATCCTTTACCAGCACGTCATCATCACTATCAATTATGCCAACATGCCAATAGATGAAATAACCCTTTTTGGTGTGCAAAAAAGTTGGAGGACCATGTTGCCACATCTTGGTCCCTCCTTTTTTGAGGAAATTTCATAGGGAAAATCTGAATCAGCTTATATTACTCAGATCAGGTGCACGACAAAATCCTGAACCTGTAGCTCATTATTTTCTCAGTTTTGCCTCCAATTTCAGCACTTTACCCTAAATCAACATTTCAACTCACAAAAGAGGGAACTTAAACTAACTAAATCAATCCAATTCACTTAGTATTTAGTCCTCAATGATTTGTGACTAGATCTATTGGATTCTAACCCTCTTTTGAATCTAAAGTCTTACATCATAAAATTAGTGGTTTTCATTCTCCTTTCAATGGAAACACTAAATTTTCCCCCTTTACAGAAATCATGTGGACAACACATCATGAATTCAGGGATTGTGTTAGTGAATGGTGGAGTATCCCTATTCAAGGTACTCCTATTCATAGAATCTTTCAAAAACTTGACCTCATAAGGAAAAAAGTGAAAGGGTGGAATTGGTTCACATTTGGTAATATTTTTGCTAAGAAGAAAGAGATAAATGCAAGTTTGGTTGCTATTTAGTGGAAAAAATGGCTAGTGTGCTTATTTTGAAAGTCACCCATAAGACTGAGGAGGATTTGAGGTGTAAATAGAAGGTGAACTTGAAAAAAGAGGAAATTAACTAAAAGAAAAAATGTAGAATACAGTGGCCAAGAGAGGGGGATAGGATTTCAACCTTCTTTCATAGATCAACTAGTAAACATAAATGAATAAATTTGATCCTAAGCCTTAGGGATGAGTCAGGCCAAGAAATCAAGGATGATAGCTACTTGGGCACTATGCACTAGTACACTTGGGCCTAATTTCCGATGGCTAATTGTCAGATTTTTGACTTCCAAATGTCGAACTTCTAACAAAATTTACCTTCGAAAACTCATCGTCGGGCTACCCGACGATGCCATTTGCATCGGTCGTCTGATGATGTAATAAACTCATATGATGGCAGCTATATTTGCACCCCTCACCACAAATATCGTTGGATTTCTGTCAGATTTCTGATGGATGTTATGATTGCTCCTCGATGACCATCTGACATGGAAGTGACGTCAGATATACAACATCCTTGTTGGATGTTTCATTAGTTGTCGTCAAAAATCCAATGGTGAGAGATGATGTGGGTCAAATGGATTTGTCGTCAGTGAATGAAAGCATTGAATGAGTTCTATTTTTAAAAATTACATTAAACATTTATTATTTATTTGATTCAGTGTTATTTACAAAAAATGATTATCAATGATGTTTCCTTTCTCCAAGAATTGTCTAGGATCTTTCCATCAGATAATATGTAACATTGAATGAATAAATATTTTCTTTACAAATGCTTATTTTATTTAATTATTATCTAAGCGTGAATTAAAATTTATATCTGTACGGAAGGAGAACATTCAAGCTTTAGAGTCATGTGCAAGCAAATATCCTAAAAGAAAGCAAGCAGACATTATCTTGAATGACACGGAAACAAGCTCATCAGTTGCCTACAAGAGAGCAATTGGAGAAAAGTAGAGGAAAGTGTTAAAGGGTGATAAATAGACAGAGAGTATGCAATATAGACAAACAATGTCTCGAGTGTCTGATGTGACGTCTCTAATTTATGTCCGGAGGGACTAACTGATTTTGGAGTTCTTGCGAAACCTATTGGGCCACATTTTGGAGGAAATCAATGTGTTCATGCAAGGAGCACCTTTTTTCTATTATAAGAATGATGCTTTTGCACTGAAGGATATTTGGAAGTCAATATCCAAAAATTTCTATAGTGTGGAACCAGAGTTGGTGCACTCAAAGTAATTGTCAGCTTTCAGAAGACCAAGAGGTTATGTACACAATCTCCCAATAGAAGGGTGATTTCAAGAATTACCTCTCCCCCCCATGACTATTCAAGAAACACTTCCTCAAACAAGGGAGTATTGGCCTCCATGGGATCAAAGAAAAAAATTGAAGCATAGACTCTAGACGATGTGGTGGTGTCCTTCGTGAAGAACTCTGCACTATAATTAAAAATTCATGAGGGAAACTACAAGATAGTGAAGAGAAATAAAATCTTGAAAACTGGGAAGAATGGATCTTGGTTTGGGTGGGGCCAAGTCAGGTGGCTCCTCTAGAGGTTGACGAGATAGAAATCATATTAGGATTTGAAAAAGATCACACTCGTGGAACTTCATGTGTGAGTGATCAATTGCGGTGTCTGGGTAATGCATTCCAAATAGATATAGTTGCATTCCAAATGGGTAATGTCTTGATTGAAGACTTTTATCCTGATGGTAAGAAACTATATCTATTTGGAATGCATTACCCAAACACCGCAATCGATCACTCACACACGAAGTTCCACGAGTGTGATCTTTTTCAAATCCTAATATGATTTCTATCTCGTCAACCTCTAGAGGAGCCACCTGGCTTGGCCCCACCCAAACCAAGATCCATTATTCACACTTTTCAAGATTGTATTTCTCTTCACTATCTTGCAATTTCCCTTGTGAATTTTCAATTATAGTGAAGAGTTCTTCACGAAGGGCACCACCACATCGTCTAGAGTCTATGCTTCAATTTTTTTCTTTGATCCCATGCAGGCCAATAGTCCTTTATCTGAGGAAGTGCTTCCTGAATAGTCATGGGGGGGAGAGGTAATGCTTGAAATTGACCTTCTATTGGGAGATTGTGTACATAAGCTCTGGGTCTTCTGAAAGCTGAAAATTACTTCGAGTCCGCCAACTCTGGTTCCACACTATAGAAATTTTTGGATATTGACTTCTAAATATCCCTCGGTGCAAAAGCATCATTCTCATAATAGAAAAAGGTGCTCCTTGCATGAACACATTGATTTCCTCCAAGTGTGGCCCAATAGGTTTCATAGGAACTCCAAAACTAGTTAGTCCCTCTGGACATAAATTAGAGAGGTCATATCAGACAGTCCAGACATTGTTTGTTTGTATTGCACACTCTCTATCTATTAATCACCCTTAAACTCTTTCCTCTACCATTCTCCAATTTATCTCTTCTAGGCAGCTGATGAGCTTGTTTCCATGTATTTCAAGATAATGCCTACTTGCTTTCTTTTAGGAAATTTGCTTGCACATGACTCTTTAGCTTGTATGTTCTGCTTCCGTACAACTATAAATTTTAATTCACGCTTAGATAATAATTAAATAAAATAAGCATTTTTAAAGAAAATATTTAGTCATTCGATGTTACATATTATCTAATGGAAAGATCCTAGACAATTCTTGGAGAAAGGAAACATCATTGATAATCATTTTTTGCAAATAGCACTTAATCAAATAAATTAAAAATGTTTCATGTAATTTTTAAACATAGAACTTGTTCAATACTTTCATGCACCGATGACAAAGCCGTCTGACCCACACCATTATCCATAATAGAACAAATCAATATAATAGGCTATTATAAAGAATATATACAAAAATATGAAAGAACATTAAATTACCATTACAAACCCATAAACCATTAAATAGTGAAAATAGATATAAATTTATAAATGTCTCCCTATAAACACCACAACCATAACCAAAGAAAAAAAAATTCTTACCCGCAAAAACTAAGTAGCTGGTGAGTTGTAAGTCTACAACATCTCTCAGATGATCAAACCGTTTCTTAATTTTGTTCTTCTGATTAGTCAATGGATTTAGTTGCATGTACAAGTTTTCTATTTGAGGCCTTTTGTTTCCCTATATTTGAGACTTAATAAAATTCTTGTAAGTAGGAAATTGATTCAGGAGTTACATGTGAAGAATTTGGCAAAGTAAATGATGACAATCAAACTCAAGTTTTATCTATCTTGAAAGCCTTTTATCCTGATGGCATAAAATTAAAGTTCTTTCTCTATTTTATGGTGATCTCTAGAGTAGAGGTTGCTTTGCATCGACGTGGGATACATTTAACTTGTGTTGTATCTACAGAAATATGTATCTTAGGACGATGCAAGGAAACCTCTGCTCCACCAATACTAAATAGAAGAGAAAGTACTTTAATTTAAAGTCATCAGGATAAAATGCTTTCAAGACATATATTAGTTATAAAAGGAATCTGACCCTATCATTTGAAGGGGTTTACCTACAATTCAAGTGATCTCTTAATTATAAAATCAATTCAATTCCAAGTGAACAAGCAATCAAGCATTCATCAAGAATTGAAGGAGAAATCAAGTTAATAAAGATATATAATAGAGGAGATATTTAATAAAGATATCATCTTTTAAATTAAGAAATGGGCAAGAGATTAAGAATACAAACCTTCCATATTGCACACTTCAAGGTATATTAAAATTAGTTTAAAGTGTATTCATTTAGGGACCTTTCATAAAATATTCTCAACTTACACATCATAAAAGGATCTTAAAATATTCATTGTTTATAATGATAAGAATTTGGTTGTTCCATACACCTTCCTTTACTATTTTAAAAATATCATCGACCAAAATATTGTGCAGTAGTAGTATGGAATGCATTTCATCTATTTTATGCCTAAATATTTCATCATACCACTTTCTTTTCAAAGGCGACTGATCGATTGTGGTGTTTGGGTAATGCATTCCAAATAGATCCAATTGCATACAATTTATCTGTCTTGATTAAAGACTTTTATCCTGATGGTATTAAATTAAAGTTCTTTCTCTATTTTCTGGTGATCTCTAGAGAAAAGGTTTCTTTGAATCGACCTAGGATACATTTAAGTTGTGTTGCATCTGCAGAAATATGTATCCTAGGACGATGCAATGCAACCTCTGTTCCACCAATACTAGATAGAAGAGAAAGTACTTTAATTTAAAGCCATCAGGATAAAATGCTTTCAAGACATACATTAGGTATAAAAGGAATCCTACCCTGTCATTTGAAGGGGTCTACCTATAATTCAAGTGATCTCTTAATTATAAAATCAATTCAATTCCAAGTGAACAGGAAATCAAGCATTGAAGGAGAATTCAAGTTGGTGTAGGTGCATTTGGAAGACCAAAGGACTCAATGAAGCCATTAAAGACTTTTGAAGGTCTTAGGAGTGAAGAGCCAATCAATTGTGGTGTCTTAAGGGGGTAGCCTTAAATAACACACAGTAAGCTTTGACTGCTTAGGTGTGTTGTGGGCCCATTCCTTCCCTTGACGTCCCTTCCCATCTGTTTCCGTTAAAAATACAATCACTGTTAGCATTTGAATTCAAACAGGGTTCCCGCGTTTGATTGCATAGAACACAACATTGAACTATTTGGTGAGATGCATCAAAGAAACATGATCTAGGACACAATAAGTGTGGTATTTGTCTTTTTGATATGTTGTGGATAATATTAATCAAATATGGAATTTTTTTGATGCTATATACACTATGTTTTGGATTGAATTTAGGTAAGCAAAGAGGTAATAGAAGAATAAAAGAGGTACACAAAGGAAGAAGAGTGAAATAGGTGGTTTGGGATGAAGGTTACAAGTATATATGATAATTTGTATGGATAATTTGTTGTCTATAAAGAGGCAAATAAGCTATCACAACTTCAACATGAATGAATGCCTCATCTACAGAAGCAAAAGCTACCTCTAATGGTTTCAAAATTTGTCAAAATAGTTATGATATACCAAATAATCAAGTGGAATATCCTTTAGGTAACTAATATTATCTTCAAACTATTTATTTTGATTTTCATCATATATGGACCTAATTGCCCCACCTTTAGGAGATAACTGTAGGAGATAATTTATTACATTTAAAAGTCCATCATAAATAGATTATTTATACATGCTATGTGAATGTTTACTATCACAAATTGATTTTAATTCATTTATCTGCATGAATACACTCTTTATTTATTAGTTCTAGGAATGGAGCACTCACATGGGCAAACAAAATGCTAGGTTTGAGAAAAATAGTTAAGAGATTGGATATATTTTTTTATATTTTCCAAATGGCATGAGTATAATGATAATATAATTTTTAAAATAGGTTATATAACTTTCCTTCAACTTGGTCATGGAAGATCATCTAAACCCCAAATGCACCTTCATCTTTAAAAACATGTAGTTTAAGGTAAATCATTCATATCTATCTTATCAAACATTAGAGGAGTGAGCTTCTAAAAGTAAGAAGTACCAAGATGCATGGTCTAGTAAAAAATTTGTAGTCCTAAATCACTCAAAATCATAACCAAGGTTTTTGCATTGCATATCTATCATTTATTTCAATTTATTATTAAACCAAAGAAAATAGGATTCATTAAAATCCACAATTCCCTTTAAAATATTATTCATATCTAAGAAGGCATGGAGTGGGATGAGTATTCATAGAAATAACCCTTTATCCTTTCCATGTGAATTTCCCTTGGTTTTAGTCCCTTTTTTTCTTTATTTTATTCAAAACAATAATTTTAGATGCCTTTACTTGTCTCACCATTCATTAATTGTTTGGGATTTTCATTCCATTCACCAAGGTTGGCATCTATTCTAAGACTCCACGTCATGGCCAAGCTAAATGATTTGACTCTAGTTTCTCTCCAATCTAGTCACCTAGTAGCTAAGTGAAATCTATCTCTTTGTAATTATTATTCTCTCCATCTTGTTAATGACCAATTCATTAATGAATCCTTCCTCATAATTTTGGACAAGTGAGACAATGTTAGCTTTAGGAATCTTTTCAATCCTCTTTCAAGATTCTTTCCCAAGTAATAATCTTGCATATTGGAAAATAAGTCACACTTCTATTTTTCCAAGCTAATCTTCCTTATAATGTTTAGATTTACTCTAAAGTGCTCATTTTGACTCATGTTTACTACTCTTCCTATTAGTCTCATTCCAATATCTCCTACAAAAATATGGAATGATTACATTTATATTTTATTTGTGTCTCCTAAATATCCACAAAATTTGGAACAATAATACATTTTTTTTAAAATATTTAATTGTAAAAGAAAGGATTAAAATGGAACTAAACACTCTAAATAAATTAATTAGGGTTAAAGGGATAAACTAGGATCAATTCATGAAGGCAAGATCTGTTATCTCAAAATTAATAGATTCATGCAAGAAAAGAAATATTAAATCTAGAGATAAAATTCTTGAAAAATTTAGCTAGCTAAAAGTGAAAGAATGTTGTCAAGCTCTCATTTTTGCATAGACTGGAAGAATGCTGGCAAAGGTTGTAGAGGGTAAAGGCTACTGGCCATTGTAGGGTCTGACTTTATACCCACCGATCAGATTTCATTGGAATTTTGTAGATCCATTTCAACAAACATTATTTGTGCATATCCTACAATCATAGCATTTCATTAGACCACATTTCTTTGAGGCATCTGACCAAACAATTCCTTTCTTAATTATAAAATCAATTCAATTCCAAGTGAACGGGCAATCAAGCATTCATCAAGAATTGAAGGAGAAATCACTATTGAACTTACCCCTGTCTCATATAACCCTATGTTGGCTAGGCCCCACAATAATTAGAAGATCTTAATTACTACTGTCCTAAACCTTGCATTGACCATCATAATTTCATAGTGAGCTGAGTTAATTAGTCCATTAGCGAGATTGGGAAAGAGTTTGGTGTTGGTGGAAGGTTTAAGGAGGCACACTATCATCATAATTAATGTTAGAGAGTGTTGTGTGAAGAAGAATGGCCACAAAAGGAGTGACTGTCCTAGCTAAGTGCTTGAGACTATCACAAAAAGTGAGTGTTGCAGTAGTGAATCTTCCTTTGACCTTTGTGTGTTTGGGAGGGTAAAGACCCATGGTGGTATATGTTGAGTGGTTTGGAGGGTAAAGACCCACATATCAACTATCTACTTTGACATCCTAGGATGGTGTCCACCTACTCTAAAACCTTGTGGGGACTCTCTGTCTGATACTAACATATACATAACATGTGCCTCTCATATAACCCTATGTTGGCTAGGCCCCACCATAATTAGAAGATCCTAATTACTAAAAACACTAGATTCTCCCCTAAAAGGTTATTGAGTCATAGAAGGCCTAGCTTGATAGCCCTATAGTCTCTCATACCTAAAATGAGAGACTTTGCCATAGCTGGTTACAAACTTCTCTCATGCCTCTTGTGTCCTCCCATGTACCTCCTTTTCCATAAGAGACTTTGCCATAGCAACCCTAAAGTCATTTGGATTGTCCATGTGTAGGAAAACTGAAATTTTGGGCTTTCCACCCCATAATGAAATAATTGACAAGTAACTTGTCTTGAATGTAATATACAAACTACAAGAACTCCAAAAACTAACTCTCATATTGAGCCACTAGGAAACCTTATTATGTAAATTGTGAAACTCATCTATGCATCTCTGTCAAAAACATTTTGAAATAGAACACACTTTGAAGCACTCCAAAATGGTATCTGGAGAGGGTTTCCAATGTGAGTTGGTGCATTTTATCCTCCCAGTACCACAAGGTGGAATCAAGTCCTCTCAAAAATTGCATTGAAAATTATGCCTTTAAGTTGCTCACATATAGATTCAACCCAAAGCATAAGTCCAAGCTAAGTAACCAAGACTTAACCTCAACCCCATTTGTGGATCTTAAAAATGTAGAGGATTGGAGATGAAGCAACTCTTGAATATGATCCTTTGGCTCATGATATGTGCTTGCTATAGTCTATACCTCTTGTATTTATGCATGATGAGGCTAGGTAATGTGTATTCATCAATATTATATCTCCTCTATGTATATTTACCAAATTCAAGGTGAACTCCTAATAAGCTCCCAAGTTGCAAGTATATGCTCCTCTACTACAAGTGGATCCTCATGGCTTGTAAGATTTGAGGTCCATACTCGGGCTACTCATCTTGGTGAAAACTCTCAAAGTGATATGACCCTTCCTTCCAATTCTTACACCCTATTTTCTAACCCACACCTCATAACCTTTACCTCACTTCCTATCATTATTACCTTCCATCTACCTTTCATATCCCCTATCTTAACTTCCTCCACTTTCCTACATCCTATCCTAAACCTTAACCTCATACACACTTACTTTTACTTCACCTACCTAACCCTATTCCATCCTTCACATCCTTAATTTATCTCCCCCCATTCACTTTCCTACCTTCCAAACCCCTAACGTATCCTAACTTACTCTTTCACTGTTACATCCTTCATCACTTACCTCCCTATCTTACCTCCCCGTCTTATCATCTTTCACCATTTTATACCACCTTCCTAACAGTACACTTATGCTCCCTTCCAAAGCACCGACAAAAAATAGCACTCGATCACTACACAGTGCTCTGACGGTTCTGTAGCTGGGATATCACCTCAATTTGTACATATTCATCTCAATTTGAGTAGTAGCAGATCTCAGAGGATAGAGCAGTGAAGGAAAACTATAGTAGTAGTTGCCCACAGGATCACGAGATGGATCTATCAACGAGGCTTCTTTCTTTGTTACCTTTGTCGGACGAAGGGAAGCAGTGAGGAACAACTAACACCTCTTCTTGCAGGGGTTCCCCATTCCAGATGGAGGCTCAACTTCACTTCTTCAGATTCCAAGATAACCTTCATTCAATGTGCGGTGTCGCCCAAAAAAACCATTGTTATATATGAAAAATATATCCCTGTCCAACATTCTCAAAGATGAAATGTACGTTGGTTTCTCTGTAGCTACCGGGGTCATTTATGAAGAGAATTACATCATGGCGTGGAGCTTTACTACAAATGGAACCACCTCATCCCTGAATACATCTATTCTTCCATTCCTTATGCACAGAAAATCCAAGAGCTCAAACACTAGACTTATAGTTGGCATAAGCACAACTTGCGTCATCCTCATTCTCCTCGTAGTGGTAGGAGCATTGCTTGGCCGGTTGAAGAGAAACTAGTACAGAGATATCATCAAAGAATGGGAAGAGGAGTATTGGCCTCACAAGTTTAAGTATAAAGAACTACATATTGCTACTAAGGGCTTCAGAGATGAAGAACTTTTGGTATCTAGAGGCTTCAGCCAAGTCTACAGAGGATTTCTTCCCACAAATGGAATCTAGGTAGCGGTGAAATGTATTCTGAGAGAAACAGATGATGGGGTTAAGGAATTCATAGAAAAGATCTCGAGACTTGGTTGCCTTCAGCATCAAAATCTTCTACAGGTCAGAGGGTTGGTCGCTTCTACAGTCATGTCTGTGAGAACAATGATAAATGGAGAGAGGGGTTATGTCGGGGCCCTTACTATTGTATGCCTCTACTATTCTATGGTGGAAGAAGATCTATTCCATCTGATTTTTTTTTGGTTGGAGGATCAATCCACAATTGTTACGCTCCATCTTGGGGAAGAGGGATTGAATCCGATCCAAAGGATGGAGGTAGTTCACCCCCGGTTGAGCAAGTTAGGTTCTGAACAATTCAATTAAAGGGAGGGAGGCTCTTAGGGAACCCTAACAAAACACAAAAACAAATTAAAAACATAAAAAAATTCCTACCATAATGAAACTGCAGGAAAGTTTCCCGTCGCCTAGTATCCTAGTATAGCTGCTCCTCCAGCACCACTTCATTCCACGGCTAGTTCCCTACAGAGGCGGGAGGAAGAGGCAGGATGAAGTAATGGTAGAGGTCGACGAATGAAAACGCGAGATTTATGAAATGACTTGGTCTTTTCCTTTTTTTTTGAAGTAATGCATGCGGTCGTCGGATTTTCGACGAACACGAGCACTTTTTCTAAAAAAACCAAAATGTCATTGCCAATTCCTTCTCCGTCGAAACCAAATGTTGCATTGTCATCATAATTCCAATGAAATCGGGCATTTTCAAAAAAAAAATCAAATTTGATCACAATATACTTTCTCTGTCGGAAACCTCCGTCAGAATTTTAGGCCAAATGTATTAGTGATGGCTTTAAACTACTTCTACAACACCTTCAAAAATGATAATAGGGCTAGGAATTTGCTTCTGGAGGACCAACTTCTACACTGCCTTGGATGAGGCTAATAATGCACTAATCATGGCCCTAGTCACTAATGAGGAGGTTAGAAGTGTTGTTTTCTCTATGGGTGCATACAAAGCCCCAGGCCTAGATGGTTTCCCCCAACTTTCTTCTAGGAGTTTTGGGACATTGTGAGCTTTCATGTGATCATACTTGCTAAGGACTTCTTTAGAATGAGTAAGACACTCAAAAAATTCAATAACTTTTATATTGCTCTGGTTCCAAAAATTTAAGATCCCTCAAGGCTAACTAACTTCAGACCCATCAGTCTATGCAACATTATTTACAATTTTTTCTATAATTCTATTTAATATAATCAAGCCTTTCGTGGATGGGTTCATCAATTGCAACCAGAAAGGATTCATTCCAAGAAGACAAATTCTTGATGTGGTGGTCACTACTCATGAAATTATCCATTATGTGGATAGGTGCTTCCTACTAGGAATGGTCCTTAACCTTGACATTGACAAGTCTTATGACAAATTTAACTAGAACTTTCTCTTTAAAGCCCTTTTGAAGATGGGGTTTGGGAATAAGCTAACTAATTTAATCAAGGAGTGTGTTACTACTGTAAAATATGAAGTGTTGGTTAATGGTATTCCAAGGGAATCTTTTGAAGCTACTAGAGGTATTTAGAAAGGGGACCCCTTATCTCCCTACCTATTCATCATTCTGGTGGAGGTTCTAGCAATAAATTTCCTAAATTTTATTAGAAATGGTAGACTCCAAGGGGTTAATCCTATTTATTCTCCACCGCCGATTGTCTTGCAATAGTTTTTTGATGATACCATCCTATTTGGGGTTGCTTTTGTGGTAGAGGCAAGGGAGTGGAAGAACTTTTTTAATTAGTTTGTCGAAGCCCTAAGGCAGTACATTAAGTACAATAAAAGTAGTATTTATTTTTTCAACACTCCAATGAAGCTTCAGGACAAAATTAGGGCTATTCTTGGTTGTCAGAGTGTTGTCCTCTTGGGGGTCTACTTAGGGTTACCCCTCACGATTAAGGAGGTCTCCAATACCTTCTAGAATATGATCTTAGAAAGAATACAAAGAAATATTTTTGGTTCGAAGGGAAAGCTACCAAGAAGTATGGGGAAAATTCAATTACTTGCAGCCTCCCTTCAAGGCATCCCAATCTACTTCCTCTTTCTATTTAAGATTTTGGGTTCCATGGAAGAAAATATTGAAAGAATTTAGAAGAATTTCTTACTGACAAGCATGGAGGGAAAGAAGAGAATGTCCCTAGTTAGTTGGGACAATATTTTTTTCACCAAATATATTGGGGGCCTAGGTATTAGGAAATTTCCTTTGCTTAACAGCGAAATTATGGTAAAAATTGGATGGAAAGTGGCCCAAAATAAAGCTGATTGGTGCAAAATAATGTGTTTCAAATATCTTAATCAAGAGAAGTTTGGTATAACTTTTTTAATTCAAGGTCTCCCTAGTGGCTCTAAGATTTGGAACTGTAGTCACATAAATCTGTCCATTTTAATTAAATGAATATTTCATATTTATTTGATTAAAAATCCACTAGCCATAAGTTAATTAAATTAATATTTAATTAATTCATCTTCAATCATTCTCCTATTAATTAAATAAATTATTCAATTTATTTTAATTAATTCATTAAACCAAATTCACACTTAATTAAATGAATAAATCCTATTTATTTAATTTAATCCTCTTTCCTCTTTCAAATAAATTAAATAAAACATTTATTTAAAATCATAAATCTCCCCCACTTGCATTTTCCTACAAATGTAAGTTACAACCACAAGTTGAAATAAATTAATTTTATTTTAATTAAAATCCTATTTTCCCTCACCCACCAAATCCACTTGCACTCCTAAATTCTTCTAGAACCTATCTAATCCTAATCAATTAGCCTAATCTATCCCCTAATTATTGTCACATTCCTAAGCAACTTGGAGTCACTTCTCAAAGACTTCAAATTCTTTGAAAAGCATTTAATGCTTTGTGTGTTCAACAATTTAACCTCTAAAGTCTTCCAAACCACTTATGGCTCTTACATGACCATTTATGGTTAGCCCCTAACTCAACCCTCATGTGACTCATGTGTCTCCTCAAGCATTTATTGCTTTGACCATGGTTATCTCTTTTACCTTTGCACAAGAGTTTATCCATTGGATAAAGGCTTTATTCTTTAAATAAAGAATTTATTCACTCAACCCAACCTTGACCTTAACTCCCAAGTTAACTCTCAGGTCATGTCAAGCATTTAATGCATATTCCCTCTCCTCTCAACCTATCTCATATTGACACTTGTCATCCTGAGATTGGGTTGAAAGTCCTCACATGGATTGAATATCATTCAATCCCGACCCTTGTTAAGATTACTCCATCTCAACCATCCATTGCTCCATTTTTCCTATAAATAGAGCCCATTTCTTCATAATCTAGATCTTGAAAACTTGTATGTATTTAATCTATAGTGAATTTTAGAAAGAGAATTTAGCATAAATCACATATATTGTCATTTTGGACTAAAATAAATCTTAGTTCATTTCATAATATGTTTAATTAGTTTGTTTTACACTTGCATAGCATAGTTAATCATCTACAATCTTGAACCTCCATAAGCATCCATAGTACAAGAAGTTGTTGAGAGCTACACTAATTTGGAACTTGGAGAGGAGAGGAACAAAGGAGAAGGAGCTAAGAGCATGTTAGAAGGCATTTGGAGATGCCTTGTGATATTTATTTCCCTAGTTAAATACTTTAGCATGTTTTTAGTGTCTCTTTTGATATGCCTGCTTAGATTAGTTTTTGGTTGAATAACACTAACTTTGATCCTTGTTTATTATTATTTTTGTGTGTTATACGACCACAGGCTTTAGTTTAACACTTCTCCATTTTGCAGAGCATCATTTGGTGAACTCGACGTAAATCCAACACCCAACAATTTTTTTTTTTACAAAAACTAACTTTTGATTGTTTAGCATGACACACAGGTCACGCTTTGGTGCTTTTGCTCGCGCTTTAGTGCTATTGCAATTTGATAATCTAGTGCTATTGTATTTATAATAGCATTATTGTCTCAAATTTGGCGCTACTGTCCATATATTAGTGCTTTTGAGTCTTAAGTAGCGCGTTTGTCCATGTTTTAGCGCACTTGTTTTTGCTGTTAAAATTTTTTGTTTAGCGCTTTTATCGTCATTTTAGCACGTTTGTGTTAAGTAGCACTTCTGTTTGCACATAGAGTAGTGCTATTATAATAGAACGTTGTAAAAAAGGCCATGTAATCAATAAAATAATTTTTCTTAGGCTTGTGGAAGCGCACCATATGGTCGGATTTTACTAACTTTTTGCTTCATGTGCAGGTTTTAAAATAACCCCGTTTATTACTTAAAATCAAAAACTTTCATTTGGTCCTCTAAAAACTCAACAACACAAATTTCATTCCTTGCAAGTTAGGATCCATTTTGTTTTGGTGCTCTAAAACTCAACAAACAAACTTTATTTCTTGCAAGTTAGGAGTAACTTTTATTTGGTGCTTAAAACAAGACAAGACAAATCTCATTTCTTGCATCAAATTAAAAAAAAAAATCACAATCCACACTTCAATTTTGGGGCAAATAAAAAGAACAATCAACTTGTCTCATTTTTTACAAAATGATTTTACTTCATGCAAACGTGTTTTTCATTAAGTTGACCAGGATTTCAAATTCTAGTTTACTCAATATTTTGCCTTTGAAGTTAAAAAAAACATCATGGTTGTTAGAGCAACATCTCCAATTAGATAGAACATCATTGCAATGACAAGTTAAAAAGAACAAGTGTATTTTTTGTTTGGAACACTTGTGCAATAGAGTTGGTCGAGTGGTCCTACTTCTAACACACACTATCCTCTCCCTTGGCTTTCGTGCTCCTAGGTGCAAGAGAAAAGTGTTAGTAACACTCAAGTTTTATCGTTTTAAGAGAGGCCTACCAAGAGACACATCACTCTTAGGAATGACCTCGCGCGGTAAATCCTTCGAGCCACTATAGAAATCAGGTGAGAGCGAAAGTTGTAGCCTTGGGTATAGTTGTTCCTACAGTGTAACTTGCCGAAAGGACAAATGGGCCCCACCACAAGTTACAAGGCTCTTAAGTGAGTCACTACAGAATGAACTTATGTCCAAAAATATCGAACATTACTAAACACCTTTAAGTAGTAGCCCACCCATTCTATTGATTGAGGATATTTGTGATAAATTCAGTGCAAGAGCATAGATGGTTTTGCTCCCAAGGTACTCACCATACATATTTCCTTGAGTAGAAACATATCTTTTTGAAAGGTTACTTGTAGCCCGATAAAAGTGGTGACTCCCCCATCATAGGGATCATCTATTTGTTATGCTCATGCAAGACTTAGTATATCACATCCTTACTTGCCATGACGGGATTCATAAGGTATGTAGTACCAAAGTTGAAGAAATATCAAGATGTGGGTTGGAATTATCACAACTGGCCATTTGACCTTAGGGATAAAAAAGTGTTTGAAGTGTTTTTGTTTTGAGTCAAGACCAATGCAAATTGAGCCGACTTCAAGCTTTGGGAAACACCTAAAATACATTTGAAGGAAAGGGTCATAAAAAGTTCAAAAGGTTGGGTTGATCTAGACCCATACTTACTTGTGCCTTTTGAGGCAACATTCTTGTGTTTGTGTGCTTGCTTTGTTTTCTTGTCAAATAAACATCATAAAGAAATCCAAAAACCAAAACAAAGTATTCATCCAATACAAACATTTTTCAAAAACAAAAGATCAAAAACCAAGAGCAACAACTAAAAGTATCAAAATATATGACCATTCTTCACATCTTGAAAAAGAAGAATCTTCATCAAAGCATCAACTTGAAGAAAAGACCATTGATCTCAAAGACTCTTATCAAAAGGAGGAAATTCTTCTATCTTAATAGACAAATCTTTGTCTCTCATAGAACTTTCTTACATCACATGCATCTTTACCTTCAAGGGAAATCAAACGAATTTGATCCAGAGTCATTAAACCACAGAGCTTTTACACAATATCAAGCTTTGAGTTATCACAAAAACAAAGGAGGCAAAATCAATCCTGAATTCTTTCCAGACATTTGCATCACATATAACGTAGCTCAGGAAGAACCACCAACTCCCAGAAGAGAAGAAGAAGAATTTGTCCCATATGTGACACAAAGCTTTTATTGAAGTTCACATTTCATCCATTATCACATCCATCTCTCATCAACTCCATTCCAACTCTCAAAACACCCAAAGGTTTTTGTCCCAAGTTCTATTTTCAAAATTGCTTGAATCAAACACAAACAAATCACTTTTAGATTGTCTCTACATTTAGGATAAACTCATCCTAAGAGGCATTTATATGCAGGTTAAAACTAGTCTATGAGTGCATCCTCTCATTACTAGGTAGTTGAGTCTGTAAAACATCTCAGATCTCTCTAAACCTTATCACATTAAACTTTGTCAATCCAACACAACAAACAATTCAAGAAAGAACTTTGGTACCATCTACCTTTAGTGCTAGAGATTCATATGCAAAACACTTCACCAAACATCAATCTTTCATTTCATCACCAACTCATCATCATTTTCATCAAACTTCAACAAAAACTTGTAAACAAAATGGCTCATACCAGATCTAGGTCTAGACAATAAGAAATTGAAGAGGAAGAGGAGGAAAATATCAATGAATTCCAAGAAGCCCTTGGAGGAAACATAAATGATGAAAATCCAAGTACTCCTACTCCTACAACAATAGAAAGGGTACAACATAACCCTCTCTTTAATAGAATTTTTGATGAAACACTCAAGAGAAAGGAGGATGCTCACTTTTTAAGACTTGCCCAAGAGGGGGATAAACTACCCTCTGACTTTGACATTGCACAACTAAGACAGGCATCAGAATGCCAAAGTCATAATGAGGATGAAAGAGGTCAAGAACACATCAGATACAACCTTCATCAAGGTTATCCCCCACCTCCTCCTCCTCCTCATGACATAGAAATGTTGCGACAACAAGTTGAGAATATCTCCCAACAACTTCATAGTGGTGTAAAAACCAATCAATTTTCACTCAATGACATTTGTCCCTATCCCTTTGATAGGAATCTTCATATGCCACCCTTTCTGCGAGGGTTTGAAACACCCAAGTTTGAAAAGTATAGAGGAAAGGGAGATCCTCGTGATCAAGTTAGAGAATTCCATTCAGCTTGCCTCGAAGTGGCATACGAGGACACATACCTAATGCGCCTTTTTCCCCAAAGCTTGGAGGGAACAACCACATCATGGTTTTCCCGATTACCAGTTAGCATTAGGACATTTGAAGAACTCATCCAGAAATTCTTGGCACATTACTCACACAACATTGAACGTGATATCACAATGGCTGATCTATGTAACACTAAACAAAAACCAGGTGAGCTATTTTTCAGTCTTTCTGCAATGATGGCGTCAAATGTCTAGCAGACGTTCTCTTCAGTTACCTAAACAAGAACTAGTGGAAATATTTATTTCCAACTTAAATGACGAAATGGAATTTCACCTAGACATCAAAGACATAGACTCTTTCAATGACATGATCACCAAAGGCTTAAAATGTGAGCGAGCTCTCATCAAAAAAGGGCTTATCAAGATATATAATGAGCCAAAAGATGGCCCTCACCTATGCTTCAATAGTGACAAGCCTAACTTCTAGAACAAAAACAAAAATGTCGTCAACGATGGGGTTATGGATGCAAGAACTATCAAAATTGCACAACCTGTGGTTCAATTTGTAGGATAGAACCCCCCACCCAAGACTAACATAGTTGCTCCTCCAAATCAAGGCCACAACACATCTCAAGAGGAACCCAGACAACATCAACAAAATTTTAAACCAAAACAAACATACACTCCCTTAGGGGAACCCATCAAAATAGTGTTACGTCAGTTGGTTTCTTAAAATCTGGTGACCTTTCCCAAAACATAAAATTATGAACCTCAAGTCAAGCCTTCATGGTGGAGGGATACTGAATATTGTGATTTCCATCAAGGGAAAGGACATAAGAGAAGAAATTGTCACAGATTGAAATATCTTATTCAGGATCTTATTGACCAAGGTGAAATCGAAATCAAAGGACATGACCCAAAGACGACAAACAATGATCATCTCATGTTTAAAAATCCACTTCCATCATAAGATCAAAGGGGTCCTTCCACTTTAGGGCGAAACACAGATACCACCAATTATATGTAAGCCACATATAATTACACTATGAATCTCCTATATGATGCCAGTGAACATATTGCAACTATAACCATCAAAAATCCCAGCTCCACTTGCAATGTTGTTACACATCATGGCAAGATTACCATAAAAGCAACTCCACAAGGCACCCCATCTATCCCAAAGCAGTATAACCTTGTGGACCAATTAGACAAAATGCTTGCACTAATATCTATCTTAGAGCTATTGCACCTATCTCCATCCCATAAAACAATCTTGGATCAAGCTCTCCAAGAGGCGTCAGTCCCTACAAACCTAAATACAGATCAGTTCCAAGCCATGGTTGGAAATCTAAGGTCATCACCTTGTCTCACTTTCTCTGAAAGTGACAACTCCTCCTTCCAACAACCTCATAACGCCTCACTCCACATTGAAGGGTTTATCAACCAACATAGGATCTAGCCAGTCTTGATTGATAATGGAGCAGGCTTAAATATATGTACTCTATAATTAGTCACAGCTTTGGGATATGCAATTGAATCAGTGGATCCCCCACAAGAAGATCACAATCAAAGCCTATGATGATGCAGAGCGTTCATCCAAAGGAGCAGTTGTGCTCCCAATCTGAGTAGGCACTATGGTGAAACACATCATCTATCAAGTTCTGGACCTTCCTCTGCCATACAATTTATTATTAGGAAGACCTTGGATACATGCCATGCAAGTCGTCCCCTCCACCTACCATCAATGTATCAAGTTATCGCATAATCTTGTAGAAATCACAATCCTGGGCGATGCAAACCCCTTTGCATATTGCCATAATATAAGTCATCAACCAGATTACCATTCCCAACAATAGAGAAGCCATCTCATCCACATCATATGTAAATCTAGCCTCTCTTTCCAGTTCAAACACCACTATACCCAAGCAAGAGAAGCTCAAGATAAAAATAGCAGAGGAAGGTCCTAGGGAATACAATTTGAGCCAACTATTTTGTGTTGGACAAATGCCTACTTCTCCTAGGACACATGGTAAACCTCAATGGCTACTTCAACAACCACTGATCAAGCCAACATGTACTTTGACGTCATTCATCCTTGGAAAGAGTCAAGAAGAAGAGACCAGAGATGAAGGATCTATAAAGATCCCATCATCGCAGGCATCCCACAAGCTAAGCTTCCCACAGATCAGTATGACAAAGACCTTCTCATTATGCAAAGAATGGGTTATGATGGTCAGAGTGCTTTGGGACCTTGCAAGCAAGGAATACATGAACCGCTACAGCCAGAATTAAAGCCCAAGGATAATACAGGCTTAGGTTTTCAAAAGGAGATCCTTCCTAAGATCAGATTCAAAGGAAAACTCAACCAACCTCTATATTAGCCTAATACAAAGAGGTCACCTTTGATTATAAAAGCAACATCAAACACCTTAGCAACTTCTCCATTGAGGCTAAAAATCCCAGAAAAACCATCTGCAACACCAATCATCCCACCAATCAAACTAGTAACCCCATCAACAACAATGATAACATCAATAGCACCATTCGCAACAACAACGGTATCAGAACCCACAACAGTATCAACAACACTGGCGATTCCAGTAGAAGCAACAAAGTCAACACTACCGATACTCCCCGTATCAAATTCGTTGATCCCCATAATCCTTCCTGCAACACCAATCATTTCACCTCCAAAGGTACATCAACCAATCACACCTATAGTGTTTAACTCAAAGGATATCCCAGTATGGTACAGTAACTGGTTACTAGAAAGTGACTCAGAAACTAACTCACATGAGTGGGAATTCAATTCCATACAACTTAATACTTCAGATGAGGAAGACACATCACCACCTCCACCTTGCAAAGATATCCCTGTTTATGGAGAAGCACAGATAAAGACCTCTTGGGTTCCTAAGTTGGAAACTTCTTCCACAGACCCTACGTCACATCCTACGCCTGATTCTGACAGGGAGAGTACCATCAATGACCTTCACCACAACGTCTTAACCCTCACTGACACATCTAACAAAATTAACCTAGTCGATGAAGTAATGCCTATTATCCATCATGAACTCATCGAATGGAACCAACCTAATCCCCCATGTCTTGACCATTTCCAAAATGATGAGGTGATCATTGAATTTTTGGAACTACGAGATAACATACCAAGTGGGGATCACAAAGCTAGATTCACCATAGAACTTAATAGCGCAACATACTTTGGGGTGGATGCCAAACCTTTCAGCTACAAAAATATAACAATCAAACATGGATCTTCTAGTGAAAACCACACTGTGGCACTGTTTGATCTCACAAAAGTAAAAAGAAAGAGCGTATCCAATTGTGAAAACCTCTCTAAGGCACCTGAGGATGAAAGGTTTGACATTCTTCCTTCTAGTACACAATAGGAACGATCGACAATTATCATTGAGGAAACAAAAGAATACAATGTGGGGACTCCTGAAACTCCTCACCACATACATCTGGCATCTCTTTTAACTCAAGAGGAACAACCTAAGTTTGTAGAGTTCTTCCAAAAATGTCAGATGAACTTTGCATGGTCATACACAAACATGCCTGGGCTTGATCCTTATTTAGTCATGCATCACCTCACCATAGCTGAAGGAGCCAAACCTGTCAAGAAGAAGCTTCGCAAGATGCATCCTCAGATTGTAGTACTAGTCAAAGCAGAACTTAAGAAACTCCTAGATGTTGGTTTTATCAGACCAATTGACTATGCAGATTGTATATCCAATATTGTGCCTATCGGAAAACCAAATGGGGGCATTCGTATCTGTACTGACTTCAGAGATCTTAACAAGGCATGTCTTAAAGATGACTTCCCCCTACCAAACATCGACATAATAGTGGAACTAACAACAGGACATAACATGCTTTCACTCATGGATGGCTTTTCAAGGTATAATCAGATAAAGATCGCACCAGAGGATCAACACAAGATAGCCTTCACATGTCAATGGGGAACATACTGTTGGAATGTAATGCCTTTCGATCTAAAGAATGTAGGAGCGACCTATCAAAGAGAAATGACCACCATTTTTCATGACATGATGCATACCATAATGGAAGATTATGTTGATGACTTATTGGCTAAATCACTAACAAGAGAAGGTCATCTAGAAATATTAGAGAAAATCTTTGATAGATTGGAACAATATTATGTTCGACTCAACCCAAAGAAATGTGTCTTTGGAGTAACCTCAGGGAAGCTTCTAGGATACATTGTCTCAAGCAAAGGCATTGAGGTCGATCCCGCAAAAGTCAAAGCAATCATGGACATGCCACCACTAGAGAACATTAGTTAGTTAAGGACATTACAAGGGTGCTTACAATCCATCCAAAGATTCATTGCACAACTGGCAGATAAGTGTCACCCATTTACACACCTTTTGCACAAAAACATCCACTTTTAGTGGGATGCTAGATGCCAGCAAGCATTCCAGATGCTTAAAGATTATCTCATGAATACACCATTGTTGATCCCACCAGATCTGAGTAGACCTCTATTACTCTATATTTTAGCAACAAGTACAACATTGGGTGTACTATTGGCACATCATAATGCAGAAGGGAAAGAGTATTTTGTTTACTACATCTCTCGGACACTGGTTGGCTATGAACTCAATTACATACCTATTGAGTGAGCTTGCCTAGCAGTAATCTTGGTAGCCACTAAATTGAGGCACTATCTGTTGACACATAAAGTACAGTTAATTGCAAAGATTGATCCACTCAAGTACTTACTCAACAAAGCAGCATTGACAGGCCGCTTGGCCAAGTGGGTGATGATTCTAAGTGAATTTGACATCAAGTATGTGGACCGTAAAGCTATCAAAGGACAAGTCATTGTATATCAGTTGGCTGATGCACCACTCATAGGTGGTCATCCTCTCATTTCCAATTTTTCAGATGAAGAGATATTCATGATGACAGCAACACAACCATGGAAACTATACTTTCATGGTTCATACACTAGGCATGGCTTGGGGGTAGGCATTTTGTTTATCACACCTCAAGGTGACAACATCCCGAAGTCTTACAGACTCACATTTTCATGTACAAACAACATAGCTAAGTATGAGGCCTTGACCACAGGACTCAGGCTAGCCATACAATGGAAGTTACAGGAACTACAAGTATATGGCGACTCCCAACTGGTCATTTGGCAAGCAACAATTGAATATTAGACCAAGGATGATAAACTCATGCTATAAAAACAAATGGCGGACAAATTAAAAACATCATTCACTACTATCACCTTTGAGAAGATACCCAGAGATCATAATTGAGCTGCTGACGCTATGGCTACCATTGCATCTCTCCTAGATCTTCCATAAAATTCAACACGCAACAAGCTCTTGGTCGAACAGCTTTGGATTCCCGCTTATGATATCCCCAAATCCAAGATGATATGTCACCTTGTCAGTTTCGAATCCCCATGGTATGGTGAGTTCTACACCTACCTCCATGATCACACACTTCCTCCTAACCAATTGAATAACCAATGTAAAATCTTCATTCGCCAAACCGCTTGATATACCATTATTGTTGAAACCCCATACCAACGCAGTCTTGATGGTACTCTCCTTCGATGTCTGGAACAAGATGAGATAACAAAGGCCTTGGAAGAGGTACATGAAGGAATTTGTGGAACTCATGCAAGCGGTCTGTCACTAGCCAAGAAACTCCTGCACACTGGATACTATTGGCCATCCATAGAAAAAGACTCCTACTACTTTGTCAGAAAGTGAAAGAAATGCCAAGTTCATGGAGACCTGATACATGCACCAGCACAAGAACTGCAACCAATCACAACATCATGGCCTTTTTGTCAATGGGGCTTTGATCTTGTGGGTAAAATCCATCCATCTTCATCCAACAGCCACAAATTTATTATTACCACCACCGAATACTTCACAAAGTGGATCGAGGTTGTTCCGCTTACCCAAGTCACTAGCAAGCAGATCACCTCATTCATCCTTAATTACATCATCTGCCGGTATGGTGTACCCATGTCCATCATCATAGATAACAGACTTCCATTCAAAAATCAGGATGTTCGTGAGCTCTATGAGAAGTTTCACATCCAACACTGCTTTTCCACTCCCTATTACCCATAAGGCAATGGTCAGGCTGAAGCATCAAACAAGACCATATTAAGAAACCTCAAGAAGACAGTCAATGATGCTGATCATGATTGGCACATTCAATTGAATCCAACACTATGGGCATATCGAACTAGCATTCGAACCCCTACAGGAGCAACTCCCTACTCACTGGTCTATGGTGCATAAGCTATCCTTCTTATTAAGGTTGAGATACCATCTCTACGGGTTTCCTTGCATAATCTTATAGATGACGAAGCCTATAGAGTATCACGTCTTCAAGACTTAGAGCTACTTGATGAGAAGCGACAAGCTATATACAATCACCTCAAGGCCTATCAGCAGCGTATGAGCAGAAGCTATAATCATCGGGTTAGACCTCATACACTCGAGGTAGGTGATCTTGTTCTTCGAGAAAATCCTCTTAACCAACCCAACCAAGAACATTAGGGAAAGTTTGAATCAAATTGGCTGGGTCCATATGTTATTATTGTTGTATTTGTGTCTGGGGCATATCAGTTAGCTACTTCAGAAGGAGAACCGCTAGCAGATCCGATCAACAGCATGCACCTCAAATGGTTTTATACATAATCTGCATAGAGCATCAGGCTCCCATACATACCAACAAAACACCAAAAACATTCAGATAAATGACCTAAAGAAAATACCAAAAACAGGTGCCAATCATAAAGACTATGGCTCCATTATCTTTCAGACTTGTTGAGATCACACTCACTACATCCACTCATCCATCTATCTGAACCATGGCTTGTTATTTAATCTGGAATCAAGGATAGTACTTCATTGGGCTTGCATCCCACTTTTTCAAAGTTAGGCCTAAACTGGGGGCAATGCCCTTAACCTATTTGATGGAAGTGGATTATGCATTATTTGTGATTCATTTGGTTCTTCATTCAAAACTCTCTCAAAATACCAAAAACATTGGAAACTTATCTCACAAAATCCAAAAACATTCAAAACTATCTCACAAAATAAAAATAAAATGATAAAACATCAAAAATCAAAACACATGGCAACGCCCTGTACATACATTTTTCAAAGTAGATACCAAACAAACAATGTGAAAATCTCCAAACGATGACCACTTATCACATCGACCAAACAATCAACATCAAACACGCAAACTTTCTAAACAAGGATGCATCCTTCCTTACCAAAACAAGGACAAGATGACATTTTCTTTGGCAAGAAAATTTTGTTTAAGCTATCAAGTACTTGGTTGATTTGTAGGTTATTCATTCATTTATATATATCTGGTTCCTACAACATTGTTTGTGTATCTTCTGTGATTTATTCTGATAAAGTAGTGGGGCATGTCCTAATGGTGTCTACGTGGGAAGTTCACTAAGCTACATGATCTTATGCAAAATATAGTCATAGATCACTATAGCATATAGCTCGACCATATGAGCATGAACCATTATCGAGGGTCCATATTCTTTTATTCTTTATATATGTTGTTTGCTTGCAGGTACCATGCTCCATCCTTGGTTCCTACTGCCTCATCCAAACTCGATATTGGTTTATCTCTGACTACGGTATAAACTTGTCTCAAGATATGATCAACAAAAGATCAAGGAGGATGTTCCAAGTCATGCATGAAAGTAGATAATCCTTGTCTATTTCGCAAGCAATACTCAGGTCAACTTGATCCATTATATCAAATTACTTGTATTAACTTGCTATATCAAAATTCATGTAAGGAA
This sequence comes from Cryptomeria japonica, assembly GCF_030272615.1. Lineage (NCBI taxonomy): Eukaryota > Viridiplantae > Streptophyta > Pinopsida > Cupressales > Cupressaceae > Cryptomeria > Cryptomeria japonica. The sequence continues at coordinate 477,537,742 of NC_081412.1, forward strand.
TACTCAGGTCATCTTGAATCATTATGTCAAGTTTCTTGTATTTTCTTACAACATTTTAAAGCTCAATGATGAAAAATAAAGCACTATCGATCGTCATTTCATCTCATCTGTATATATTGCATTCCGTTGCATTCCACCCCTCCATACATTTATAATAGTTGCATATCATGCATACATAATAATAACAATGCATATTCTATTTTTCCTCTTCTTCCATAGGAATGAGTTATAGGTTCTCCATTTCTTCTATATAAAGTCAAGCCCCCCCACCCTCCCCATCTCGATAATCAACATCACATACCCTACATCGTGCCTCATCAAATCAATCAAGCCACGTTCATCACCATCCATCTCTAAATAGGAGGGGTTATGTTTCCTATCCTAAGCCATCCTATAAGCCAAGCAAGTTACTCTATCTACATAGGTACATCGACTCACACACACCTAGATTCTCAATAGATACTTTGATCAAGTATCTTCGGGTCTCAATAGGTAATAGATCATGGTAAATCTAGACTACATCAGGCCTTTATCATAATGACCTAGTCTCAACGGGGCTGCCATGATTCTCCAAAACCATCCATCCCACGCCCACACTATCAATTGATCCACCAATCAAACACAATCACAATAGACGATTACATGAATTGTCTATGTCTCAATGACTATTTTGCTTCATATACCTTGACTTCATTGAGCAATTATATCAATTGTCTAAGTCACATCAGGTCACTTTGATTCACTTACTCAGACTTTATCTTGTCCAAGTGACCAACTGACATCAACTATCACGCTCTGACTTGACCTGGGCAATTAAACCGATTGCACCAGATTGTCCAACCAATTTTGATCAATTGTATAGCATCAATCCAAACCACACACTACATCTACTCTGTATCTTTTGCATGACCTAAGGGTACTCACTGGCTTGTTGTTTCTCCATTTCACTCTATTTTCTCCCATTTCTTCATTTTATCTCCGATTTCTTCTATTTTTCACCAGTATTTCTAACTTCTTTTCTTCTACCACCTTGCCAATTTTCATTCTTTTTCGAGAGATCGCCCAATTTTTTGAAATTTTTTGGCCCATCTCTCAAGGGGGCATACCACTCATTAAATTAACATTTTATGGGGCATATTTCTTCACACCTGTTTTTCTTTCTTTGAAACAACGCGATAAACTGCACTGTCTCAAAGAGGGGCAAATGTAGTCACATAAATCTGTCCATTTTAATTAAATGAATATTTCTCATTTCTTTGATTAAAAATCCACTAGCCATCAGTTAATTAAATTAATATTTAATTAATTCATCTTCAATCATTCTCCTATTAATTAAATAAATTATTAAATTTATTTTAATTCATTCATTAAACCAAATTCACACTCAATTAAATGAATAAATCCTATTTATTTAATTTAATCCTCTTTCCTCTTTTAAATAAATTAAATAAAACATTTATTTAAAATCATAAACCCCCCCCACTTGCATTTTCCTACAAATGCAAGTTGCAACCACAAGTTGAAATAAATTAATTTTATTTTAATTAAAATCATATTTTCCCTCACCCACCAAATCCACTTGCACTCCTAAATTCTTCTAGAAACTATCTAATCCTAATCAATGAGCCTAGTCCATCCCCTAATTATTGTCACATTCCTAAGCAACTTGGAGTCACTTCTCAAAGACTTCAAAGTCTTTGAAAAGCATTTAATGCTTTGTGTGTTCAACAATTTAACCTCTAAAGTCTTCCAAACCACTTATGGCTCTTACATGACCATTTATGGTTAACCCCTAACTCAACCCTCATGTGATTCATGTGTCTTCTCAAGCATTTATTGCTTTGACCATGGTTATCTCTTTTACCTTTGCACAAGAGTTTATCCATTGGATAAAGGCTTTATTCTTTAAATAAAGAATTTATTCACTCAACCCAACCTTGACCTTAACTCCCAAGTTAACTCTCAGGTCATGTCAAGCATTTAATGCTTATTCCCTCTCCTCTCAACCTATCTCATATTGACACTTGTCATCCTGGTATTGGGTTGAAATTCCTCACATGGATTGAATATCATTTAATCCTGACCCTTGTTGAGATTACTCAATCTCAACCATCCATTGCTCCATTTTCCCTATAAATAGAGCCCATTTCTTCATAATCCAGATCCTGAAAACTTGTATGCATTTAATCTATAGTGAATTTTAGAGAGAGCATTTAGCATAAGTCACATATATTATCATTTTGGACTAAAATAAATCTTAGTTCATTTCATAATATGTCTAATTAGTTTGTTTTACACTTGCATAGCATAGTTAATCATCTACAATCTTGAACCTCCATAAGCATCCATAGTGCAAAAAGCTGATGAGAGCTACACTAATTTGGAACTTGGAGAGGAGGGGAACAAAAGAGAAGGAGCTAAGAGCATGTTAGAAGGCATTTGGAGATGCCTTGTGATATTTGTTTCCCTAGTTAAATACTTTAGCATGTTTTTAGTGTCTCTTTTGATATGCTGCTTAGATTAGTTTTTGGTTGAATAACACTAATTTTGATCCTCGTTTCTTATTGTTTTTGTGTGTTATATGGCCACATGCTATAGTCTAACACTTGTCCATTTTGTAGAGCATCAGGAACAATGTCCTCAAATGCATGAGCATCATCCAATTGAGTTTGCTATGGTTGATTGGGAAGAGGGACAATATCTATTTCTGGGAGGATACTTAGTTGGGTGACAAACCCTTAGTATTGCATAATTCTTTAAGTGTATATCTAGTATTGCTAAGGCCTTTTTTTAACACTAGGTTTTGGACAATATATCCCCTACTAATTATTGGAGGGATGCATCACAATATTGCCATAATCAACCTCTTCTACTACAAAGGGCTCAAGAGCTACCAAATTTCCTTAAACAATCCAAAATTCCCTTTTTCTAGAGAGAGGATAAATTCATATGGCAAATGAACACTATGGGTGAGTTCACAATTAAGTCTTCTTATCTTTCTCTACCAAAAGATAGCAGCCCCCCAGGGCATTGGAGAAAGGTTTGGAATCAACATCTAATCCCTAAGATCAATTTATTTTTGGCAGATTGCCCTTCTTAACAAGATCCTCTCCTAATAAAATCTCTCTAAAAGGAGGTTTTGATTTCTAAACCATTGTGTCCTATGCAAGAAAGAGGAAGAAATCTGTTCCCACCACCTACTTCATTGCACCTTCGCTTGAATTCTTTAGGTCTTGGTGCTACAAAAGCTAGACTTTTCTTGGGTTATGGATTGGGATCTTCATAAATTTGTTCTAGGTTGCCATGGTCCCTCTCATAATCCTCTAATTAAATTTTTATGGAGGTTAATCATGCCCCATCTTTGATAGAGCATTTGGAAAAAATAATGTGATTTTTAATGAAATCAAAAAATCCTATTGAAGTGGTGTTCAAGTCCTTCTCCAAAATCCACCTAGAAAACCTCTCTACCATTTCATACCCTTGCCCTCCCTTCCCCACTTCATTGCAAGATGATATAATTGCTTTGTATTGGGGCCTTCCTCCCTCCTATGCCAATATTGAAATTTCAAAAAGGTGGCTAAGAAGGAGAACTAAATGGAATCCACCTAAGCTGGGATGGTGCAAGTTGAACTTCGATGGAGATACGAGACAGTCTATAGGGGAGGCAGCTATGAGGGGAACTACAAGAATGAACATGAGGGATTTGGTGACAACTTATGTGGGGAATCTGAAGGTTAATACAAACAACCAAGTTGAAGGGATGGCTTTACTTTGGGGACTCAAAGTTTCCCTCTCAATTAGGTTAATGATTTTAGTCATTGAAGGTGACTCCAAGATTATAATTTATGCAACCATGGTGCTATGCAAGACTAACTGGTCGATTGAGGGGATAATCAAAGGAATTCATATGTTTCTTCTGGGGCATGAGCACTTTTAAATTGGGCATGTCTATAAGGAGGGTAATATGGTTGTGGATGATGGACTTGAGAACAACTGAGAGAGGGGGGGTGAATCAATGACACCAAAAATAAAACTACTTCAAACACTAACCAGTAGATGAACTTAGCAAGACTTTTAAACACAATGCATGCAATCCAAAATGATATAACAACATCCACAATAAGTAAAACATCCACCATAACACAAGTGTTTGTACGTGGAAAACCCAAATAGGTAAAAACCACGATGAGATGGAACTCACAAATTAACTATTTGCAGTAATAGATAACTGACCGGTTGAGGTCTACAAAGTGCTCTGCTAGGAGCAAATCTTGTTAGAGATCCCAAATCTTTATTAGAAGCTTATACCCTATGAAAGGTAGTACCTTGTTAGGAGTAACCTCGATGGAGGATTTCTGAATCCAAACTAATGGATCACCCTGTTAGAGGATTTGAACATTGAAGCTTGTTGGAGCTTACCCGGTTAAGGGATTTGAATTTTGTTGTGATTGTTAGAAAACAACGGGATTGGATTCATCTGTCTAAGTAGCACAATATTTGCTTGATCAGATCCTTCTAAACATATTCAACACTACTCTTTTGCATACTCTACAACTTAACTCTTTTGATTCTCTCACACAACATATCACTTTTACTCATATGAAATAATTCATTGTGATGTCAATATATAGACATTTAGATTTCATGTCGGCCTCAAGAAATCATAACACAATTATCTAGGTGTGGTGTATTTGGTCAAGTGATCATAACTCATCACAAAAATACTAACAAAAATTATCGCTGGGATAACTCATCACGATTTGTGATAACTCATCACACAATCAATGAATACCAATTGGAACAATAAATACTAGTTGGAGTTAAATATATGAACCTTTATCCTTGAATCTCCTGATATAATCTCTGCTTGATCTTCATGTTGATGTCGATTAATGTGTATCCACTAGTTGTCTTCTATGCATATACCGGTTGTCACAAAGTACCAGTTAGACATAAACCTCTTAGTATAGCTTCTAGCATACTGGTTGTAGTATAAACAACTTGAAGTTATACCGGTAGACAATATAAACATATGTGTGTGTATGTGTTTCATCATTGACAACATATGATGAATTCATTACAATCATCATCAAACCAACAATCTCCCCATTTGGCATTGATGGCAACACTTAGAAAATTTTATAGTAATACCGCTAAGTGTGCATACAAAACAAATTTACACATATACATACTCCCCCTTAATGCATACATTATACAAAATTTTCAAAAACACACATACATATTTCTACTCCCCCTTTGATAAAAATGCCGAATTGAAAAAGTCAAAAATATATATATAGAGAGAGAGAGAGAAGATTTGTATCAAAGTGTTCAACATATACAACAACAACTTAAAAAACTGAATCAAGATTCATGCATAAGCTAGTCTCATGAAGATATCATTAAAGTTCTTCTTCACCTATGATATGGAATTTGTCCATGTCTTTAGCACGTTCTCAGTGTACTCTATTGTAGACATAAGTTGTGTATGGAATTCTTCCATCGAATCTAGTGTATAGGTTTTTGGAGTTGCTAAGATAGTTTCTGCATTTGAGTAGGCTCTTTGTAGTATGTCCACTTGTGATGTGAGTAGACTCTTGAGTTCCTCTAGAGACCGAAGTCTCTTTGCCTTCTCATGATCATAAGTATCCAACTTGTTGTGAAAATCATCTACAGATTTGCTAAAAGCAAATATAGAGTCCTAAAGTGGGACATATGCATTGCATATCCTTTCTAGCTCTTGCTTTGTTTTTGTTTGTCTTTTTGTGATATCAAAATAACAGAATGAAACATTAGAGGTAGAAGCAAGATATTTTCCTCCTATTTCAATAGCTTTTCCCAATAAAGCTTTATTATGTGACAGAGCCATTTTACCAGTATCAATGTCCTTTGCAAGTTTCTCCCCATACTTCTTCTTGTGACTTTTCTCAGCATAGGTTTGTGCTGCTTCTTCAAGTAACTTGATTTGATTAGATGTGTCAGCAACCAACTGACCAAGTTTTCTAATAGGGGATGTCAGATGTGTTGTAGAAGTTTCTGGCAGTAGACTAGATAGAAATACCTACTGCATTCTGAATTGTTTTAGCTTTGACCCTTTTCTCTTTAAGTCTCTTCTTATGTGCTCTAGATTGCATAACATTTGCAACCTTCATCATTTCAGATGCATTCATGTTGTCAACATTGATAGGCCCTGAAATGCCTAATGAATCATCATCATCCTCATCAGTTTGCGGTGTGACTAATGGCTTTTCCGGTTCAAAGGATGTAACCTTAATGATTGCTTTCTCTAGATTTTTCTTTGTTTCCTTTTCAGAAGTCTATGTGACAACATTTTTCTCATATTCCTTCTGAGTATCTTGTAAGACCGATGGGGATTGGGGTTTCTCAGGTTGATCTTTGGTTGGTGGAATATCCACTCCTTGTTGAGTTGTCGGTTCCTCAACTAAAGTAACATGTATATCAGTGATTTCAGGAGGCTCCATATTTGGTGTAGTGTTGTCTCCAAATAGATCAGCTGTATCCTAAACATCATCAAAAACATGAATAATGGTGTCATCCTTGATAGGATAGACCTCATCAGCTTGTACAATCTCTTCTTCATCCATTTCTAGGCGATTGACAACATCTTCCTCATTCTTAGAGGATTGGATGAGCTCTTCCATCTACATGCTATTTGATGCATCTCAGTCTCAATAATTGCCCTCTTTCCACTAAGTAGCTTCAATCTCCTTTCTTTGAAAGCAAATTGAATTTTTTATTGATCAAGTAAAGCACTTATTTCATCCTTAGACAAATTGAGAAAATATTGTACAAATATCTCATCGATAATTTAATTTTCCAATTTTATAGCTTCCTCCCATTTATTTAACAAAATAGTGTACAAATAATTTGAGATATCTTTTTCAAGATCATGTGGATATCTATTGTAATGACACAAATGAGCGATTACCTATTGAATGATTTGCTTCTTCTCATCTTCAGTGAAGGAATCAAAATGTTCTTTGACATTGTCAAATCTGTTCCTCCCTAATGTCTTCATTGTTCTTTCAAAATGGGTATCAGGCTTGAAAGTTGAGATATCAATAGGCACAATTGCCTTTGGCACTTCCTTTACTGACTTTTCTACTCTATCGATAGCTTTCATCTTCTTAGCTTCTTCTTCAATATCAGTACCCTCAGATTCTTCTTGGAGAATAAGTTTTTGACTTCTCTTCTTTGATACATTATCCTTCTTTGTATAGACTTTAGGTGTCTATTCCTTTTTGGTTTGGATACTCCAATTCACCCTTGTATTCTTCATTATCAGAGGTGCTTTGTCAGTTTTCTTTTTCTTTCTTTTCCCACTTGTGGTAAGAGCAATACTAGTTTTGGCTTGAGAATCCTCGACTACCATAATATCTAGTTTTGCCTTCTTTTTATCTTTAGGAGATGCTAATAGGTTATTAGCATAACCAACCAGTAAGTCATGGTTTACCTCATAACCCATATCTTCCATTTCTTCTTTTCTTGGCTCAATTGCTTGCATCAAACAAAATTTATCAGTGGTAACTGTGAAAACAATGTATTTTACAAAATGTCTTACCACATCTTCAGGAAATCTCATTCTCATGCTCATCTTCTTATGAAACTCATTGAAATACTTATTCATAGCAGCAGGAAAAGTATTCTTTTCAACCTTGATGTTGTTCTTGATTTGTTCAGATACCGATAGGTCCTTTGACCATTCAATATCACCTATTCCTGATAGCAAATTTTGAAAATAAAAGAATAACTCAACCAATAGTTGTCCATACTTGAACTTTAGATTGTTGTCCTTCTTGATAGATTGTAGATTTAGAAACAATTGTCTCCTAATAGCCTCACAAAGATCATAATCTGCATTTTCAGCTATCATCCTATAAGCTGTGTGTATTGTTGTTGTTGGAACATTATTTAGTCTACTGGAGAAAAATACCTGGTAGCCTATAACCATAGCTACCAGTTTCACCATTGGGTCCTTGATATTGTTAACAGAAAAAGCACGTTTGTCAGATGTTGAACCGGTTAGAGAGTATACCATCTCTTTTGAAATTTTTCTCAACTCAAGTACTTCCCCAATTGAATAGTAACTAGTTACAGCCTAAATGGCTTCCTTGGTAATTGTGTGAGTTCTCTCTATGTACATGTTCTCAGCATGAACCTGACTCAAAACAATTCTAATATGCTCTTCCTCAAAATCTTCTAGAAAAAATGCGGCATTGTGAAAACCTTTCTCGAAAACCCTAACATACTGTGTTTGAATCTTTCCATTCTCATCATAGAGGGATTTTAGCTGAGTGTAAAGATACAGTGATCCTAGATCCTCAATCTTACAATCAATATAACTCGACAAATATCCTTTTACTAAAACTCCACTAGGAACTTGTGATAATGCATTATACGACACAATTTGTTCCGCCGCTACAACTTCCATTGGCTTAGATGTAATCATTAACCTTTCTATAGACTTTGAAGACGATGCCATTTCAGATGAACAAGACTCAAAGTAGGATTTTTAAAGAAATACCTTATTTTACATTGATGAATAATGATGAACAACAGATACCCCAACAGGTACTGAGAGGGGGGTGAATCAGTATAGATAAAAACTCTCAATGACTTATCTAGATAAAGCAATATCAACTGGTTATCACCATTACTGAACTTAACCATGACAACATCAGTCTAACACAGTAAGACACCAGACACCATAAATTGATAAGTCTAAAACATCAAATATGATCAATGTACAACATCAACTTTCACCCATAACCATATGCATATGGTACGCTAGTAATACCATAACCTATTAACTTTGCATGCATGACCTTTCAACCAAATACTTTATAAACATCACATAAAAAATGCATAACACATAACACATAGTTTTTTCACTTGGAAACCCAAATGGGAAAAACCATGGTGGGAATGAATACCCACAAGATTGTTTTGAACTCTTTTGAAGCTCACCCTATTAGGAGCCTAGTCCGGTTAAAGACTTTACAATAAGGTTCTATTAGGAACCGGTCCTGTTAGAGATCACCTGGTTAAGAGATGGCTATATACCCTGTTAAAGGTTGAAACCCTGTTAAAGGTTACCTCGCTAGAGGATTTAAAGAGCTCAATGGTCTTGAGTCACCTGGTTACAGGTTTTACAATAAGCCTGTTAAAGCGACCCGGTAAAGGGATTTTCCAACTGTTGCAATGGTTAAAAGACAACAGGTAAAACTATGATCTAATAATAGCACTACATGCCAAGGCAGATCCTTTTCTTATCCTCTACTCTGCAATCACACTCTACAGTTTCCCTCTTTACTAGTTTGGCAAGTATCAAGTATCTCTTCACTCGGATACACACACAATATTTGCCAACAACTTTTCAATACAAACATCATCGACCTTATAGGTACCAAAAAGGTTGGTGGCATAAACCCTAAACCCTAAACATCTTAGGTTTACCACACAGGCGGTCTCATCCTGACCGTCCAAACATATTGCATAGAGTATTTACAATTTCAAACAGATCACAAGTCAATCTACATTGTTCATTCATCGTCGCTCATGGGAATTTGTAACCCATCACATTTTCTTCTTATGCCACTAAGAAGAATAATCATTCCTGAGGTAGACTTCAAACGTGGTCGATCTTGTCATGCCTCAATCCTTTATGCTCTCAAAGATGATGTGGCACCTCAATCACAAAGTATCATCAATTCATCACACAAGCTAGATCAACAAGCCAATAACCATAGAGCTGAGACTACCAACTGGTAATCACACTTAGTGAAACCCCGACACTAGTTCACTGAATCTCCTCATTCCTCTTCATACCGGTTCACTTGAACTTATTGACATCAATGACAACATACATTATCATCATATCAACATACCGGTTCATCATAAGCCAATGATATCCAACATACACACGCTGCCTCATTTACCGGTTGAATGCCCAAGTGCATACCAGTTTGATCTTCTGCAACCTTCAAATCAGCTTGATTACAAATCACAATGCAACATTGACAATTATCAGCCAACAAACTCTTCTAGACTCTGCAAGCGCTCAAAAGTCTTTTCTCGAATATGTTAGGGTAAAAATAACAAAGTAAAAACCCTCTTTTATCATTTTTACCTACTGCATTAAATCCTCACCTGTTAGGGTTACAAACCCTAATTTCATCGCTCAAGGAGAAAATCGGTTGATAACATATTGACAAAAAGTTATCAAAATTTTATGCTTCAAAATTCTCTTATCGCTCATTCATCTCAAGGGGTCCGGAGGTGGATTTACTATTAAGCTCCCCTCAGCCATATTAAAAGGCTTAATTCACTGGTGTAGGGTTCTCTTCACTGGGTGAAGGAACATTAATTTCTTCTCCAGGTGATTCATCACTCTTCTTCTTCCATATCTGACTCATTTCCTCTCTGGTTTCTTCAATATTAACTTTCTGCTTTCCTTTCCGATCCTTAGAAGAATTGACTAGTTTGATATTTTTGGATCTATAGAATTTTGCTAAGTGCCCTGGTTTGTCACAGTGATAGCAGGCCATACCAGATGATTTCCAAGGTCCTGCATTTCCTCTCCCAGTTCTTCTTCTATAGTTCATAGCCACATGACCAAAGTTATTATAGATGGTGCAAATGACATTTGTTACCTTTTCCATCTCAAATGGACTAAACTGATTGTCGTAGGGTCTTTGCCAGTTCATGTTGACCCGGTTGTCAAAATTCCTCATCCAGTTGCCATTGGGTCCTGGATTCATATGTGGTACAGGATTATTTGCTCCATATCTGCACTCAACATATCTATGTCCATACATTCTGCATGTGAAGTAATGACCTTCAAATTTCTTGGACACATACCTAGCATTAGTATTGTAGCTTGCATTTATGTTAGGTTTGTCTTTACAAACATTTGCAGTGTGACTAGGTTTATGGCAAACAAAGCAAACAGGTTTAAAGACCTTCTTACCAGTAGGCTTCTTGATCTTAGGAGCAGATTTGTTCTTAAGAGTGTTGCTCTTGGTACTAGAGGATTCACCTTTCTCCGATGTATGAAAACCAAGTCCAGAGGTATCACCTTTCATCCTTTGTGATTGAATTTGTTCTTAACGCAAGGTAGAACTCTTGTTGAACTTTTCTAGTTTCTCATTTGCTTCAGTAAGCTATTTGGTGAGATATTCATTATGCTTTGACAGGTTCTCTCTTAGAGATGATGCTAATTCAAGATCTAGCTATAACTTCTCTTTCTCTTATCTTTAAGCATTCAAATGCTCATGCAAGGTAGCATTTTCTCGCTTGATCTTGGCAATCTCATGATCTCTTTCCATGATAAGATCTTCAACAACTCTTCTAGCTTCTAGTTCCTGACTCGTGCGAATAGTAAGACTTTCCAACTCTCTCCTCAAATTTAGCTTTTCTCCATTTAAGTTTTCAACTTCCTCTAATAAAGCATCAATATTGGCCTCATCTGAAGAACTATTATCAGATATCTTTAACAGTTGTTTAGTTATCTCTCTCCTTTTGACTTGTGAAGCTTTCAATTTGACCCTAATCATTTCAAGCTCATTTCTGCTAGCTTCTAGCTCTCTAGCCATCTCAAAGTAGCTCATTATCCTCATGGTGGTTTCAAGGCTCCCTTCTAAGTGATTAAGCTTCAAAGAAGTTAGGCTCTAATACCAATTGATGGACTTGAAAAGCACTGAGAGCGGGGGTGAATTAGTGACACCAAAAATAAAACTACTTCAAACACTAACCGATAGATGAACTTAACAAGACTTTTAAACACAATGCATGCAATCCAAAATGATATAACAACATCCACAATAAGTAAAACATCCACCATAACACAAGTGTTTGTACATGGAAAACCCAAATAGGTAAAAACCATGGTGAGATGAAACTCACAAGTTAACTATCTGCAGTAATAGATAACTAACCGGTTAAGGTCTACAAAGTGCTCTGCTAGGAGCGAATCTTGTTAGAGATCCCAAAGCTTGATTAGAAGCTTATATCCTGTGAAAGGTAGTACCTTGTTAGGAGTAACCTCGGTGAAGGATTTTTGAATCCAAACTAATGGATCACCCTGTTAGAGGATTTGAACATTGAAGCTTGTTGGAGCTTACCCAGTTAGGGGATTTGAATTTTGCTGTGATTGTTAGAAAACAATAGGATTGGTTTGATCTATCTAAGTAGCACAATACTTGCTTGATCCGATCCTTCTAAACATATTCAACACTGCTCTTCTGCATACTCTGCAACTTAACTCTTTTGTTTTTGCACACAACATATCACTTTTACTCATATGAAATAATTTATTGTGATGTCAATATATAGACATTTAGATTTCATGTCGACCTCAAGAAATCATAACACAATTATCTAGGTGCAGTGTATCTGGTCAAGTGATCATAACTCATCACAAAAATACCGCCAAAAATTGTCGGTGGGATAACTCATCATGATTTGTGATAACTCATCACACAAACAACGAATACCGGTTGGAACAATCAATACTAGTTGGAGTTAAATGTATGAATCGTTATCCTTGAATCTCCTGATATAATCTCCTCTTGATCTTCATGTTGATGCCGATTAATGTGTATCCACTGGTTGTCTTATATGCATATACCGGTTGTCACAAAGTACCGGTTAGAGATAAACCTCTTAGTATAACTTCTAGCATATCGGTTGTAGTATAAACAACTTGAAGTTATACCGGTAAACAATATAAACATATATGTGTGTATGTGTTTCATCAATGACAACATATGATAAATTCATTACAATCATCATCAAGCCAACAGTGGATGCCTTGACAGCCCTTGGCCTTCAAGTTGAAGAACAAAGGTGTTGGCAAAGAAAAGACACCCTCCCTAATAATGTCTAGATACTCCTACAACGAGAGTGCCTATCTGTGGAGCCTAATGGGTAGGTTTCATCTTTTGGGGTGTTGACTTTTGTAGCTTCTATTATCCTGGGTAGGGGGCTACAAGTTTGAATGGGGATGGTAGAAAAATTTGAATTTTAAAAAAAGTGGGTTTTGGATGAAATCGTATAGGCTAAGGTAGACTCTTAAGTGGTGAGGGTACCATCAAACTCACCTTGGAAATTCTCATGCATTGATGTGGACTGGGACCCAACTTTTGTGTGTCACGTATTTTATGGTGTAACATTATGATGTGCTAGCATCATTACAATGAACTGTGTGGAAACTAGAGCAATGATGACAAATTAGTTCCCTTAGGGAAAAAATACCTATGGATCTCGATTTAGCTATCACTTCACAAGACATGTTGTGTTATTGGCATGAACAAGGGATTAACGAGAGATATGGACACATTTATGATTATGAAAGCCTATTCAAAACTTGCCTTCACATTTATTATGGGAATTCTGAAAAAACACTCATTATTCCTCTTGTGTTTCTTTGATTTATATGCAAGAATCTCTTTCTACTAGTAGAAAGGGAGACGACCTTGTACGCACAGAGCCAAATGAGGCATAAAAGTTCAAAAATGTTGAAATTTTGTGGCAAATTTGTAGGGAAGGGGGAGTGGATGGTTATCTCGAACAAATACAAGGGTTTGATGAAGAATTGTTGATATAGTTTTCTACTTCTTAGGTGAACAAGAAGGTCACTATGGGTGGCATCTCATTCGAGGTTAGTAAGGAAGTGATCGAATAGGTAGCTAGCCTCTCCATGGAAGGCATGAAGTTGAAGATGATGAGCCATGTTGCAAGCAGTGAAAGTGAATTGATTTAATCATGGGAAGGGATCCCCTGTGAAGTTGCAAGGCAGTTATGCAAGAGAAGAGCTCCCAGATCACTAGAAAATTGTAATGTTTAATGATAATGAAATATTTCACTCTCAAAGGTCATCGTAAAGTCTAATATTTTTACCATATGTCGCTCACAAACCATGACACCATTTCTTTCCCTTTCTACCTATTCCACTCTTTGGAGCACTATGTTAAGGAAGCCCTTGACCCAAAAAAAATGAGACAAAAAGTTGGTGCCCTTGCACCAAGGTCTGATTTATAGGCTTTATTCATTCCTTCTTTCCCTTTGTCCATTGAGAAACATTGTTGTTATGGGGGCCCCTCCCACAAGTGCTTCCTCCTTGCTAATTGGCGCACCCTGGACCTAGACCAAGCACTACATTGCCCATTCAAAGGTTGCATTTATGGTCTCCCCTAGAACCCCTTCTACATCTATGGTTATAACAAAAATTGAGAAGCCCAAAATCAAAAAGGCCTTGAGTAACAAAAAGAAGGAAGATTTTGAGCCACAAAAAGATTACAATTGTTGATGAGTCAAGCAAGGAGGAAGATCAAGGGAGGGAAATTAGTCGGAATGAAGGCAGGTGATGGTTGCACAAACTTGCCTCCCATGAGTCTAAGAGGGGCAAGAGGTTAAAATTGGTGGATTATGGCTCTGAGGAGGAGGAAGGGGAGAAGGACAAAGATTATGAAGAAAAAGGGGATGGTGGGAATACTAATGGTGGTGAGGAGCATCTGGACAAGGACCCTAATAATTTGGACGAGAACCCTAAAAATTTGGATGACAACCTAGAAAATTTAGTCAAGAATAGCTCATCTGAGTAGGGTGACCTGAATAGGGATAAAAAATGAAGAGGTGGCCATGAAAGAAGATGTGAGGATGAACGCTACAAACAAGAGTTTGGGGATGTTAGAAGGATAAGAAAGAGATGGGAGATATGGGGGAGGAGTTGCATAGACTTAAGGACAAACTCATCAAACTGGAATTGAAGATGGCTAGTATTTACAAATTCAGCCTCAGAGTCATGCATAGGTTGACTAGTTCTCTTTGTTTAATGGAGAAAAAGGTTCTTGGTGACACAACAGATGAAGAAGACACTCACAGGAAACTATTTAAGTTCCTTATCAAGGATTGGAACAACACCCTACTGCAAGTGGGCCAGGGTATTACAAAATTATCAATGTCTCGTTGTTTAGGGTTCATTCTTTTTGTTATTTTCATTTACAATAGCTTGAATCCTTTGATAAACTATATAGGTTACTATGGTAGGTTTCTTTATTAGTTGATGCTTTGGACTTTGGTTTCTTTCCGATAGGTTATGGTTTGTTGTTGAACTGTTGTGATTTTCCTGATTACTGGTGTGTTGTAATTTTGGACACCTTAAGGTTGTGGTTGTTATAGGGACAACACCCTTGTTATGTTGCTAATAATATCAAAAACAATAAAATATACATCATATTACCTTCACTTATAACAAAATTGTATCACATGTTTAAATGTTTTAGTTTGAATATGAATGTCTTTATAAATGTAGCATGCCTATAATAAAAGTTAGAGATGAATGTCCAAGGGGTTGTGTTCTATTGGTTAAAGCATTGAGTTCTCATTGTGGAGATCAAAGTTCAAATCCCAAAGGAACATCTAATATGGAATTCAAAGTTGTGACTCTTAGTCTTCCACAGTTGGCTTCTAGGTGGTTTTTAATAAGTGGATTCTAATTTGTGACTCTTGGTCTTCCATAGGTTGATTCTAGTGTGGTTGCTCGAAATGAGCTAATGGTGGTTTTTAATAAGTGGATTCTAATCAGCAAAATATTTGTAAATGATCTGGAATATTATTAAAAAAGTTAGAGATGAACATATCAAATTAGAGGGGTAGTATTTCAAATATCTCTTAACCCTCGAGTTTTTCAATTGTATTTGAGGTGAGATGGAGGAGGATGTGATTTAAAACAACTCATAGCCATTCACATCACCTAAATATCTCTATCAAGTTTCTCCCAAAAAATATATAGAAAGATATATAGTAGGAATCAATACACCACACATCCATTAAAACATTGTCCAAATTGACAATGACACATAATATCAAAAAATTTAAATAGTTAAGATTTTCATTCACCAACTCTCTCATCATTCTAATTTTTTGAATGTAAAAGATAAGAATAATTTAATATACTACTATTGTGTAGAGAAAGTTAGCTAGCTACTTGTAATTTTAAAAATCTTAAAATATTTGAATTTCTTGCTAAATGAATCCTCGCCATTTATTTTTATGATATATTTAGTAAACAATAAAATATAGATCATATTACCTTCACTTATAACAAAAGTTTAAAGAATAAAATCATGGGTGAAATGTGAGTTTCAAATGAAAATTATATCATAAAGAGGAAAAAAACACTTAGAGCTTGCATAAGATACATAATATTATAAAGGGATAAAACTACAATACTGACACCTATAACACTTGTTGACAACTACAATAGTTGACACTTGTAAAATGTCATATGTTTAAGATCATATTTTTAAATTTGTGTGAATTTTTTATTTTGAATTATTTAAGAAATTAACTTATTATATATATATCCATCAAATGTGAAAAATAACAAACCTTATAAAAATTGTTTGATTATTTACTAGATATTATTATCAATGAAAAATAGAAAAATATAATTACTACGAAATCCTATCAAAAGAAACAATTAAAAATAGTCAATATTTGATTCAACAATCTTTTTTGCTATTTTAAGTTTTCCAAAAATTAAAATATTTCCAAATTTCTCTTGATAAATTAAGAAATTAAATTCAAACCTTTCCAAAAACACACTCAAACTATCTAATGAAATATTTTTAAATTAATTTCAAATATTATAAAAAGAGAGAAGACTACTAACATATCACCTTAATGACCTTTATCTTGATTACTCTTTAGATGATTAGTTTATAGTGCTTAAATATGGATTAAAGCCATGTGATAGATCCAAAAAACAAAACAAGGTTATGCTATATATTTGATTAAAAAAAATTTAAACATTTTTCATTAATTCATATAATTAATTTTTAAACTCACTACTCTACTCTATGAAAAATAAACGAATTTTTTAAAAATAAAATAATAAATAAACATGATTAGAAATTAGGAAAAAAAGATAGAGAAAATAAATGTTATATATTTGATTTAAACAATGTTAAACAATTTTCTTTAATTAATATAATTATTCTTTAAGCTCACTACTCTACTTTTAGAAAATAAATGAAAAATAAAAAATAATTATAAATAAACATGATTAGAATTTGAAAAAAAAGATAGAGAAAAGAAATAGATAGTTATAGACGAATTGTAAAAGAATTCAAGTAAATAAGTAAAAGAGAAGTGTCATTTTTGTAAGCCAGTGAGATAAGTATTTTGGTTGCATTGTTCCTATTTAAGACACGCAACCATCAATATTACATCAGTAATTGGGGAGTGACTATAAATGTGGCTATACAACAAAGTAAGATGGTCACTAATAGTTTAATTATAGAATTTATCTTCATCTCTCTCAATAAATTTGTCAATTTTTAGATTTCAACAAAAAATTTGATCCAAGTTAATTAAAGGAATTCCATTAAAAATTGGCTCTATACAACATTCACCATACATCTAAAGTTACTAATTGAGAGAGAATGTGTAGTTGCCAAAAAAAAGCATTTTGGTCTTAACACTTGTTGAAACCTACAATCAACTAAGTATTTTGACCAAAAAAATCTAAAAACATAATATTTTTTTCTCTAAAAAGTTTAAAAGCATAAACTTTATAAAATTTATTTAATTATTCACCATATAGAGTTCTTAATAGAAAAATAGCAAAACACAATTATTACAATACCTCATTAAAGGTAGGGACTAACAATCCATTTTTACCATTGTGTGTTTTTTTTTTAATAAAACACACAAACTTTATAAAATCAACAAATTTCCATCTACATGAAACTCGAGGCAAATAAATAGTAGAAAACTCATACACTTCAAAACTTCATGTATGGTTCTCTAAAATGAAGAATACTATGTGCAAAAGCAACCAAATAAATTACTTCAATAATAACGTATATAGAATCTACAATAATAACATACTAAAAAAGAAAGAAAAAATGCTATACACAATATTCCACTTCAAAAAACCTTTCAAATAAAATTCAAGCATAGTAACCTTCTTCTATTACATTATAAATAAACTATTCACAATACAATAATAAAACTCTTAGTCAATTCTTATGCATGTGCAAATATTAACATGCACATCTAAAGTAGTTTAAAAAATTTGCATGATGCTTTATAATATTTGATTGTATTTAAATCCAATTACTATTCCATAATCTTAACTAACTATAAAACATGAAAAGTATACAACATACCACATTGGTTCTCTAAATTGAAATACACCAAGGTGTAAAATCTTAGTGTAACTATGTAGTGGTCACCAAGGAATGATATTTGATGAAGTTATTTAGGAACTTGTTTATTATCTTAGGTACAAACTTTTAAAAAATCAAGGTTGGAAACCGGGGGTGAAGGAAGAGATAAAACAAGAGTGTTGAAACTACAAAATCATCCAACCTCACTATAACACCATTTTTTTAACATGAAACCACATTGAATAATATCATCATTATTATTATGTCAATTAAAATATATTAGTTTTTAAATCTGTATTTCTATTCATTTGAGCTTTGGATGCTAGATGTAATCTTTAGTTATGATTTGAACTAAAAATTAGGTCAAAACCTATTGGGCTATTAGAGTCATGGTGTTCAATGTTTGATGGAGTGTTTTCAAGGGGTTATGAAATGGAAGTCATCAAAAATTGGTGTGGTAAAAAGTAAAGAAGGATATTATGATGTTACAAGTATGGCTAAGTTGATCTAAAACATCCCAGGAAGTGTTAAAGACAAGAACCAAACGTATGAAATGAATGGAATTTCATCAATGACGAATTCATCACTTTCCATGTATGGTTAATTCACCATATTTGATGATGAATGCCATTATTTTTTTTTTTAAATTCATTTTTGTATCAATGTTACATCTTTCTTTAAAAAGGATAATGATGACTTAAAGGTAAGGGAACATCCA